>NC_083869.1:95120000-95745000 GCF_032452875.1 Bos javanicus
ATGGTTATCAACTTCTAAAAGACTACCAGTTAGTTACTGATGACTCTGTAGCCTCATCTCCAGCCCAGATCTCTCTCCTGGCCTCCAGAGACCATGGGTCCCTTACCCACTGGACACAGATGCCTCTGGAAAACCTGCTTCTTCTTCTATAGCCCTTACCTTGACCACAGCTTCCCAATAATTTTCATTATTTAGCACACATAAAAAATGACCAAGACAATAGAGGCAACCAGCCTGGGGACTCCAGTTGCTCCAGATTCAGTCTCTGGAGCTAAGGAGATCACTAGCTCCATGTCCCAACCCATGTGTGGCTGATGGTTTGGGAAGTTCTGTCTTAAGGAATGTCTCCACCGTATGTCGAGATGCCAAACACGTTGGGGCATTCTTCATCCCATCCCAAGCTCTCTCTTACCCTATATCTCAGATGATCAAGTTCTGTTAACTTTATATCTTCAAATCTAGCCCCTTCTCTACATTTCATGGCCACTTCTTGGTTAGGGCCCTCATAATTACTCTACCTGCCAAAAAAGCCCCCAAACTGGTCTTACTACTACTTCCGCTCTCTCCCATCCAATACATTCTTCCTATTATGAACACAGTGATCATTTCAAATTTTAAATTTGCTCCTGTGCCTCTCCTACCTAAAGTCCTTCACTGGTTTTAACAAGATTAGGTAACCTTTCCACTTTCTAACACTTTTCACCTCAAATTTTATTTTACAGATAAAATGAATTGACAGTTCTCAGAAATTTTTGCCTTATATTTCTGCCTTTGTATATGCCTGTTGCTCCCTCTGAATGGACCAACCCTTCCATTTACCCCCATCTTAGCTAACACCTTCTTTTTTCTCATGACTTCGTTTAGATGCCACCTTGTCCAGAAAGACCTTCCATCCTGTCCTCACGGGGGCCCTTTTCTGTTCTCAGCACACACGTCCTCAGGCCCACAGCACTCAGTACCCTGGCTCCACAGCAAGTCTGTAGTTTCTGGGGCTCGGTCCTCCCCGCCGACACTGGTTTCAATTTTGCCTCTCTGTTCCACAAAACTGTTGGGCTCTCATCAAAGTCACGAATGTCCTCGGTGTCCTACATCCATTGGGAACTTTACAGGTCTCATTTTATTTGATCCCCTGGTAGCATCCCACAGTGCAGACCAGCCTTCATTCCCAAAACAATGCCTTTTGGTCTTCCATGGCATCAGATTCCAGGGCGTGTCCCGCTCTCTGATCACCCCATTTACAGTCAGTCCTCTGTCAGCTGTTCTACTGAATCATTAAAGGCTAAGTTCCTCCAGGCCTTCTCTCTCTCTCCAATCTCCATCATGCTTATGGCCTCACTTCTATTGAATTGGCCAAAAAGTTGGTTCAAGCTTAAAGTCTTACAAAAACTCGACCGAACTTTCTGGCCAACCCAATATATATAAAGTCAGCAACTCCCAGTTTGATAAATGTAGTTCAGATCCTGATGGGAGAAGGCAATGGCACCCCACTCCAGTACTGTTGCCCGGAAAATCCCATGGATGGAGGAGCCTGGTAGGCTGCAGTCCATGAGGTCGCTAAGAGTTGGACACGACTCAGCAACTTCACTTTCACTTTTCACTTTCATGCGTTGGAGAAGGAAATGGCAACCCACTCCAGTATTCTTGCCTGGAGAATCCCAGGGACAGGGGAGCCTGGTGGGCTGCTGTCTATGGGGTCGCACAGAGTCGGACATGACCGAAGCAACTTAGCAGTAGCAGCAGATCCTGATGAGCTCCAGAGAGTATGTGGTTCTCTTATCTGTTGTATCTATTTGAGATACCCCTACAGGTATTTCAGAATCAAAATGTAAGCAACTAATATAAAAATTAAAATAAAAAACAAAATTAAGCAACTAAACTTATTCCTCCTGTACCCTGGCACCACACATCCTCTCTCACCTAACACACACACACACACAAATATACACAGGCACACACACACTCTCTTTCTCAAATAATGTTCCTCTACCATTTTTTCCCCCATATTGATAAACCCACCCAGTTACTTAACCAAAAGAAGTCAGAGTCTTCTGAGATTCCCCAGAGCCAATCCATAGTCAAGTCTTGATAATTCTACCTCCTAAATGTCTTTCAAAATTCTACAGCCTTCAGCCTTAGCTGTAATCGTCTCTTCCTTGTGTCACTCTGCTACCCTCCTGATACCAGTCTTCTGCAAACAGTCTCGCCTTGGTTCCAATCTGTTTTCCAAACTGATCACAACCTGATTGGGTCATTCTTCGTCCAGAAGCCTGTGCAACTCTCATCTACCCTTCTCCACTCACTCTCTCAGCTTCATCTCATTAGGCTTTGGCCACACAAGGTATTTTTTGCAGTTTTTCCAACACGATGATGTATGCTTTCCTGTGTCAGCTTCTTTGATCACATCCCCAGGCAAATGCCTTCACAGCACACTGTACTTCTCATTCTGAGATTCACTACAGCTATAGCCCTTGGTATAATTTATGATCCCTGATGAACTGTAGGTTTCAAAAGTCAAGAATGGGTCTATCTTATCCACCCCCATATTTCTAACTCCTAGCACTGGCTGATGGTCGACATTCCATCAACAATGATAGAAGTAACGGATGTTGAGCTCTCAAAAGACACTTGATGAAAGCTCTTTCTTTGAGTGAATTTATTTATTTATTTTTGTATTTGCATATTTCAGATGAGGTTTTCTGTAAGGAAAGAAAGCTGAGAACACTTCCTTGTGAGTTCACAATTAGAGAAAATATCAATAAGAAAACTAAGCTTATTGAAAGTTATTTTTTAAAGTTACCTAAAGGTAATTGTAAGTATTGTGAGTTTCACAAATATACAAAAAGATATGTTGAATTCCTGATCCCTGGTATCAGTAAATGTGACCTTCCTTGGAAATACAGTTTTAGCAGATATAATCAAGTTAAGATGGGGTCAAATTGGATTAAGGTGGGCTCCCAAGGCAATGCTGGGAGGAAGGCAGGAGGAGAAGGGAGTGACAGAGGAAGAGATGGTTGGATGGCATCACTGACTCAATGGACATGAATTTGAGCAAACTCCTAGAGATGGTGAAGGACAGGGAAGCCTGGCATGCTGCAGTTCATGGGATTTCAGAGTCTAACACAACTGACGGACTGAACAACAACCAAGGCAATGACTGGTGTTCTTCCCGAGAGAGATCTGGAAACAGGTACACACAGAGGGAAGACAGACTTGTGAAGACAATGGATGAGACTGGTATGAAGCAGCTACAAGCCAAGAATGCCAATCATCACCACCAGAAGGTAAAAGAGGCATGGAAGAATTCTTTCCTAGAGCCTTCAGAGAGAGAGTGTGGCTTTGCTGACACCTTGATTTAGGTCTCCTGGTCTCTAGGACTGTGAGAGAATAAAGTTCTGTTGTTTTAAGCCACCCATGTGTGGTACTTTGTTACGGCAGCTCTAGGAAACTAATACATATGGTTAGAATCCGCCTGCCAACGTAGGAGACTTGGGTTTGGTCCCTGGGTTGGGAAGACCCCCTGGAGAAGGAAATGGCAACCCACTCTGGTATTCTTGCCTGTAAGATTCCAGGGACAGAGGGGCCTGGTGGGCTATAGTCCATGGGGTCACATGCACATGACTTAGTGACTGAAGAACAACCATGATACACGAAGTTTATAAGAGAATAGGGAGTAGTGGCATTAAGATGTGATTTCTTTGACTTCCTTGGTGGCACAGTGGATAAGAAGCTGCCTGCCAATGCAGGGGACATGGGTTTGATCCCTGGTCCAGGAAGATTGCACATGCCGTGGGCAACTGAGCCCATGCATCATAACTGCTGAGCTTATGTGCCACAACCACTGAAGCCTGCAAGCCTAGAGCCTGTGCTCCGCAACAAGAGAAGCCACTGCAGTGAGAAGCCTACAGACCGCATCTAGAGAGTGGCCCACACACAGCACAAAGACCCAGCATAGCCAAAAATAAACAAGCAAAAGAAGAAAAGTTTTAAAGGTGTGATTTCTTTAGCATTCTTATCAGATACTTTATTTCAAAGGATACACTATACCTATAGTTTATTTTGTCAATAATTTACCTGAAAAGTGATGAAATATGGATTAGATTTATTTAAATAGTGATTTTGTTTTAACACATACTTTAATACTATTTTAATAGCAGCCCTATAAAATTTCATATCTAATAGATTACCTGATTGATATGGCTGAAAATTTGCCAACTCTCCAAGTGCAACAAGTTGCTCCTGTGGAAAAATTTTGCAAAAAAGTTTTGTAATCAGAGAATTAAATGACCACATTAGTAACCTAATCATTCTTTACTAGAAATGTACTTTGATTCTGGATATTTAAGTAACCAACTACTATCTTTAACATACTAGAAATTACACAATCAAATAAGTAGCGATCTTCTGCTGATTTCTCAAAACTTTTATGACCTTCTATTGTTCCTAGGAATAAGATGCAAATTGAAACCACAGTAAAACAGCGTATGCCTTGATTTAGGGGAATCCATTTAAGGCCATTATTAAAGTCAGTTTCCTTGTGGCTATTCTGACATTACCTGAATTAGATCATTTGCCATTCTGGTCATTGCTTGTTGACTTATTTCTGTATTTTTGAGATCTGTAAGAACCACCCAAGTTCCATTCTCAAATTTCACAGGCATAGAAAAGACAATCCCTTTAGGAATACCAAACTGGCCTGCAGGGAATAAACACAAAGCAAAGCAAGACAAAAGCACTCGGATAAATAAAGCTTCCTCGTGACACTGTAGAGAAGGACAGACATGGTTTTAAATGACATGGTTTTTAATGATAATAGTGGACCTAAACTTTCACTGTTCCTTCTTTATCCCTTTCATCCCTGCTGGGTTCACATGGCCTGCCCCTGCCTCGAGGACTAATGCAGTCCTTCTCTCCCACCTTGTCTGGATTCCTTTTGTCTGCTTCCTTAGTTTTTCCTTGGGCCTCTAGGTAGCCCCTGAGCCCTAGACACTTGTCCAATCTGGCCTTTGCTCTTTCAACCTATGACTGCAATCACAGAGCCAAGGAGTGGGCACTGGGAAGGAGAGCTGGTGATTTTCTCACAATTCCAGTTCCCAGTTTAAATGTGCTCCAAATAAAAAGATTGATAATGTTTATTACTAACTGAGCAACCTTCAGATAAAATGCCTCCTGTTTTCATGCCTCAATCAAGTAGGAAAATTATTCACACCATTCTAGTCATCAAAAATGTTGTCACTATGGAGAACAGTGTGGAGGTTCCTTAAAAAACTAAAGTTACCATATGATCCTGTAATCCCACTCCTGGGCATGTTTGTGGAGAAAACTCTAATTTGAAAAGATATATGCATTCCAAAATTCATAGTACTATTTACAATAGCCAAGATGTAAGAGTAACCTAAACATCCATTGATAGATGACTGGATAAAGAAGATGTGTTAACGTATTATAACGAAATACTACTCACCCATAAAAAAGAGTGAAATAATTCCATTTGCAGTAATATGGATGGACCTAGAGATCATCATACTAAGTACGACAAAGATAAATACCATATGATATCACTTATATGTGAAACATAAAAAAAATGGATACAAATGAACTTATTTACAAAACAGAAGTAGACCCACATTCATAGAAAACAACTCATGGTTACCAAAGAGAAAGAGGGGAGGGATAAATTAGAAGGATGGGATTGACATATACACACTGTGCTATGCTGTGCTTAGTCATGTCCAACTCTTTGCGACCCCATGGACTGTAGCCCGCCAAGCTCCTCTGTCCATGGGGATTCTCCAAGCAAGAATACTGCAGTGGGTTGCCATACCCTCCTCCAGGGGATCTTCCCTATCCAGGGATCGAATCTAGGGCTCCCGCATTGCAGGTGGATTCTTTACTGTCTGAGCCACCAGGGAAGCCCAAGAATACTGCAGTGGGAGCTTATATATGTGGAACCGTCTCAGGGACACAATGATCACTTGCTTCTCACCTCACTTGCCCTCAGCATTGAGCACTTATTGATGAATTCCTATAGAGATTAAACTTTTGGCCATGTGGAATCTTAGTTCCCTGACCAGGGTTCAAACCCATGCCCCCTGCAATGGAAGCATGGAGTACTAACCACTTCCCTAATTACACCAGGGACTTCCTAATTAAACTTTTTACCAAAAAAAGGTGAGGTTTTAAATGCCTAATTCACTAAAAAGGTAACACAGTGATTTGAATTCACATGATGGGATGTTTGTGCATTTTCACTTTAATTGAACAAGACTCTTTAAGTGTCTACCCATGAAGGAGCAACAAGAAGACCCAGCCAAGGCCCTGCCCTCAGAGCGGATGAACTCTAATGGAGAGGACATATGAGGCTAACAGCCCATCCGTAAAGGCAGGCTGTGATATCTTCTCCAATAGAGGAACACATGCTATGTGAGTACAGAAGAGAGACAGACATGAATTCTGACTTGCAGGATTTGGGGAGACTTCCTTGAGCTGCACCATAGTCACTGAAACACTGGGAAGAATCATGGTTCCATTAGTTACATAAAGGATACAAGAGGTGGATCACATTGGGGAGCAAGACAATAGGTTTAATTTGGAGTATGTCAGTTTGAAGTGACAACATGACATCCAGGTGGCAATGGTTCATAGGGCAGGGCTCAGCAGTGAGACCCAGGCCTGGAGCTTTGGGAATGAATGGGCTTTGCTCAGGGAGAATGGAAAGCTGTAAGGTAAGAGATACTCTAGGTAGAGCCTACGCTCTAGGTAGAGCGTCAGCTATTCTTTCTTTCCTATATTTTAAACACAGAAGTGCTCTGTATAGTTTCTAGCAGATTAAAATAGTAAGGATATAAAAATATATACACATCTTTTGTGGATGGAAAGCAAGCTTTCCACATTCCTGTGCCCTTTGTATCTTGCATCTGTGTCCTTGCTCCTGCGGCTCCTGCACCCAGGTGTTTTTCCCATACTTGTCTGTCAGGGAAACATGACTCAAACTTGCAGATGACACTTCTGAAGTGTCCCCTCCTTTATGATGCCTGTCTTGATTCTTTCTGCTGCCTACTGAAAACTGAACTTGCTTTCCCTTCCTCAGCTGGGAAACAGTGAGAAAAACTCAATGGAATGATTTCATTGACATATGTGACTCTCCTTTTCTCTGCTGTGAGTTTCCTAAAAGGCAGAAGCCAGGCCTTCTCCCTGTGTGTGTTCCCAGCACATACACACAAACTACTGCGGCATTGCTGAATGGACGAGTGAAGGAATGCACGCATGCATGCAAGATTACAGAATCGTGAAAATCCAGATAGCTCACAGAACCTGTAAAGAGGTAGACAGGTGAGGACACAAAAGTAGGAGCACAAGGCATACATTGAGGTTTTTAATCATAATAAAATACAAAAAAAACCCACAAATTTACCTTCACTCAGTACCCCTAGAGACACAATCTCCCCCGGGGGTGAGCCATGGCACCAGTATTTCAGCGTAGTGGCTATACTGTGTGCAGCTAACATGCCTCCGAATTGTCTTCCTGTGGCAGTCAGTGTTTTAAGACTTACCACAAACTCTCTGTTTACCCACTCCCTGTGAGGAGAGAAGGAAACGATTTTACAATGGAGAAAGGACTAGGAATGAAAAAGAATGTTCCCTGGGTCAGTGCGTCTAAATACAAGAAATCACCTCCACAAAACAGAAATATGACTTCCTGAATCCCTCTTCAAACTTCTTCAATCCCATAAAGAGTCAAGTAATTAAACAGGGCAGAAAGGAATCCTAAAGTTTCAAGCTAAAACCATGATAAAATAAATATGAACACAGAAGAGTGGCCAAAGGCTGCAAGAGCAATTTCATCTAAAGAATGTATTCTATGTAGAGGCTATCTTAGAGTCAGGGGTATCTTTCATTTTAAATAAAATATCACGAAATGCTGACTTCCTCATATTGGGAAGTAAGGAATTCTTAAGTTTTTATAATCTGAAGTTTAAAAACTCAGGTAATAGTCCAGCTGGACTAGAACAAGCATGAACAGGCCGTCCCTGCTGAGCCAGCACAACAGCTCCAGGAGATGCTGGCCCTGCCAGGGAGCCATTCAGTAGAATCGCAGGAACTGTACTCCAAGAAGGTGAGCCCAAGGACACAAATTCTAGGCATGGGTGAAGGAAGGGAAGGGAAGAAAGGGGTGATGAGATGCATGTGTTACCACTGGGAAAGTACCGCAAAGTTTAGAAAAAAGTTCCAAATGCGTCCCTCCCTCTGCTTCTTCCCATACTCTTTTTGAGATGGTGGTGCTGATTGTGACAGGCACAGTTCTGAGGGCCTTGCCTGTCTTAACCCATTTCATCTTTCCGGGAACTCTGTAAGGCCCGTACTGTTACTGTTGCCAGTTGGCACACGGAAAAATCGGGGCACAGAGACACTAAGTAACTTCTCTAAAGTCACACAGCTAATAAGTGACTGAATGACAATTCCAACCGAGGTGGCTTGGCTCCAGAGACAATGCTTCTTAGTGCGTCTCGATTCTGTCTCTCCTGAGACTGAGCACCCAGCTTGGCCTGGACCTGCTCACCGAAATTCCTAATTCTCGAAGCTTGTTTCAACTAGTTTTGACTTGAACACATATCTCTGTCTTTGCGTTAAGCACTTTATATAGGTTTGCTTTAGCAATAACATTAATGGAATATGTGAACCACTTTAAGGATAATCTGAAATATAAAAAGTCATAATTCCAAAATCAAATAAATTGGAGGTGGGGTCTGACTGGTTGAAATTCTGTGGAATTTGCTTCTTCAATAGAAAGCATAAATGAGGCTGAGTATGAACAATCAGGTTATTTTTGTACACAGATTTCTAAGATGATTTTTAAAAGATTATAACAATTATTATATGTTTATTCAATCTTGTTAGAATACTTCACTTAAAGAGATACCATACCTATCAAAAAGCAGGCTTAAAACAGGGCGTGAATAGTGAGGAGGTCCCCAGATAGCGCTCTCATATCTGTAAACCTTGGCTTTTCTCAGATCAACGTAGTTATTTCCACTAATATTACCCCAAATGATCACATCTTTGATGCCTGTGAATAAAAGAAATTTAAAAAATAATATAACATAAAAAATGGCCTGCAGCCTGTTTGTGTGCTTTACAATTGGTCCTTTTAAAACAGACAGATTCATGCTCCTTAAAACTCTGCAAATGATGTGGATCATCTCCTTAATCGCCAGGGTTTGGCCATTCTTAATAATGGTTATGGGTGGTGTGGGCATATGACTGTATTCAGGAGATACTGAAATGTTCCCTAAGTGAAACTGCTACCGAAAATGAAACCCCTGCTGTGATCCTAACATCACACTCTGCTTGCCATGAAGAGGATTTTTTTTTTTTTTTAATCTGCTTTGATTCTGACAATGAGTCCTTGATTCTAGACTGGAATGAAAATTTGGGCAAGTCACTTGACTCCCTGCATGGCGTTCATTTCCTGCAACATGGGGGTGTTGAACTAAGAGGACCCCCGAGGAACATCTTAATCCACAGAGTTACCGAATCAGCTTGTATGTAGGAGGTACTTTTAGATGGGAGGCTTAGAAGAAAACAAATCAGCCCAAATTCCTGCAATGTTCTGGGGGTGGAGGGGAGTGAGTGAGAAAATAACTACTAAAAACATGATACGTACTTTGAAGAAAAAGAAGAGGATGCAGTTAGAGAGAAATGGGGATTGGCATTTAATACGATTCTAATAATTGTGGATTTTTTACAAAGGTATCCAAGGGGAAAGAAGGCATTTACTTATCAACTTATTTGCTTAAAAACTTAATTTCTTATCATTTCATACCACTTGCTAGTATGGCGATAGAATTCTTCCCATATGTATGAGCTAAGTTTGCTGTTGGCTTCAAGTAACAGAATATCCTTCTGACTTAGCTTAACTGGAAGTTCACTTTTCTCAACTAATAAGTCGAGGTAGGCAGTGACACTGGTGTTTGTTCAGCAGCTCAAAGATGTTACTGTCTTGGCCCTCCCCTCATGGCCTAAAAACGGCTCCAGCAGTTTCAGTTACCACACTCTTAGAGTTGTGTTCAAAGGCAGGCAGTAGGAAAAAGAATCTTTCTTGTAAGCTTTAAGGCCCTTTATGGTTCTAAATGCCTTAAGTTATGCTAGAGAAAGTTACAGTGGACATCTGCTTTTTTTCCCCCTAACATTTCTTTTTTTTTTTTCTTTAACTGCATACAGGTTTTTCTTTAAGGTACCCCTCCCCAGTTTCAGCCCATTTGGTTTGGGTAAAGCTGTTCTCATACCTCAAGTCTATCAATGGGTACGAGACCTAGATTCCAGATTTCGGATCACAGCAGTTGATCCAATCTCCTATTCTGATCACAAGAATTGAACAGATCTCCTGATCTCCAATCAGGAGACGGGCACATGGTCCAAGATTGAAGGCAAAAGGAGAAGAGGGTGGCAGAGGATGAGATGGTTAGATAGCATCACGGATTCAATGGACATGAACTTGGGCAAACTCTGGGAGATGGTCCATGGGGTTGCAAAGACTCAGACACAACTTAGTGACTGAACAACAACACATGGTCCAAGTGCAGCCAATGAGAAAATATTTTGCTAGATTTTATACAAAGAATTAAGAGAGTATTTTTTTCCCCCCATGTGGTTATTGAACGATGATGCCAGGGGCCATTTTGCCACTTTTTAGAGAAAGTCAGTCTGAGAATCAGACCAAAGCTATGGAAAGCCGAGCTGAGTGATGAGCCAAGTGAGAGCACACCCAGGCTTGACATCATCATTTGAATTCCAGCATCTGGCTATGCCTAAAATAAGAACTACTCCTGCACTGTTATGTGGGAAAATACCCTCTGTCTGACTTCTGTCTCTTTGAGTGGACTTTCTGTCACTTGTATGAAGCGAAAGGCAAAGGAGAAAAGGAAAGATATACCCATTTGAATATAGAGTTTCAGAGAATAACAAGGAGAGATAAGAAAGCCTTCCTCAGTGATCAGTGCAAAGCAATAGAGGAAAACAATAGAATGGGAAAGACTAGAGATCTCCTCAAGAACATTAGAGATACCAAGGGAATATTTCATGCAAAGATGGGCACAATAAAGGACAGAAATGGTATGGACCTAATAGAAGAAGAAGATATTAAGAAGAGGTGGCAAGAATACAAAGAATTATACAAAAAAGATCTCATGACACAGATAATCATGATGGTGTGACCACTCACCTAGAGCCAGATATCCTGGAATGCAAAGTCAAGTAGGCCTTAGGAAGCATCACTATGAACAAAGCTAGTGGAGGTGATAGAATTGCAGTGGAGCTATTTCAAATCTTAAAAGATGATGCTGTGAAAGTGCTGCACTCAATATGCCAGCAAATTTGGAAAACACAGCAGTGACCACAGGACTGGAAAAGATCAGTTTTCATTCCAATCCTAAAGAAAGGCAATGCCAAAGAATGTTCAAACTACTGCACAATTGCACTCATCTCACACACTAGTAAAGTAATATTCAAAATTCTCCAAGTCAGGCTTCAACATTACGTGAACTGTGAACTTCCAGATGTTCAAGCTGGTTTTAGAAAAGACAGAGGAACCAGAGATCAAATTGCCAACATCCAGTGGATCATGGAAAAAGCAAGAGAGTTCCAGAAAAAAATCTATTTCTGCTTTATTGACTATGCCAAAGCCTTTGACTGTGTGTATCACAACAAACTGTGGAAAATTCTGAAAGAGATGGGAATACCACACCACCTGACCTGCTTCTTAAGAAACCTGTATGCAGGTCAGGAAGCAACAGTTAGAACTGGGCATGGAACAACAGACTGGTTCCAAATAGGAAAAGGAGTCCGTCAAGGCTGTATATTGTCACCCTGCTTATTTAACTTATATGCAGAGTACATCATGAGAAATGCTGGACTGGAAGAAACACAAGCTGAGGAACAGATTCTGTTCCTAGTACTGTTTGGGCTGGTAGACTCGAGAATCATAAGAGGATGAGACAGAGTCAGAAGATGAATTGTATTCAAAGGGAGCACAGGAGAAGCAGAAAAGAAAAAAAAAAAAAAAGATCTGATCTGCCTCTTGAGAAATTTGTATGCAGGTCAGGAAGCAACAGTTAGAAATGGACATGGAACAACAGACTGGTTCCAAATAGGAAAAGGAGTACGTCAAGGCTGTATATTGTCACCCTGCTTATTTAACTTATATGCAGAGTACATCATGAGAAACACTGGACTGGAAGAAACACAAGCTGGAATCAAGATTGCCAGGAGAAATATCAATAACCTCAGATACGCAGATGACACCACCCTTATGGCAGAAAGTGAAGAGGCACTAAAAAGCCTCTTGATGAAAGTGAAAGAGGAGAGTGAAAAAGTTGGCTTAAAGCTCAACATTCAGAAAACGAAGATCATGGCATCTGGTCCCATCACTTCATGGGAAATAGATGGGGAAACAGTGGAAACAGTGTCAGACTTTCATTTTTTGGGCTCCAATATCACTGCAGATGGTGACTGCAGCCATGAAATTAAAAGACGCTTACTCCTTGGAAGGAAAGTTATGATCAACCTAGACAGCATATTCAAAAGCAGAGACATTACTTTGCCAACAAAGGTTCATCTAGTCTTTGGTTATAGCTATGGTTTAAAGGCTATGGTTTTTCCTGTGGTCATGTATGGATGTGAGAGTTGGACTGTGAAGAAGGCTGAGCGCCGAAGAATTGATGCTTTTGAACTGTGGTGTTGGAGAAGACTCTTGAGAGCCCTTGGACTGCAAGGAGATCCAACCAGTCCATTCTGAAGGAGATCAGCCCTGGGATTTATTTGGAAGGAATGATGCTAAAGCTGAAACTCCAGTACTTTGGCCACCTCATGCAAAGAGTTGACTCATTGGAAAAGACTCTGATGCTGGGAGGGATTGGGGGCAGGAGGAGAAGGGGACAACAGAGGATGAGATGGCTGGATGGCATCACTGACTTGCTGGATGTGTCTCAGTGAACTCCGGGAGTTGGTGATGGGCGGGGAGGCCTGGTGTGCTGTGATTCATGGGATCGCAAAGAGTCGGACATGACTGAGCGACTGAACTGAACTGAACTGATCCTTACAAACCATTACCATGTGCCACACACTCCTCCAAGCCCTTCTAAAATGCTATCTCTTTGAGTCTTGGCATCAATTCTAGGAGGTAGGTGGTACTCACATCCTGATTTTATGGGTGAGTACATAAAGTACAGTAAGGTTAAGTGATTGCCCTAAGTCACACAGCTAGGAAGTGGGGTGGGACCATTTTAACAGAGCCCTGAATATGTTTTAAAAAACACTGATGACTTTAGATAACTATTCTCATGGGGGGAAAAATTGAATATTAAGTTTCAAATTGCTACTTGAAAAATAGGAATCTTATTACATATTTGTTTCTTAACTTTTATAATGATGTTAAAAGATCAGCTAGTCATAAAAGCTAAAGAGATCAAACCAGTCAATCCTAAAGGAAATCAACCCTGAATATTCACTGGAAGGACTGATGCTGAAGCTGAAGTTTCAATACTTTGGCCACCTGATGCAAAGAGGTGACTCATTGGAAAAGCCCCTGATCTTTCCCCCTGGGAAAGATTGAGGACAAGAGGAGAAGGGTGTGACAGAAGATGAGATGGTTGGATGGCATCACTGACTCAATGGACATGAGTTTGAGAAAACTCAAGGAGATAGTGATGGACAGAAAAGCTTGCATTTCATGGGGTCACAACAGAGCTGGACACAGCTGAGCGACGGAACAACAAAAATTAAAATATTTGCACAGTGCTGAAATCACACAATCAGAAATTCTTGGCATCTGCTCCATACTTTGATATCCTGACTGATTTTAGAAGGGGACAGGTTCTTCCTGGAATCTGCTGCTGGGATATCTGTTAAAAACCAGACACGGAAACTTGAGCTCACTCACACGAGGGAGTAATTTTCAGTTTCCTGGCCAGTGCTGCCTTCGCTTGGCCTTCCACACCCAAGGCCACTGCGATAATATTGTGGGCAAAGGTTGGGGCATATTTCATAAGCAAAGCTGTTTTGAGATTCACAAAGGTTTTCCCTCCCACAATAATTTTGGCAAAATTGTGAGCATTTTTCTCAATCAAGGATCCGTAGAGCTGACACAGAGGAGCTCTGCTGCGAATGCAGTCTTCCAGACTGTTTATCTCCTTGTCCACGTGGTCATCCAGGATGATGATCACGTGGGCCCCGTGGAAGGCCTCTTCCGCTTGGGTGCAGATGGACACACTCTGGAGGCAGGGTGACGCCAGGTCCTCAGCCTCTTGTTTGTGGCTTATGAGTTTTTCTTCTGTGTGCTTATTGTCAAATAGGTTTATGCTGATTTCCATTTGTGGTCCAAACACTTCACCACTTGTCAAGATGGGAATTAGATGGTAGCAGGCAAGAGATGATGCACTAATAAAAATGGAAAACCAGATTATGAATGGGTAAATCTTGGGCTCCTTTTCAGGCTCTATTCTTAATAGGTATTTTTCTACATGTGGATTAATACTTGATTAGTATCTTAAATTGACATACACAGCTGCACAGATTTTTTTAAGGCCAGGAATCAAAAGTAAAACAAAAAATTTCTCACTGCTAACTTCTTGTTTTGGTTATCAGAAAACAATCCCAAGGTAAGAAGTGTACTTGTTTATAAGGCTTTTCCAATTAAACAGAATAGGCAGAAAGCAAAATTTAAAAGAACTGTCATGTTACTGTAATTTCATGTTTGAAAGTGTGAAAGTATTAGTCATTCAGTTGAACACAGGCAAGGTGTCATGTATCTGTACCCACAATTCAGCCAGTATTTGAGTACTCTATAGCTCGGCTGATAATGAGAGCCCTAACGACCTCATTATCATTAGGGGACTTCAGGAATACATGTGGGCACTTTTGGTTTTCATTCTGGATTTGGAGAGAGCTGCAATGGGGTTTTCAAGAGCATCTGTACCATTTTAATCCTTTAAAAATATCTAAAGCAGATGAAATATTAAATCTGGGTGTTTGGTTCATGTATGGTTATTACATCATTTTCAGTTCTTTTAGCATTTTGAATATTTCATAATAAATAATTTTTCAGCTGAGTATGTATATTAGGATACACACATAAGCAGTAAGAAGGGCAGTGTGAGAGACAGATTAAGCAGTGAGGAAAGGACAGGGAGAGATATCATAAGATGGACAGCAAAAGAAACAGAGAGAGACACAGTGCAGAGAAAGAGAGAAAAAGCAATGACAAACATTGAATGTGTCCACCCAGCACTGACAGCGAGAGTGATGAAAGTGAGAAAGAGAAAAAGAAAGAAGGGGCAGGAGCGAGAGGAGGGGAGGTTACAGAGAATGAGTGCATCGGGAAGACCCAAGGATGAGGATGGTGCTAGCATGTGTGGGAGAGGAAGAAGGCAGCAGTCAGGAAGATGGGGGAGAGGGGAGAAAGGAAGGGGAAGGGAAGGATGGTATGGGGACAGACAGCAAGAGACACACAGAGAGAGGGCAGGAGGGCTGGAGACAGTTACGCAAAGTAAATATCTTTGCTATAAAGCTGCTTTTAGATTCGGTATGTATGTGCATTACATGCATATTACATACACATTAAAACTATATGTAGTCTAGAACTCATGGTGGTGATTTAGTCACTGAATTATGTCTGACTCTGTGTAACCCCATGGACTGCAGCCCACCAGGCTTCTCTGTCCATGGGATTCTCTAGGCAAGAATACTGGAGTCGGTAGCCATTTCCTCCTCCAAGGGATCTTCCCGACTCAGGGATCAAACCCAGGTCTCCTGCATTGCAGGCGGATTCTTTACTGACTGAGCCACCAGGGAAGCTCTAGAACTCATATATGGGGCTACATTAGGTGATATATATGCATATACACTCTTGCCTGGAGGAGCCTGGTAGGCAGCAGTCCATGGGGCCGCGAAGAGTCGGACAGGACTGAGCGACTTCACTTTCACTTTTCACTTTCATGCATTGGAGAAGGAAATGGCAACCCACTCCAGTGTTCTTGCCTGGAGAATCCCAGGGACGGGGGAGCCTGGTGGGCTGCCATCTATGGGGTCACACAGAGTCGGACACGACTGAAGTGACTTAGCAGCAGCAGCATGCATATACATATACTGTGTATCTGTAATAGTGCTATACCTACATACAAATCTCAAACTTGACATTCAGATATTCTTCCATTATATAATTAATTCCACATCATTTTTCCTTTCTAACATAAAAAGCCAGTCTCACAAATCCTGGGATTTGACGGTCCCACCTGGTGATCCAGACCTGCAAGGGGTTAACAAGACCTTTCAGGGATTCCTTTTCCAGCTCTTTTTCTATATGTGTCCCCAGGTTTTCTTGAGCAACTCTCTTCATCAGCTCAGTTGTCATGCTAGAGGTGACACCATAGTAAAGCTAAATATTGGGAAAGAAAAAAATCAACACCAGGATAGCTGAAAATGGCTATAATGGAAAGTTCTTGTTTCAAGCCCAAATAGAGTAAAAAGAGAGTTGAGAGAATACCTTATAAAGAAAGACGTTTGAAAAATACAATAATAAATCAATAATGTTTTAGACAGATAAGTCAACTTAATTTTTATACCTGGGCATGTTCTAGGAACTCGTTATATCCTCCCAAAAGCAAACCCTTTCCTCCACGATCCAACAGCTCTCTCCAGATGATAGGGGACTTGTTGTGACTCCACCTATTCTTTTTGCACAAATCTTTCAGCCACTCCTATGGAATGATATTGTCCATGAGAAGTCACACATTGCATCTGTCTTAGAATTCAATTCAGGAGTTCACACAGTAAAGTTCTATTTTTTTTTTTTTTACCACCTCTGTGTATACATAATAAAATTTAGATATCTTTAAACTGTAAAATACAAATATAGAAATAGTGATGAGTTGAGTAACAAATTAATCAAGTAAGAAAGAACATTCTTCAAATTCATTGACCAAATAAGGGTATTGAAAGTTGAGCAGACCTGAAGTGCAAGTGTTTAGCTTAAAATAGAAGCTAAATTTTCTGACTCAAATGGTCTTTTGTATGAGCTGTCTCTGGTCTTAGGGCCACATAAATTTGATATTGCTTTTGAAATATGTGAGTATAGTTTATATTTTTTAGACTGAATTAATGAGCTAAAATTATCTGGGGATTTCTGATATTTACTGAGAAAAAGTTTAAATCATCATTATCTGGTTTGCACACACCAGGCCTTCCAATGACAGTACCTGCAGAGAGAAAGAGTGCAACATTGCTACGGGTATAAACTATGTGGCAATATTCTTGCCTTTGGAGGTGTGCGTAATGAGGCTACCTTACAAATAACATCTTAGAAATGAATTTCCCTTGTTGACGTTTTCACCATGATGAGTCCCCCATGGTCCCTCCAGCTGCAACCTAGGCTCAGCAGTGAAGTACTGGGAATCTGGAAGAAAGGGACTCTACCTCCAAGGCCTTCAGCAGCAGGCGGGGTATGGGGATGTCCTGGCAAGAGCTGGGAGAGTATGTATAGCACTGGCCCCTGAGGGAGCTGAATCAGGAGTGGAACATAAACCTGGATGAGAGAGTTTGCCAAAGCGAGTCACTCTTCTATGCAAGAGTGCACCCTGACAAAGATACACTCAGAAGAGTGTGCTAACACGTTGCTAGGACGGTTCTTCAAAGCTTTGAGGAAGGGATGAGACAAAACGGAAATGCCAGAACTGTCAGGAAAGATCATGGAAGAAGGGATGAAAAAGCTTAGAAAAAAATGGGCTCGTTACAGTGGATATGTTACAATGGAGGGCTGGAAACTCACTAGCCCGCTGTGTCCTCTGGAAGGGCCTGGAGGACACTACATTGACCAGAGTGACAAGGAATGCACCCATGAGAAGAGTCTCAGCATCACTGAGAAAACCCCGTGTGGCTGTCATTTCTGGGCCATGGTTGTTAAAGGTCACGCTGTTATAGAAGAGCTGGACCCCCTAGAAACTGGGATGATAGAATTCTGAAATAAAAGAAGATGGGACAGTGCCCACCAGAGAACGTCTACTGTCAAAGAAGCACTAAGCAACCCCAGCAGTAAGAAAACTTAGACAGCTGAAGGCACAATGGAGACATGAAAAAGTTATGCAACGGCCCAAGAAAACAAGTTATCACTCAACAGAGCTAATGCAGCCATTGCTACTGCCATTAATGCTGACTTCCTGTTAATGGCACTATCCCTTGAAGACTACAACCACCTCTTGGTGGTTGTAGTCTGATTACATTGGATCCCTCTTCCCTGGAAAGAGAAGGGATTCATCTCGATTTTAATCAACATATATTCTGGGTAGAGAATTGCCTTTATTGCTTATAAGACTTTGGCCAGCACCCTGTTCAACACCTTTGAAAATGTTTAACCTGAGTCTGGGTAAGCTCCGGTAGTTGGTGATAGACAGGGAAGCCTGGCGTGCTGCAGTCCATGGGGTCACAAAGAGTCAGACATGACTGAGTGACTGAATTGAACCTACCACATGGTTCCTGCATAACATCACTTTGAACCAAGAAGCCCACTTCAGAGGAAAGGATGTACGGCTTTGGGCACGTAACCAGGGGCTCCACTGGCCCTGTCATGTATGGTACCATCTAGCAGTGCGATTAGGGGATGGAACAACCCACCGAAGGTGCAGGCACCAGCTGAGAGACTGATACCTGCACACCTTGGTAGTGGCTTGCTCAGTTTTTTCGGCAAATGGACAAGCACAGCAGTCACATCCTGAAAAAGGAATTGACACGAGGGCTTGGGCCGCTAAGGATACAGGTCTGAGTCACCACACCTACTAAGTCACGTGGATCTGCAGAGGGTGAGGGGGCTCCACAAAGGACAGAAGAGGAGAAATGAGAGGAGCGTCAGTTATGGTGCTGAAACGATGTGCAGTGGAGGCTACTGTCATTTAACTAAACTTCGACAGAGGAGGAGATGGTTGGATGGTATCACCGACTTAATGGACAAAAGTCTGAGCAAACTCAGGGAGACAGTGAAGGACAGGGGAGCATGCTGTGTTGCAGTTCCTGGGGTTGCAATGAGTCAGAAATGACTTAGCGACTGAACAACAATAATTCCTTATAAAGTTAACCAGAATTCTGGAAGAGCTGTTCCCAGATAGTGTGAAACTTACTATATGGAGCATGTGGATCCAAAAAGGTACAACTGTTGAACTAGCAAATCCTGTCACATGTTGTCCCTATTCCTCCTTCGTGACCAAGGCACTCATGCCCTCTGTCACCCGGTATATTGACTACTGATGTTTCAGTGTTGAGTTTCTCTCTGGAAATTGACCTCAACCAAAGGATGTTCCTTTGCCTAAGGTTAAGTCTCTTCCCCAGGGCAGCCCACATCCTATGACTGTTAGCTGTTGGAGAATAGAAACCTGGCCCCCTTGCTGATTCTGGGGGGTATCTCTGAAGGGTCATACCAGCTTTAGAGTTCCCTGTAAGGCCAGCTGAGCTCCCTGTCAGTGCTGTGCATGCCTGCTAAGTTGCTTCCATCCTGTTCGACTCTTTGCAACTCCATGGACTATAGTCCAACAGGCTCCTCTGTCCATGGGATTCTCCAGGCAAGAATACTGGCATGGATTGCCCTGCCTTCTTCAAGGGGATCTTCCTGACCCAGGGATCAAACCTGCATGTCTTTTGCCTCCAGAATTTGCAGGCAGGTTCTTTACCACTAGTGTGACCTGGGAAGCCCGTTAGTGCGTAGGGCAGTTTAACTTCTCCCACTGCACAATCCTGCCACCTTCGTTCTTTCTCAGGATGCTGTTCCCAAGACTACGCCCCAGTAAAGGAAACTCCTTCACCTAAATTTCCATCTCAATTCAAATGAAGGTCATGTCAAGTAAACAAGTCCCTCATGCCATTAGAAATCAATATGAAGGAGAATTGAAAGTTAAAGAGTACATACAGGCTACATGGATTCTTATAGGAGAAAGAACAGCCAAATTTATTCTACTTATTGATTAGAGCCTCATTTGTCCTACTAGGCATTAGGAAGAAATATGAATAATGTTTTCACCCCGAGAAGTAGGGATTTATTAGTATCAAAATATCAATAGTACATGAACATTCAATACTGGAAAGCTATCTGATACACTAGCTAATATTTAATAAAACCAGAGCACACTTTTATGTGTACATGAGTTTAACAAACTATAAAGGCCTCTTACCTCCCAAATATCAGGATGTTGTGTAATTTTATGTATCCGGAAATCAGGAAGATTCTTTTGTAAATAATCTGCCAGAAGTTCTGCTTTCGCGTAATATGGGCAATCAGCTCTACCTAAAAGAGTTCAAATTAGCAACATTTTCTTTCATTACATGGAAATTATCATGTAGTCCCAAGCATTTGTCATATAATTACGGAATTAATCACACAGTTACAATATAATTTATAT
Source organism: Bos javanicus (assembly GCF_032452875.1). NCBI lineage: Eukaryota > Metazoa > Chordata > Mammalia > Artiodactyla > Bovidae > Bos > Bos javanicus. The sequence continues at coordinate 95,140,430 of NC_083869.1, forward strand.
AGAGTTATAGCTTAAACTGTCACCACATAAACTTTTGATTTTTCTTATATTGGCAAAATAAAATGAATTTCATAGGAAAGCAGAATCATAAGTAATAAAATGTAGAAAGCAAAAAAAGACTAAAGAATATTTATTCTCCTCCAGTTCTATTTTAGACCTCAGATCCTCTAAGAGACTGCCAGGTTACTAATTAAGCATGAACTGCTAATAATGAATGACTCATTAGCAGCAACAAAAAGGCAAAGTGTAAAGGGAGGAGTGGTAAAATCACTGGAGGATCTGATATGTGTGGCAGGAATGCTGTGGAAAGTGGAAGTGGAGGGAGAGAGAAGAGTCTAGAGTCTGGGATAAGTTTTTGGCGTGGGTAGGTGATCCTGACCTTACTAGAGAAATTGTGGGTGTTAAGGTTCAATTATAGCCAAGTGCAGTTGGAAATGTCTGTAGAATATCTGAGTGGATATGACCATCAGGCAGCTGCATATTCAAATCTGAAGAGAAGGCCTCATGTAATGGCTTAGGATATAGATTTTGCAGTCATCAACATAGAGAAAGTGACAGCCACTAAAGTGGGTGGGATTGAATGGATGTCTGGGGCAGGGGTCAAGGGCAGCACTCTCTTTATGGCATTCTTCCCCGGTTACTCCCAGTCACCAGTTCTTCAACCTTCTGGTGACTTCTAAGTCGTCAATTCCTCTCAAACTCCCCCATTAGCTTCCCTGTCTAGTTCAAATCCAAAGCTCACTAATTCAGACCACTCTCTGGCTCTTGTCTTAAATTCTCTTGCCTCACTGTGCTTCAGGCAAATTAGCCCTCACCCTGGATGAGCCCAGTAATCTGCCTTTTCTGTGCCTGAGTTCCATGTACTTGGCACCCCTGGATAAACATGGTAGAACAAAGCAGAGGAGTCATTATAAATTCATGGTCACCAGTCTCAATTGGCATCACCAACTCATGGACATGAGTTTGAGCAAGCTCCAAGAGTTGGTGATGGACAGGGAAGCCTGGCATGCTGCAGCCCATGAGGTCACAAAGAGTCGCACACGACTGAGCGACTGAACTGAACTGAGTCTCAGTTGGCTCCCAACTCTTTCTGGAGATCCCTCTGTTTCCCTTAGCAGCACTCTCTTCTGTTCTCTACAATTACTATTACAAACTTGGCCTACTTCCTTCTCTCCAGTATTTTTCTGCGATATCAGAAGACAATAGAAAATTCTGCTTTCTACTTTACACAAACTAAACCAAATCATACAAAAAGGCGTCAGTTGGGAAATCCCTCAACCTCCTGCCATCAAACCTATCAGCCTGTCTGTGTTTAGACTCATTCTTACCTTCTTCTATTTGATGGAAGAGGGGTTCTACCTTCCGTCCAGGTCTAAACTCACCACTTATGATCTGAACACCACCCCTTTCCATTTCTATTGGTTATCTCTCTAACATCTTAGTTCTGCTTCTAATGGCCTGTTTCCATCATATTTAAATATACTCATTCTATTTAAGTTTCTCCTGTCCTAAGAAATAAAAAGCCAGTGACTCCCCTTAGCTATTGCCTCCTACCTGCCCTTTTCTATTAAAGCTTTTTGAAGCAGTTCTTTACACTTGCTACCCCCAGTTCCTCACTTCTGTTTCTCATTCCACTGAAATCTGGCTTTTCCTATAATTCTTTAGAAGGTCACTGAAAGAGAAGGGAATACCAGAACACCTGATCTGCCTCTTGAGAAATTTGTATGCAGGTCAGGAAGCAACAGTTAGAACTGGACATGGAACAACAGACTGGTTCCAAATAGGAAAAGGAGTTCATCAAGGCTGTATACTGTCACCCTGTTTGTTTAACTTCTATGCAGAGTACATCATGAGAAACACTGGACTGGAAGAAACACAAGCTGGAATCAAGATTGCCAGGAGAAATATCAATAACCTCAGATACGCAGATGACACCACCCTTATGGCAGAAAGTGAAGAGGAACTAAAAAGCCTCTTGCTGAAAGTGAAAGGGGAGAGTGAAAAAGTTGGCTTAAAGCTCAACATTCAGAAAACAAAGATCATGGCATCCAGTCCCACCACTTCATGGGAAATAGATGGGGAAACAGTGGAAACAGTGTCAGACTTTATTTTTTTGGGCTCCAAAATCACTGCAGATGGTGACTGCAGCCATGAAATTCAAAGACGCTTACTCCTTGGAAGGAAAGTTATGACCAACCTAGATAGCATATTCAAAAGCAGAGACATTACTTTGCCAACAAAGGTTCATCTAGTCAAGGCTATGGTTTTTCCTGTGGTCATGTATGGATGTGAGAGTTGGACTGTGAAGAGGGCTGAGCGCTGAAGAATTGATGCTTTTGAACTGTGGTGTTGGAGAAGACTCTTGAGAGTCCCTTGGCCTGCAAGGAGATCCAACCAGTCCATTCTGAAGGAGATCAGCCCTGGGATTTCTTTGGAAGGAATGAGGCTAAAGCTGAAACTCCAGTATTTTGGCTACCTCATGCGAAGAGGTGACTCACTGGAGAAGACTCTGATGCTGGGAGGGATTGGGGGCAGGAGGAGAAGGGGACGACAGAGGATGAGATGGCTGGATGGCATCACTGACTCAATGGACGTGAGTCTGAGTGAACTCCGGGAGTTGGTGATGGACAGGGAGGCCTGGTGTGCTGTGATTCATGGGGTTGCAAAGAGTCGGACACGACTGAGCGACTGATCTGATCTGAAGGACCTTCATGTCACTAAACCTGATGGATACTTTCTGATGCTTTTCTTATTGACCCTTGGTAGCATTTGTCTCCCTTCTACTCGAAATACCCACTATGGTGGGGGCATTCTTCAGGTTTGTTTGTTTGTTTTTTTTCCTGCTTCTCTGGCCCCTCCTCATTACACTTTTAGGTTCATTTATCAATTCATTAAAAGATTAGCATTCTGCAAGGCATCTTATCTTCATTCTCTATGATTCTTCTTGTATAATCTCCTCCATTCTCTTGGTTTCAAGTAGAAATCTGTATTTCCAGTTCAGAACTATTTCCTTGTCTATCTTTATATGCTCTTGTATTTTTTCCAACTCCTTCTGAATGTCTCAGAAAACTCAGCATGTTTATGAGAGTTTTGCCACTACTCCCCCACTATATATGCTCCTTCTTTTACGTTACGTCCATTTACCCAGTTATTTGGGCTTCCTAGGTGGCACTAGTAGTAAAGAACCCACCTGCCAATGCTGGAGACATGGGTTAAATCTTTGGGTTGGGAAGATCCCCTGGAGGAGAGCATGGCAACCCCCTCCAGTATTTTTGCCTGGAGAATCCCATGGACAGAGGAGCCTGGTTATAGTTCATAGGGTCACACAGAGTCAGACATGACTGAAGTGACTTAACAAGCATGCACCCAGTTATTTAAGGGTATTAGGAGTACTACAGTATGAAGCCTGCTCTTCTGCTTTTTTATCAATGACTTCCCATCTACCCAGTTATGCAAACTACTGCTAGAAAAGAATTTTAACTCTTCCTTCCTCCATCCAATTAAATGTCTAGTTCTATAGATTCTGTCTCCTTAACATCACCCCAATCCATTTGGTTCTTTCCAACTCCATTGCCCACCATTCCAGGCCAGGCCACCAGTATCTCCTTCCTGGACTACAGTATCTAATGGGCTCTGGATAACCAGTCTTTTTCTTCTCACATTGTAGTGGTAACACTCAGATAAAATGCAAATTATGTATTTGTATTTTTGTATTTTGCATTGATTCTGTATTTACAAAATACAGAATCAATGTATTTTGCACTGATTATGTACCTCCTTTCAAAAGCCTTCCATGTACTTTGGATAAAGTTTAAAATACTGAACATGGCTCACAAGAATCTTTTGATATATTATCTAACTCTGGCCTCAACTGATAATAGTCCCTTCCTTGTACTCTATGCTTCAACCCTATTAAATCTCTTTCAATTTTCTGCTTATATTCTCCATCATTACCCAACTCGTGCTCCTCATTCCAGCCCTACTCCCGGCTGCTGCTGTTGCTGCTGCTAAGTTGCTTCAGTCGTGTCTGACTCTGTGCGACCCCATAGACGGCAGCCCATCAGGTTCCTCTGTCCCTGGGATTCTCCAAGCAAGAACACTGGAGTGGGTTGCCATTTCCTTCTCCAATGCATGAAAGTGAAAAGTGAAAGTGAAGTCACTCTGTCATGTCTGACTCTTAGCGACCCCATGGACTGCAGCCTACCAGGCTCCTCGGTCCATGGGAGTTTCCAGGCAAGAGTACTGGAGTGGGTTGCCAGGGCCTTCTCCGGACTCCTGGCTACCCATGCCTAATTTACTCTCCTCCTTATAACTTCCTCTCTGACAGGTTAAGCACCCGGTGGCTCAGACGGTAAAGCGTCTGTCTATAATGTGGGAGACCTGGGTTCGATCCCTGGGTCGGGAAGTTCTCTGGAGAAGGAAATGGCAAACCACTCCAGTACTCTTGCCTAGAAAATCCCATGGACGGAGAAGCCTGGTGTCCATGGGGTCGCAAAGAGTCGCACACGACTGAGCGACTTCACTTTCACTTTCTGACAGGTTACGCTCATCTTTTAGGACTCTGATTAAAAAATCACTTTCTCCAGGAAGTCTCGGCCTAAATAAGATCCGCTGCCACTGCTACTGGTCCGATAGGACCCAGCCTGGCCATTGCCACAAATGCTTCTTTGCACATTTGTTCACCACTGTCTTCCCAGGATACAGTCAGTCATTGCTCAAAAATATTATTCTGAATGAAAAAAGAAACAAAGGAAACAGGTTTCAGGCAGATGGGAGATGTCAATTGTGTGGACGCTTCCAAGAGGTCAAATAAGACAATGACAGGCAGCTCCTGTAAAAGTCACTGGTGATTTTGGTGAGGGCCATTTTGGAAAGGAAGCAGATGTAGAAACCAGATTTAAGACCTGGAGATAGAAGAGTAGTCTACTCTTGAGAAACTTGCTGAGAAGGAAAGGAGACAGGTACAACAGCCTGTTGCAGTAAGACCCTCTTTGGTGGTTTTCTGGATATCAGTCCACATCTCCAATCCTTCTCCTCCATTGCTGACAAGGTGGATTTCCTAAAATGCAAACTCATTAAGATACCAGCCTGCTTACAAATTTTAAATGACTCCTCATTGTTTTCAAGATACAGCTCAAACACCTTCGCTTGGTGTCCCTGAAGGGCAAAGATCTGACTCTTTCTCCCATTCTTTTTTTTTTTTTTTTAAGCCTTTAAAAAAAAATTATTCTTTATTTTTAATTGGAGGATAATTCCTTTGCAATGTTGTGTTGGTTACTGCTGTACAACATGAATCAGCTGTATCCCCTCCCTCTTGAGCCTCCCCCCATCCCCACCCATCCCCACCTGAGGTCCTCACAAAGAATCACTCGCTATCTGTTTCACACATGGTAGTGTGTATACCTCAATGGTACCCTCTCAATTTGTCCCACTCTCTCTTCCCTCGGTGTGTCCACAAGTCAGTACTCTATGTTCGTGTTTCTATTCATGCCCTCCTGCTCCCATTCTTGACCCAGGTCCAGTCACTTCCTCCATATCCAGGGACTTCTAGCCTCTGTCCCTTTATCTGGAATATCCTCCCTACTCCAAACTTTCATAAATCAGCTCGTGTCACATTTCTCAGAGTCCTGTGCACATTTCCCTCATTGCATTAACAGCACCATCAAAATTATTTGTTTACGTGCTACTGGATCCCGTGAGACCAAAAGCACCTCGAAGGCAAGGATGTCTTTCCCTTCACTGTATCCTGCTTCCGGCAGTGTTTGTACACACTGCTCAATTTACCTTTTTGAATGAAAGCATAATAAACCCTGGGTGCCCCATATAAAAGCTGGAGCGGCCACAGGAGGTGGGCAGTCGTCGGTGTTTTGAGCGATCTGCGGGCGTACGGGGGTATCACTCACCCGCGAGCACGAATTTGGCCATGGCGTAGCCGGGACCCAGAGCTTAGGACCGCGGCGCCACCGTTTCCAGGTAACCACACCAGGACTTGGCGCAGGCGCACTCGCAAGCTGAGCGCGGACTCTGGCGCCCAGCTGGAAAGATGTTGGAATGCACAGTTATACATTGCTATTAAAAGCTCTGTGGTCTCCCTCGTGCCTGTTCCCTGCAGCTAAGAAAAAGTAGTCATTCTTTTCGGTAGGCTTTCTTCACTCTAAATATTTCCAACCGTCCGCCCGCGAACAAACACTTTTTGACCTATGAGGGATCCGTAAAATCTCGCGAGTCGCTCAGTTCGCGGGGAAACTGTCATGGCCGCGCCTGTCTACAATCACAGGCTTCTACTCTAAGGTGAGTGGAGGACGAACTTAAGCGGAACAGTTGGTTGTACTACGCTTTAGACTTCTTGCCTTTCGGAGAAAGGTCTCAGAAGTTGCCCGGGAAGTAAGTTGAGGAAGGTGGGTTCATACTAAGAGGCCCGGCTCGGGAAGCACGGACTCCTCTCACCGGTTCTGAGACCTGGTGAGACTGGTTGCATCTCCCTCCCAAACGCAGGCCACGTGCAAGCATCACTTTAGTTTGCTGCCTCCTCCCCTGAACCGTTGTGCTTGTCCAAGGCCTTATTTTAACAGTTCGTGTTTAGCTGTTGTTAAATCCTCATGTTAAAAATTATCCATCAAGGTTAAGCCCTTAATTTTTATTGCCGACATCTCCGTAAAATCTTACTGCAAAGAAAGCTTTATACTAAAACTTTCCCGTCAGAAACCCACTAATTATTTTTTTTTTTTAAGACTTATTTATGTATCCACTACTTCCAAACTAACCTTGCTCCTTTAAGACTGTGTATGCACAGAGAAGGCAATAGCACCCCACTCCAGTACTCTTGCCTGGAAAATCCCAGGGATGGAGGAGCCTGGTAGGCTGCAGTCCATGGGGTCGCTAAAAGTCTGACACGACTGAAGCGACTTAGCAACAGCAGCAGCATACACATTGTAGTAGAAGTGGAAGAAGCCCTTATGTGATAAAATGGTTTTACTCTTTTAAGGTAAATGTTAATGTCTCCCTAGGTCCCCACTTTAGTCTCTGTTAAATGGATTTTGTATTTTTAAGTAGAAATTTTATTCTTAATTTTTATTTCTGTTATAACCCCTTCCCCTGCAGGAAAATGACGGCGGACATGAGTTTTTTTTCATTTGTAGAAGCGACGTGTGTGTCATCTTGATAACTTTAAAGTCTTTTGAAAGTACTTCAGTAACTAGAAAATGAATAACAGAGCGGGTTCCTTTTTATGGAACCTCAGACAACTCAGTACTTTAGTTCCAACAGGCAGAACTGTGAGGCTATATCCTTTGGCATTTTGCAGACCAAATATTGCTTATTCAAACTGGAACCGAAGAAACCTCTTAAATACCTTTGGTAATAAAATGCATTCATCTACTAGATATCTCTTTCAGGATGCTTTAATTTTTAAATCAGAAGGTGATGACTGTCAAACAAAGGGCATAAGCACGGCAACAGTCTTTACAGTTGACAAACTACTTTGTCCTAGAAGACTGTCCTTTGATTCAAAGCACTTTCTTGTCTCTGTTAATGAACTGAAGAAAAGCTTTCATCAGGAGGCCTCTGATGAAGATGTTCTCACCAAGAGAAGAAAACCAGCCCTGATCAGCAGTACAAAACTGTCTCAGGAGTGTAATTCTCTGAGTGATGTGTTAGATATATTTTCAAAAGCACCTACATTTCCTAGTAGTAACTATTTCTCAGCCATGTGGACAATTGCCAAACGGATGTCGGAAGATCAGAAGCGCTTTGAAAAACAATTGATGTTTAACCACCCTGCGTTTAACCAGCTGTGTGAACATGTTATGAGAGAAGCCAAGATCATGTATTTCGGAGACCTGCTGTTTAGTCTTCATGCTATAGTGAAGCTTGGGATTCCTCAGAACACGCTGCTCGTACAGACTTTGCTGAGGGTGGTCCAGGTAAAATCAAAAGGAGGTATAAATATACTCGGTTTAGCAAATCTTGAAAGAATGATAGGAAGTAGACCTATAGCCTCCTTGAATGAAACTTATCATTGGAATGATAGTTTACGTTTGTTTCTGCATAGATACTAATATTCTATGGTTTAGATACCTTAAGTTAGCAAGATCTTTCTTTTGCTTTAGAAGTTTATGAACACTTGCCCCATTTTTCTTCTCAGGAGTTGAGTAATAGTGAATAAGCTGAAGTGGGAAGAGATACAAAATATACAAGAACAGTTTGGGTAGTTGAAAGGAGAGAAGGGAAGGGAAGGGAGCTAGTATTTATTGACTACCTGTATCCCTTTTACTTGTGTTGTCCTGTTTAATCTTCACAATAGCTGTGTGAGGTTGGTGTTACTCTAGCAGATGAAGAAAGAGATTTTGTTATGTTAAGCAACTTGGCTAAAGTCACAACTACTGAATTTATTTATTCACGCAGTAAATGTTCATTGGCTGTCAACTGTGGATTAGTTATTACACTTGTTACTAGGGATGTAAAGATATGGAAAACATAATTCCTGCCCTTGTAGAGGGGACAACAGATGCTTTGTAGGCAATTACAAAAATAACCAATATCCATTCATACATTTACGACATTGTAGGCGCTATGATACTGTAGCACTGATCATTGGGAATACAATTACAAAATAAGGGCCACGTAGAGCTTTTAGTGCGATGAAAGAAAAATACACACAGTGTGTAACCAGGGGCTTCAAACCTAGTTGGGAGAATGCCTTCATGATGGGAAGAGGTGATGGAGGGGGCGGGGGGGTGGGGTGGGGAAGGATACAAGATTACTGTTTGAAGCAGTGATATGTACAGGGTTTGAAAGGAGGATTGTCTCATATAATTCTCGATGTAGCTTTTAAAAGTAGTCATTGTTACTTTCTTCTTCTTGATGAGGAAATTTACGCTTAGAGAGATTAAATAGCTTGCCTAAGGCCACATATTTGTTAATGTCACCATTTGTAGGTATTTGATAAAATACTTGCTGGTTTAATGAACAAACACCTTGTCATAGTAGAGCTAAAATTCAAGCCCAGTAGGAGATGATGTCTAAGCTGAGTGCAAGGGATGGCCAGCAGTCAGTGAGAAGGTTGATAGCCAATGAGATGGTGTTTCAAGTAGAGAAGACTGTTCAAATCCTGGAGAAAAGTTTGGGGAACTGAAAGTAGTTCACTGTGGCTAGAAGTACAGATTATTGGGGTTATGAGTTTGAGGGAATTGGTAGGAAATTGTGCCTATGGTTGTCAAGGGAGAGGGGTTGGTGTCATGACAAGGCATGAGGTTGGGGGGAGGAAAAAGGCTGAATTATAAAGAGCCTTTTATGCCTGGCTAAGGGGTTTGCCTTTATGCTATAGGCAGTGGGGATCCACTGGAGTATTTTAAGCAAAGGTCAAGCTGCTCCAGTTAGTATTTAGATCACTCTGTGAGTGGAAAATTTATTGGAAAAATGAAATTGGATGGGGGGGGATCACTTTTAGTTTCAAACAAAGGAGTCAGTGTCCTCTTCGACGTCACTGAAATGACACCAAGGTTGGCCAAGGAAAAGAATAGTTCCTTTAAGTAATTGTTTACCTCTTAAGAGTGGGCTCTTCAGATTTCAAAACTCAATGATCATACTTAAATAATTTTTTTTTAAGATAGGAATTTCCCAAGGATGATCTGACATGTATCCTATCTTACTATAGAATTCAAGGATTGAGTTTATAGATACTTGAGTGTTTTTAACTTTTAACATTACTGTGATTTCTATATGTTTTCAACCAGTAACTAATTTGTATTGTGTATGTTTGTTTAAACTGCAGAATATCTGTGTTTTTTGGTAGACTCTGTTCCCTATATAGTTACTTCAAAGTAATTGCAGTAAGTCACTTTACCTGGTCAGTGATTCTCTAAATGAATTTTGGACAGTATTCCCATCATTATAGTATCTGCATTGGTGAAATATGACCAATGGGTATTTGGGGTCAGATTATCTATACATATAATTGTATCTCACTAACGTGGGAATGTTGCAAAGACGTTTTAGCTAGGTATGAAATATATCATCAGTGAAGCTTGCCCTTCAAACACCTAGCCAGGTGGTCTTTTCTTTTATAGGAGATATTGATGGAATGCTATAATGGAAACCCTCTCATGGGAATGAGACCTTTTTTCCTTCCAGCAGTATCCATTTCTTATCAATATCTGCTTCAGACTTGAGGCTTTGTGGCTTGTTGGTCATGTAATTTTAGCAAAAGAGCATACATCTTTCAGGTGTGATTACAAGTACTCTTGTGAGGTGTATAGACTAGTTGTGATTAAATTGTAGAGCACTAGGTGAGCTGTGCTATTACTGTTCACTTTCTAAATTAGGCCATTTCTGGAACTAAATTAATAACCCTGATTCAAAGGGTTTGAAAGAAGGATCCAGGGAGCCTGGGTTCCTCTTGAGATCCAGATAGTGGCGGTAAAATGTGACAGCAGATGTGAATTAGAAAGTTCACAACTGAGGTTGCAGTTTGATACTCAGGAAAGAATATAGGGAAATTGTAAGCACAGCAATGTAAGATTAATTAGGGGAGGGAAAACTGCCCTATAGCTTGTTACTGCACTTGTCACCATGATGGCCTTCGGTTTCATAAAGGGGTAAAAATAATGCTTGATGAAAGTTATTTCAGAAGTGGAGGAATATAATCAATGTCAAATCATTTTCAGTGGTAATTGAAAGTGTAAAGAAATTGTTGATACAAAAAGATTGTGTATCAATTATTTGAAAAGTTCACTTACATATAATGTCTGGTTTTCCAAAGTTGCTGTTTATTGTGGACTGACTCTGAATAATTGGTTTGATACTTAATCCTTTAGTTGAAAGCATCAGTTCAGTGGTTTTGCTTGGGTGAGGTCATCTACTATGAACTCATTACCTATAGTGTTTTTGTGATTACATTTCAATAGGAACGTATCAATGAGTGTGATGAGAAATGTCTTTCAGTTTTGTCAACTATCTTAAACACAATGGAGCCATGCAAGAATGTGGATGTTCTTCTGGCAGGATTGCGGTGAGAACTCTCTTACACTTTCTTCAAGTGGCTTTCTCTTTTTCTCTTACCTCAAATCAAAAGCAAAGATGAAAGACTTTGTTGGTGGCGGTGGCGGTTTGGTTGCTAAGTTGTGTCGGACTCTTGCGACCCCATGGACTGTAGCCTGCCAGGCTCCTCCGTCCATGGGATTCTCCAGGCAAGAATACTGGAGTGGGTTGCCATTTCCTTCTCCAGGGGATCTTCCTGACCTGGGAATCAAACCCAGGTCTCCTGCACTGTAGGCAGATCCTTCACCAACTGACCTACAAGGGAAGCTGGTCTTTAATAGCTTATTAAACTTAAAATCCTGACTTTGGAACAGGTGAAGCTAGAAATAATGCTTCTTTCAGGATTCACTATAAAAAAAAGTGTGGGTAACATTAAAATTATCTTAAAACATAGTATTGACATGGGCTGGGGGAGAACTGATACATGCTCAGTTCATAATGTTATTTGGGCACTGTGTGGAGTCACATGACAGTAGCCCAGCTTGCAAAGGAGGTTAAGTTTTTATAAAATTGATGCACCTAATCTTATTATAATTTTTAATTCCCATTTTCATTGACTATGCATTGGGATGTCTTAATATAGTCTCCTGATGTTTGTTTATGCAAAAAGATAGCAAAATAATGTGAGAGAAAAGAATACCAGTCGGGTCCTGGAGCTTTCACTAACTGTTTACACTCTCGTGGGCAGATATTTCATTTCTTTGGGCTTCATATTCCTTGCCTATAAGTAGGAACTGGACCAAATGACTTTTAAGATTTCTCTTCTGGTTTTAAGATCCTAAGACTGTGGTATTTGTTGTGTGTGATGACAGGATGCTAGTTGATGAGCAAGTTTGCAAAATAAAACATGTCTTCACATTACAAACTGTAATGAGAAGTATTGGAAAAGATGCTCCGATTGGTCTTAAAAGGAAATTGGAGGTAAATACTTTCTGAATTTTCTCTATTGGGTAAAATTTGAAAAAGATATTTCCTGTGATTTGCTATCATCTCCTAAAGTCAGTTTATTAGGAGGACATTGTTGTGCTTTTGGGTATAACTTTGCTTAAGTGGAATAATAGAGATATTTATGTGTGTATGTATTTACATACATTTATCTGTATATGTCTGAGTCATTTTACTCAAACTTTATCCTTTTTTATTTAAATATAAGATTTTAATTTATTTTACCACAAATGATAAATTAAAATTTATTTTTCTTTAGATGAAAGCCTTGAAAGAATTAGACCAATTTTCTGTTTTGAATTGCCAGCACATGTTTGCGGTACTGGCCGCCATGAATCACCGTTCCATTATCCTTCTGAATGAGTGCAGTAAGAGAGTCACAAGTAAGGGGAATTTTTCTTACATGGTTTATAGCATCTGATGTGTTCTGAGCTATATTTGTTTTGTTTGTTTGCTGTTATATGAAAAAATATCTGATGATATGGTTAGATCTAAAGTTTATTTTTACCTATAATTATTTTTTGTTTTTACAAAATGCAGTGCTGTTTTTCTAAAGAAAAGTGCTGGGTATATAGTATCTTGAATCTTACAGTCAAAATCATCTGGTAATTTTTGTTTTCTAACTCATTCTTAAAGGTAACATCCATGGGTGTCCTTTTAAAATATTGATCAACATATTGCAGTCTTGCAGGGACCTCCAATATATTAATATAGATCTTTTTAAAGGAATAGCAGATTATGTGGCTACAACTTTTGACATCTGGAAGTTGAAAAAAGTAAGTATGTTAAAGTTTAGAATAAGTCTCAGAAACTTTCAAGAAATCTATTTATTTATTTGTGGATATAATTCTCTATCGTTTTAAAGTGGTTTAGATTCCAAAATATTCCAATGCTAAATTGGTTTGAAAAATTAGCTCCTTACAATTTCTGAGTGTTACCTATTATATACTGTTCAATATCTTGATCATCTTTCTATCCAAAACAAAAACTGTATTGCCAAAGTCTGTTTTTCATATTATATGATACTTTGGTTGGGTACTAAGGATTATTTGTGCCTTTCTATGTTTCCTTTGTTAGATTTAGAATAATAAAGGTAGGTAATATGACGGGCTTAAGCGTTTTGAAGAATAAAATGTCATTACTGTCTTCTATGTATGGAAAGTTTGCTTTGTTCTTCAAGGGTAAGAGCCTTTAAGTTCAGGGCCTGTGTTAATACTAAAACGTCTGAATGAAGCAACTGGTAAAAACTTATTTTTATAGTGAAGACGAGGTAACCATGTTAGATTACTGGCTTAGTTCACTTTGGAGGTTGAGGTGAATATTGTGTTTACTATGGAAATTGATTTTGGAAAGAAAAGTCCTTACTGTAAGAATGACAAAGAGGGAAATGAGAGGTGAAGTGGAACATTTATTTTAATCATTGTATTTCAGCTCTATTCTCACTTCTAGTATTTAATATTGAACATAGAAATTTTTGAGTTATCTTTTATCTATTAGAATATAGGAAGTGTCTAGGTTTGGAAAGGAGAGCAGTTTGAAATTGACTTGGTCATTTTGAAAAACTTCAGAAGAGGTATATTTAAAGGTAATTTGCAGAGATTTTGTATGAAAAGCATGTAGGAAAGGATGTATTTTAAATGACATTGGAAATGAGAACCATTGTGTGCTCTGCTTCTTGGCTGATAAAAAGAGGTTGCTTATTAACTTGATATTTTACAAGGGAAAGATAATTACTCCTTTTAAGGGAATATTTTTCAATCAGGACAATTCTGTTGCTTATTTAAACTGTTTGAAATTGGAAAGATTGCTGATAACATACTGTAATTCTTAAGACGTTTTCCCTCAATTCTTTTTTTTTTTTTTTAGGTTTTTTTTCTCCTCATTTTATTTGAAAACTTTGGCTTTCGACCTGTTGGTTTGATGGACTTATTTATAAAGAAAGCAGCAGATGAACCTGGCTTCCTAAATGTGAAAAGCCTTGTCGGTATTCTTAATGTTTATTCTTCTCTCAATCACTTCTACAAATGCCAGACCCATGAGTATGTACTTGTTCCTTTTTACTTTTTTTATTGCCACATATCATATTTATAGAAAAGATTACAAAGCTCAATGAATTCTCACAAACAAACCCATCCATGTCCAGAAATAAAACTTACTATTCTTTATTTATGAAGGTAAATAGTTTTATTTTAGATACACGCTTTGCTTTTGCTCTTTTGTTGTTGTTCTTTGCAGTGCATTTGGTAATTCAGTGTAGGAGACTTCGTTTCAAACTTTTGCCCAACTTACTCCCTTAGCACCCTAGTTTATAGCTCAGTTTTGACCCTAGCTCTCTATCTGGTCCCAAACTACCACTTTCTGTTCTTTTCATTTTAACTGCAATCCTACATTTCTACTAATAAACACAGCAATTCCTCAGATGTGCCGGGCTCTTTCAGACCTCTTCTTTCCACCCAGAACGTCTTTCCTTCTCTAGATCAGTTAAGGGTTTGTTAAAAACCAGAAATGTATATAACATGTCATTTGTTAGAAGAGTGACTACAAGTGCAGACCCAGGAGACACCTTGCTTAGGTTTGAATCTTAGTCCTGCCATTCGTTACCTACTTACCTTTACCTTACCTGTAACTTACCCATACCTCAGTTTCTTCATCTGTTAAAATGGGCATGAATAATGACTTATTTCTAATCATACTGGACAATTTAATAATTGTTGTTATGAGGATTAAGTGAGTTAACCTGTGTCAGAATCTTAAGGCAGTGCCGGATACACAGTAATTATTAGATTAAGGCCTTGGAGGAATAAACTGTGGCACTTCTGAGGGTCTCAGTGGCAGGGTTCACAGGCCATTTCTTGGCCACCAAGTGGCTTGGCTCCCAGGTTATGCAGTGGTTAAGAATCCACCTGCCAATGCAGGAGACGCAAGAGACACGGGTTCAATTCCTGGGTTGGGAAGATCCCCTGGAGTAGGAAATGGCAACCCGCTTTAGTATTCTTGCCTGGAGTATCCCATGGACAGAGAAGCCTGGAGAGCTACAGTCCATGAGGTTGCAAAGAGTTGGACATGGCTGAGCAACTGAGCATGCATGCCCAGCTTGGCTCCATCAGCTTTTTGTCCCTGTGGTTTTTTCTCAAGATCTAGATTTCCAGAAGAGAGAATCTGATTGACCGAGTTTGGGTCACATGCCCATTTCTTTGGCTCTGGTGATGAAAGAAATGCTGGGCCATGAAAAGCAGCTGCTCACTGTACCCTCCAGTGTTCCAAAAAGACTTACTTCCTGTATGTGTCCTGTGCTTTCCCTTATATCTCCATCAGAGCTCCTGTGCTTGCCGTTTCTTATCTGAATCTCTGATGGAACCTTGGCACACAGCTGCAGTTTTTCGTCAATAAACCTCTCTCCACAATTGCAGAGCTTTCTAGTGTCAGACCCAGATGCCTGTGTTTCTAAACGTAGCACAGAGCCTGGCACAGAATAGACAGAAAATAAAGGTTGAAAAGATTCTCCCCAAATTCAGCCTTCCTCTACTACCCACTCTTGGTTTTATTATGAAGCTGGCTCCTGTGTTCCTCCTGCCCCTTCTTGACAAATACTGTTAAGATGTGAAAGTGAAAAGTGTGAAATTGTTAGTCGCTCAGTCGTGCCTGACTCTTGGCGACCCCATGGACTGGGGGTCGTGCCAGGCTCCTCTGTCCATGGGATTCTCCAGGCAAGAATACTGGAGTAAGTAGCATTGTTAAGCTGAGTAGTAATTAAAACTCCAGAAACAGCCCCATGGATTCCGTAGAATTCAGAGAACAAACACTGAGTAGTTAGGGAGTTTTTCAGTTGACTGTAGGTGTCCCAGGAGATAATTTGGTCCAGTAAAATTGTTATGTTGGAAATAGAGGATGGATAACCAAGGTAACCCTAAGTAGCTACACACAGGTTAGGGAATTCGACAAAACATGACTAGGAACAGGCCATACTGAGGGGGAGTCGTGAATGTTGTACTTGTCTGTCTGCTCTGCTTTCGTCTAACTCACTGGTTCTCAGTTGGCCGTGATTTTGCCTCCTGGGGACATTTGGCAGTATCTGGGGACGTTAGGTTTCGTGTGGTGGGGGAGGTGGGGGGAGAGGGTTGTTGTACACTCTCTAGTGGGTGGAGGCTGGGGATGCCGCCAGCGTCCTACTGTGCACAAGTCAGCACTGCAGTAACGAATTATCCAGGCCAGATTGTCAGCAGTGCTGAGACTGAGGAAGTGTGATCTAACCCTACCCTCCTACCTCAGCATTTCTCCTTTGGAGAAGTAGGAGTGATAAGAGTCGCTAATAGATTGAGATTAATCAATAAGAAATTCCTGAATGTCCATGAATGTGCAGTTCCCTGAAGTTGGTATTTTGAGGACTATAAATAAAGAAGTTTGTGTTCTCCATCCTTCTTAGGAGGCAAGTCATGTATATTGAGAGGAAGGCAATATGATACGTACCAAATGAATGCTTTATGGAGGAAGGAGAAAGGAAGATGGCCTCCTAGGGTGGAAAGGCAAAGGTTTTAGGAGCAGTAACTCAAAGCATTTGGGAAGTGAGTTGACTGGAAGAGATGGATTAGGTAGGAGAGTTGTAGAAAATTTGACTTAGCACTTTGTATATCCACATACTGTTCCTTAATCATTTTATTTATGTTATGGCCTCTGGTAAAGAGAAGGTGTTAAATCTAGAATATCTTCCTGGGTTTGAAGCCCTAGGAAGAAAACATTTAACATTTCAACTCTGTCATTCCAGTCCTTTGGTTTCTTCACTTTTTGATATGTACTTGCCACTCTGTAGATAATCCCGGATTGCATGTCTGGTCATCAGTGTGCTCCTGAACTCCAGGTTGTATATGGTCACCGGAGATCCCACAGGGGTCTCAAGATCAATAATTCTGGAAGTCAGCTCATTCTTGGTTTTTTGTTTGTTTGTTTTGTTTACTGTTTATCAAGTACCATGTCAAGTGTTTTTTCTTTTAAACCACTTTCTGTGCTTGGTCACTCATTCGTGTCTGACCCTTTACAACACATGGACTCCTCTGTCTATGGGATTCTCCAGGCAAGAGTACTGGAGTGGGTTGCCATTTCCTGCTCCACTTTATTGAGGTATGAGTAACAGCCTGCAAAGAGCTGTGCATATTCAGTGTTTACAACTTGGTGAATTTTTAGCTCATTATTTTTGACTCTTTCTTTTCCAATAACATTATCCTCTTTGTCCTCTAATTGTATTTGTTCATTTAGTCAGAAAACTTGTACCAAGTGCTCAGGTACTTAAGACAAAAGTGAGTAAGACATAATCCTTTTTTGCCAGATGATTCTATGTAATGGGTAATGTAGACATAAGTTGGCAGTTAAATAGAGCATGAACATGGAAGTGGCAGAGTTCTATACAGGTTACCTAGAGATAGAGGAGGAATGTGCCAGGATTCTAGCCTGGTGGAGTAGAAGGTCAGGGTAGATGTCAAGCGTCCTCCCTGGAGGAGATGGTACCTGAGCAGATCTTAAAAGATGGATACAAAGGAGTTAGCCATGGAAGGAGCATCAGGTGTAGAAAGGACTCTATATTCAAGTCAGGAGGGAAAGAAACAGCGGACTATGTATAGGGAATGACACAGATTGTAGTGTTGCGGAAGATGAAGTAGGGCACGAGGAGTGGGAGACATGATTACCCCTCGGGCTCCAGATCAGCCCTTCTGGCTGCCTCCTCCAGACTCCCGTCGGCTTTCCCTTTGCCTCACTGTTGTCTCTAGGACCTATCACAGTCTTTCTCGTCATCCGTCTCCTCCCGCTATGGGATCTCCCAGTCGATCTCAGACATTTCCCTTTGTGGCTCATCCTTCAGGGCACACGTGCCCTGCTGTGAGTGTCCCTGCCTGTTCCTCACTTACCACAGCGGAACAGGATACACTTTCAGGGCTCCCATTTCTGTGCTTAGTTTCAAGTGGTCTTTGCTTTTGCCATCTTTTCTACTTACTGAAATTCTCCTTATCCCCAAAGCTACCCCATCTACGTTCTTTCCGGTACACTATCACAGTACTTTGCATGCACTACTTTTTTTTTTCTGATATAATGAAATATAACTTATGCCTTAAGAGTCAAACTGACCTGGGTTCAAAGTGTGTCTCGGCCTGCTAGTTTATTGACACTGCTAATAAACCCTCAACTAACCTTGATTTCCCTTCTCTTCATCTGTGCTCAGTTATCCTATGTAACCTTAGCTGAGTTGGTACAATTAGGCTTGTGGTTCTTTCAGCTCACAGCATTAATAGCAACAGAATTTTAATAGCTTATAAACCTGTGGTGGCATTCCAGGCCTTGTAGATTTACTCAGAATAAAAGCCTGCTACTGCTGCTGCTAAGTCACTTCAGTCGTATCCGACTCTGTGTGACCCCATAGACAGCAGCCCACCAGGCTCCCCCGTTCCTGGGATTCTCCAGGCAAGAACACTGGAGTGGGTTGCCATTTCCTTCTTCCATGCATAAAAGTGAAAAGTGAAAGGGAAGTCGCTCAGTTGTGTCCGACCTTCAGTGACCCCATGGACCGCAGCCTTCCAGGCTCCTCCGTCCATGGGATTTTCCAGGCAGGAGTACTGGAGTGGGGTGCCATTGCGTTCTCTAGATAAAAGCCTAGCACAGTGGTTAAAAGGCTCTGGACCCTGACAGCTTGGATTTCAGGGCTGTCCCTGCTGCTTCTTGGCTGTGTGCCCTTGGACGAGTTACTCGACCTCACTGAGCCTATTTACTCATTTTTATTATGAGGATGATAATGACACCTATCTCATAGAGTTTGAATGGGAATTAAATGAGTTAAAGCCTATAAATATTTGCCCTATGTGAGACATACCATGGCAGCTCACATTTATTGAATGTATATATTTGTTACGAGAGTCAGCTGACCTGAAAGATGTGTGAAGACCTAGTGCAAATGCAAGCCTGATGGTTTTATCCACTGAAAGCTGTTGGTTCTGTGACACCTCACTAGCTCTATCATGATCTTGTCTTCTCTTCATATTTGTAAGCCAAGTTTCCTTTCTGCCCCTCTAGGTTCCTAGAAGTTATGGCCAGTGCTCTAACTGGTAGTCTTCACCATATATCTTCTGAAAACCTGTTAAATGCAGTGTGTTCATTTTGCTGGATGAACTATTTTCCCCTGGCCCTCATTAATCAGCTTCTTCAAAAGGACATCATTGATGATCTGCTGACGTCAGGTAGGATGTCAGTGCGCAGTGTGACTGAAATAAGGCAGTAGTGCCAGGCTACCTGGTGATTCTGAATAGGGGCTCAGTTGCAGCGGTGTCAGTTAGACCTTCTGGAGCAGGTGCTCCTAATGAAAGGACCAAAGATGGTGAAGTCCAAGGGCCATGCGTTAAGCCAGCAAACCTGTAAGTCAGGTCACTCAGTCGTGTCCTACTCTTTGCGACTCATGGACTCTACAGTCCATGGAATTCTCCAGGCCAGAATACTGGAGTGGGTAGCCTTTCTCTTCTCCAGGGGATCTTCCCAACCCAGGGATCGAACCCAGGTCTCCCGCATTGCAGCTTTACCAGCTGAGCCACAAGGGAAGCCCAAGAATACTGGAGTGTGTAGCCTACCCCTTCTCCAGCGGATCTTCCCAACCCAGAAATTGAACCAGGTCTCCTGCATTGCAGGCAGATTCTTTACCAACTGAGCTATGAGGGAAGTCCCTGTGGAGCCTCTTTTAATGACAGACCCTGCACATAGACAACAGGAGTAAGAAACACATCGTCATTGTTTTTTTTATTTACACTTTATGCACCTATACAAAGACTAAATGCTCAAGTTGCTCTTTATGCCCCTATCAGAGGTGTTTATACTTCTAATCTTTACATGTCACATTTGAAGCCAAGTTAAGTCAACTTTTGCAGCTGTAAAGCTTTGCCACCCATGGTCTGTAATGAGGGCACAGCTGTTAGATTAAGAAACCAAATAGTTAGCAAAGTAGTGAATTTATTTACTCTTGAAACCAAAATTAATTGTTTACTTTTGGTTTTTACTATTAAAGAAGGAAAATCAGGGACTTCCCTGGTGGTTCAGTGGCTAAGACTCCACGCCCCCAATGCAGGGGGCCTGGGTTTGATCCCTGGTCAGGTAACTAGATCCCGGTACAGCCAAATAAAAAAGGAGAAAAGGAAAAGGAGAAAAGCAAAGGAGAAAAGGAAAGATATAAACATCTGAATGCAGAGTTCCAAAGAATAGCAAGAAGAGATAAGAAAGCCTTCTTCAGCGATCAATGCAAAGAAATAGAGGAAAACAACAGAATGGGAAAGACTAGAGATCTCTTCAAGAAAATCAGAGATACCAAAGGAACATTTCATGCAAAGATGGGCTCGATAAAGGACAGAAATGGTATGGACCTAACAGAAGCAGAAGATATTAAGAAGAGATGGTAAGAATACACAGAAGAACTGTACAAAAAAGATCTTAACGACCCAGATAATCATGATGGTGTGATCACTGACCTAGAGCCAGACATCCTGGAACGTGAAGTCAAGTGGGCCTTAGAAAGCATCACTACGAACAAAGCTAGTGGAGGTGATAGAATTCCAGTTGAGCTATTTCAAATCCTGAAGGATGATGCTGTGAAAGTGCCGCACTCAATATGCCAGCAAATTTGGAAAACTCAGCAGTGGCCACAGGACTGGAAAAGGTCAGTTTTCATTCCTAATCCCAAAGAAAGGCAATGCCAAAGAATGCTCAAACTACCGCACAATTGCATGCATCTCACACGCTAGTAAAGTAATGCTCAAAATTCTCCAAGCCAGGCTTCAGCAATATGTGAACCGTGAACTTCCTGATGTTCAAGCTGGTTTTAAAGAAGACAGAGGAACCAGAGATCAAATTGCCAACATCCGCTGGATCATGGAAAAAGCAGGAGAGTTCCAGAAATGCATCTATTTCTGCTTTATTGACCATGCCAAACCCTTTGACTGTGTGGATCACAATAAACTGTGGAAAATTCTGAAAGAGATGGGAATACCAGACCACCTGATCTGCCTCTTGAGAAATTTGTATGCCGGTCAGGAAGCAACAGTTAGAACTGGACATGGAACAACAGACTGGTTCCAAGTAGGAAAATGAGTACGTCAAGGCTGTATCTTGTCACCCTGTTAATTTGACTTATATGCAGAGTACATCATGGGAAACGCTGGACTGGAAGAAGCACAAGCTGGAATCAAGATTGCCGGGAGAAATATCAATAACCTCAGATATGCAGATGACATCACCCTTATGGCAGAAAGTGAAGAGGAACTCAAAAGCCTCTTGATGAAGGTGAAAGTGGAAAGTGAAAACGTTGGATTAAAGCTCAACATTCAGAAAACGAAGATCATGGCATCTGGTCCCATCACTTCATGGGAAATAGATGGGGAAACAGTGGAAACAGTGGCAGACTTTATTTTTTTGGGCTCCAAAATCACTGCAGATGGTGACTGCAGCCATGAAATTCAAAGACGCTTACTCCTTGGAAGGAAAGTTATGACCAACCTAGACAGCATATTCAAAAGCAGAGACATTACTTTGCCAACAAAGGTTCGTCTAGTCAAGGCTATGGTTTTTCCTGTGGTCATGTATGGATGTGAGAGTTGGACTGTGAAGAAGGCTGAGCGCCGAAGAATTGATGCTTTTGAACTGTGGTGTTGGAGAAGACTCTTGAGAGTCCCTTGGCCTGCAAGGAGATCCAACCAGTCCATTCTGAAGGAGATCAGCCCTGGGATTTCTTTGGAAGGACTGATGCTAAAGCTGAAACTCCAGTACTTTGGCCACCTCATGTGAGGAGTTGACTCATTGGAAAAGACTCTGATGCTGGGAGGGATTGGGGGCAGGAGGAGAAGGGGACGACAGAGGATGAGATGGCTGGATGGCATCACTGACTCGATGGACATGAGTCTGAGTGAACTCCGGGAGTTGGTGATGGACAGGGAGGCCTGGCATGCTGCGATTCATGGGGTTGCAAAGAGTCGGACACGACTGAGCCACTGAACTGAACTGAACTGAACAGCCAAATAAATAAATATTATTATTTTTTTTTTTTAAAAGGGAAAAGCAGTATCAGGCTTATGCCCATGTTCATTTGCTTCATCGTGTCTGACTCCTTTGCAACCCCATGGACTGTAGCCTGCGAGGCTCCTCTGTCCATGGGATTCTCCAGGCAAGAATACTGGAGTGGGTTGCTATTTCCTGCTCCGGGGGATCTTCCCGACTCAGGGATTGAACCCAAATCTCTTGGATCTCCTACATTGGCAGGTGGCTTCTTTACCATTGTGCCACCTGGGAAGCCCATATCTGGGAAATAGAGTTATTTGAAATCCTTTTAAAAACAGTGGAATGAAATTTCAGAGTTGAAGTGTGGAAGAGGAATACTATGTGCTGATTTTCAAGCAGTCTAATATAGGGGAAGCAGCTGTGAACCCAGGAGACTTGAATTCTAGCTCCAACTTTGCCCTTAGTTAACCAGGATGCGTTTTAGCATCCTTGAGGGCTTCCCCATCAGTTCAGTGAAGAGTGAGGCTAAAGCACCTTGAAAGGTATTTTAAACCTTAAAACCTTATCAGGTACAGGCACCGATCTACACACTGTGGGAACTTGGGGGACCCATAAAAATCCCTCCTGATAAGAAGAAAATAATCAGAATTATAGGTACTTTAATACAATTTCTTTAATGTGACGTTAATATCTTTCTTAACTACATTTTTTGTTTTTTTTAGGTGACGTGGAGAGGAATGTTCACAGGCTTCATGTTGTGGCTACTTGTCTGAAACTCGATGATGCTCCTTGTCACAAGGACCTGGACTTGGTGCTGCCTCAGTTGCCCCCCATGACCTTCTGTCCACAGCCAAAGGTCGCCGCAGTGCTGAGTGACCTTCTGGGGGAAGGGTGCTTCTCACAAAGTGTACAGTTGCCACATAATTATTTTATTGGTATGGGACTTTATACGAGTTTCTTCTGTTTTACTTTATATTTCTTTTTTTCTGACAAAAGATTAGGAGTTTACTGCGGCAGCTTAGTGTGGTGCAGCATGGGCCCTGGAGTGGACTACCTGGGTGTGGATTTTCACTCCCCGGCCTACTAGTGCCATGCTTTCAGCACTCGCCAGCCTCTTTCCTTATGTGTAAAATGGCAGTAATAATAGTACCCACCTCATAGGGTTCCTGTGACCTACAAATGAGACAGTACATGTAAAATCCAGACTAGTATCTGACACAAGTAAGTAAGCTCGGTATACCTTAGCTGTTGCCATTGTCATTATTGGTAGTAATAGTAGTAGTAATTTTTAAACAAAAAAATCACTGAGCACTGTTTGAAAAATTAGTATCAACTTTTTTTTTTCTTCCAGATTTTGAAATCAGAATGGATGCTAACCGGAGCCAAGTGCTTCCATTTTCTGATGTGGACGTGGTAACTTCTACAGATATTCAGAGGTTTGTTTACACATACTCATTTGCTGAGCTGTCTGTATTTATTTTTATTTTTTATTTTTTTTGGAAAGTGAAAGTCACTCAGTCGTCTCCAGCTCTTTGGGACCCCATGGATAGTCCGTGGAATTTTCCAGGCCAGAATACTGGAGTGGGTAGCCTTTCCCTTCTCCAGGGGATCTTCCCAACCCAGGGATCAAACCCAGGTCTCCCACATTGCAGGCAGCTTCTTTACCAGCTAAGCCACAAGGGAAGCCCTGTATTTAAATCTTAATTCTCAAAGACTTCATATTAAATAGCAGTAACAATACACAGACTTTGTATTTGTATGGAGCTTGTTATGCACCTAGGGACGTCTCATCCATTAGTCTACTCCTTAGGTATACATGTAGGCACTGTGGTTGAAGACCGTGGGGTTGGAGTTGGCCATTTAATGAAACAGGCAGTTTTAAAAAATTAGGATTTAAAGCTAAACAGTGTGATCAAACAACATTGACATAATTGAAACCATCAGCACAGTGTGAATTTTTGACAAGATAATGAAATAGCGATCCTAAAGAATTAAGACTTCTACCCAAATAAAATACCCAGTATAAATATTTTGTTCTACCAGTCAAACCTTTCAAAAGGTAGAAAAACTTTAGTTTTTTAATTAAGGTATATTGTATATGGATCGAGCCATAGTGAGGTTAATTAGAAGTAGTTGCCTTGACTCAGACAGTACAGAAGGTGTCTCTGGGATAAATTGATGCTGCTCCCCAAGAGCACGCTCTGCCTTGTAAGCAGCTGGATCAGGTCGTGTTGCACATACCCTGTGTTCACACCCCGTGTTCACGGCTTTGCTAGGGCCTGCAGGGCACACAGAGCTGAGTCAGACATGGATCCTGACCCCAGGCGACTTACATCCCCTACTGCTTTGTAGGACATGAATACGTAGAGAGAGGTACAGAAAAAAGTCTGTAGGGATTCAGACTCTTTATCTGCCCATCACTTCCCACTGACAGCTCTGTAACTTTTGCTCCTTTCCAAATCCATCTAGATTGCTCCCTGGCCATCTTTTTCAGCCACTATCTTCCCTATACGTAGCGTCTATCTCCCCTTAAGGAAAGCCTTTCTCTCTGGCCTCATTGAAAGATCGTTTTTCTTTTTTCTGGAATTCAACTGTTCTGGCATAATTAATGTAATAGCTCTCAGCCTAAAGTACTGAGAAGAAACGAGAAATCAGTGTTCCTTTAAAGATATAAAATTTCTTTCTCTTTATCTCAGGAGACAGTAAGGATACAAATGTCTTTTTCCCCCCAATGAACTTAATCTTTCCAAAAGGCCGTGAACAATGAAAAAAAAATTACACCTTCAGGTTTTTTTACACATACAGATATTATCTTTTCAACAGTCTTGTCTATCTCTTCTTTGTTTTTGGTCTCCCCATCCTGGTTTTTAAATGCTTTTCTCTTGGGGAGACAATATGTACAAACAGAGCATTTTCCATTTAGTGTTATCTACACCAATACTTCTAGTGGCATAAATAATTATATTTAGATCAGTGATTACCTCTATAAGAAAGCCCTAAAATGGGTGCTTTCATATCTGAAAATTTTCCTCATGAAGAATGTAGCCATTCTTAAAGATGGTTAAGAGATACTGTTTGTATAAAACATCTTTATAAGCTTTTTGTTCCTAAGTGGCCTTCACATACTGGAATGTCTGCACAGGCCAGATAATGAGGAAGTGAAGGGCTAGAACAGGAGGGAACGGTAAGGAATGTGGTCAGTGGAGGGCTCAGCTTTGAAATCTCCAAAGAACAAGAATACAGCAAGGTTGTACACAGTCATCTCATTAGTAACTAGTCTGTATTTTTGTTTTCAGAGTAGCTGTACTCTGTGTTCCTAAATCTGCTTACTGTTTGGATTCAACCCACCCCAAAGGATACCTTGCTATGAAAATGCGGCATTTGAAAATAATGGGTTTTCATGTAATCTTGGTAAGAAAAATTGCAAATGAAATCATCTTCAATTACTGATGTTCATTTTGCCAGGAATGTTATGGTTGAAGTTGGTTACTAGGACTAGAAAAACTGCCAGCAGTATTGGAATAATTGTTTTGCTTATTGTTTTCTTTGAAAAAGAACATTTCTGGTATATGATTTTGTTCCTCCTCAGTTGATTACTAGTCATTTACTCAGGGTTTTATAATTTAATCTTTTTTGTTAAGTGGAAAAATGTAAATAATATATTTTCCTATTTAAGAACATGAAACCATATTCAATTTCTAGGTTATCTTAAACAGGAGAAGAAAAGATGTTGATTAAAGCTTTGTTTTCATGGGTCATTGTGAGGCCATTAAGGATATTTCTCACTAGAAAATGCTGGAGGGTTTTAAGAGGATAGTTCTTCCCTCTCTGTACTTCATTTGATTCTGAACACTACAATTTGAGCAACCTCAAGGTATCTATATGGAGTGAGGACCATACAAAGAAGTTTATATTAATGTTAGGATCGATCTAAATGCCAGTCATTTGGTCCTGCATATAATATGAACTGTAAACATTTGAATCTTCGTTATGATACTTCAGTATCTAAAACTGGATCATGCCTGGATTATCAAGGCTAAGATGGCCCATTTCTCTAATGAGCTAATCTGTAACACTTTTTTTTTTCATATTGGCTATTATGTATATTCTAAGGAAGATTATCCCAAAAAAGAAATGTTTGCACCCTTTAGAGGACCTTTAAAGTTTTTGTAATTTTCACTGTGAGAGCTTTCTTCAACCCTAGTATATATAGTCATAACTAAACTTTTTAAAATGTGCATAAATTGTAAGTGGTTGGCTTGATGTTATTTCAATATCCTTGGGTGTCAAAACTAGCTTTTATATGTCATCATCTTCTTGCAAACTGATTATTTTCTTCTTTCTTTGGTAAGGTCAATAATTGGGAGGTGGAAAAACTAGAGATGAAGGATGCAGTCGCATTTTTGAAGACTAAAATCTATTCACCCAAAGCACTGTCTTCTGCTGATATACATTTGCAAAGCACATGTTAAAGTGAAAAACAACCTTTTAATGTTTGGAGACCTGAATTTGTAAAAATAACTTTAATAAATACTATAATTCAGTTGTCAATGTAATTTACCTGACCGCTCACTATAATACAAAGTGTTATTTCAGTTCACTGTTAAAAATTAGTGTTAAGAATGAAAGAAATGTTGTTACTGGCACTTTAGAATATGCTGAGAAAATTCCAGAAGGCTCATCTTTGCAGTAGTACCTATTCCTTCCGGTACCCAGATACCTGACAAATTCATGAGCTGTAGATTTTACTGTTTCTCATTAGCTTTGATGCATTAAAAACGGGTTTCTTAGTTGTGATGCTTTGCAGGTAATTTGGTGTGGGCAGTCCTTGGCTTGGAATCTAAGCTATTTTAGGACTCAGTTATGGACAACATTTTCAAGCACTGGCCACAAAGCAGTTGGACTAGGTTCTCAAATTCAGTTCAGTTCAGTTCAGTCGCTCAGTCGTGTCCGACTCCTTGCGACCCCATGAATCGCAGCACGCCAGGCCTCCCTGTCCATCACCAACTCCCGGAGTTCACTCAGACTCACGTCCATCGAGTCGGTGATGCCATCCAGCCATCTCATCCTCTGTCGTCCCCTTCTCCCTCTGCCCCCAATCCCTCCCAGCATCAGGGTCTTTTCCAATGAGTCAACTCTTTGCATGAGGTGGCCAAAGTACTGGAGTTTCAGCTTTAGCATCAGTCCTTCCAAAGAACACCCAGAGCTGATCTCCTTTAGAATGGACTGGTTGGATCTCCTTGCAGGCCAAGGGACTCTCAAGAGTCTTCTCCAACACCACAGTTCAAAACCATCAATTCTTTGACGCTCAGCTTTCTTCACAGTCCAACTCTCACATCTATACATGACCATTGGAAAAACCATAGCCTTTACTAGACGGACTTTTGTTGGCAAAGTAATGTCTCTGCTTTTCAATATGCTATCTAGGTTGGTCATAACTTTCCTTCCAAGGAGTAAGCATCTTTTAATTTCATGGCTGCAGTCACCATCTGCAGTGATTTTGGAGCCCCCCCAAAAATAAAGTCAGCCACTGTTTCCCCATCTATTTCCCATGAAGTGATGGGACCAGATGTCATGATCTTAATTTTCTGAATGTTGAGCTTTAAGCTAAGTTTTTCACTCTCCTCTTTCACTTTCATCAAGAGGCTTTTTAGTTCCTCTTCACTTTCTGCCATAAAGGTGGTGTCATCTGCATATCTAAGGTTATTGATATTTTTCCTGGCAATCTTGTTTCTCGCTTGTGCTTCTTCCAGCCCAGTGTTTCTCATTATGTACTCTGCATATAAGTTAAATAAGCAGGGTGACAATATACAGCCTTGAGTACTCCTTCTATTTGGAACCAGTTTGTTCTAACTGTTGCTTCCTGACCTGCATATAGGTTTCTCAAGAGGTAGGTCAGGTGGTCTGGTATTCCCATCTCTTTCAGAATTTTCCAGTTTATTGTGATCCACACAGTCAAAGGCAAGTTAAAAATGTATAAAAATTAAGGAGGTAGCATGTTAAAAATGAGTGAGTATCGGGCATCTGCAGTTGTAACAAGCATTCTAGATGGAAGTGGTTTGTGGACCAAACTAAGAGAAACAGAGACGAGATAACAGAGATAGCAAGGAGTCCAAATTCCTTAAGATTTATAGGCTGTGGGTTGCCTCTTTGTTGAGGTCATTTCTTTCTCCCTTTCTTCCTTTCTCCCTCTTCCCCTCTGCGCTCATCATTTCACAAAGTCTTTTAAACTAAATATATATAGCTGAACTCTTGTGAGCCAGACCTGGGGGCTATTTTTCAGTTATGTGTGTAATTCTTTTGTGGAAATAGTTGTTCACGTTTGTCATATGCCTGTCTGTCTAATATTTGAGTTGCTGGGGATATAGCAGGTTTTACCATGTGTATGTTGGTATTATTTTACCCCCATCCAAAAGTCTGAATGTTTGTGCCTCACCCCCTCACCATCCCTGAAATTCATTTATTGAAACCTAACCCCCACTGTGATTGTATTTGGAGGTAGAGCTTTGGGAGATGACTAGATCATGAGGGTGGAGGTCTCATGAGTTGGATTAGTTCTTATGAAAGAGGCCTCAGAGAGCTCCCTATCACTTCTCCCTGTGAAGTCAATGAGAAGATGACCATCTGTGAACCAGGAGAGGGGCGCTCACCAGACAGAACCTGCCAAAGCCTTGATTTTGGACTTCCAAACCTCTCCCACAGTTATTTGTGAGAAATAAATTTCTGTTGTTTATAAGCTACTCAGTCTATGGCATTCTGTTAATGTCAGCTGGGATGGACTGAAATACCCCAGATACACAGACATGCACTGAACATCTTACTCTGTGCTGGGCACTGCTAAGTATTTGGGTATATTCTCCATTATCTTAACTGTTTGACATATAGCTGCTATTAATCTCTTGGGACCCTTATTTCCTCTTATCTAATAAGAGGATAAATTATTTATAAAGGCTATATAAATAGGATAGGGCTGGAATTTGAACCTGAGCTCATACGGACTTACAAGAAAAGTAGTTGAGAAACCCCAAGTTGGCAATAAAAAATCTCTAGCAATATGACTGCATCTGTCACAGGTTTTATCAGCTTATCCTCCCTGCATTTAGAAAAGGTTAGAGCTGAAAGGAAATGCATCAATCATTTAATCCACCTCCCTCATTTTATGGATGAGGAAGTAAAGGTTCAAGAATTTGATTTTTCTGGAGTTTAAGCCACATCATTGATTTCCACATTATTTCCTTTTCTGCTGCTTTGCAGCTTGTGTATCAAGAAATCTGAACTTTTATTCCAGATTGGACATCATCTAGTTTTATGTACTTGACCAAATGATTTAATCTTACAAGCTTCAGAACAAGAGTTGAAAATATTAGGGAACTAAAATTTTCATTCTTTAAATAGTAAATACATACGTAAGTTTTTTCTAATGGCTAATTATGACTCATTTTCAAAGGATTGGACAAATTTATGGATTCTTTGGAGGAACTAGCATTCCTCTTTCACTGGTATTACTAGTATTAGCATTCTTCATTGCTGTATAGAAAATCTTGTGAGACTGAAGGTATAGAGGGAAGGAAAACAATTTAATAATATATAAGTCTTCTCAGGATTAAGATTTACTTTCCACTCCAGGAAAATATATAAATATTTTCCTTTTCTGGTATTTATTCAGTTGATTCAAAACAAAAACCACTTAACTCCAGTTTGATTTCATGGACCCATTTCTCACACAATTAGGATCAATAAATAAAAGATGGGGGAGTTTATAAATCTAAATTCTGACTCTTCTTGATTAAATCACAAAATATGTTAATATTTCAGTACCAAACTCTAAAGGGGATAAAATAACCTACTTTATTAACCAACTGAAAGAGTGAATATGAAAGATATAAAGTTGGATACATTTATGTATATGGCTTGCTTCTGATGCAGTCTTATGCTAATAAGTCAGCCACCTTGTGAAAGAAATAGATGTAAAAGACTGATTTTTTTTTTTATGTTTAATTTTGAGTCTTGACCTTTTTTTGGTTGTGTTTTGAGCAGTGTTAGGATTGGCTTTTGTTTTTATTTTTTGATTCTTAAACCTTTTTAATATGTCCATTTGTGTTATGTCACACAAATGTAAACATTTAGTCAAGAGAAAAAAAATGGGTAATATATTTATGACATATCTAAGTAAAGAGCACATTACAAAATAAAAATGAGTGATGAGCTGATCAACATAAAAATATTTCAGTCTGTTAGTAATCAGAGACATACACATTCAAACAAATGAGAGGTTTTGCCTTTCTAAATTAGCACTGTGTTTTTTTTCCTTTAGGAATCATAGTGCCGACAGGTAATGAGGCAGGCACTTGTGTATGCTGCTGGTAGGATGTAAATTAATACAACCTTTCTGGAATACATTTTGTGACTTCCCCTATACTTTAAAAAATAGCTTTATGGAAGTATAATTGACGAACAGCAAACTGCATATATTTAAAGTGCACAATCTGTTGTTTTAACAGATTTCACATATATGTAAAATATCCATGAAAATGCCACCACAATCAAGGTTATGAACATTCACCACCCCTGAAAGTTTCCTCCCTTTTTGCCTTTCCTTTGGTTCCCTGGAAACCAGTGATGGGCTTTCTACCGCTATAGAATGCTCTAGTGTCTTGAAAACATTGATACCTATTGACGTGGACTAGGAGTTAGATTTTTAATTATCTTTGTGTCTGTATGCACCCTTAGTATGCACATGATAAATATTTGTATTATTCCCACACTGTATGTAAGGATTCTTATCACTCCATTGATTTCATATTTTACTGCATATAGCCTAACACCGGGAAGTACTTAAGTGTTCCTCGTTAATGGAATATGTATCTTCTAAGCCCTTGCTACTCAGAATGTGGTCCACAGACTAGCAGGATCAGCATCTTCTGGGAGGTTGTTAGGAATGCAGACTCTTGGAACCCATCTCAGAACTACTGAACCGGAACCTGTATTTTTACAATATCCCAAGTGATTTGTGTGCTCATGGAAATGTGGGAAGCGCTGTTCTAAGACATCATTTTAATATTTGTAAAATATCTAGATATACCATAATTTACTTGATGTGGGAAAAACTTTAACACTTCTATTAAATGGAAAAACAAACACTTGACTGTATGTAGAGGATTCAAATTTTATTCTGCTTTTTTTCCAAATTTTGTTTTCATGTTTTT
Source organism: Bos javanicus (assembly GCF_032452875.1). NCBI lineage: Eukaryota > Metazoa > Chordata > Mammalia > Artiodactyla > Bovidae > Bos > Bos javanicus. The sequence goes on from NC_083869.1 coordinate 95,171,629, forward strand.
TTCCAAATTATGTTTTAAATAATGGCAAGAGGTGTATAAAAAGAAGAAAAGGGATAAAAATGTAGAAAGTGGTATTTCTCAATAGTAGAATTGAGTAATTTTAATTCTTTATGTTTTATTTTTCATATTTCAAGAATGAATATGTATTATACTTAAAATAGAAAGAAAAATGATTAAAAGTGAAAAGAAAGTGAAAGTGTTAATTTCTCAGTTGTGTCCAACTCTTTGCAGCCCCATGGACTGTAGCCTGCCAGGGTCCTCTGTCCATGGAATTCTCCAGGTAAGAATACGGAAATGGGTAGCATTCCCTTCTCCAGGGGATCTTCCCAACCTAGGGATATAACTCGGGTCTCCCACAGATTCTTTACCATCTGAGCCACATACTAGCTGATCTTAATCCATTTCTAATATTTGATTTCCCAAACAGCATTTTGGCAATTAGTGGTAACCACTAAGAGCTTAATATATACCCAAAACTGTGGGGGATAGAAAGAAATGAAAATAGAGAGCCTCTCAAGTTGCTCATAAGATGCCATTATTGTATGTTGAAAGATAAACTGATGTATGACAAGGTCCGAAGCAGAAGATAAGAGGAAGTTGGGGGCGGGGCAGGAAGGGGTCACTGGGTTGGGTTTTCAGAGCTGTACTCAGCTAAACAGAGGAGGGTCAACAAGATTTGGCAGCAAAGGGAGACCATATATGATCTGAAAATTATTTCTCCCAGGGTTTTTGAGATGGAACAATATTGATGGTGGTACATGTGTTAATTCTGACATCTGAATTTTAAAAGGGAGAGGAGCCAGGAGCAGTATCCTTAGAATGTTAATGTTGCAAGTAAATAATTTTCTTATGTTTCCTGTGAAACCTTGTGTCTGTGACAGTGCAGCCTATTTTGCACATTGGTTCATTCTACCCTATCCCATGGTTTATCTTTTTTAGGTCATGGTGCACACAGGAAATGGCAGTTCTTATAGCACCAAGTGGGAGAGTATTTTGGTGTTTATTTGGAGCCTTGTAGAACAAAATTATGTATGATATAACAAGAACTAAAATCAGTAAAATTCCAAGTATTATTAAGGAAGACTTTAAGTATTGACTTTGTATAAAATTCCCAAACACACTAATTTTTCCAAGTTCCTTAATGAGAAGCTTGATCTTGCTTTCTAGACATAACTATTAAATATCAAGTTGTATGTTTGAAATGGCTATATGCAATTTTTTGATCAAGATATTTTATCAATTCTTGGTTATCACTGTTGACAGGACACTTTACATAAATAACTGATGAAATAATTTTAAATTTTTTGAAAGCATTCAAAAATTAAAAATTGTATTTAGAGCCTAACCGCTTTCTTGTTCTGTCATTGACAAATGTGACAATATTTTTTGTGATAATACAAATAGATAAATGCAGTTAAATTTCTTCATATCAAATATTTACAAATAATAATGGAGTTCTAATTTGCACAGTGTGTGTGTGTTGACAGAGCAGTCACTCTGCAACTAGTTCAGACATCTCTAAGCGAACAAATATAAGTAAACATAAGACAGAGATTGGGAACATCTACCCAGAGCTGTACTTATGAGAAGCTGGCCTTTCTCAGCCCCTGACTGCGCCTTACCATGAAATTACTCACCAGCTAGAGTGTTTTTTGTCCACGAAGGTCAGTGTCTCACTCAGCAGTAGGCTTCTTAAGAAGCCTAGGTGACTGGACACATGCTTGGATTCACATATCACAGCAGAGCATCATGGGCCAGATGCTTCTTGTATTTATCCATAGGAACTGAGAAGAGAACCATCAGTCTCCTGTCCCCACTTTGTTCAGGCTACCTTCTAGAGAGCACTAGGTGAGGAGGTTACTGGCCAATTGGCCTTTGGCTACCCAGCCTTTTGTGGCTACCCAGAAGGCTGAGGAAATAGCTATTTTTTGATACACTTATGACTCATTTGTGCCACATGTGTGTGTGAGGCTTACTGGTGGGCCCGCAACACTGAAATCTATACATTTTCCAACCCCTGCCTTACAGCTTGAATTCCAGATGTGACCTAACCTCCCAAACATATGTGCCTGCCTGAGATTAAGAAGGCCAGATGAGAGGGAGGCTGTATTTCTGCCATCAGTCAGTGACGTTGGGTTTTTCTGGAATAACAATAGCAGAGATCCAAGGCTGTGGAGCAGCAGGGTGTGGGACTTCCATTTTGCTGGGGGCACAGTGGCTCAGGTAATGTGGATCTGGAACCCCCAGCAAGGCAGGATCTTCATGCTTTCCTACCTTTGGAGCTGTAAGCAGAGAGAGCAGCTCTCTGGACAGCCCGTTCTATGGTGGCATTCTGAGAGGCTTTCCTGGAAGTCAGATTAAAGGCTGCTTCTTCAGCTCGTCCAAACATCTCATAAGCCGAAGAGGCTTCTGTGAAAGCCCAGAAGTTGACATCCAAGTATGTTGTGTTTGAACTGGTGGTTTCTATTATCAGCAACTGAACACTGATAAAGAGACTGTAATATATATTATAGTATATATGTATATTTTATATACATACACATATAGTATTCATGTACTATATATAATGCATTTGGTGTATGTACACACACATAATGGGATACCATTTTTTAACATTTTCTGAATTTTGCCCAAAAGAGTTTCACTCAAGGTAACAGACATATATCATGTAACTAAGACCCACTAGGAATATCCACATATACTGTCAACTGGTTTTACATGTATGTCACCCTCAGGAGGTTCTTCCAGGAAGCAATAAAATTTCACTGGCAGGTGAATGGCAAAATCAGCCAACTTGACTTTGTTTTCTACTTTTTTCTCCTTCTACCCAATTTTCCCCGTACTTCCCCATTTTGCAACCCTGCCAGTTCCATCTCGGGCAGTTTCTTTACACTAGAACCCACAATCTTAGTGTAGAAAGAGAGAAAGAAGAATAGCCTCAAACTTTTGCCTAATTGTCTTGGGAAATTTGTTCATGTTTTTACTAAAAAAAAAAAAAAAAAATGCAGTGAAGGGAGACTTTCATCTTGTCACAGCTTTTAAGTTAGGCAATAAGCCAATGCTATCATACTTTGGGATCTTTGAATTGCTTCAATGTCACACTCATCAAAACATATTTCATCTACCATGTTAAATGCTAGTCTTGAAGAAAATCAGCTGAAGATAATTGAAAGGGAGGGGCAATGCCCCGTTCTCCAGCTTGAGGTTCACATGAAGTAGCCTCCACTGCTGCTGTAGGCCATGGTGAAAACAGGGTCCCACGCAGAGCAATCCACAGCCTGTGCCCCTGATGCACCTGCCCTGTATTTAGCTGTATGGACACCCTCCCCCATCCCTGCCATGCTGAACTCTGCACAGATCCCTGCATTTTAAGATTGCAGATGCCACTTGCTCCAAGTTTTCCTTAGGGTGTGCTCTGATCCACAGCCATTCTTCTCAAAGCACTCTCCTGGGCTGAGGTAGTAAAATCAGAACAAGTATTCTAGTCTTAACCTCCTATCTTGCCCAACAATATATCTTGGGTAAACACAAAGCTTTAAAAAGAAAAACAGAGGCAACCAAAGAAGGTCACCCTTTTGAGAACTTACTTGATCCTTTTAAAAAGTTTGCACCAAATGCTTTTCTAAGCCACAGAATCTCACATGGCACTCTTTGTCCTAGAAAAACAAACCAAGCAAGACACTTCCCCAGTGGCTCAGCAGTAAAGAATCTACCTGCAATGCAAGAGAGGCAGGAGATGTGGAGGAGGAAATGGCAATCCACTCCAGTATTCTTGCCTGAAAAATCCCATGGACGGGGAAGCCTGGTGGGCTACAGTCCAAAGGATCACGAAGAATGGGACGTGATGGAGCAACAACAAACAGAAAACAAGACTTTTCTCAATTTCACCTCCACTGTGATTTTGATATCAATCTGGGTTTTTAAGTTTTTAAGAAATTGTGTAAAATATACAAAATATGCCATCTCTCTTGGCCATTTTACAGTGTACAGCACAAGGGCAGTCAGTAAGTCTTCTTACTTTATTGTGCAGCCGTCACCACCATCCATCTCTAGAACGCCATTCAGCCTGTAAAACTGAAACTGCAACTATTCAACTGTGACTCCCAGCAATCACCACTTTCTGTCTCTATGAATCTGACACATACCTCATATGAATGGAATTATACAATATTTGTCCTTTTGTGTGGTGGCTTATTTCATTTAGCGTAATATCCACCGTGTGCATCCTCACTGCAGTATGTATCAGAATATCCTTCCTTTTTAAGAATAAATGATATCCTCTTGTATATATACACAATATTGTATATTGTATATATACACTGCATTTTGTTTACCGTTCCATCCTTGAACACTTGGGTTGCTTCTATCTTTTGTAGAAGGTGGTGTTCCCCACCCCGCCCCCAGAAACTTGTTATTCTCTTGAGTGTCAAACTGTTTTAAATCTTGGTTTCATATTTCTAGAGTATTTTCTTATCCTAAAGATTATATATCACGGAGCACTGACATATATACACTCGCTCGCTCAGTCGCTCAGTCGTGTCCGACTCTTTGAGACCCCATGGACTGTAGCCCACCAGGCTTCTCCGTCCATGGGATTTTCCAGGCAAGAGTACTGGAGTGGGTTGCCATTTCCTTCTCCACGGGATCTTCCCAACCCAGGGATCGAACCTGGGTCTCCTGCATTGCAGGCAGACACTTTACCCTCTGAGCCACCAGGGAAGCCCGATATATACACTACCATGTGTAAATTAGACAGCTAGTGGGAAGCTGCTGTATACCACAGGGAGCTCAGCTTGGTGTTATCCGATGCCCTAGAGGGGTGGGATGGGGGTGGGGGGTGGGAGAGAAGCTCAAAAGGGAGGGGATATATGTATATATATAACTGTTTCACTTTGTTGTACAGCAGAAACTAACACAACATTGTAATTATATTCTAATAATGATATTTTAAAAGTAAGTACAATCACCAAAAAAAGATTATATATCCTTGTCTCTATCATTTATCAATCATCTATCATTTTTCCTAAGAAAATCTTTAGTTGTTTATTTTTAAATTAAGTATACGTTACCATATTATTTTTTACGTATCCTCATATTCTTTTATTGTGGACTTAATTTTTGGAAATAACAAAAAACCACAGAGGACAAATTTGAGGACAAAATTGAGAGTGGGTGACTAGGTAACAATAGAAATGGCATTTATTAAGCGCCTACTCTGTGCCGGGCACTGTACTAGCATTTCACACCCATAATCTCATTCATCCTTATCACAGTCTGTTTGGCAGCTGTTGATAAACATTAATATTCATTTTATAGATGAGGAAACTGATGCTCAGGGGCTTTAAGCTTTAAATGGGTTTCCCAGGAGTGTACAATTAGAAAAAAGACAGACCTAGATCATCTGTAGCCTGAGTCCTTCTGATCCAAAACTCATGCATCTTTACACCACTATCTCTAAAACTTTCTTAATGATTACAATCACTTGCATACTTGGTGAAAGTACGAATTCCTGGGCTCTAGCCCAGATATACCCAATCAAAGTATACAGAGGAGGGGCCTGAAAAAAATCACACTGCTTGAAGTCAGGGTATCTCCACTGTGTTTTTGTTAAACGTGTGACATGCATTTAAAATAAAGAGATTGTGTTATGCGGCTCACAGTTCTGGGGCACTTTCCACAACACATACTAGAAATGTTACAAGCATTAGTTATTGGAATGATAGTACCGGCTTCAGGATGACTTCTTTGGAAGGTGATATTTGAATGTTCTGCTTTATTGTCACTAAGATGAGCAGACTCACTGGTATGTAGGCACAACTCATGGCATTTTATAATGGAAAGACTAAGATAGCCCTGATCTGGGATCCTGGATAAATCTTTTAACTTTCAGAGCCTTGGTTTCTTCATCTGTAAAAACAACAATGCTAATACCCATTTGAAGGACTGTTGTACATATTAGAAATATTCCTTGTCATGTAGCAGATGCTTAATTGCTAATTCTTATAATAATAAATAATACATATTTATATTATTTTAATATATTTTGTGTGTGTGCTAAGTTGCTTCTGTTGTGTCCGATTCTGTGTGACCCCATGGACTGTAGCCTGCCAGGCTCATCTATTCATGGGATTCTCCAGGCAAGAACACTGAAATGGGTTGCTGTGCCCTCCTCCAGAGGATCCTCCCAACCCAGGGATCAAACTGGAGTCTCTTACATTTCTGCATTGGCAGGCAGGTTTTTTACCGCTAGTGCCACCTGGGAAGCAAGCCCATTTTCATATATTGAAAGTGAAAGTCACTCAGTTGCTTGGGACTCCTTGCGAGCCCATGGACTATTCAATCCCTGGAATTCTCCAGGCCAGAATACTGGAGTGGGTAGCCTTTCCCTTCTCTAGGGGATCTTCCCAACCCAGGGATGGAGCCCAGGTCTCCCACATTGCAAGTGGATTCTTTACCAGCTTAACTACAAGGGAAGCCCAAGAATACTGGAGTGGGTAGGTAGCCTATCCCTTCTCCAGAGGATCTTCCTGACCCAGGAATCGAACCAGGGTCTCCTGCATTGCAGCCAGATTCTTTACCAACTGAGCTATCTATACAATATTACATATATTTTATATGAATATATAATATTTATATAATGTTTAACATTATATGTATTACATCCTATTATATATGATATATATTTGTATAGTAGAATATTATATATTCTATATTATAAAATCTATGATCTATTATATATAACAATATATATTAATATATTGATAATAATATTATAATTAAGCAAAATTTCTATAGTGATTATTACTTTGTCAACAAAGGTCCATCTAGTCAAGGCTACGGTTTTTCCAGTGGTCATATATAGATGTGAGAGTTGAACTATAAAAAAAAGCTGAGCACCGAAGAATTGATGCTTTTGGACTGTGGTGTTGGACAAAACTCTTTGACAGTCCTTTGGACTGCAAGGAGATCCAACCAGTCCATCCTAAAGGAGATCAGTCCTGGGTGTTCATTGGAAGGACTGATGTTGAAGCTGAAACTTCGATACTTTGGCCACCTGATGCGAAGAGCTGACTCATTTGAAAAGACCCTGATGCTGGGAAAGATTGAGGGCAGGAGGAGAAGGGGACAACAGAGGATGAGATGGTTGGACGACATCACCGACGCAATGGACATGAGTTTGGGTAAACGTCGGGAGTTGGTGATGGACAGGAAGGCCTGGCGTGCTGCGATTCATGGGGTCGCAAAGAGTCGGATAGGACTGAGTGACTGAACTGAATTGAACTGAACTGTTAAGTGTGAACTGCAGCCCTTGGCAGTGATCCTTATATAATGAGCTAGTCATCCAGGGTTTCCGGCTGAATTAAGCCTGGAGCTGAAATCTTGAAAAACGTGTACGGAAAAGCTTCTATACCTATCTCCGGTAGATACGGTGAGCTGGTGGAGGGGGAGAGAGTGGCAGGGGGCCGCAATATTTTGGAAGGCACGTCACAGTGGAAAGAGTAGGAAGTGAATACAAATGTCCCCTAGGTGGCGCTGCATCATCGTGAAAGTGCAGGTGGGAAATTTGGTATTTTTAGAGGTGACTTCCTTCTGGTTTGAATTTCAAATGAGAGCAGGACAGCTCCCTGAGATGTCTGGGAAAAACTGACCAGGAAGAAAGAGTCCTTTTAGTAGGATTGAGTATATAATACTCTTGCCGGTGAGGCCCCTTCGGGTGTTGAGTTGGCTGTAGCTGGAAACAGGAAGCGGGGTCAGGCCAACTTTTATTCATTCTCTGTTGGAGCCCTGCCTGATTTTGACAGGTTGAGAACCATTTATAACTCTGCTGTGGGGGATACTTTAGCCTGGGATGTTAGTGCTTGCCCCTCTGGGGACTCAGTATGGGGTGTGAGGGCAGGAGGACCACTGGAATATCCATATAGAATATGCTAATGAATTCTAACAAGAATCGCCCTTTACTGTTCTGTGTGTATCACTGTGCATTTCTCAGCTACACTCGTCCCCTCCAACCTCAATTTCTGGGCAACCTATTTTTCTTTCGGCATCAGAAGCGATAGCATCTGGGAAGTGAGTCTGATGAATTCTGTCTGGCAACCAACATCTTTCAGACTGCCAGATCCTGGGGGAGGAAACTGAGATGCTCAAGAGTTGGTTCAGGGCCAGGTATACCTGTCCTTGAGGTCCCAGTGATTGGGGGAAGGAGACTGGCCAAATGTGAGGCAGAACTTCTGAAACTCTGCTTCCTGAGTTCATTTGCATTTTGGCAAAATGTGACTTTGGTTTCCAAGGGAAAGAGTTCACATGGATTAAAATGTCTCAATTGCCGAAGTTGCTTTGTGTCCCCCACTAAAGCCTTCTGCCATCAATCCCCATCTCTCAACACATTTTCAAATGTGGTGTCTTTGGAAGGTAACCATAGCAACTAAGCTTATTCAAAAATGACTGAATCTAGGCAATAAAGGGAGAGGTAACCCCATGGTATTTTTTACTGGTAACTCACAGGACACTGGTGATTCTAATAATTGTATAGAGTGAATATTGTTACCTATGAACAAGGCACTGTATGACTTGAAGACATTTGATTCTTACAACCATGCTATGCAGTAGTCATCATTATTCTTTCAAACGGTTGAGAGAACTGGAGCAGAAAGATTCTGATGATTAGTCTATGGTTGTGCAGCTAGTGAGGTCTTCTGCACCCTGATATCAAAGGGCCTCCGATGTGCTGTAAAGACACTGCCTTCTAAGGAAAGCTGGAGAGAGGTCTTGTCATGTCCATTTTGCAGGTGGTGAAAATGAGTCACAGAAACATGGAAATTGTTCAAGGCAACAGCAGAGCTCAAAACCTCTGTCCCCACCAATACCTTTCTGTCATATATGGCTTTAGCACTCTCAAAATGATCTCATCTGCTTGCAGCTGGTCTTCATGGTGTATCTACTTAGAGATGAGGGAATTGAGACATTAAGAGGTTAAATGACATTTCCCAAGGTCTCAATGACTCTACTGAAGAAAAGGAACCACACCCACCTCTAATTTCATGCTGCCTTCCTAGATTTGGTGCTTTAGAAAAGCCCTTCCACTTATCCATCCATTCACCTACTCATCCATTTCATAAGAATTTATGAATGTATTAGGTACCATGTATTATGTGTGGTTGACAAGGTTTTCAAGACCAAGTTTAATTCATCAGAGATGTGTTCTACTATACTATAATAATAGGACCATCTTTGACTTGACTGTTGTGGAAATACTGTGTATGAGTATAAGCTTGTATATGTGGGAATTATATATTCTAATTAGTCTAAAAATGCATGCTATATGTGCTATAGATATGATATCATGTTTATAAATTGCCTAAAATGATCACAGGGAAGGATGTTATGCTTAAAATTTTTAGTAAAGTCAAAGGCTGATGGAGACTCAAAAAAACATGATCTGTGACTCCAGCTAGAGCCATCTGCCATGCAGGGAACTCAGAGTGCAGAGAGGAAGAGGGGTGGCCCTTGTCCTGAAGGGCATGTTTGCTGGCTTGGACCCATTGTTCACTCAGTGAAATAGAGCCACGACTCAGAGAGGAATGTTTGGAAACCTCGACTCAGAATTCCTTTGAAAGCTTGAAATGAGTCCTTTGAGCACTTGGGGGCTTGAAGGTAGGATCATGACTTTTGCCTGAAACAGCTCAAAGGCCTGGAGTTGCTAGATGGCAGAGCAAAAGCAGAGGGCAGCGGGAGAGGGTTGTAGGCTTCCAAGCTTTACTGAGGGGAGGAAGGCATGATCTTTTCCATCGATTAAACAGATGCCAAGGAAGATGGCAGGATTGAGTCATCCTGAAAAGCATCACCCTGGTGGCTCAATGGTAAAGAATCTGCCTGTGTTACAGGAAATGCAGGTTCAATCCCTGGGTCGGGAAGATCCCCTGGAGAAGGAAATAGCAACACACTCCAGTATTCTTGCCTGAGAAATCCCATGGACAGAGGAGCCGGGTGGGCTACAGTCCATGGGTTCACAGAGTCGGACACGACTCAGCGACTAAACAAAAGCAGAGGACTTCCTGCTAGGGTGCAGCAAATCCAGCAAAAGGAGGCTGTGTGAGCTTTTCACAGTCAGCCTGAGCCCACTGTAGGGTCGGGGCAGGGGCCCTGTGGTGTCAAAGGGCTGCAGCCAGTGGAAAGGGGCGTGTTGGTGGTCAAGTGTCTCTTAAGGGCCCCCAAAGGGGAAGAACTAGCATTTGCACATCCAACACACAAAAAAGACACCTTCACAAGTCACAGGTAAATATAAAGACCTTGATGCTGTACCTCTTGTCTTTCCTCTCCATTCTGACCCTGCAGGAGCCATAGGGATCACAGTGAGGGGGGCAGGAGGAGGGAAAGAAAGAACAAGGTGGACAAACAGCGAAAGAAGAGACGCTGCTCCTAACTGAGCAGGAGGGAACCTTAAATGTAGAGGCAGTCTGAGCTCAGGTTGGAGAAGAATTTTCAGACACAGAGCATTTTAGAAGAGAGAATTTATTGAGAACAAAGTCCTGAGGTAGTGAGGGTTGCTGCAAAGATAGTGGACCCACTTCCTGACAGACCAGGGAGAGCTGACCCCTTTCATGGGCTTGGGGCAACTTCTATAGTCTTAAGACAAAATTCCTATGGGGAAGGGTGGCATTAGGTCATTGGTCAGTGGCCTTTGGTGCCCACCTTGCCTAATATGGAGACAGGAGCTGGCTGATTAGGGCCAGGCTGGCTCACGACAAACAGGATGGCTCATGACCATGGTTGCCATAGAGCTTGGCTAATTCTGGAAATATTGCCCTATGACCTCAGCATGGGACTCCACATTAAATTAGATGAGAGATTAGTATTTGGAGAATCAATCAGTAGATGGACTTTTTAATACCTAACAGTGAGACTGATCTAATATTCAAGTGTAGCCTCAAAATGTTCTAGTATAGGCTTGAGGTCTCACTGGGGGAGGAAGGAAAGCTGGCTGAGCAGGCATGACAGGCAGGGGATGGGAGAAAACTGAGCTGTTCCTAGTCTAAGTAAAGGGCTTCCCAGGGGGCGCTAATGGTTAGGAATCTGCCCGCCGATGCAGGAGATGTAAGAGAGGCAGGTTCGATCTATGGGTCGGGAAGATCCCCTGGAGTAGGAAATGGCACCCCACCCATTCCAGTATTGTTGCCTGGAAAATTCCATGGATAGAAGATACTGGTGGGCTGCAGTCCCTGAGGTTGCAAAGAGTCAGACACGACTGAGCATCAGAACGACTACTGAGCAGCAGCAGTCTAAGTACTGATCCAGCCCACACATTAGGCTGGTTTCACTTTTGAAAAACCTTCCAGGATATTTTCAAAGGAACCACTGGCTTTCCCTCCCTTGCTCCTTCACCCCCAGCAGCTAGACTGCTTCTAGAATCTTCTCTTAACTTCTGGTTGGTGAAGCATCCCCCACTCTCTTCTGCTTGGTTTCCCATTTTGAATTTATTACCAAGGAAAGAGACTACTTTTTCCATAAATCGCAGGCAAGAGCTGCTAACTCCCTCTAGGGGACTTTGTTGGGCCCTTGGGGTAAGGTTAGACTCTGAAGAGAGTCAACATTACAATTAGAAAAAAATGATCTCTTGCAATAAATTATCCTCTACTACTGCTTATAATAGCCCACAACAGTATGCGGTGTGGGGCTCCAAGAAGAGGAACTCGTCTGCAATTATTTGTGCTTGCCAGGGAAAGGATTTTTTTTTGTTTATTTTTTTTTCAGATTTTTAAAATTTTTATTTATTTTTTTATTGAAGGATAATTGCTTTACAGAATTTTGTTGTTTTCTGTCAAACCTCAACTTGAATCAGTCATAGGTATACATATATCCCCTCCCTCTAGAACCTCCCTCCCATCTCCCTCCCCATCCCACCCCTCTAGGTTGATACAGAGCCCCTGTTTGAGTTTCCTCAGCCATACAGCAATGTTTATTGTTTTATTCATGATTAACCAGCACTGTAAGGATAGGGTTATAATGATAACAACATGACATGTAAAAATGTTTGAGGTATAAATTGCTGGCAAGGTGCTAATCCTAGAACCTGAAAGTCTCAGAGGCAAGGAGTCTATTCCGTGTGTGTGTGTGTGTGTGTGTGTGTGCACGTGTGTGTGTGTTTCTCTGAGGAAAGAGGAGAAAGAAAGGGATAAGATTACCCTGCATATGTGACTATGGGTGGGGCAGAAGTGGCCTGGGTGCTCCCCTTCTCTATTCCAAAGGCTGCTTTGCATTCAAGGTCAAGAGTGCTTAGGGCTCCCACAAGCCCTTTCCTTCCTTCAGTCCCTCACACCGAATGAGAAATAATCATTACCAGAACTACAGTGATCTTTCCTGCTTGTGAAAGTCCACATGTAACTGTTTCGGAGAGGCTGTATTTCTCTCTTCAGTTCAGTTCAGTCGTTCAGTCATGTCTGACTCTTTGCAACCCCATAGACTGCAGCAAACCAGGCTTCCCTGTCCATCACTAACTCCGGGAGTTTACTTAAACTCATGTCCATCAAGTCAGTGATGCCATCCAACCATCTCCTTATCTGTCATTCCCTTCTCCTCCCGCCTTCAATCTTTCCCACCACTAGGGTGTTTCCCAAACAGTCAGTTCCTAGCATCAGGTGGCCAAAGAATTGGAGTTCCAGCTTCAACATCAGTCCTTCCAATGAACACTCAGGACTGATCTCCTTTGGGATAGACTGGTTGGATCTCCTTGCAGTCCAAGGGACTCTCAAGAGTCTCCTCCAACACCACAGTTCAAAAGCATCAATTCTTTGGCACTCAGCTTTCTTTATAGTCCAACTCTCACATCCATACATGACTACTGGAAAAACCATAGCTTAAGTATTTCTCTCTTAGAAGTTCAGAAAATTCTAGCTTCCCCAGGGCTGACCTTGAGGATCAGCACCCCTGCTTTCCATTTTCTCGACTCTGAAACACTGTTTGATGCCATGGTTTATGATTTTCCCAAGGTTTGGGGACCTGGTCTGGCGAACAGGATATCTATCCCCTCCACTGGAAGAAGCAAATTCTTCCAAATATCTTCAGTTATGGCAAATCTTCAAATTTTCATCCTTTGCATTTAGCTGTGGTTTTCACAAATGGTTAAACATGCCTCACAGCTAACTTTGGTGAATGAGGTTGATAAAACTGAGTTAAAATCTTTTTGGTCAAATGTAGGCATAAAGAGAGAATTTTCTGCTAAGATGTAAACCCTAGCTCTGGAAGCAGTTCCAAAAGGGAAAGGCAGCTGATATTTTGAAGAATGTCAGCATCATGGGAATGCATATAGGGTAAGTCTCCCAGGGAAACTATTTTAAGCCCAGACCCACAACTATAATATATCAAGTGTAATAATAGCCACTGTCTCTTCGCATTTTTCTCAAAGGTTAATTAAATTAAAGCCTCTAAATTTGAGGTATATATTATTATGCCCATTTCACAGATGAAGGACCCTAGACTTAGCCACGTGATTTTGAACAAGTTATTTAATCTTCCAGATTTGATTCCAGAGCCATATGGACACATTATATAACTTCATACTAATCAGACAAAGTGTGTGTGTGTTAGTCACTCAGCTGTGTCCAACTTTTTTCTACCCCATGGATTGTGGCCTGCCAGGATACTCTGTCCACAGGATTCTCCAGACATGAGGACTAGAATGGTTGCCATTTCCTTCTTGAGGGGATCTTCCCCTCCAGGGGTCGAACCTGGGTCTCCTGCATGACAGTAAGTCATTTTCAAACAAATAGCATCCTGTTTCTCTCATTTTTATACTAGAATTTGAAGGTAACAATTCATTATCATGGGTTTTTTTTTCCACTTTTGAATAAATTTCTTCATGATTTAAAAAGACCCTTTCCCCACCTTTTGTTTTTTTAACTGCATGGAGTAGGGTGGGGATAAGAATGGGGGTAAGAGGAAAGTCCCCTGGACTGAGGATCAAAAGACCTGGGTGCCAGCCTCCAACCCTGTCATTGAGCTTTACAAATCATTAGCATAAGCCCAGATTTCCAATTCTAGCTTTTGGTCAAAGGTCTTCCCCATTGCCTCCAGCCACAATTTAAGCTCCTAGAAGAAGAACAGGCTGTCATCTGGGACTAAGAGTGCCCGGTGCTTCCTAAATCAAATTCAACATTAAATTGCACTGCAAACAAAAAGTTGTACACAGTTGAAATGCTGGTGAATGGGACTTAATGAGCTCCATATGCCTGACCTCTGGGAAGAAGAGATTTGGGAAACTGTAGCTGGAACTGGAAGAGTCCAAGGGCATCAGCATCTGGTGTGAGTTACTCAGAGTGAAGGGAGTCAACTGCGTTTTTGTCTGGTTGCCAAGCTCGAGAAGGTAGAAATACTGTGTAATCTGTGCTCACCTTCTGAGATCATGCCGACAGGTTTCCAAGCTTGTCCTCACTTCTCAGGAGGCAGAGAAGAGCTTCCTTCCTGCTGCTCTCCCAGGCGCCTGTACCCCTGAGGCCGTGAGGGTTCAGGTCTGTCCTGTTGAAAGCAAGCTCTCTCGTTGGACAGGTCAGCGACTTTAGACCACTTGTACTCGTTTTGGTCAACTCTGCCACTCCTCAAGGGGCTTGTCTAAAGTCCAGGTCTGACAGGGATATTTCTCTTTCTTTTTCAAAAAATGCCAGACTCATGGCTTCATGCATGCAATGCACACTGTCTAGTGAAGCCTGGACTTGCTTTTTCAGATTCCTGGGTCATTATTCGCCATCCTTGGCATCCTGTGTTCTAGCCACATTCCAGTCTCATCTCCCTGAGTCTTTCCACCTGCTTTCTCCTCTGCAGCATCCCTCCCATCCTGTCTCCACCTGGAAAGCTTGTGATTGATGCAGTTTGAGCAACACATACCCTGTGTGTAATGTATCGGCTCACTCGTTGCCTCCCCATTTGTGATTAATCTGTGCCATTTCTGTGTTCCATAGTCCTTAGATGCAGTTGGGGTGAGAAAGGAGAGGTGTATAATTGCCTTCCATACTGGAGAGCTCTTCGTGAGTGAGAGTATATCTTACTATTCCCTTTATATAACTGTGTGTGTGTGTGTGTGTGTGTGTGTGTGAAGTCACTTCAGTTGTGTCTGATTGTGACTCTTTATGACCCTATGGACTGTAGCCTGCCAGGCTCCTCTGTCCATGGGGTTTTCCAGGCAAGAGTACTGGAGTGGGTTTTCATGCCTTCCTCCAGGGGATCTTCCTGACCTAGGGATCAAGCCTGCATCTCTTATGTCTCCTGCAGGCTGGTTCTTTACCACTTGTGCCATCTAGGAATCCCAGAGTATAACTGACTCTCAGTAAATGTTTATTGAGTGAACCAATGAACAAAGGAATGGAAAGTCCTTGGAAATCAAGCAGTATTTCAGCTTTGAAACTTTCCCCATATTTCTTTGGTTATCTTGTTCATGATAATTTATGTCTATCAGGTTTTCATGCCCTCTAACATCCTTTTTGAAGGCTACTGTTCCAGGGTAGGGAAACAGCTAATGCTCTTCTGACCCTGGGAAGTTGCTATAGAACAGCACAGAAAGGAACAAACCAGTAGGCATGCTTGTCTTTATAGAATGCTTTTGCTCCCTGAGCTCATGAAGCAAGTAGATGGACATTGGTCTTAGAGATGTGCCTCGATTGCAGTCACTTCCTGTGGACAGTCTGGCAAATCAGTAGGTGTTCCAACTTAGGAACTGGCCAGGCAGTCATTTAGGTCTTCCTTAATAAAATAGAATTTAATAATTAAAAAAAAAGTTTTATTTTGTATTGGGGTATAGCCAATTAACAATGTTGTGATAGTTTCAGGTGAACAGTGAATGGACTAAGTCATACATATAAATGTAAAAATATGATTTAATTCTGATCTTTTTGTTCTTACCTTTATTTCGATTCATCTCCTAAATCCCAAGACACCGACACCATGAATCAGCACCTGTCTTCTTGATATCAGATTCTAAAGATAAAGGATATTTATATTTTGGAGCCTCCTAGCATTGGTTATCTGAAATAAAATTTAAAAAGACTTGATAGTGATATTTAATAGGATATGGTCATTTTGAATACATTTTTTAAAAATGTGATCCTCCAACAGTCTGGTGAAATGGACCAGGTAAAAATGAAAATGCCTGTTATATAGATGAAGAAGCTGAAGCTAAGAAAGCATGAATGACTCATCCAAAGTCACACAGCTGGAAGGTAGCTGTGCTAATACCCAAACCCGCTATGATTGTGGGGTAATCCTACTTCCCATTGTGAGCATTCGTAACTGAGAAGGCACACACATTGTAGCACAATATTTTTGGCAACCTTTGTAAGTCTTTAATCTTCCAAAGCAAATGATCCGTATTTGGTAACTGGCTACTCAAAGGACTTCTCTGAGTCATTTTCATGGTCTAATGAGAGAGAAGCAGCTGTAAGAGAAGATGGTTTGAGAAAGGAAAACAATGAATGTTGACCAGTCATTTGACTAAAGTTTTGGCACAGTGCAGTTGAAGTTACCTTGAGGGAAAAACACATTGTGAGAGTGTGAATTTTTATTTTATATTGTTCTGTTTTTGAAACTGGGATTATCCCTTTTCTCCATTCTCAGAGAGGTTTAGAAAACATTAAAAAGGATCAGGATTCCCTTTATTCAACTCTTTCAGAAAAGGTGAGGGTAATAAACGTGTTAAAAACAATGGACAATTTAAAAGTCATTAAATTAAGTGTTCCCTGTTTAGCCTGCACTTGTTAGAATAATGAAATTTGAGGGTTTAAAACATAGCTTGTTTCGAAATGATCCATGAGTTCCCAAAAACCTTGTTTAACATATTGCTGGAATAATGCATATGAGATGGTTAAAAATGGAAGTAGAAAAAAAAAAAATCCCCAACACCCTTAGAGGAATTTGCAATTCATAAAGTTACTGCCAATTTTGCATTATAGTTGCCATAGTAACCATGCTAGGCTTCTGCTCAAATGTTTCTCAGAGGGGAAGGAATAGTATATAATAAGCTTTTCAAGTGTAATTTTTTTTATTGTAGTTGAATTAGTGTGTAATTCTTATGTGAGTATTTTAGTAATCCATGAACGTGCACTCTAGTTATGCTTCTGATTTCTTATCTCTGTATGTTGAAGCAGTGTATGAAAAGTTGCTGGCTACTAGCACCATTTGGTAATTTATTATAAAAATATTAACAGAAAGCATTATCTATGGTGATTATAAAAGTGAAAACAAGAAAGAATTTTGAATCTGACTATAGCAAATTTCCCAGACCAAAGCGTGGGCTTGCTTATTGATTCAAAGTGCTTTCAGCCAAGCTTTTAGGTTACATTCGCAAGTCACCCTTGTCTCCTCTCCTTTTTCTCAGAAGAGTCCTACATAGTGAATAAATGAAGACCAATTAGACCAAAATAATACTTTCATTTGGCTCTTTGGAGAGGGAGCTATTTTTAAATGGTAATTGACTTTTTTGTGTGTGTGTGCTTTGTTCAGCTTCTATGGAGCCCATCTAACAGCTGAGGCAGAGCAGTGCGTGTCTGGACACCAAGCTAAGGTCATCTAGGGTTTGCTTTCTCATGGGCTAGTTTCAAATAGAGAAGAAAAATGGGCTTTGGAGTCAAATGCACCTGGATTAAGCTCTAGCTCAGCATTTTACTGGTTGAGGCCTTAGGCAAGTCACTTAACCTCTAGAACCTCAGTTTCTTCATTTGTATGAAGGCAGTGATCATGCCTTTTAGAGTGTTTGTAAGAGTTAGAGATAATCGGCTGTGATACATTTTGCACAGTGTATTAGTTGCCTTTTGTTGCTGGAACAAGCTACCGTAAACTTCGTGGTTTAAAACAACATGCATTTCTTAGTGTCCAAACTAAGTCTTGTCGTTGTTCAGTCCTGTCTGACTCTTTGTGATCCCATGGACGGCAGCACGCCAGACTTCCCTCCCCTTCACCATCTCCTGGAGCTTCTTCAAACTCATGTCTGTTGAGTCTATTGAGTTGCACACGAGTTTGAGCAAACTCGTGTCCAACTCAACTAGGTCTTACTAGGATAACATTAATGTGTCAACAGGACTGCCTTCCTTTCTAGGGTCTCTAAAAGAGAATCTGGATTTTTGTTTGCTTTGCTGTTTTTTTTTTTTTTTTACCTCTAGAGGCTACATGCATTCTTTTGTCCTAGGTTCTTCTTCCATCTTCCAAGCTAGCAATGACTGGGTGATGCTGATTTTTCTACCTCCCTCTTCTGCTTAAGGATCTTTGATTGCATTGTGCCCACTCAGATAATCCAGGATAACTTCCCTATTTAAAAAAAAAATTTTTTTTTTAATGTGGACCATCTTTCAGTTCAGTTCAGTTCAGTTCGGTTCAGTCGCTCAGTCATGTCCGACTCTTTGCGACCCCATGAAGTGCAGCATGCCAGGCCTCCCTGTCCATCACCAACTCCCGGAGTTCACTCAGACTCACGTCCATCGAGTCGGTGATGCCATCCAGCCATCTAATCCTCTGTCGTCCCCTTCTCCTCCTGCCCCCAATCCCTCCCAGCATCAGAGTCTTTTCCAATGAGTCAACTCTTGGCATGAGGTGGCCAAAGTACTGGAGTTTCAGCCTTAGCATCATTCCTTCCAAAGAACACCCAGGGCTGATCTCTTTTAGAATGGACTGGTTGGATCTTTAAAAAGCCTTTATTGAATTTGTCACAATACTGCTTCTACTTTATGTTTTTATTTTTGGCCACCAGGCACGTGGGGTCTTAGCTCCCCGAACAGGGATCAGACCTGTACCTGCTGCCTTGGAACATGTGGTCTTAACCACTGGACTGCCAGCAAAGTCCCCAGTCTCCCTATTTTAATGTTAGATGATTTTGATGATCCTGATAAAAGTGCCTAGAGATGACAAAGGGAGTTCTTGGTAATGCTCTTCCAGAAGATGGTATCTCCACAACTACAAATAATGCCAGTGCCCTTCGGCCCTATCGGAAAACAAGGCAGTGAGGGGCTCGCCTGCTCTGTCTCCACTGCAAATGGAATGAAAGAGAATAATGCTATGTACTGGGTGTTGACCAGTAATAAGGAAAGCATTCTGACCAACATTCCACCCTGGAACACTGTGACCAAGGAGATTGTGCAGCTACGTCTCTGGAGGTCTCATCAGCTCGGGATGGTTTAGGTGTGGCTTTGCATGATGACAGGCAGATGGCTGAGTGGCCACCCAACTCCTTTCTTCCTTTATGAATCAGTGAATTTCCTCTCCTCTGTCTATCTCCTAGGTGGGGTTTGCATTGTTGTTCCCATAGGTCTCTCCAGAGCACTCAAGCGACTGAAAACATCTGTTATCACTGTCAAAAATGGATTTATCCCCCATGAACCAGAGATGCTCTAGCTTCATATTGTATTTGGGGAAAGCAATTTATTAATGTCACCAGCACTCTTTCTAATTATTCTATAAGGAAGGCCTGATTTCAGCTTCTTTTCTCTCATATCTACATGTGCTCATTCTTACTGCTTTTATTTACCCTCACTTGTTTTTGGCTTCTGTTCTTATAATTTGAACTGACTTCTATGACTATCTTTTTTTCTGGACTAGTTATTTCTTCATCCTTTGAGTTAGTCAATATATTTTCTCAAAATAATTTAATGACAATTCTTTTATAAGAGCAAACAACAACCCCTCCAGGTTAATATTTTTCCAGTTTGATTTGCATAAGGAGAATCTGCTTGAATTTTGCATAAGGCATGTAGCAAAAAGCAATCCACAGGATCCAAAAAACTCAGATAATTGTCTCTTTTCTCAAGAAATCTACCCATTAGTAAATATAAGAACTGTTTTTATTTACATTTTCCCCACAGTTTTCCTCCTTAGTTCCTCTACATTTCTGTGTTGCTAATGCCTGCTATTGGTGGAAGGGAGGGTGGAAAGAAGAAATTAATGATGTTGTTGATTTACATTGTAACCAAACTGACCCTCTTTGGAAATACAAACTGTCACTCCTGTTGCACCACAGAAGATAAAATTTGCTGCTCTACTGGTAACAAGATAAAGGAGAAAGGGGAAGAATATCCCAACTGTAAATTTGTCCTCTCTCTTCTACTTGAGAGCAGGGACAGTAGCTGACAGAGACCTCTTCAATGTGCATATTCAATAAGCAATGGCAGTTCAATAAATACACTGATGTGCTGTGCTAAGTTGCTTCAGTTGTGTCTGACTCTGCAACTCTGTGGATTGTAGTCCACCAGGATGCCTCTTCTCCAGGCAAGAATATTGGAGTGAGTTGCCATGCCCTTCTCCAAGGGATATTCCCAACCCAAGGATTGAACCCACATCTCTTAATGTCTTCTGCATTGGCAAATGGGTTCTTTACCACTAGTGCCAACTGGGAAGCCCAAATATGTTGATATTTAAGTACATAAAATAATGTTTTAATTTCTATCCACAGGAGTCATTTCAGGGACTTTGCCTTGGAAAGTCTGTATTCCTTCCTCCTTTTCCTGGCAATTTGTTCTTTCCAGTCTTTTTGAAATACAGCTAGAATTTCCTCAAGTTCTACTTTCTAATCTTATTACATTTGAGCATTTCATGCTCCCAGTTTCTGGACTTAAGATGGCAGATAGTAGAGGAATGGATTTGTGACTGCAATCATTCTGGTTGAACTTGCAAGACAATGAGGAGTTTAGTGTGAAATTGCTGACTTTGGTGTTGGACTGACCTACCTTCTAGTCTTAGCTCTGCCATTTATTCACTTTGTAGGAAAATTTCTTAAACAAGATGATCATAACAATTATCCAAACCAGTGTACTTTGAAGAGTTGAAGGGGAGTATCGTCAATCATTATGCCAGGGCAACAAGGGTAAATCAGGATAGTCTTGGCCAAACCTGGATTCATGGTCATCTTATTGTTAGCTGTATAAGCTCTTTCCTCTGTAAAATGTGTAGGAAAAATGTAAGAATTTGAAAAACATCCATCACATAAGACGTTGTAAGGATTCAATGAGGCAATGAATAAAGAGTGCTTAGCACAGGACCTAGATGCTAAAAGTCAGTAAATGTTAGTTACTGAACTAACTATACGTATACAACTTTTCATGTTTCTCAGGAAATGTGGAATGTTTAATACTATCAATAATTACTATTTCTCACTTATCATATGGAACTCACTAAGAGATCTATTATTTCTTGGAACAAGGGTGCTTTTTTCCCTGTTTCCTTTAAGTACGATATAGAAGTCTCACCATCCTAACCCCTTGACTTGGATGAATTAATTTATTTTTATTAAACCCATTTCACTAGAATGCTACTTACTCTTCTTGGGTTAGATACAAAGAATATAGAGGAAGGCATAGCAATTATGAGTTGCAGTTTAGAATGTTCTATTGTAATTTAATCACCAGTGGAAAAATTTCTCCTCTATTACAGTTTCCCAAGTAGAGATCTGCCTAGAAACTCCAGGAAATTTTGCATGGCCTTGTCAGTAGCTAGCTATGGGTTCAGGAGTCTTTTAATGTTTCTATTCTTACAATAAAAATGCTTATATTTAAGATAAAAAATACACCTCTGATGCTTTAGCTTTGTTTAGTAAGAAAACAAGAATTGGCAATATCAAAATGTTTTTAATACAACTTTGATAAAAAAAAAAAAAACCCAGCTTAATTGCATGGGAAGATAACAAAGAAGGGTAGATGCCTTGGAAAGTATTTCAAGTTCATTAGAGAAGGATTCTGAGAGCCCATCCCCAGAGTTGCTTGATGGATCCAATAAGTGTGTCCTTGTTTCTATTTTTGTAAGATATTATATTGGATCTTGTAGAAACCTCTGGACAAATGTTTTCTTGCTGCCATCAAGTTAATATGAATTATTGATGACTAATCTTTGTTAAGAGCTTCATAAACTAGCTTCATTAATTCATCTATTCATCTATGTATCCATTGATCCGTGCTTCTGTTCAACAAGTCTTTGTTGAGCCTACTATTATGTACTAGGGTCAAAAGACTTAAGTAAGCCATATTTAGGCTTTACTTTTGTGGTAGGTTTGCAAAAATGGTTCCAATTCCCCCACTCATCCCTCTTAGCTATATTACTTTAAAGTTCCTTTTCATGTTGACTCTGATCCCAGCCATGAGACTTGCTTTGGCCAATGAGTTGTTGATAAGCATAACATAAGCAAAGGTTGAAAGCAGTTGTGCAATCAGGCTTGTCTTCATTCTTACCCTCTTTGTCACTTTAATAAAGTCTGTACTAGTTCATTGGATGATTAGAGACATTTGAGACAAAGATGAATTGGCCCAGTCATTCCAGCCAAGAGCATACTATATTGGCTGAAACTGAACAGAACCCCACACAACAATAGATCTCCCTATACATGTGAAATTATCCAAGTGAAACCAAAAGAACCACTCAGTCAAGCTCAGTCAAGATTAGCAGAGTTGCCAAATCAACCATCTCAGAGGAATGAGTAAGAATCACTTATTGTTGTATGCCATTGATGTGTTGCGGTTGGTCGTGTATCTGCCAATTGAATGTTCTCACAGATTCCACAATAATTTTTTTGCAAGAATGCAATAGCTGTTTTGAGGTATTTGCTTCCAATGAGTTCATGCTTCTGAAAGACTTGGATTGAAATTCTAAAAATTTTGTGCATGTCTGTGAAACAGAGGAAGAGATTCATTCACTTCTTTGTCATTTATCAGCTATTTGGGTGCTGACTCTATCAGACATAGTGATAGGCACTGGGGAATTTAAAGGAGAAATATAAATAAGCCTATGAGTGCAAACTTCTTGCTTTAATGGAAGACACTGTAAATACTAAAATACTATTAGATTATTCATTCATTCATTCAATAAACACATGTTGAACACCCAGTATAGACAAAATAGTAGGCAAAATGGTTGGAGGTTATAAAGAAGTAGGTTTTTAAAGAGTTTATTATAATATCTAAAACAGGATACCAGTACACAAAATTAATACAAATCAGAAGGAATTAAGTGCTCAAACTGAAGTTCAAAGTATAGCCTAAGTGAAGAATGAGTAATAATTAATTCTCATTAGGAAAATCATGGAGTGCCTTAAGGATACCATGGAATTTAAGCTGGACTTTGAAATTTTTTGATACTTCTATAAAATAAAGAATATCAAGTTGTGGCAGAGGGCTTCGATCAGTGGCTGTAAGATTTTGGGAAAGATAAAGCTCAGGAAGAAGGCAGCCTCGAAAAAATTAGAGTCTAGAGGCCTGAATCCTCTCCTTCACAGTTCAATTCATTGGTTGTGTGACTCTCACCAATGAACTTAGCCAGTTTCTATTTTCTCATCTCAAAAATGAGTAAAGTGTTCTAGATTATCTGTATAGACATTTTTAGCTTTAAGAAACCCTCCCCCCCCCATAACCTGAGTAAATTACTCACTGTATATTTAAACACAATAAAGTGGCCAATATTTTCCATTAAAGACTGGCCAGCCTGGGCTCAGTTATTTTTGTCATATTTAAACTGATACAATTTGAAGATTTCATACATTTCAGTTATTCATACTTGAATATACTTCAATCTTTATGGGGCAAGCAGCATGGTGGAAATTCATCCTTGGAGTGACAGAATCGTTGGTCAAAATGAAGGTAGGGCAGGGGGAATTAGTGGAGAGCTTTCATAAAAGAGTAGAGAGAACCAGACCAACGTGGGTTCAAATACTGGTGCTATTGTCAGCAACGTAATTCTATGCAAGTCACTTCTCTTTGTCTTGATGTTCTCATCTACAAAGTGGGAATAATAATTCTGCTTCATAAGATAAGGAGCAAAGAAGGTAATACATTCAATGTTAGTTATGAATAGTTCATTGTAGATAATACAGGAGTGAATAAGTGAGATTTCTGCATGAGGTTGTCCCTCCCCATACACATGAGATGTGTTCCTAAAAGACTGTAAGTGATTTGAATTTTTAAGACTCCTTCATATTTGAAGTGTGCTACATTACAAATTTTACAAGTCCCTGCTGTGATTCTTCTTACTAAACAATTGTTTCTTAGATTACGTGAAATTTGAATTTATAAAGCAGGTAATTATTTTCTTTGGGAATGGATTCTAGAACTAGGCTGAATGTGAACTAAACTGCTAGTTGCCTACCCATTATTCACTTTTTCCTTCTTTCTTAATAAGATGCTGAGATGTCAGTGTGCATCACTGAGAAGCTTCATTGTGATACAAGTGGCCAATGTGATACAAGCTGAAGGCAATAGGTAAGGCATCAAGAAGGGTCCATCTTGGACTTCCCTGGTGGTCCGGTAGTTAAGACTCTACTCTTCTAATGCAGGGGGCATGGGTTCAATCCCCGGTTGGGGAATTTCCATATGTGGTGTGGCAAAAAAAAAAAAAAAAAAAAAGTCCCTCTTTAGTACTTACTCTTCCCTTTTTCTTGTTTGGGATAAAGATTGAGTATCTAGAAACCCAGAGACATTTTGTGGCTTTGATAATGGAAGTCATTATGCTAAAGATAGTGGAGCAGCTGAAGAAGGAGTTGCAGTGCCTGATGACTATGGGGTTGCAGTACCAACCCCGGACCATCCGGCTTTAGACTTTCCTTTTTGTTTGAATGTAGTAACATACCTCGTTTAAGCCTCTGTATGTCTGTTCTCTGATGTGAGCAGTTTATTGTAGATACTGACTGAGACACCTAGCAATATTGGTGGAATTGTGAAGTTCATTGGGCTGAGGGTGGTGATGTCAGAATCAGAAACCACAGTAATAATGTTTGAGTCACACCCCCCCCCACCCACCGCCAACCCCACTAAGCTGATTGTCTATGCAAGATTTCACAAGACTAACCAGTTGATGTTGACAATACTACTGTTTGTCAGTAAGACTTATCGCATGTTCACTTAGATGCAGGGAAAGCATATAGGGAGGGCACCCTGTTTAGTCTTAAAGAACCAGGAATGCCTTCATTAAGGAGATGGTGTGTGTGCTGAAAACTCAAGGAAAGCAGCAGCTAGCTACTGAGGTTGAAATGGAAGGGAGGGTGACGTCAGAAGGAAAGGCATCCTGGGAAAAAGGAACAGCATTTGCAAGTGGGCAGAAGTGAACTTGGTCATTGAGGGAACTGGAAGTAGTGTATAAATGAAACCTAGAGTCAGAAATAAGGGATAGGGAGTGGAGGGAGGTAGCAGACAGGGCCAGAAACTAGGTCAGGGAGCTGACCAGGTGGACATTTAAAATCACGTTTAGGCATTTTGCTCTATCCTAAAAGGAATGAGCTTCCATTTTTGAAAGACAGTTGTGACGGCAAGGAGAAGAAAGGATGGGGCAGGCTTGAGTCGGTTGTTTCAGTGAACCAAGTGAGAGATGATAGTTACACTGAGGGGTGGGATTAGAAATATGGAGAGTAGATAGATTCAGGGAACCACATGAGTTAGAACCAACAGGACCTGATGAATGGTTGGCCTAGTGCCAAGGAGGGTGCCTGGGTTTCTGGTTTGGGATCTGTGTTAGAGCAAATCTGAAAATCTCATGGATGGCATATTTGCTGCTTCTTGTAAGAATCCTAAATGTCTGCTTCCTATTTAAAAATGAGCTTGGTTGCAATTGGCTTAGTGAAAATTAAATTTTATTGATAAGAAGGGTAAGCCATCTGGCTGTTCTCTGACTGGTTGATATCTATATCCCTGGGTATAATAAAGATGTAACCTCTTGCCACAGGAAGCTATTACCTGATATTATTTATTTCCTGATAAAAAGGAGCAAATCATGCCTGGACATCTGTGGAAAATGAGTTTCTAATAAAGCTAGGGTAGTTAATGTCTAAATGGGAGTTTCTCCTGTGATGATAAATGTCTGCATTGTTGAAATAGTTTCCATAAAACTCAGTAGGTAAGAGGGTAGAGATATTGTGTAATTGTCAATGAGGCAATAAAAGGATGTTTGTTTATGGGGTTTATAATCAACAGTGAACCCTAACTCTTATGAAAAATGAAAATGTTTTCATGTACCAATTCAGCAATAGAAGTTTCTGTTCCAGAAAAAAATTACATTTTAATATGTATTTAGTATAACATCCAATGGATAATAGAAAAAAAATGTGGAGAGAACAATAGCAAACTGTGACCATGTGTGGGAATGCAGTGTTAATAGCTCTTAGAACAAATAATACCATATTGCTGACCATTCAGTGTACACAAAGGACTATTTTTTTCTAATTGTCCTGTGAAATTATTGGTTATAAAAATCCTTCACTGTCAGATTGCTGTCTTTATTGCTGGGCTGCTGGAATGTGGCAGCAAGGGGAAAAGTATACCTTCACCTTGTCTACCTGGTTCTTTTTTTTTGCCTCAAACACCTTGATGAAAAAAAAATTCACTGATATTCTGGTATTGGATGTAACAGAAACCCACAAGACCAGTATGCTATAGATGAATACGTCATACTCACTTGTCCTTGTCTCAGGTTCTTTTTCGATCTTCAGGTTGGGCGCCGGTGATCCTCTAGACTCTAGAGGGTCTTGGTAGTCCCTGGGCTACAGTGGGTTCTGTGGTTATCCTCCACTGGCTATGAGCAGGCACCTGCAGGGGTTCCTCATTTTGAAGATGGTTATCTAGAACCAAGTTCCATTATCACTCGGAGAGACCCCAATATATAATGCCTCACGTAAGCTAGAAGTTTACTTCTCTTTTACGTAACAGTTCAGAGGTAAAGATAAGGCTGGGGTAGGTAGATGATTCTGCTCCACCAGTTCTGTAGGGTCTAATTTTTCTTCTAACTTGTTGCTTTGCCTTCCCTTGGACTAATGTCTTCAGTTGGCGGATCTAAGCCAGGCCATAAGCATCATATCCTCTTTCCAGCCCATGGAAGAGGGAAGGAGGGATTGAGCTCCCTTTGAAAAGGTATAACACAGAAGTTGCTCATCCCATTGGTCAGAATAGCATCATGTGATCACACCTACCTTCAAGGGAATCTGGAAAATAAAGCCTCTATTTGGGCAGTCAAGTGCTCAGCTAAAACTCAGATTTTGTAGTACTAACAGGAAGATGGGGAAAATGGCGATGTTGGGGAGGGCATATGGTAGTCTCTGCCACACAGTCTTTTGGATCTGCTTTAGTGATTGCTCTTTCTCTGGAATCAGTTTCATTTTATGGGGTGTTTGGGCAGGGGCCCTTACATCTTATTGATGATGCCCAGATGGTGACTGTTCATTGCTGAGAGAGAAGCCATTGGAAACTACATATTTCAAATGTCATGTTCAAACTGATACAATTTGAATATTTCATACATTTCAGTTATTCATACATGAATACACTTCAGTCTTAATGTAGCAAGCTCAACATGGTGATAATTACATTGTCTATCATATTTACCATGCTTTCTTAAACTAAATCCAAGGGAAACCTGAATATTTGTTAAGGATTTTCCTGTCTTGTTCCATAAACCTGTCGCTGGAATGTGGCAATTAAGATTTGCTACCAAAAAATAAATGACAACATTTGAAACTGAATGTTGTGCGTTGTTTATTTACATCCTAAAGAAAATATACTAGGAATACATTTGTATCTCAAAACAGAAAGTTTTGTTTCTGTGCTGTGAAATACACCTGAGAGAATCTGGAATTTTGTTTTCTTCTACAATGTTAAAATGGCATTTTTCTGTAGGGCTATTGTGAAGATCCTTGATGAGTTGGTAAATTGAGAGGGCCTAGTCTTTGGAAGTTTAGGAGGATTACCTGAGAGTCCAAAAATAACCATTTGGGGTCATTCAAACTTTTCTCATAGCACTATTATCCGCTTTATAGTTGTCGGTTAGTCACTCAGTCATGTCCAACTCTTTGAGATCCCGTGGACTGCAGCATGCCAGGCTTCCCTATCCTTCACTATCTCCCAGAGTTTTCTCAAACTTTTGTTCATTGAGTCGATGATGCCATCCAACCACCTCATCCTCTCTCACCCCATTCTCCTCCTGCCCTCAATCATTACCAGAATCAGGGTCTTTTCCAATGAGTTGAATCTTTTTATCAGGTGGTCAAAGTACTGGAACTTCGGTTTGGGCACCAGTCCTTCAATGAATATTCAGGATTGATTTCCTTTAGGATGGACTGGTTTGATCTCCTTGCTGTCCAAGGGACTCTCAAGTCTTCTCTAGCACTACCATTTGTAAACATCAATTCTTCAGTGCTCAGCCTCTTTTATGGTCCAAATCTCACATCCTTGTGTGACTAGTGCAAAAACCATAGCTTTGACTGTATGGACCTTTGTCAGTAAAGTGATGTCTCTGCTTTTTTTTCTTTTCTTTCTTTGAATATTTTTTTTAAACTTATTTGTTTTTTATTGAAGGATAATTGCTTTACAGAAGTTCGCTGTTTTCTGTCAAACCTCAACATGAATCAGCTATCAGTTCAGTTCAGTTCAGTCACTCAGTCATGTCTGACTCTTTGCGACCCCATGAATCCCAGCACGCCAGGCCTCCCTGTCCATCACCAACTCCCAGAGTTCACTCAAACTCATGTCCATCGAGTTGGTGATGCCATCCAGCCATCTCATCCTCTGTCGTCCCCTTCTCCTCTTGCCCCCAATCCCTCCCAGCATCAGGGTCTTTTCCAATGAGTCAACTCTTCACATGAGGTGGCCAAAGTATTGGAGTTTCAGCCTCAGCATCAGTCCTTCCAATGAACACCCAGGACTGATCTCCTTTAGAATGGACTGGTTGGACCTCCTTGCAGTCCAAGGGACTCTCAAGAGTCTTCTCCAACTCCACAGTTCAAAGGCATCAATTCTTCGGCGCTCAGCTTTCTTCACAGTCCAACTCTCACATCCATACATGACCACTGGAAAAACCATAGCCTTGACTAGACGGACCTTTGTTGGCAAAGTAATGTCTCTTCTTTTGAATATACTATCTAGGTTGGTCATAACTTTCCTTCCAAGATGTAAGTGTCTTTTAACTTCATGGCTGCAGTCACCATCTGCAGTGATTTTGGAGCCCCAAAAAATAGTCTGACACTGTTTCCACTGTTTCCCCATCTATTTGCCATGAAGTGATGGGACCAGATGCCATGATCTTAGTTTTCTGAATGTTGAGCTTTAAGCCAACTTTTTCACTCTCCTCTTTCACTTTCATCAAGATGCTCTTTAGTTCCTCTTCACTTTCTGCCATAAGGTATACATATATCCCCTCCCTTTTGAACCTCCCTTCCATTTCCCTCCCCATCCCACATCTCTAGGTTGATACAGAGCCCCTGTTTGAGTTTGCTGAGCCATACAGCAAATTCCCATTGGCTATCTATTTTACATATGGTAATATAAGTTTCCATGTTACTCTTTCCATACATCTCACCCTCTCCTCCCCTCTCCCCATGTCCATAAGTCTATTCTCTATGTCTGTTTCTCCACTGTTGCCCTGTAAATAAATTCTTTAGTACTGCTTTTCTAGATTCTGTATATATGTGTTAGAATATGATATTTATCTTTCTCTGTCTGACTTACTTAACTCTGTGTAATAGGTTCTAGGTTCATCCACCTCATTAAAACTGACTCAAATGTGTTCCTTTTTATGGCTGAGTAACATTCCATTGTATCTATGTACCCGAACTTCTTTATCCATTTATCTGTCAATGGACATCTAGGTTACTTCCAGCTATTGTAAGTAGTGCTGCAATGAAAAATGGAGTACATGTGTCTCCTTCAATTTTGGTTTCCTCAGGGTATGTGCCTAGGAGTGGGACTGCTGGGTTATATGGTGGTTTTATTCATAGTTTCTGCTTTTTAATAAGCTGTCTAGTTTTGTCATAGCTTTTCCTCTAAGGAATAAGTAATATCACTTATCTTTCCCTCCAATAGACTCTGAACTCCTTGTGGAAGAACTTTATCATCTCCAACTTTGTGACTCCTGAGCTTAGTGTATCAGATCAGATCAGTCGCTCAGTCGTGTCCGACTCTTTGCGACCCCATGAATTGCAGCACGCCAGGCCTCCCTGTCCATCACCAACTCCCGGAGTTCACTCAGACTCACGTCCATCGAGTCAGTGATGCAATCCAGCCATCTCATCCTCTGTTGTCCTCTTCTCCTCCTTCCCCCAATCCTTCCCAGCATCAGAGTCTTTTCCAATGAGTCAACTCTTCACATGAGGTGGCCGAAGTACTGGAGTTTCAGCTTTAGCATCAGTCCTTCCAAAGAAATCCCAGGGCTGATCTTCAGAACGGACTGGTTGGATCTCCTTGCAGTTCAAGGGACTCTCAAGAGTCTTCTCCAACACCACAGTACAAAAGCATCTGTTCTTCGGCGCTCAGCCTTCTTCACAGTCCAACTCTCACATCCATACATGACTACTGGAAAAACCATAGCGTTGACTAGATGAACCTTTGTTGGCAAAGTAATGTCTCTGCTTTTCAATATGCTATCTAGGTTGGTCATAACTTTCCTTCCAAGGAGTAAGTGTCTTTTAATTTCATGGCTGCAGTCACCATCTTTAGTGATTTTGGAGCCCAGAAAAATAAAGTCTGACACTGTTTCCACTGTTTCCCCATCTATTTTCCATGAAGTGATGGGACCGGATGCCATGATCTTTGTTTTCTGAATGTTGAACTTTAAGCCAACTTTTTCACTCTCCGCTTTCACTTTCATCAAGAGGCTTTTAGAGTTCCTCTTTACTTTCTGCCATAAGGGTGGTGTCATCTGCATATCTGAGGTTATTGATATTTCTCCCGGCAATCTTGATTCCAGCTTGTGTTTCTTCCAGTCCAGCGTTTCTCATGATGTACTCTGCATATAAGTTAAATAAACAGGGTGACAATATACAGCCTTGACGAACTCCTTTTCCTATTTGGAACCAGTCTGTTGTTCCATGTCCAGTTCTAACTGTTGCTTCCTGACCTGCATACAAATTTCTCAAGGGGCAGATCAGGTGGTCTGGTATTCCCATCTCTTTCAGAATTTTCCACAGTTTATTGTGATCCACACAGTCAAAGGCTTTGGCATAGGCAATAAAGCAGAAATATGGGCTGTTAAAAATGCAGAGTGAGGATGAGGGAGAAAGAAGTGGGGTTGTAGCCCTAAGCAGGAGTTGTAACCTCTCTCAGCACATCAGGTAAAGGGAGGAGTAGATTGGCCTGGATAAAAAAGTCTGGGAGTTCCTGTCTGAAGGCTCTGTGTTCTCTATGAGTTGTGGGAAGCTATCTGTCTTCAGCTGAGAGTGGCTGGGGGCAGGGAGGTCAAGAGTTTTAGGAGACTGAGAAATGGTTACTTGGAAAACATGAGAGATGGCTGATGGGAAAGTAGAGGGGGTTGCCTGTCAGCATTTAGAATCTCTTTCACTTCAGTCCCATCTATTTATGACCCTCTTTCCCCCCTATTGTCTCTTCCCCGTCACTTTCTAAACACGCTCACAGGCGTGCACCTTTAGCATATAAAACCCTCCTACAGCCTCAAATCCCTCTCTAACAATTGCCTTTCCCTTCCTCCTCTTCAAGGACGGACTCCTGGGAGAGGTGCTCCCCTCAATTCTCTAGCACCTCCCTTTTATCCCACCCCCACTGACTCCTTTCCATTTCCTTCCTTGGAATCATTCTCGAAGAATCCTAGTGATACCCTTGTTGCTAAATGTGATGCAGACTTGAGGTCCTTATTCATTTATTTACAGAGTAGCTTTTAACTGCTCCTTCCTTCTTGAAATAGTCCCTTTTATTGATTTTAAAATGTTTTTTGTCTCCTAATTTTTTTTTTTAGCCACTCCTTTTCAATATTGCTAAGTCTCTTCAGTTGTGTCTGACTCTTATAACCTCATGGACAGTAGCCCACCAGGCTCCTCTGTCCATGGGATTCTCAAGCAAGAATACAGGAGTGGATTGCTATTTCCTTCTTCAGGGGATCTTCTCAACCCAGGGACTGAAACTGCTTCTCTTATGTCTCCTGCATTGGGAAGCAGGTTCTTTACTACTTTTACCACCTGGGGTTACTCTTCTTCTACCTGTTTCTAAATGTTGATGTACCTCTCCCCAGGGTCTTGTCCTGGGGCTTCTATTCCTTACACTATCTTGCTGCTTAATCTTACTTGCTCCTATGTCTTCATTATATCTTAATGCTAATGACTGCCTAACTCACATCTTCAGCTCCCGTATTTTCCATTAGCTCTAGATCCATGTACCCCCAGATACTTCCTGGACTCTATAGTTCACATTCTATAGAAACCTAAACATCCACAACTCAACTCATTGCCATCCCCTTGATACCTGCTCCTCCCCCTATGTTCTCTAGTTTAGTCAGTGGCATCTCCACCCAATTTGGCAGACAAGTCAAATATCAGGACATTATCCTTACCTGTTAGTTCTCCATCACCATCATTGTACTTCTTCAAAATCTCTCTCAAAATGCAGCTATATACTACTACTACCCTAGGCTCACCACCAAGTCCCCTTGCCTATATTACTTCTTTTATACTTACAAAAAATTAACATTTAGTTTTTGGCCATGCCACATGGCATGCAGGATCTTAGTTCTCCAACCAGGGATCGAACCCATGCCACCTACAGTGGAAGCCCAGAGTCTTAACCACTGAACTGCCCAGAAGTCCCTAAATTGGTCTCTGTATTTGCAGTCGATCAACTCTCTAACCCAAGCCTCCAAACTGCAGCCAGAGTGTCCTTTCTGAATGCAAAGTTTTATCATTTTCTCCCCTGCCTAAAATTTTAAAAATATATGCCCTCTCCTCTATGAAGTTCACACTTTCACAAGGCTTATAGCCATATATGACTCCTGACTGTTTATCTCCCTAGCTTTATCTCTGATCGCCCCGTCTCTGGGTTTCTAGGACACATCCAGACTGACCTCTTTTTAGTTTCTTTAGTATATGCTTTCTCTTATCTCAATGAGATGCTTCTTCTCTCTGGAACTCCCTGTTCTCCTTCTTGGATAACATTTACTCACTCACTTCACACACATTTTTTTAATGCTTCTATAGTATTAGTAAGGCTTTGTACTAGGCCTTAAGAATATGATAGTAATTAAAACAGAGAAGTCCTTGCTCACTAATATCAGGGATGGTGCTGTTCTAATCAGATTTTTTGGTCATCTGTCACAGCAGGCATACAACTAGAGTTCCTCTGTGAATTCCTCAGGGAGCCTCCAAAGGAAACATTCCACTGCATCATTCCCTAGAGAAGGATACTACTGGGTGGCTTACCAAACCAAAACAAAAGCTAAATGATGATGCTTCAGAGGAACAATGCCAAGAAAGCTCTAGAATCTCAGGGTCAGGAACCCTTGTGGTGTTTCTTGTGGTGTCAGCATTGTTTTAGCTAACTTCTTAAAATAGGAATATGACAGAGGGTGATTTCTATGTGTTCCCTTGATTAAGATTCAAATTCCTGGGAGAGGAATCTGATTGACCTGGCTATGGTCATTTATCTACACCTAGAGATTGGATACTATGTCTGGCAACTAGAAGTACTATGACCTTTGTTATGGTATTCTAGATGGGAGATGATGGTAATTTGGATTCTGATAGCAGTGGAAAGGGAGAAAAATGGATGGATTCAGGATATGTTGATAGGCAGAGGCTGATGTTTCGTGAACTGGTTGTCAAGGTAGAGGGAAAAAGAATCATAGATGATACACAGATTTTTAGGTTTAAGCAGCTAATGGAAGATAATGTCATTTGCTGAGACTTGAAGATTGGGAGAGGAAGGAGATTTGGGTTGGTAGCGTCTGGAGTTAGAGAGGAGATTGTGAGTCTGTTTTGGTCATGATACATTTGAGACGCTTAATCAGCCATTGGATATGAAGCTGAAGCTCAATAGAGCAGTCAGATCTAGAGAAAAAATATGGGAGTCTTTACCATATAGATGCTATTTAAAGGCAAGAGTCTAGATCTGATAATTTATGGATATGTGACATAAGTTAAGGCTCTAGGACTGAGCCTTGGGGCACAACTGTGCTTAGAGCTTGTAATAGAGGAGGAAGAGTCAGCAAAGGAGTCTGAGAAGGGAGATCAGCAAGGTAAATGGAAAAATGGAATTTTCCACCATTGTCACAGAAGCCAGATCTTATTATCAGTAACAGATCTTCTCCTGTATGGATGTCTGTTCATTCTTGAAATGCATAATCTGCTTTAGTCACCCCCCAGTGGATTCACTGATGCTTTCCCTACATATCCTGATATACCCGATTTAACCCATCACTATTACAAATTTTATGGAGAGATCACCCAAACCAGATGGGCTGTGTGTCATCGCTAACAGCCTTGACCACATGCTGTCTCTCTGCTTCATGGCACTTATTTTTTATTTTCTTTTACAGGCTATAACCTGTCCAGTTAATACAGTTCTTTGTTTATGGGAGAATTTCCTATGTCTTATGTCCATTGTGGTCATGTGCTTTCCACTGTTGACTGCTCATGTCTGTACTCTGGTTAGAAGTTTTTATAGGTCAATAGAGTGTTAGAGCTAGATGGATGCTAAGCAATCCTATAATACCAACCCCTGTTAAAAAAAAATCACAACTTATTTATCAATTACCCCATTAATGGACAGTCATGTTGTTTGACTTTTCCATCACTACTGGTAATGCTTTCATAGGCATCTTTGTTCACCTTCCTTTGTGCCCATGTTTGAGAGTTTCCTAAGGGTATATACTTTATTTTTTAAAGAATTTATTTTGTTCAAGTATAGTTGATTTACAATATTGTATTAATTTCTGCTTTACTGCAAAGTGATTCAGTTGTACATACATATATATTCTTTTATATATTCCTTTCCCTCATGGTTTATCACAGAATATTGAATATCGTCCCCTGAGCTACACAGTCGGAACTTGTTTATACATTCCATATATGAAATAGCTTGTGTCTGCTGATCCCAGACTCCCAGTCCATCTTTCCTCCACTGCTGCTCCCCGCACCTGGCAAGCACAAGTCTGTTCTCTATGTCTATGAATCTGTTTCGTAGATATGTTCTTTTGTGTCATATTTTAGATTCCACATAGAAGTGATATCATATACCAACCCCTCAATTTTAAGATGAGAAAGCTGAGACCTTGAAGTGGTCATTCTGTCCAAAGAGATGCGAAGATGATGTTTCAGCATCATCTACTAGGGTGATCAATAAAACTAGTGAATTATTTTGTATATCTTAAATATATTGAATAAATCTATAAATGTCAGAGCAAGGGAGACCTTAGTGTTCAGGGGTTGAGGCAGAGAAGGTGGTTGTGTAAAGAAATTGATAGCAACAGTTCTGCCTTTCTCACAGTTTTAGCATTCAACCCCATGAATGATTTTGTGAAAGTTCGTTATGAATAATAGCATGCCATACAAAGGTAAGGTTATATTTTTTTCTCCAGATAAGCCAGGTAAATATTGGTCAGTTTTCTCAAAAATCACTTCTGCTTCAGGAAGAAGTTTATCTTATGCCTTAATACCCCTCTGGGTTCTGATTTCTTAGCTCTTGTAAGCTGACTAGTGTAGCATTTACATATCGCGAAGCCCTTGAGTGAACTTTAGCAAGAACCCTTGAAGTTCACCCCACAGTTTGGTATGGACCAAGGGACTGGTGCTTGCTTCCCTGTATAGGCTGTCTATCAGGGACCAGACGGTTTTGGGGCTTCCCAGGCGGTGCAGTGGGAAAGAATCTGCCTCCAGTGCAGGAGACACAGGAGACCTGGGTTCAATCCCTGAGTCAGGAAGATTCCCCTGGAGGAAGAAATGGCAATCCACTCTAGTATTCTTGCCTGGAAAATCTCATGGACAGGAGAACTTGGCAGGCTAAAGTTCATGGGCTCGCAAAGAGTCAGGTATGACTCAGTGACTGAGAAGGGACCAGAGGGTGCCTGAGGGTGGGAGGCCAGGCTGGATGATAAGCTTGGCCCAGAGCAAGCTCTGAAATGAAGCTGGGCCATTGCAAATCTTCTAGGAGGTGCAAGAATATTATAGGTAACCCCAGCCAAAGACTGATAGAACACACCATTAAATAAATAGAAGCGAATAACACATACTTGAGATGAAGACAAATGCATTTTAGCTTGATTTTATTTTCTCATTTTTCCTTAGGGGGTCAGGTGGCTCAGGAGTCCCACCAGTGGAATTGCTATTAATCATGATCATTTACCTTCCAGAGAGGAAAAAATAAAGTTAAAGTGTGCAAGCCATTTTTTCTAAAATTCTGATACGGTGGGAAAACATAGCTTTATTCTCCCAAGTAATTACCAACTACAGAAAGAGAGAAAAAACTTATAATCACAAATGTAATGTCAGACTTTTTGGCACTTTCATTTAGGACATGTATTCAGCCTGAAAAAAAAAAAAGACAAAAAACATTTTTAGGATTCTATTTCAAATTTGTTCCAGAGAAAGCTTTTTACTTTCCCTCCCATGACACGGAATCTTAATATAAAACACACAAGGGCTACTGGGTAGAAAAAGAATGGAATCAGACAGGAATTTAGGGATCTACAATTACAATGAATATGACTCAGTGGACAAAGTAAGGATGATTTCTAAATATATCCCTCAGCCCTGCCCCCTACACCTTCTCCACCCCACCAGCTTCCTGGGTACAGATGTTGTTAGGTATTCTGGGTCTGAAGGACAGATGGGGTTTGGGGGGAGTGGTCTTGCCTAAAGACAAACTGAAACATGGCTTCAGTTAGAGCCATGGGGTACACACCAACCAAGGCCAAGCACATCTTCCTGTTCCCTCTCACCCTTTCACCTTGGTATACACATTGCAAATTTAACTGTCCAATGTTAAGAAAATGCTCAGTGAAGTTCTCATTCTAAAAAAAGTCTGATAAAAGCAGCATGTGATCATCTATACTCTGAATAATTGAAGTCCTGTATATCCCACTCTTACCTCTACTGGTAGCACAAACTTGAGCCTTTTTTCTCTTTCTCCTTCTCCATTTAATCGACTTTCCATTTGTTCCTCACAAGAATCAAAAACGGATTTTAGGTTGCCTACAATAATTTGTGAAATATAAAACATAACAAGAAATAGAGGAGGAAATTGGGGTGGAAGGAAAGTTGGATTGCAAAAAGGAGAGACAGCTAGGGGTGAAGTTAACATTTGGAAACACAAATGAAAATGTTCTCTTGAAAGCCTGAGGTTGGCTACAAACCCTGTTTTGACTTTTTGAGTCAAGGAGGAAATGGGATGAGTTGCAGTAGTCATAGTGTCCAATAGTCAAAAATATAGAAGCTTCTCTTGAGAACTGACACTAGTTTTGCATGTTTTATTTAGATGGTACCCTACTTTTGACCATTTTTGCTTCTCTATTATGTAATATGCCGAAACAGGAAGATGGAATAAGGTCTACGTTATAGGCTGATTTGAGGCTGACTTCTTGATGTAGAAGTTGTTCCTAAATTAAGCTACAAAACAGAATTCATCCAGAGTGCTTTAAAAAATACACACTCTTGGGGCCCATTCATGAAGACTGTGATTTTATCGGTATGGGGTGGAAAATGAGAAATATGCATATATCTTTTTTTTTCTCAAGGAGTTTCTGCTCCAGCAAGTCCAAAGACATATAGTTAGAAGCTGCTGATGTCAGTTGTGGTGGGGGGTGGAGGGGATGTGGCATGTCAGGCTCTCTATGAAGCAGACTTGGGGCAAAGGTTTGCCTACAGAATACTGGGAGATGCTCTTGTGACCAGCATTTGTGGTAGGTAGGTGAAGGAGGAAGGATACAGCAGATAGAAAATTTGAGCTATGAGATAGTCACCAAGATCTCGGATGATTCCAAGGAGACCTCTGGATCTAGAATAGCCCCGCATAGCTGTCCAAATTAGGGTAAAGAAGATGGGCTTGCCTATTTCCTTGCTGATGAGTAAAGGAATGTGGCTACGCCCGGGGTCAGGGTGGGGTGTTATATCGGGTGTGGTGGTACTCTTGGTAGAGGACAGTCTCCAGGGAGGGACTCAGTTATGAGCTGGCAGTTGCAAACTCTCTTAGCATCTGGGGGACTGAGTTCTTCAGTCCTGGAAGGAGGACCTGGGGTCAGCACACAGTGTCTGCTAGAACCTTCCTCTCAGGACATTCAGGTCTACCTGATTAATGGATGTCCTGGGAACACTCATTTGAGATTCCATGTCCCTCTTCCTGCAGGAGACGCTTACAAATAGAAGTTTAATTGGAGTAAACTGTAGCCCCTACTTCTATCTATTATTTCTAGGGAGGCCTTGTTCTTTTAAGCATCCTTGTCCTTTTCGAAGGGCCACCCCCACCCCTTGGCTGCCTCTCTGACCTTGCTACTCATTGCAGTAATAGCACCCACTTTGCTTCAGATGACTAAGTGCCACTTGCTCCCTCTTCTTTATTTTTGGGTATCCAATGATCCCCATAACTATTGAGGAGGTCAATTTTGTAATGATACTCCTGTTGTCAGGTGAGATCTATAGAGGTTGGTCACCATGGAGCTTCTTAACAATTTTACTGCCCTTTGCACCGTGAATTCATTCTTGTTAAGTAGTATGCCTTCTAGGCCTTCTTGTGGATCAGAGTCATCTGGAGGATTTTCTAGTTTTATCTGGTATACCCATTATTGCCCACTTTTCTGATGCTCTTAATCCTTCCTTTAACTTTACAGCACAGTATTTCTACATCACTTAGTGCAGGACTTTGCTTCCTGAAAAACCTCCTAGTAACATATATTATCTCTGTCCAACTGAGTCCTGTTCAAGTGTTAAATTCCATACTACTCTCATACCTATAAATTCTCCCTTATCTGCTTTTTGCTCTCCCTTCTTGCATCCCTAGCAATCAGTCTCACACATACTCTCCGGGTCTCTGTTAGTACATACTTCTCCAGGACCCATAGCTTCTTCAGCCTATGACCTCCTTCCTCCCTTAGCATGCCAAACTCTTCCCAGGCCAAATTTTGTTGTGATTTAATTCTAGTTATCTGAGTGCCCAGAATGGAGGTCAGGGAAGATGCTGAATAGAGTCCATGTTATCTTGTAAAAGTAGATTCCCTCTGCTTTGTCTTCCATCATGAGCCTTTAACAGGGAAAAGCAGGTCACTTCCACAGAGGGTTCAGGGGAATCTGGGGTCTCAGGACTGTTGACTGTACCAACCCAGATATTCCTATCTCAGATCTCAAGGTCCCATTTCTTCCTACTTAGCGTCTTGACCTTGGCATATCAGACCTGCCAGGGATGTTGAATTATTGGGAAAGAGTGGCAAGGAGAGAGTGGCAAGAAAGCCTTTCTCAGCAATCAATGCAAAGAAATAGAGGAAAACAACAGAATGGGAAAGACTAGAGATCTCTTCAAGAAAATTAGAGATGCCAAGGGAACATTTCATGCAAAGATGGGCTCGATAAAGGACAGAAATGGTATGGACCTAACAGAAGCAGAAGATATTAAGAAGAGGTGACAAGAATACACAGAAGAACTGTACAAAAAAGCTTCACTACCTAGATGATCACGATGGTGTGATCACTCACCTAGAGCCAGACATCCTGGAATGTGAAGTCAAGTGGGCCTTAGAAAGCATCACTACAAACAAAGCTAATGGAGGTGATGGAATTCCAGTTGAGTTATTTCAAATCCTGAAAGATGATGCTGTGAAAGTGCTGCACTCAATATGCCAGCAAATTTGGAAAACTCAGCAGTGGCCA
This sequence comes from Bos javanicus, assembly GCF_032452875.1. NCBI lineage: Eukaryota > Metazoa > Chordata > Mammalia > Artiodactyla > Bovidae > Bos > Bos javanicus. The sequence continues at coordinate 95,211,182 of NC_083869.1, forward strand.
CAGGACTGGAAAAGGTCAGTTTTCATTCCAATCCCAAAGAAAGGCAATGCCAAAGAATGCTAAAACTACCACACAATTACACTCATCTCACACGCTAGTAAAGTAATGCTCAAAATTCTCCAAGCCAGGCTTCAGCAATATGTGAACCATGAACTTCCAGATGTTCAAGCTGGTTTTAGAAAAGGCAGAGGAACCAGAGATCAAATTGCCAACATCTGCTGAATCATGGAAAAAGCAAGAGAGTTCCAGGAAAACATCTATTTCTGCTTTATTGAGTATGCCAAAGCCTTTGACTGTGTGGATCACAATAAAATGTGGAAAATTATGAAAAATGGGAATACCAGACCACCTGCCTCTTGAGAAGTCTCTATGCAGGTCAGGAAGCAACAGTTAGAACTGGACATGGAACAACAGACTGGATCCAAATAGGAAAAGGAGTACCTCAAGGCTGTGTGTTGTCACCCTGCTTATTTAATTTATATGCAGAATACATCATGAGAAATGCTGGGCTGGAAGAAGCACAAGCTGGAATCGAGGTTGCCGGGAGAAATATCAATAACCTCAGATATGCAGATGACACCACCCTTATGGCAGAAAGTGAAGAGGAATTAAAAAGCCTCTAGATGAAAGTGAAAGAGGAGAGTGAAACAGTTGGCTTAAAGCTCAACATTCAGAAAACTAAGATCATGGCATCTGGTCCCATCACTTCATGGCAAATAGACAGGGAAACAGTGGAAACAGCGTCAGACTTTATTTTGGGGGGCTCCAAAATCACTGCAGATGGTGATTGCAGCCATGAAATTAAAAGACGCTTACTCCTTGGAAGGAAAGTTATGACCAACCTAGATAGCATATTGAAAAGCAGAGATATTACTTTGCCAACAAAGGTCCGTCTAGTCAAGGCTATGGTTTTTCCAGTGGTCATGTATGGATGTAAGAGTTGGACTGTGAAGAAAGCTGAGTGCCGAAGAATTGATGGTTTTGAACCGTGGTGTTGGAGAAGACTCTTGAGAGTCCCTTGGACTGCAAGGAGGTCCAACCAGTCCATCCTAAAGGAGATTAGTCCTGGATGTTCTTTGGAAGGACTGATGCTGAGGCTGAAACTCCAATACTTTGGCCACCTCATGCTAAGTGTTGATTCATTGGAAAAGACCCTGATGCTGGGAGGGATTGGGGGCAGGAGGAGAAGGGGATGACAGACGATGAGATGGCTGGATGGTATCACCGACTCGATGGACATGAGTTTGAGTAAACTCTGGGAGTTGGTGATGGACAGGGAGGCCTGGCGTGCTGCAATTCATGGGGTTGCAAAGAGTCGGATATGACTGAGCGACTGAACTGAACTGAACTGATGCCACTCTTGTTCTTACAGGTTGTGAGCTTAATTCTCAGCCTTGTCTCTCTTCCAGTGGCAAGAGATGAGAGTCATTTTGCAAAGCAGGCTTTGACTTCGCACTTAGTCTTTAATTGGTGATGAACCCTTATTATTCCTCTCTTCTCTGTATTTTGCAAGTGCCTCATTTATTAGACAGGCTTAACATTCCATTTTGCTAGTATGCCATCCCAGTTCACCAACAGTGAAAGTTTTGCCACATGCTAGGTTTCATTCATGCTTCACCTCCTATCACTAATAAGGATTATTATTAACTGGTTTGTGGTTTGTCCAGCTCCAAAATATAATCTTTGGCTCACTTTTTTGGACCACTCCTAACACATCAACTGTCACTGATCAGGTTTCTTGGGTAATGGTAATCTCTGGATAGACTCTTTTAAAAAAATTGCTTATTTTTAATTGGAGGATAATTGCTTTCCAGATGTTCAAGCTGGTTTTAGAAAAGTCAGAGGAACCAGAAAGCAAATTGCTAACATCTGCTGTATCATCGAAAAAGCAAGAGAGTTCCAGAAAAACATCTATTTCTGCTTTATTGACTATGCCAAAGCCTTTGACGGTGTGGATCACAATAAACTGTGGAAATTCTGAAAGAAATGGGAATACCAGACCATCTGACCTGCCTCTTGAGAAACCTGTATGCAGGTCAGGAAGCAACAGTTAGAACTGGACATGGAACAACAGACCGGTTCCAAATAGGAAAAGGAGTACGTCAAGGCTGTATATTGTCACCCTGCTTATTTGACTTATATGCAGAGTATATCATGAGAAATGCTGGCCTGGAAGAAGCACAAGCTGGAATCATGACTACCAGGAGAAATAACCTGATCAATATCAATAACCTAGATATGCAGATGACACCACCCTTATGGCAGAAAGTGAAGAAGAACTAAAGAGCCTCTTGATGAAAGTGAAAGAGGAGAGTGAAAACTCTGGCTTAAAGCTCAACATTCAGAAAACTAAGATCATGGCTCATTTGAAAAGATCCTGATGCTGGGAAAGATTGAGGGCAGGAGGAGAAGGGGATGACAGGGGATAAGATGGTTGGTTGGTATCACCGACTCAATGGCTTGGGTTTGGGTGGACACTGGGAGTTGGTGATGGACAGGGAGGCCTGGTGTGCTGTGGTTCATGGTGTTGCAGAGTTGGACATGACTGAGCAACTGAACTGAACTGAACTGAACTGACGGTGGCCACCTCTTTGAAATTTTCCTTTTTTCTTAATCTTGGAGAGCCTGAGGTTATTAATTTCTGTTGGACATGAGTTTGAACAAGCTCCTGGAGATGGTGAAGGGCAGGGAAGTCTGGTATGCTGCAGTCCAGGGGGTCACAAAGAGTCAGACATGACTGAGCAACTGAACAACAACTATCCTGTAAGCACTGTAGTTATGTTCTTACAGAATACTAGAATCAACAGATGTGTTCCTTGTCTTCCAGGTAAGTGGACTGTAAGGCTGTTCCCAGGCTTGATCAATTGTAAATCCTTCCACTGATTTAATGAGAGCTGAGTGGAGGGAGCAGGAGGGAGAGAAGGAAAAACAGCAGCACATGAAATATACGTATAAATTATAGTAGGCATCTCAATTTCAGAAATGTTAAAATATGCATAATTATGATGTCCCTCAGTGCGGGGACAATACAGTATGAGGCCGTGGTGAGTGCTATAATAGAATGACACAATTATAGAAAAAGCCAGAGAAAGAGAGACCATTCTAGAAATAATAGGAAGAGCCTCAGGGGAGAGGTAAAATTTGAGTAAGGCCTTGAAGAAAAAAATATAGCACACTTAAGAATGCTTGTGATTCTATGGTTATTGACCTTTAAAACATGTGTATTTATCTATTCAGCCTGGTCTAATCTAGTAGATAAAATCACATTTTATTGTTCCATTCTTTATTTTAGCTGAATCTTATAGTATATTAAATTTGTGGGGATCTAATTATTGATCCATTTATATTATATTGTTATTTGGCTATTTAAGTGATATTTGCATATCTATCATGTTATGGTGTCAAGAGACCTTATAGCAAAGAAAGCCTATTAAAATATCAGCAGAGCAAATGGTGTTTACATTTGTTCTGCTACTTGTTAACATTTGCCAATTGAGCATTGTAATCTCTTAGTAACAACAGGGACAAAATAATGAATTTGTAGCTAGTATGATGTAGTTACCTAAAATTTGCAATAAAGCAGTGGATATAATGGAATTCCCAGTTACTATAACATTACATCTGTGAGTGGTAGAACCGGATAAGGAAGAAATAAAATTATGGGATGAAATCACAATATTTTGGCAAATCCTAAAACATTTTTGAATTAAAGTGCTTCTTTCTCCTACTTATAGAATTAATATGTGCTTATTATAAAAAATGCAGAAAATACAGAGAAGTGAAAATTAGGATGAATTATTCACCCATAAGTCTTGTGAGGTGGGAACAGCAGCATGGCAATTGAAAATAGAAATGATGCCCTGCAAAGTGATGTTTGAATATTATTATGGAAAATTAAGTCTCAGATTAAAACACACACACACACTGCATCCTATAATTCAAATCTGAAAATAAAACTCACTCCCTCCTCCTCCCTCTCTTTTTTTTTTTTGTTTTTTCCCAACCAACTAACCCCTAGTGAATACCATGATAATCCACTTTTCCAAGGCTAATAGAACAAGGAGCAAGAAAGGCTGCCACACCAACACGTGTGAGTTTTGAACATAACGGGAAATTCAGGACGAGTTCACAGCTGGTCCCACTGCACTATCCTGAGAACTGTTGTTCTTCCCCAAAAGAAATGTCTGACATTGGCCCTGACACGTCAGAGTCATTTCAGAGCCCCTCTCTTAGTTGCCATTGTTACGGTGATATACAATATATAATAAGCTTTGTTGATTTAGGAAAAACCACATCACATATAAAAACATCCATTTGTAACTATTTGACCAGTCTATCTTTAAAGGGATTTGACTGCATCTCCTAAATCTTTCTGAAACTAAATCTCCCTGGTGTTCACTGTGGGTCTGCTCTGTAAATCTTAATGGAAGGAGTAAAGATACAAATGGTCAGAGAATAAAAGCAGAATTTTGGGCAAAGCACCTGTATAGTGAGTACTGAGGATATGACGTAGAACAAGAGCCATGTCCTGGAAGTAAGCTATATTATGGAGGCAGATGGTCAAATGAATATACATCATTCACCATAACTTGGTCTAAACTAATTACCTAAATGCAAGAAACAGATGTCTGGGTAGCTTCGTGAATGATATATGGGTATCTTTACAGTGTAACCAAAATTATGGTAGCTATTAAAATGCTACTGATGTCCAAAAATAGGGGGAAAAGTATGTTAGATAGTATTTTATAATCATTTTTTCCTCTCAGGAATTCAAAGCCTCTTAGCGGCAGGAATATGACATGTGCATATTAATAACCATAAAAGAGGACTATTTGTGAGATCGCTTACACTGCAAAGGTTGTTGGGGTGCCTTTATTTAAATTATTGTTTTTATGGACTAGATTGTATTCCTGTGACCTGAAAACATAAATGCACCTCTGAAGGTTTCCAGTGCCCAGGCAGGATCTGTTCTGATAAACACTGCAACATTTACTGTGTCCTTAAAAGGAAGACAATGGGAAAAGTAAGACCTGACCTCAGAAAGACAAACTTAGGCTTCTTAAACTTCCAATTTAGCTTGGTCTCTAATGAATAAATACAGTGTTTGTGAAAACCTATGCATGTAGTGTCTGTGCACTTGTTTTAATTAGGGGGCTTTGTTTTGATCACATAGAAAACATTTAACAAATCAGGTCTAAGTGCTTTCTACTTTCCTTTATTTTCCCTTCTTATTAAGAAATGTATCTAACATACAAAAAAGTATAGACAGCAATATAACAAACACTGTTACTATCGAGATTTAATAAATGCTGGTATTTTGCCATGTTTAGTTCAAATCTTTTATGGGAAAGTGGTGGGGAGAGCAAAGCACTCTGAATAGAGCTGGGAAGGACTTTTCCAAGCCCATTCCTCTCTCGCCTCAAGTTCAGTTCAGTTCATTTCAGTCGCTCAGTTGTGTCCAGCTCTTTGTGACCCCATGAAACCGCAGCACGCCAGGTCTTCCTGTCCATCACCAACTCCCAGAGTTTACCCAAACTCATGTCCGTTGAGTCGGTGATGCCATCCAGCCATCTCATCCTCTGTTGTCCACTCTTATCTTGAAGTTAACGTATATTCTTAATTTTCAAGATTTTATATTGGGCTAGGTGCATATGTATGCATGAGCAAACCACATACTAGATACACAGAGTTATTCAGAATACAGAGAATAAATGACATGATTACTATACACGTTCTACAACCTGCTTTTTTATTCAGTATTGTGTTTTCTAACCCCTTTCTGTATTGATATGAGTGGATCTAGATCTTTATTTTAATCATGGTTTAGAATTCTAGTATGAGATATACTGTAGGTTATTTATTTTTTAAAGGACTTTTTCTTTAATGTGGACCATTTTTAAAGTCTTTATTACATTTGTTACAATAGTACTTCTGTTTTATGTTTTGATTTTTATTTTTATATTTTGGCCTGGAGATACATGCGATCTTAGCTCCCCAACCAAGGATCAAACACACGCCCCCTGAACTGCAAGGCAAAGTTTTAACCACTGGACCGCCAGGGAAGTACTGATATGCTGTAGATTATTTATGCATTTAATGGATTATTTATCCATTTCTATCTTTGAACATTTTTGTTCTTTCTAATTTTTATTTAATACCAACAATACTCCAGTATTCATCTTTGTACCTAGAAGTAGAATTGCCCAATCATATAATCATATTTTTTGTGTTAAAAAATTTTTTTTCATACTTATTTGAGGGAGTTATTTAAATTTCTTAATAACAGTCTGTTGTTTTTATATACTGCAAATATCTCCTTAAAGTCTACAGTTTATTTTTAAACATTATTTGTGTTTTCTTTTGTTAGTGAAATTTAACAATCCTTTTCTATATAACTGGTGCTTTTTGTCTTTCTTATTAGATTTAGTAAAGAGAGTAACTTCTAGTTTCTAATAAAACCGTTAGTGTTTAGTTTTTCACATTTAAATCTTCATTTGGGATGCTTGGGCAAAGTGTGAAATAGAGATCTAATTTAATACTATTTTCTATATGAAAACCAATTTATCCATTACGAGTTTTTGCATATTCCACTTTTTTCTTATCTATCTGTAATGTCACCATTTTCATATGCCAGGTTCCTGTATGAGGTAAACATCACTGTGCATGCTCAGTCATATCTAACCCTTTGCAACACCATGGACTATAGCCCCATGGCTCCTCTGTCCATGGGATTTCCCAGCCAAGAATAGTGGAGTGGGTTGCCATTTCCTCCTCCAGGGGATCTTCCTGACCTAGGCATTGAACCTGCATCTCCAGCGTTGGCAGGCAGATATTTTACCCCTGAGACTCCAGGGAATCCCTAGACATTACTAGCACTCACCAATATCTGATTATCCTGTCCTTCCTGGATACCCAAAGATGCAACCTCCCATCTGCTCTCAGTTCTGCAGGGCTGTGTAACTAGCAATGACCAATGACCTGGGAGCAGAAGGCACGTGTGTCAATTCTGAGGTGAGACTGAAAATTAATTGATCAGCCTCTCAGCTTCCCTGAAGAATGTTGAGATGGCAAACAAGAAAGGAGCTGCCTGGTTTGTTAAATTACCTTGTGGTCATCTGTAGTAAGAGTGCCCTCAGTATAAACAAGAAGTAAACTGTAAGTGCTAAACCTTTGAGATTTCCGGACGTATTTGTATTAACTTATCCTGACTTCCCTGGTGGCTCAGATGGTAAAGCGTCTGTCTACAATGTGAGAGACCTGGGTTTGATCCCTGGGTTGGGAAGGTTCCCTGGAGAAGGAAATGGCAACCCACTCAAGTACTCTTGTCTTGAAAATCCCATGGACAGAGGAGCTTGGTGCAGGCTACTATCCATGGGGTCATAAAGAGCCGGGCACGACTGAGCGACTTCACTTTCACTTTCATCCTGATTAATACACCATGCTTCTGATTCTGGATTCTCTATTTTCTTCCACTGGTCCTTCTTTCTATCTACGCATCCATATCACACTGTCTTTATTATTTTGACTTTATGGGAAATCTTGGCTTCTAATAGAGCAAGTCTCCATCATCCTTTTCTTTCTTATCTTCTTTGACTTTTTACCTTTCCAAATGAATTTTATAATTATTGTCAAGGGCAATGAAATTGCTGCTGAGACTATGATTAGAGTTTTATTAAATTTGTGCTGTAAGTTGGGAAGAAGTGACATCCTCATTATATTGAGTCTCCTATCCAAAGGCATGATAAATTTTCTCCATTCATTAGGTTTAGCTGTATTAAAATGCCATTTTTGTATATCAAAAATGTTCAAAAAAGCAGACTTGAGCAAATGGACAGACATTTCTTGTTTTGCTTAGATCATCTCAGCATAATCAAGATGTTATATCTCCCTAAATTAATTTATAAATTTAATGCAATCCTAATAAAAGCTCCAATACCAACAAGATCCTTTTCACAGCTGGATAAATTGATTCTAAACTTAACAGAGGGAAATTAACACATGAGAATATTTAGAAAAACACTGAAAAGGAAGAAGTATGAGAAAAGACTAACTCTACCAGTTATCAGAGAACACTCCAAAGCCTCTATGATTATTTAGAGTAGCAAGGAACTGGTAACAGAATAGCAAGTTCAGGGGCTTCCCTGGTTGTCCAGTGGCTAAAACTGCATGTTCCCAATGCAGAGGGCCCAGGTTCAATCCCTTGTGATTCCGCATACCACAGTGAAGATCAAAGATCCCATGTGCCACCAACTAAGCCACGATTCAGTCAAATAAATAAAAATAAACATTAAAAAAGAAATAGTATCAAAATTAAAAAAAGGAAAATTCATACATAAACTGCCTACATCAAGGATTCTAGTACATGAGAAAGGTGGTATCTCAAGTTATTGGGGCAAAGATAAGGTTTTTTTCAACCAAATTGTGTTGAAGCATGACAACAGGATAACCAGTTGGAAAAAGATAAAATTAGAATCATTGCTCATACTACATACAAGAATAAATTACACATTAACTGAAGATCTAAATATAAAAATTTAAAAAGTACAAATATGACATAAAACACAGATTGAGAATTTTTGTTTAATTACTGCTCAATAGTTTTAAAAATATTGGTATCAAGAAAGATTAAGAAAGAAAAATTTGAGAAATTCTTACAAATTAAAGGAGAATAAAGCAACATGATAAATAAGTGTAGTGTGTGATCCTTGATTGGATCCTGTACTGGAGGATAAAGATATATTATTGAAACAATAGGAAAAATTGACTATGGACAGATGATAAGATAAAAATATTCCATTCTTGTTAAATTTCCTGATGTTGATAACTGTGCTATACAGTAGATACATAAGAGAAAAACCTTCATAGGAAATACAAATTAAAATATTAAGGGGTATATCTATCTATCTAGTGGAGAAGGCAATGGCATCCCACTCCAGTACTCCTGCGTGGAAAATCCCATGGATGGAGGAACCTGGTAGGCTGCAGTCCATGGGGTCGCTGAGGGTCGGACACGACTGAGCGACTTCACTTTCACTTTTCACTTTCATGCACTGGAGAAGGAAATGGCAACCCACTCCAGTGTTCTTGCCTGGAGAATCCCAGGGATGGGGGAGCCTGGTGGGCTGCCGTCTATGGGGTCACACAGAGTCGGACATGACTGAAGTGACTTAGCAGCAGCAGCTACCTATCTAGATAATGATGTTTATTCAGTGTCATTATGACCATTTAGCCCTCTCTGGTGGCTCAGATGGTAAAGAATCTGCCTGCAGTGGAGAACAGGGTTTGATCCCTGGGTTGGGAAGATCCTCTGGAGCTGGAAATGGCAAACCACTCCAGTATTCTTGCCTGGAGAATTCCACTGACAGAGGAGCCTCGTGGGGTTGCAGAGTCGGACACAACTGAGCAACTGAGTTTCAGTATGACCATTTAGTGTGTTTCCGGTTGTCTGCTATTATGAACAACACCATATGGATATTCTTGTATGTGTCTTTTGGTGCACACAGGAAAGCTTTTGTTATGGTATTTGCTTGAAATTAAACTGCTGAACCACAGGGTGTATGAATTTTTAAACTTTATTGGAAAATGTGGATGAGTCACACATCAGTGTGTGTAAGTGCTGCTTTGCCCCTCATCCTTGCCAACATGTGGGACTGTACGACTTTACATTTTCTGTCAATCTGGTGAGTGTAAATGGCACCTTTCTGTGGTTTCCATCTGCATTTCCTGGATTTCTAATAAGGGAACAACATTTTCATATGTTTTTGACTCTGTTTTCCTTTCATTGAAATGCTTATTCATGCCTTTGTCTATTAACTTAGTTTTCTTTTTACTTTGAGGAGTTCAAAATATTTTGCATACTAAGCCTCTCTTTACTAAGCCTCTCTTGCAAATATCTTCTACCAATGAATCGACTATTGTCATCTGTTCAATAAGGCCTTTTAATGTACAGAAATCTTAAACTTTGGTGTAGCCAAAAGTATCAGTGTTTTCCTTTGCAGTTTGTCTATATATTTGGTCATAATGAAGTAAGTTCTTTCCTTAACATAAATTTATTAAAAAAAAAAAGGTTTTATTTGAAATTTTAACCTGAGTTAAATAGATTTTTTGGCTATATTGTGAGAGACTTAGCTCTATATCCAACAAACATGGTCAATTGTCCAAGCACCAGTTATTTGAAAATCCCCCTATTTTTCACTAATATGCAAAGTGCTTTCTATGATATATCAGTGTATTTGTGGTTCATTTTCTGGACTAGTTTATTTATTTATTTTTCCCACTCATAACCAGAACTTAGCATCTGCTGGGACAAGGCACCCAATCTTTTTCTTCCTCTTTTTATGTAGATTGTTTTTGTTTTCTACTCTTGGCAACCTTGGTTTTTAATACAAATCTTAGAATCGAGACACGTAAACATCTGATTGAGATTTTTGACGGGAATTACATTGATCCTATGTATGCTGCTGCTGCTGCTGCTAAGTCGCTTCAGTTGTGTCTGATTCTATGCGACCCCAGAGACGGCAGCCCACCAGGCTCCCCGGTTCCTGGGATTCTCCAGGCAAGAACACTGGAGTGGGTTGCCATTTCCTTCTCCAATGCATGAAAGTGAAAAGTGAAAGTGAAGTCCCTCAGTCGTGTCCGACTCTCAGCGACCCCATGGACTGCAGCCCACCAGACTCCTCAGTCCATGGGATTTGCCAGGCAAGAGTACCGGAGTGGGGTGCCATTGCCTTCTCCGATCCTATGTATAGATTTGGAGAAAATTGATGTCTTTACAATAGTTTTTCCATTCAGGACTGTAGTACATCTCTCCATTTATGCATTATTTCCCTTTATATCCTAGCAGTGTATTTAAAGTCCTTTTAGCCAGTGATCCTACATTTGCAGTGGAAGGGCCTCATTCCACATCAGTTCTGCTTGCCTTATCTACTGGTAATATCCTCAAACTCTGGCAAGCCATAAATCAAATCAATATTTTTAAACAGCTTCTTCAAAATTTAATACTCTGGTGATCAAAGTTGATAGTTATAGCTGTACACAGAACATATTAAATAAAGAAAATCTGTAATAAGTTTCCGTTTATTGAAATTAAAATGGCTTGAGACAATGAGGATTCTAACCTGAGGCATTCCTTTTTTATTAACCTCTTCCCCAATCTTATTTCTAGAACAACTCTGAAACTTCTTTTCCATTGGAGTCTTCTCATATCAGCTTCAAGAATATCCATGTAAATCCTACTTTCCCCCCTAGACTCTAATATTACATTCATGCTTTCTTTTCCAATATCCCAAATGCTTAAAAGCAAGGAGGTCCCCCCTCTTAATTTTTATTAGCAAAATTCCAAACAGAAAATTTGCAGCAATAGTAAAGTAACAACCACATACCCACAATCTAGTTTCTTTAGTTATTAATATTTTCCCACATTTGATATCTCCATCTATCATCTACCTGTCTGCCCAATTTACCTCACTCTGTTAGAACTGCCATGACACATACCGTAAACTGGGTGGCTTAAACAACAAAGTTTATTTTCCTCAATTGTGAAGTTTATTGCCGTTCAGTTGTGTCCTCATATGGTCTTTTCTTTGTGCATGTCTACTCCTGTCTCTTTCTTTTATTGTAAGGACATCAGTCTTACTTGATAAAGACCCCATTCTTATGACATAACCTTAGTTACTTCTTTAAAAGCCATCTCAGAGTACAGTCACATTGGTGATTATGGCTTCAACATGTGAATTTAAAGGGGAATCACAATTCAGTCCATAACTGTATGTATATATGTATGTCTCCATCTATCATCTATCTTATTAAAACTTTTCAATGTAAATTTCAGTCTTTTGACCTTTTATCCCCAAATACTTTAACAAATATCTTTTAAAAATAAGAGCATTCTTCTGCATAACAAATACCATTATATCACTCAAGAAAAGATACAATCCTATCAAAACCATCCAATATCAACTCCATATTCAAATTTTCTTAGCACTGAGTTTTCTACTTCTCCCTTCTATGTCTGTTAGTTAGTATTCTTCTAAGATTGGCTTTAATCATCAGCTAGATATAAACTTTAGTTGCTCCTAAACAGGCAAGTTAAATTAGAGCATAGATTCTTACCCTGGGATTCCTAGTGATGCAAGGATACACTTTAGAAGTTTTGTGAATCTAGTGAAATTGTATACATGTACATTTTTTTCTTGGAAGGAGGTCCATAGTATACTCAGATTCTCAAAGGTATCTGTGTGTGTCACTTAGTCATGTCTGACTCTTTGCGACCCCATGGAGTGTAGCCCACCAGGCTTCTCTGTCCATGGGATTCTCCAGGCAAGAATACCGGAGTGGATTGCCATTTCCTTCTACAGGGGATCTTCCTGACCCAGGGGTGGAACCCAGATCTCCTGCATTGCAGGCAGATTCTTTACCATCTGAGCTGTAAGGAAGTCCACCAAAGGTATCTATCATACTCAAAACATTAAGAGTTACTTTCGTAGATTTTCTTCATTATCCAGTGTCATATATGGAGCTCTTCGTGTTGATTTAGACTTAAGAATTATACCATCTTAGAAATATTGATATGTTCTGTTTAAGAATGTGTATTACTATTTAAAGGCCAAATAGGAGATATAAGATTTGGAAAAGTGAAGGGAAAGAAATACAGCTATTAATTAGGATCCAGTTAATGATGCTATTGTGAAGGATAATGATTTCTTAGCTTAAATAATATTCAATATCTTGATCATGAGTACCATTAAGGGAAATTAGTGACTGTGCTGGCTTCTTTGTTAGTCTGTAAAATTAAAACATGCCCTAAAAATTAAAGCATCATCTTTTGAAGACAGGCACTAATGACTCTGGGGCTGACAGGTTAGTTTAGTTTAAGCATCTCATAGATGATTAAAGTTAATGAGTGAAGTGTATAAGTAGGACTCTACTTAATGAACGTGCTAATTGTTTTTCTTGCTGCAAATATTAGTGCTGCTTTTAACCACAATATACAGAAGATTAGCAGCCAATTCATTATACTTTGTTTAATGAGTTACATTTATACAATATAATGGCATTGTTAAAGTCATATAGTACCCTTCTTAATATTCAAAGCACTTTACCAGAGCATACTATTTTAAGCTCAAAGCCATCCTTTGTCAGGAGGGAAGGCGGGAATAGTATACCTATTTAAAGCATGGTGGTTACAAGCCCAGACTCTGAATTCCTGCTGCCTAAGTCTGAGTCCTGCGTCTGCCATTTACCAGCTGTCCAATCTGAGAAAAGTTATTGACTCTATGAATCTCAGTTGTCTCATTCAAAAAATGGAATGAGTGATGTATCTACCTCATGCAGTGTTATTGGATTTGGTGAATAACAGCTTACAAAGGGTTTAAAGGAGTGCTGAGTACACTGCAAGCCTCATGAATGTGTTATAAAAAATATCATAGGATATCATATGTGGAATCTGAAAAAAATGATACACATGAACTTACTTATAAAACAGAAACAGACCCACAGACATAGAAAAAGACTTGGGGTTACTGAAAGGGAAAGAAGGGGAGAGAGAGATAAATTGAGAATTTGGGATTAACAGATACACACCACTCTATATAAAACAGATAAACAACAAGGACTTCCTGTATAGCACAGGGAACTATACTCAATATCTTATACTAAGTTATAATGGAAAAGAATCTGATAAAAAATGTACATATTTTTATATATGCATACATATCATTGAATCACTTTGCTATATACTGAAACATTGAAAGTCAACTATACTCCAAAAAACCAAAGTTAAACAGTTAAATATTTAAGCAAAAATTATCAGTTACATTTCTACCTTCATGATCCATTCTCCACAGAGCATCCACAATAATCTTTTAAAACCAAGAATCCATTCATGCCACCTGACTGCTTAAAATACTCTGAGGACTGCCTATTGCAAGGAGAATGAAATGCAAACTACCCACCGTGACCATGTCAGTATAGCTCATGCCTCATTCTGCACTCTCATCCTTCTCTCTGCATCCTGGCTCTGTGCTCTAGACACGTTTGTCTCCCTTTTGTTTCTCAAATATGCTGAGTTAAACTTTTCTGCCTGGACCACCCTCCTTTCAGATTCTCAGACTGCTCCTGACTCACATCTCAAATCAGTGCAGATTCAGGACCCCAGAATGCCTTCTCTGACCGTCCTACCTCAATTACACTCGGCCAAGGCCAGGGCCCTGTTTAACAAATGAATGAGTAGATTTGGGGGAAACTCAGAGAAGGCAATGGCAATCCACTCCAGTACTCTTGCCTGGAAAATCCCATGGACGGAGAAACCTGGTAGGCTGCAGTCCATGGGGTCGTGACGAGTCGGACACGACTGAGCGCCTTCAGTTTTACTTTTCACTTTCATGCATCGGAGAAGGAAATGGCAACCCTCTCCAGTGTTCTTGCCTGGAGAATCCCAGGGATGGCGGAGCCTGGTGGACTGCCGTCTATGGGGTCACACAGAGTCAGACACGACTGAAGCGACTTAGCAGTAGCAGTAGCAGTAGCAGCAGGGTTCACAGCACACTAGCATCATTGGTTTCTGTTTTTATCCTGTTTTCTTTATAGCACTTATCATGTAAACAGTTCGTAAAGATATATATGTATATATCTTTATCTATCTAAGATATTTACTTATCTGATAAATTTATAGTATTGCATCCTTTAGAACTCAGACTCTCCCTGACTTTAACAAGAATTCTTTCCATGTGCTCTCTTAGACAAAATTCTCAGAATTCAGTGTGTGTTGTGCCCCTTGTTGATGAAAATTTATCAGTAGTCAATCTATGAAAGAAGTGGAGTTCTTATTTGAGCCAAATCTGAGGATTATAACCCAGGAACAGCAACTCAGAGAACTCTAAGAACTGTACCGCCTGTTAGAAGTCAAGACGCTGTCGTATAAGCTTTTTTGAGACAGAGGGCTGTACATCAAATGACTTACTACTGACAGTTTGCATGATCCAGATCCGAATGCCAGTGATCTCTTATCAAGAAAGAATGTCATCTTTAAGGAATTGTCTTAGGAGAAGCCGCTCTTCATGGTTGAGCAGGAATTTCTGCTGATGAGTAGAGGCATAATGGAGAAACACGATGCGCAGCGGAGGGGTGAGGGGAGGCCAGAGGGCAGAGACAATATTTCTTTAAGTTTAAATTTTTCTTGTCTTGACATAAAGCCTGAATTTCATTTCACATCACCCTCTGAGTTTCTGATTCAGCTGGTCAGGGAAGATCTCTTGGGGGAGGTGACATTCAAGTTGGGACATAGAGGATCTAATCCCCTGGGAGCTGAAGGAAGAGTTCCAGATAGAGGGAACAGCAGGTACAAGTTTTCTGAGCTCTAGTGTTTGAATAACAGAAGGGAGGCTGGCCTGGCTGAAGGCTGGTGAGTGAGCGGAAAAGACTCCTACACTGATGTTGAAGAAGAGGAAGGGTTGGATCAGGCAGCACCTGAGTGGCCATGGGGAGGAGGATAGATTTATTCTGAGTGCAGTGCAAAAGCTTTAGAAAGCTTTAAGCAGGGAAAACCTGACCTGGTTCACATACTTTTAAAGCAACACTCAGAGAGCCTTGTAAGGGGATAAAAATGCAGTAATAGGATTCATTCTACTTCTTCCTTTGAAGCAATCATCGGCCCTAAACTCTTGTCCTGCTATTTTTTGGACTCTAAAGCTGACATAGAACTACTTTAAGGTGGGTTGTAGCCACTGTGGAAAACGGATCTATGAATTTCTGCATCGATCCCAGATCTGGAGGGAAGTCATGCTTACAGACCCTGCATAGGGAACAGCCCAAGCAACCCCTTACATGGAGGAATCATATTCTGCCTCACCTGTCCTATCACCCTGGACCCAGTGACTAGACCAAGAGAGACACCAGTGAAGTCAGACTACAGGCTGGCAGTGCTTAGGGAAGTGGCCCACCTAGCCCAACAAGGTCAGTGATCGAGAGCAAAAACCACTCCAAATGGAGTGCGTTTTGTGGCAGAAGCAGCAGCAGATGGTAGCGGGAGGAGGAGCTCACATAGAGAGTAATATTGCAAGGATGGTTAGAAATGAGCAGAACTTATAGGTAAGCATAAAAGGCCGAGGAAGATGCCCAGAGCAGAGGGGGAGCCAAGGCAAAAAGATACTGCTGTTTATCAATGGAGTCAATTAATTCATGCCACTGGGAAGTGGAATTGAAAAAAACCAAAAGGACCTGGTTCTAGGGGAAAGTAGGGTCCTCCAGGGTGATCCATTTCCAGAAGGCCTGGATGCAGGACACCGCCTGGGTTCTCTGCCTTGATGGTCTCATTTCTTCATTTGTCCTACCCACCCCCCAGCAAACAGGGTGGTGCCTCCCCCGACACGTTCATTACCCCTTTGCCAGAATGAAATCTGACAACCACACTGCCCTTAGGAATATCATGTTTACTGAGTTCTTCTACATCCTTCAGATTTAGGAGGGATCTATCATAATTTAGACCAGAATAAATATGTCTTCATTGGCAGTTGAAGCTTCAGATTTAAGCTTGTCTTCAGAGGAAGAACTAAACACCTATAATAACAAGTAAGGAGATAACAGGGCTTCCAGAGAGGCACTAGTGGTAAAGAACCCATCTGCCAATGCAGGAGATGTAAGAAATGCAGGTTCGATTCCTGGGTCAGGAAGATCCCCTGGAGAAGGTCATGGTAAACCACTTCAGTGTTCTTGCTTCGAGAACCCCATGATCAGAGGAGCCTGGCGCACTACTGTCCATAATGTTGCAAAGAGCCAGACACGAATGAAGAGATTTAGCAGGCAGGCAGGAGATAGCAGCCAAAATGACTGTAAATTACTATAGAATCACAAAATGCCCTTCTACAATATAATTTGTAGATTATTGAGCTGCACATTTATGGTTCATACATTTACATGTACATAGAAATTTTAAAAATTAAAGGTAACACTTTCATGGATACAAAAGTGATCCATCACTCTGTTTAGAATGATTTATTAGTAATCCATAACGCTTAGGATACAATCCTAGATCTTTAGAAGGACACACAAGGCCCATCTCTATGAGCTGCTTTTTCTTCTTCTTTGTCTTCTAAAATGCAAAGATTCTGCTCCAACTGTACAGAACCAGCTACAATATCCTGAATGGTTGTGCTCGCTCATGTTTACACGTCTGCTCTGGGAAGCCTCCTGCCAACTGCCATCCCCTCTGCTTTGAGCCAATTCTCTCCTCTGTGTATCCATCAGGCTTTGAGCTCACTTCCTCCTTTATACTGTTCTGTGTTCCACTGGATCCCTCTGTGACTCGTTTACTCTAGGCTGGGTTCTGAGCTGCCAGGAGGCAGGGATTCTGTCTTTCTCCAGTGCCAATCATAGTACCAGACATCCATCATGTGTGCCCCCCAAATAAATGTTTACTGAGTGAATCTAGAAAGTGTAGCTCCACTATCTCAAATGGAGTAATGACTTGGAGTTGCTTTGGAAAGACAGATTCTCTACTCTCAACAATTATGCTATAGACAATGTATACCTATGTATACATAGAGTATACATAGGTATACATAGAGTATATATATAATCCTTCTTCACACCTGATTCCTAGGTAGTGCTGTATGAGGATGGCGTGCTCCATGATGTTTTCAATACTTCTACTCCCCACTCCTACCTTGAAGTCTCACCTAGAAAAAGCAGACAAGTCGTGCAAGCCCTCCCTCTATATGTGGCATAGACGAGGAGACACCTCTGCTGTCACAGGGAGCAATGTCTTTCTGGCCCCACTAGAGGATGGCTTTGGTTATTTTTTAATCATTCACTTGGAACCCATCTCCTTTCTGTGGCTGATGCTTACAGGTCAACCCCTCAAAGGTGTTTTCTCCCTCAGAGGAGCTTGTCTGTTCCTTTGTGTTGTCCACCACAATTTGTACTTAGACATTTATTCCTTTTCTGTCTTTCTGCTAGCGGGAGGTGGGATGGTCACTTCCTCATCACTAGGCAAAATGCAGATGGCACTTCGTTGGCATTTGGTGGCCATTAGGCAGGATGTGTTTGAGATGAATTACTCTCTGAATAAGTGTCATACTCCTAATTGGCGTGCCCAACTCTGAGAAAAAATCATATAACTTAATTCTCAAAAAACAAACTGGGAGATAAGAATTTCTATGACTATTTTACTGGTAAGAAAATAGCCAAAAGAGACTGACTTGACAAACTAACCATCAATGGCAAGAATAAAAGCCTGGATCCAAGGTGTTCTGCCAGGAAGTCAATTTTTTTGAACTCTACAATTATCTTTAGAGAAAATTTTAACAGTAGTGAAACATGGATGGCAGTTCCAAAGTTCACCCCAGTGGGAATTCCATCATCTCTGTGGTCAATGCACACAAGGGAAGAGAAAGACAATCAACAAGGTGGCAATGACATGATGGTAGAAATGACCTAAAGAGCTTATTGAACATGTTACTGATGTTTTCCCTCCAGTCACTATGCTTGTTTGCTAAGTCAGTTCAGACGTGTCCCACTCTTTGTGACCCTATAGACTGAACGGTAGCCCGTCAGGTTCCTCTGTTCATGGGATTCTCCAGGCAAGAATTCTGGAGTTGGTTGCCATGCCCTCCTCCAGGGGATCTTCCCAACCCCGGGATTGAACCCGAGTCTCTTTTGTCTCCTGCTTTGGCCGGTGGGTTCTGTATCACTAGCCCTACCTGGGAAGCCTCTAGTCTCTATAATGACATAACTTATTGTAACACATCAAGACCTAAATCCATAATTTATACCAACCCCTCCCCCCCCAAAAAAAACCCACCAAACTTCCCTGTAGTCTCAGTCGTATGTTATGTCGTCTTTAAGAAGTTTTTTATGAACTGAGTTGTGTTGACATTGAAGTCTTATCAGTTCAACAAGAATGAAGAAAACTCATGGGGCTTCCCTGGTGGCTCAGTGGTAAAGAATCTGCCTGCCAATGCAAGAGATATGGGTTCAATCCCTGGTCCGGGAAGATCCCACATGCCTTGGAGCAAGTAAGCCCACGTGCTACAACTACCGAGCTGTGCTCCAGAGCCCATGCTCTGCAATAGGAAAAGCCACTTAGATGAGAAGCCTATGCATAACTAGAGAGAAGCCCCCTCTTACCACAATTAGAGAAAGCCCTTGCATCAACGAAGACCCAGCACAGTCAAAATAAATAAATAAGTAAATTTTTAAAAAGAATGAAGAAAACTCAAATGCACAGTTCAGTTCTGGCAGGATTATTTATTGGGTGAGAACCAATCAAAATGAGGCTCTGAGTTTACTATTCTAGTTTTTAGAATGTTTATTCAAAATACACATTTATAAAATATTTTATTTTCATAACATACTGCTTTGTACATATTAGTACAAAGCAACATGGCTCAAAATTGTAGTTACAGTATCTACACGTTATGGCAATAGCTGCAGTAAGAGCACACTAGGACAGTACAAGCTTCTGTGACTAATGATGACCAAATGGCATGGAGTCATTTTGTTGTTGTTCACTCACTCACTTGTGTTCAACTCTTTGGGACGCCATGGACTGCAGCACACCAGGCTTCCCTGTTCATCACCGACTCCTGGAGCTTGCTCAAACTATTGTCCACTGGGTCAGTGATGCCATCCTACCATCTCATCCTCTGTCGTCCCCTTTTCCTCCTGCCTTCAATCTTTCCCAGCATCAGGGTCTTTTCCAGTAAGTCAGTTCTTTGCATTAGGTGACCAAAGTATTGGAGGTTCAGCTTCAGCATCAGTCCTTCCAATGAATATTCAGGACTGATTTCCTTTAGGATGGACTGGTTAGATCTCTTTGCAGTCCAAGGGACTCTCAGGAGTCTTCTCCAACACCACAGTTCAAAAGCATAAATTCTTTGGTGTTCAGCTTTCTTTATGGTCCAACTCTCACATCCATATGTGACTACTGGAAAAACCTTAGCTTTGACTATACAGACCTTTGTTGGCAAAGATATGCTCTGCTTTTTGGTACACTCTTTAGGTTTGTCATAGCTTTTCTTCCAAGGAGTAAGCGTCTTTTAATTTTGTGGCTGCAGTCAACAACCACAGTGATTTTGGAGCCCAAGAAAATATAAGTCTCTCACTGTTGCCATTAAGTGATGGGACCAGATGCCATGATCTTAGTTTTTTGAATGTTGAGTTTAAGCCGGTTTTTCACTCTCCTCTTTCACCTTCACTTTCTCTAGTTCCTCTTCGCTTTCTGACATAAAGGTGGTAGCATCTGCATATCTTGAGGTTATTGATATTTCTCCTGACAATCTTGATACCAGCTTTTGCTTCATCTAGTCTGGCATTTCACATGATGTACTCTGCATATACATTAAATAATATCTCTGTGAATTAAAAGCTTGGGAAATGTCTGTGGGCCCACCCCTTTGATGTCATATTGTCTGCTGATCTATAGAGATAACGTCTTGTCTAATCCCATAATAAATTCAGATGTTTTAATACAGAATTACTCAAATGATTTGGACCACAATCTGCAGTGAAAGAAAGAGTTACTACTTCTGCCTGTGGCAGGAACTGGGGAGGCCACTCAAAGGCTGAGGCACTTGAGGTGGATCTTGGAAGATGAAGAGGACCTTGCTGGATGGATGAGCAGACTCATGCTTCCGTGGTCAAGGGAGAGCATGAACAAAGATGCAAAGGTAAGATGCATCTGCAGTGGGTACTGAGAGTTTGCTGAATTCTTCTGAGCACGGAAGACAAAGAGAGCAGCAAGGAAGGCAAGAATAGAGAAATAAGACTGGGGAGGTTAAGTTGGAGCAGGGTCAGGAAGAGCTTTATAACGTATTTAGTCACTTAAGCTTTATCCTGAAAGTAATTGGGAAGTATTTCATCAAATGAAATAGTGCTTAAGAAATTAAAGACAAAGGTCCTCCTAGAAAGATATGAACCGGTGTGACTCTCACAAAGAAGTTAATAACTAAGCATATATCTCTTTTCCCCCTAGCACTCTGCAGAGGAAATTAAGAACAGAGACAGACTTTCTTGCACTATTACTGTGATACAATGATGATACTGGTTCATGATGTACAGCTGGAAGGTAAGACACTGAGCTTTACCCCAGGAACATACTGGGGTGTGGTTTAGGAACTTGGGCTGGGCTGTTGGGACCGCTGGACTCCTCACAGTGACTCTATGCTTTGTGATTGCCAGTCCGACAGGACGCTTACTGGGCCTCGGTTTTCTCAACTATAAATGAGGAAGTGAGAGTATATCAGTGATTTATATCAATGATTGGCAAATTTTTTTTCTCTAAAGGGCTAGATCATAAATATTTAGGACTCAAGGGCTATAAAGTTTCTGTCACAATTTCTCAACTCTGCCATTGCAGCTCAAAAGCAGCCATAGACAATACAGAAATGAGTGAATGTCAGTGTGTCCTAATTAAACTATTTATGGACACTTAAATTTGAATTTTTGCAATTTTCATGTCATGAAGTACTACTTTTCTTATAATTTTTTTCAACCATTAAAAAAACCTTTCTTAGTTTGCAAGCCAGTGAAAAAACAGGCAGTAGGCTGGATTTTGGCCCATGGGACATTGTTAGTCAATTCCTATTTCTACAAGCCTATTTACTTCTAAAGAAAACATGTAATACTTCTTAAAGTTCAGCAATAGTATATGTTCAACATTTTTTAGATTTAGTAATTTATTTTAAAATATAGCCAATCTGTATTGACAAAACATGCTGGTTGTAAGGGTGTTTGCCTTACAATTATAGAGATTTATTGAAGAATTACACTATAGGGCCAAAATAAAATAACTTGCCTAATATTCCCACCAAGATCACAGAATAGTTTAATGAGAAACTACCTTAACAAGCCATATATTGTCACTCCAAGGGATAAAAGATATTTTTAAAATACAGCATTAATATATTTTTAAAATGAAGAGTGGTTGAACAGATATTTATATACTAATTTTCATAGCAGCATTATTCACAAGAGCCAAAAGGTGGAAATAACCCCAATGCCCATGAGTGGATGCATGAATAAACAAAATGCGATAAATATTATTCAATGGAATATTATTCCATCTTAAAAAGGGAATTAAATTATTATACATGCTACAACATGGATAAGCCTTGACATTATGCTAAATGAAAAATGATGGACATAAAATGATCAATGTTGTACATTTCTACTTATATATGGTACTTAAAATGGTCACATTCATAGAGACAGAAAGCAGAATGATAGTTGCTAGGGGCTGGAAGAAGAGGGGAATGGGAAGTTAACATTTAATGGGTGTACTGTTTCAATTTTGGAAGATGAAAAGTTCTGGAGATGAATGAGGGTGATGGTTGCATTATCAGTGTGAATGTACACCATGCCACTGAACCGTGCATTTAAACATAGCTACAGTGGCAAATTGTATGTTAGCTATATTTTGCTACCACAACAAAAAAGATGGGGAAGAGAACAATGAAATGGCTAACCTAGTATCACACATCACAAAAGGAGGAGCTAAGAATAGACTGCAGGACTAGAGTCTAGTATGGTAGTACGGAATGCTGTGAACCCAAATGACCTTGTCAACTTTACGTCTGTCTTTAGAGCACTTTCCGACCAGGCGTCTGTTCCTGTGTACTCTATTTCAGAGCACATTGTATCATGGAATCTTCATAACTGACATTTTACTGAGGGGGAGACGGAGGTTTCGAGAGGTTCATTGTCAAGAAGCCAGCAGGCAGGGTTAAGAGCAAACCCAGGACGGCACCTCCAAAGCCTCTGTGCTGAACCACCTTGGGACACCGCCTCTCTGAAATTCTGAATCTGTCCCTTTAAGGGTCTCAAAATCCTTGGCCACTGAATACAGCCTTTTGAGTGTAATTCATGCAGCCATTGCTTCCTCTGAAGGAGTGAGGACTTGAGTAACTGCATTTCCTGAGAGTCTGGGTCTGCTGCAGAGGACCTGTGTGCTGTTGGTTTATGGAAAGGCCAGAAGGCTGAGGCCATGTGCTGGCTGATGATACCGTGGGCCAGGCTGATTTGTGTCCTCACTCTCGGTCGAATGACTAATACAGCCCTTTAGCCCACAGATTTCCACCTCAGACGTTTACACGATACCACTAAATAATAAATATGTGCATGTCTTATCTCCCCCACTTGACTGTAAGATAAGGGCAGAAGTTGAGCCTGTTTAATATTTATACTCTCCATAGGATCACCCCATGCAGAGCTCTGCACCAAATAGGCACTCAGCAAATATTTGTTGAATGAATGCATAAATGAATGTTAAATAATCTGCCTCCAGATTTTCCCTTTGTTTCAAATTGTCTCCTCCGTCTGACACATGTAAGCGCTTTCCGTGTCCCTTTCATGGATATTTCAGATGCCCTCAACCATTTTTTTGTGTTCTGGCTGGCTTTTTCTAATCACTGTGGAAACAAACTGGGGGCCAAAAATAGAACCTCCTTGACAACTTCGCAGAGGACTTCCATCCTCAATTCCTAAGGTGGTAATACTGATTCTGTTAGAGCAGAATGGCAGTTTCATGACTGCCACAGTCTTGATTTTTTTTCTTTTTTTTTTTTTTTTTTACCACTGCCTGATGTTTAAAGGGATCAAAATTTTCCCTACATGTGCTTAGTACAAACTGCAATCACCCTTGGAAGGCAGGGTTTGGGACAGATAGAGGAAACGTCACCAAACAGAGGAGTATCAGTTTCTCTTAAGGATGCTTAAAGGTACTTAAAAAGGAGGCAGATTTTCCTCTCTTTGTCTCTACCTCTCTCTCTTCCTCCCTCTTCCACTGCTGTCTCCTTTATTGTTCTCTATCTTTCTTTCCTTCTGGGTTTATGGCAGAGTCAGTGACTCATCTACTTTTTCAAGCCAGGGCATATTATGAAGACACAAGAAAGGAATTGTATAGGCACGTACTCTGACATAATACTGATCCTTTTGGATTAAACTGGGGAAAACCCACAGCAACACACACTGCCTCAATCTAAAATTATCGGTAATCCATGGATGCTGGCACATATGTTCCCAGTATTGCATTATGGGGAATTAGGAGACTGGCTCCTTCTCCAGGGACACTACAAGATAGGAAGATGATGGAACAGATATACAGCTAAGAGAATATCTAAGTGTCAAGTAGTCAATAATAAAATCCACAAGGACTTCCCTGGTGGCTCAGATGGTACAGAATCCACCTGCAATGCAGGAGACTCAGGAGATGTGGGTTCTATCCCTGGGTTGGGAAGATTCCCTGGAGAAGGGAATGGCAACCCACTCCAGTATTTTTGCCTGGAGAATTCCATGGACAGAGGAGTCTGCCAGGCTAACAAAGAGTCCGAACATGAGTAGGGTCACAAAGTGTTGGACACGACTGAGTGAATAACCATCATCATCATAATCAGACTCCTAGTCGTTACAGTTCCCATTTGAAACATATTTGCTATGTGCCAGGCACCATGCTAAGGACTAAGGATGTCACACGCACACCTCTTGAATCCTAACCACCAACCAAAGGTGCACAGGTGTGCAGAGGCAGTAGGGCATGGTGGGTGGGCCAGGCTCCAGATTCAGATCCCAAGGTCCTGGGTCCAGCTGCGGCCTGGCCTATCCCGGCTGCAGAGAGAGAACCATTTCCCCCAGACATCTGGTTGTTGTATCCAGCCTTTGTTACTGGCAATGGGACTCTTTGAGCACTGATGTCCCTCCCTTTGCTTCTATTTCCTCATCTGTGAAATAAGAATCATCATGGAACTTACTTTATAGAGTTGATGTTAAATGAGAAAAAGTAAGTATCCTGCTTGAAACGGTGCCTGATGTGGAGTCAATGGTCTATGAATATTAGGTTTTATGACCCTGAGGCTCAGAGAGGTTAAATAACTTGCCAGCATTCACTCAATAAATTTATATCAGGACGAGAATTCAAACTCAAACCTGAGTGATCCCAAGACCCGCAGATCTTAACCACTTCAGCATAATGGTAGTTCGGAGAGCAGTAAATCATTATGGATTAGTGTGAAAAGGGGGGAGATTTACAGAGAATGTGAGAGCATTTGAAGGATGGAGTAGAAATTACTGAAAAAGAAATAGAGACTGTTGGCTTTGATAGAGGAAGATCTCTTAAATTAACAAAATGTTCCCCTTTACCAAATACCACCTCTGGGGTTACTTTCTTGTCAACCAGACTCATCTTCCCTCCAGTGAAGAAGACATAGCAGATGAAGGATATGGATCACTAAGGATGGTCTGTAGGTCAAAAACATTTCCTGCCCCTCCATGAATCTCCTGTAGTATCCTGGGCCTTGGTTTCTTCGGCTCTGTTTTATTTAGAACATTTTTTTTCTGATTGCACACATATATGGATTTGTTGAAGTACAATTGATTTACAGGATTGTGTTAGTTTCAAATATATTGCATAGTGATTCTTTTGTTTTTTGGTTTCCAGATTTCTTTTGCTCTGTTTTAGATTTTGCTTGCTCAAAGGGTAAAGAATCTGCCTACAATGCAGGAGACACTCAGTCAGGAAAATCCCCTGGAGAAGGGAATGGGCAACCCACTTCAGTATTCTGGCCTGGAGAATCCCATGGACAGAGGAACTTGGCAAGCTGCAGTCCATGGGGTCGCAAGAGTCATACATGACTGAGTGACTAACACTTGCAGTTTTTTCCATGTACATGCATATCAACTTCTATATCTATATTGAAATGTGACAAATTTGAGAAGCACTCTTTAGCAATGTGAACTATAGGAGGCTGGCTAGCAGTTTAATCTTTGTAGTTCACTGAGTGTCTAATTGTATTTCACAGTTCTAACCTTAAGCTCGGCTACAGTGATGGGCTCCCTTCCCTTTTCCTTCTCCATCCTTTAGTTCTAGAGTCTTTAACAGACTGTGTGGGAGAGGATGACTGGTAATACATGAGGACCAGGGATCTTGGGGAAGGGGAGGTGAGGGAGCAAGGTCGAGGGACTGAGGGAGAGAGAGCACAGGCCTAGTGCAGGCTGTGGATAGGCACTGGGTATACTTGGAGCAGGCAGAGGATGGCCATGCCTTAAATAGACTTAGGAGGCCACTTACCAGAGCACAGTATCCCCTGGTTCTGCATGGAGAAACTTATTCGCATCTGAGGCAGAGAATGGGGAGGATTCGCAATCCACGTTGGATACGTTTTGACTGTTCCATCCCCAGTGACAGCTGTCAGCTGGATTCCATCAGTAAGGGAGCCTGGGTCATGAAGACAGTCCTAAACGGACCGTCTAACCAGTTGACCGTGAAACCATATGGCCTTTCTTGTGCATAGGTCTAAGTGAAAGGAATAAGCCCTTTTGTGCACTATGCACTTCTCCCTTCTCACCAGCACAATATTAGCCCTCTGGAACATTTTCCTACTCTACAAAGTGGCCCTGAAATACACTTGACAATCCTGTAACGATTACATTTTGTTTCTGATCTCTGTTATACCTTCGTTCAAGGTTTCATCATCTCTTGCCTGAACCACAGGAATAAACAACTTATTGGTCTCTATGTCTTCCCTTCTCTTTGTAACTGATGCTGGAACTGTCTTTCTCAACCACACATCTACAATTGTCATTGTCACCTGCTTTTGTAGTGTCCTTTGGTTTCCTTTTCCCCCTAAATGAAATGTAATATGGAATCTTATATAAAAAACTGAAGCAGCCCTGCTCTGTTGAAGTGGGTGTGGGTGTGGACAGAGTATGGGCACGTTCAGTCTACCTCTTGAAATCATTCACCTCATTGACCTTGACCAGTTTCAGTCCTTTCAGGGGCATCCACAGGATCCTCTAGAACCTGTTTTGAGCATGAGCACCCTCCAGCCTCCTTCTCAGTTCTCCTTCTGCACAGCTTCAACTCCAGAGCACTCATTGTGTGCTCCACCTTTGCACAGGCTGCCTCTTTTCTGGAATGCTCTACACCTTGTCTCTATCCAATGATCTCCTCTGATCTTTTGAGAAGGAGTTCGGATGTCACCTCCTCTTAGAACCATCACAAAATCCCTGTGAAGGGATTGGTCCACCCTTTGGGTTCTCCCTGCCCGTCTCTGAGTCACCATTTACTACCTTGTCTTGCAATTTTTAATTTGCATCTGTATCATCCGTCACTCAGCTCTCAAAGAGCCCTTGTCTTATTGTGTATGTTCCCTTATATCCTATCTCCAAGCCTAGTGCTTGTCCGTTGCTGCTGCTGCTACTGCTAAGTCGCTTCAGTAGTGTCCGACTCTGTGAGACCCCATAGACGGAAGCCCACCAGGCTCCCCTGGCTTTGGGATTCTCCAGGCAAGAATACTGGAGTGGGTTGCCATTTCCTTCTCCAATGCATGAAAGTGAAAAGTGAAAGGGAAGTTGCTCAGTTGTGTCCGACTCTTAGTGACCCCATGGACTGTGGCCTACCAGGCTCCCCCGTCCCTGGGATTTTCCAGGCAAGAGTACTGGAGTGGGGTGCCATTGCCTTCTCTGGTGCTCGTCTGTAGCCAGTTGTAAATGATCATCATTGATTAAATGGGGAAAATCAGTGCACTTAGCCCACTTTGGAGTCAAAGAGTATCTTGAGTCTCAGAGAATTTAGCAAATTTGGTGAAAATCAGTGAATGTTTTCTTTAGTCTTTGTGGAATAAACCAACACTGTGGTTTTGTCCTTTAAACCATATCTAGATAAAATGGACTTTTAAGGCTATATTTTCAGTCAAGATGTCCAGAATCAAACGAAACGGAAGAAAATGGTTCCCCAGCATTTCTGGGAAATGATCCCACTTCTCTGTCAAGGCCCAGCTCACACATCATCTTCTCCCTGGGGCTTTAGTTGGCTTCTCATTCCCGTGTTTGTCTCTTTTTATTTAACTCTTCTAATGATGATTGGCTCTACTGTATAACCCATTCTCTAATTCCCTACCCTGGACTCAGTCAGTGTTGTGAGTTAAAATATGTTGATCTGGGAAACCAAAAGCTGTGTCTTGTGGCTCTTTCCACTCTGTATTTTCTGTTAAGCAACAAAGGAGTTGAATCTCCTAGGGCTTTTTTTTTTTTTTTTTTTGGCCTTAGCCTTTCCCCTGCAAAAAATCAGAGGAAGAAGGCTTACTGGAACATATGCCATTTGTTAATTTGAGCACGTGGTTCTTCTTTAGAAATCTTTTAGGAAGGTAATGATTACCATTCAAAAAAAGATTATTTAGCATCTTCTACATTTCAAGGATGTAGCAGAATTTAACAAAGGGCAAAAGATGTCTTTGCCAAGAGCATCCAATAATGGGCATCATTTGGTGTGCAAAAGAAAGCACCAGGTGGGGTGAGCCAGGTGGTCTGTAACAGGAATGCTCACTTTTTCTCTGGTAGGCCAGATGCTGGGAGCTGGAAGAGAAGGAGAGTTGGAAAATGGGAATCTTGATAGGGATGGAAGTCCTGCCAATTTGGTAGCAGGTGCTGATACCCAAGGCAAGAAAAAGTGAAAGTGAAAGTCGCTCAGTTGTGTCCGACACTTTGTGACTCCTTGGGCTATACAGTCCATGGAATTCTCCCGGCCAGAATACTGGAGTGGGTAGCCTTTCCTTTCTCCAGGGGATCTTCCCAACCCAGGGATTAAACCCAGTTCTCCCACATTGCAAGCAGATTCTTTACCAGTTGAGTCACAAGGGGAGAAATTGATGGTAAAAAAATTTCCCCTGTGGAGATGGCTGAGGAACTGCAAGTACACGATTCTCTTTCATCTGATATTCAGTTGTTTATTATTCCACGGGAGGCTAGTTCCTCTTCTTTCTTCCCAAACATTCAGAAGAGTCTGTTGTGCACAATGGCTTTTTCATTAGCAGTGTATTTTGGAAGAAATGAAGACCAAGGTGGCTGCACATAGCACAGGAAGAAGGAGAGAAGTCACAGGAGAAGGACAATTAAGTAGGGATCAAGAATTCAGAAGAAGCAGGAAGTCTGAGCAAGAGGTAACCAGGATGCTACCTCTGGGGGACCTCTGGGGGATACCCCGGAATCTGGAGGAGCGGGCTGTACATCTCTCAGTTCATGGATTGAAGACGCCAACTATTTCACTTGGATGTTAAAGGAAGAGGCACTTCTTTCCTTTCAGGCAACAAAAGGGATGTACTGTATTGCAGAAGAACGTGTGTGCTTTCTTACTAGCAGGGCTATTTTAAGACATCTCTAAATCCTGGGCATCTTGATTTTGGAGGGCTCAAGTCATATTGTCACAATAAATACAACTCTGTATTTTGTTATATAAATGTGAAGCCATCTTGGTAATCTTGTTTTAATATTATTATACATTCTTGACATAATTATTAATTTACCTTTTATAGTGGTTTTTTTTTTTTGACCCAACACATTTCTTAAGATCAGATCTTAAATATTTTAATGTACCTTTGCAAAGCTTATGAGCCTTCAGCCCTGTGCTTGCTTTAGCTAATGGATAAAATGTTCATATATGAAAGTAAGCTCTTTCTTGAAGAGGTAAAGCCAGTTCCCAAAGAAGTGTTATCAGCTTACCTTGACAAACACAGATATTTCACTCACATCCAAAAATGACTTAGACCCTGAGTTTACAAATAGGATTTCAGTAGGTTAATTAAAATAGCATAGAAATAATTTTTAGTGTAGGTCTTTATCTCTAAGCCTTTTGGTTATCAATTAGGGTCTTGTTTCTAATTAAAAAGCAAAACAAAGCAATACGTACAGTAATTAGTAAATGAAAACCGTCGAAGTAAACCTCAAGGCCTGATAAGAACTGTATAATTTTTTTAAGCATTTTTGTGTCAAGAGACTATTCAAAGTACAGGTTTTATAGATATTTTCCTTTTAAAGAGAATTCTCTTAGCTAATCAGATGCTGTGCGGCCTTGCCTTTAATTTTATCTGGCCAAGCTTCCCGCCATCTGTTTTCCCATAATGCTCTCACTCTCTCCTCCAGATGTTTGGCACAGCATCTCAACTTGATGTCTATTTCTTCTTGTTCCCCTTCACCTCACATGAACCTTCCAAGTCGTAATTCTTTAGAAATAGACACAAGGAGCTTTATTTCAAATCACCATTTTTACTTAAGGAGTTCCATCTCCAAGGTCAGTAGAAGTCAAAAAAATTTCTTATTGTAGAATTCCTTGGCTATGTGCATTTTTTAAAACGAAAGGAAGAAAAGAAACCAGAAGCATAAGATTGTTAAGCAATATCCTCATGTTCACATAAGCCAGGGACTCAGGAATAGGAATTAAACATCAAGAATTTTACTTTTGATTCTTTTTTAACATTTGATTTACTGAAAACTGAAGCTATTCTATCAGTCACTTGGCAGCTTCAACTTTGATCAATGCCTCTATTCAATAGGGGGTCAAATACCTGAAGGGAAATAAAAGAATTCTCTGGAACATATGGCAGGGAAAGGATCATTTGTGTGTGCCTGCTAAAAGACAAATGACTCGCGTTCTCAGCTCCCATACTGTGGCCGTTCTCTGCCGCTCAGCTCATCATAGACAATCTTGGGCTCCAGCTAATCTGCTGCTTTTCAAAGCAAGCTAAATGGAAATAAAGGTTTAAATATCTGGAAACGAAGTTATGATTTAAGAAAAAAAAAATCTAGCAGTCTGAAAAAATTTTCCTGACAAAGTGTACAGCATGTTAGGAAAACTCTTTTCTGAGACCACCTGCTGATATTCTATTTTATAACTAGAGAGAATACAGCCTTCTGGCCAAAACTTAGATAGAACTATAGCTTTTGGAAGAGGAAGGAAAAAATTACCCTAAACCTCATTGAGAACAGAAGTCGTTTTCATGGTACAAACAAATCTACAAGCTAGAAAAGCTCTCCTTGCTATCTTTTGAAAAATGTTTTGTCCTTAATGTCTCATGTGTACCCTCTATTCTACATTTACTGCTGAAATCTAGGTCAAGTCATTATCAGCTCATGCTGCGCCTGGGCCATGGCCTCAACACATATCTCCCCACTTCCAGGCTCACTCAATTGCATTTATCTATCCTACTTGAACTCCTTCCAACAAGAACCCTACATTGGTTTAGGAAAGATATCTCACAAGGTATTGGGGAAGAAGACAAAGCACCAAAGACCCACCCAAGTATATGGATTCATGTCAGAAAGGGAGTCAAGATGTGGACAGAGCTAGAGTCTATCATACAGCGTGAAATAAATCAGAAAGAGAAAAGTATTACATATTAACTCAGGTATGTGGAATCTAGAGAACTGGTACAGATGAATTAGTTCCAGGGCAGGATAGAGATGCAGACATAACAAACAGAAGCGTGGACATGGCAGGGAAGGGGAGCGTGGGATGAATTGGGAGAGTGGCATTGGCATATGCCAACACCATGGGTAGTATAGCTGCTAGGAAGCTGCTGCATAGCACAGGGAGCTCAGCTTGGTGCTTTGTGGTGACCGAGAGAGGTGGGATGTGGTGGGGAGGGAGGTCCAAGGCGGAGGGCGTTTATGTATACATATTGCTGATTGACTTCTTTGTACAGCAGAAACTAACACAACATTGTGAAGAATGATATTCCAATAACTTTTTTTAAAAGAGCTTCAATCTATTTATGTGAGAATTATCTGGAAATAAGCTCAGGAGGTTGTTTCAAGAATGAACTGTGATAACGTGTAAAAAAATCTGTACCTTGCTTCTCACACTATAGACACTCAATGAGTCTTATCTGCCACTCCCTGTCTCTTGTGAAGTTTTCTTGCCACACCCTTCATCTTGTGGATTTTTCTTGCCACACTCTTTGTCTCTTGTGAATTTTTGCCTCTACTGGTCCTTTTACATGATTTGCTCTCCTCTGCCAAGTTCAAAGTCTACCTGTTTTGAAATACTATCATACATTATCACATCTGGCCTAGTATTCTGATTAATAATGGCTCTCCCATCTCCTCTTACATATTGTAAACATCCTAAGAACATGCATCTTTATATTCCTTGTAGCATTTTAAAAGTTTGCAAATAGTGTATGCTCCATAATTATTGAACAAATTCTCACTGTTTACCAAAACTCTCAACGCGATTTTCAATCATAAACATTTAAATTTAATCCATTAAGATCTAAAACATCAGGTGGAATTTCTCTACTAAACATTTCTCACCCAGTTTCTAAGGATCACATCTTAAATAACAAGCCATATTCCCTTGAAGATGTCTATTCCTTCCAAGGTCATCACCAGTACAATGTTTTGACATAAATCAAGTCAATAATATAAGACTGAATAGAACTTATTTTAAGCTCCACACAAATGAAGAAAGAAAAATAAAAATCCCTTGAAAAAGAGCTGCCAAACATTGGGCAACCTGCTAATGTTAAAAAAAAAAAAATGAGATGTTTCTTTTCACCATCCCTAAATTATTGAGATGGCAGGTGTGCCTGTTTTATGTTGTTGCTTATGTTTGTGATTGAGAAGTAAACTTTGCCTGTAGCCAGTTAATCATCTGAGCCTTTTGGAAAACTTAATTGAGAGGTCATTATTTGCTTTGCTTCCTTCTTCCTCCGCATCTCCACAGCATATCAGCAATCACAGTGATGCATCACTCTGCTGGTAATTCATACCGTATATTCAGAACCACAGATCATGGCTGTTTCAGACCTGCCAGATGTTCCAAGTCTCTTGCTGCAATTAAGTTCCAACACAGCCCAATTTGAAAGAGATGGAGAAACCACAGTTCTAATTAAGAATATTCATGAGTTTGCACCTTGGAAAGCCAGAAATCACATAATGTCCCAGAGTGGACAATATCCTTTCCTTTGAGAAGACAGAAAAAATGCAATTTAAAATAAGTCACCAGATATGCACTAGGGGAAGCTCTGAAGTGAAACAAAAGGTGTGGGATTGAATGAACTATTTGAACTCTCAGCTAAACCTGCCTTAATAAGAATTTAAAGGGCTAGATCAGGGCTTCTAACACTGACCATGCATTATCATCTGAGAAACTTAAAAAAGAAAATCACCCTTGCCTGGGTCCACTGCAGAGCTAGTCTAGATCAAGAAGAAGAAACAGTGTTGTTGTGAGCATTCCCATCTCCACACAGGAGTCACCGCTAGACTGTTGCTATGGTAACCACAAACGTGTTCTTCTTAGACATTTAAAATGAGAACTCAAGGCATCTTCAGCTGGACTAGAAACAGGTGCCAGCATTTGAAGTGGGCTCAGCCAACCAAATTAGGCAAGGCTGAGACTTTCTGTTACACCTACGATAAGTGATCAGAGGTTCCTGACAGCATCTTCAGAAGAAATATAGGAAATGATCTTCATTATGATACTTGCCTGAGGTGGTAGAGTTCACACTTTGTGAACCATCTTATGTTGAGTGTGTTGTGATCCCTGGGATTAGAATCCTTGAAAAGATATTAAAACACAATATGGTGAGTTAAGGGATCAGGATTCAGTGTCTGTCATTAATTAGCTGTGAGATGGGCAAATTATTCCAATTTTGGGGGTAATGATCTCCTTACCTAATAAAAAGTTTCAAGGGACAATTTTAGGGGTTCAAGGGGCCTTAGAGGCAGTTGTTTTATCCTACAGTGGACATCTATTGTTTTGAACTTGCAGACTCCACTTTCCCTTTATTCTATAGCTGACCCTTGGTTTTTCTCTGGAAATCAATCTTCCCTCACTCTCAGGCTATGTAGGTATTGACTCTACTCCTGGCTCCAAAGCACAGCATTGCACCTAGGTCTGGCCAGCTGAAACACTGCATTCCCTATTCATACAGTGAGTGATTTAGGAATATGACTCAAGTCAATCAAATTCAATGAAATTCAGTTGTGGGATTTTTTTTTCTGGCACTATGATGAGCGATAAACTCTTTTCTCTGGGTTTTAAGTTTTAGGAAGTAAGCTTGGAGCTGAGAGGAGAGATCTTGTCATCATAGTGGGATAACATGCCCGAAGATGAAGCCAACACCATACAAATTAGAGCTAATAAAAGGAGAGCTATCATTCCCTGGTGGCATAATTTAAAGCTCCTAGATCCAGCTATACCTGAAGCTGTTATGCCCTTTTCAGTAGTCTAAATCAATAAAGCCTCCCCTCTTGTAAATTAAGCCAGTTTGAATTGGATTTCTTTTACTGGCATCCAAAAGAGTTCTGATCAATACCAACCCCTCATTTTATAGGCTTTGGAAAATGACACCAAATGTGGTGACTTGTCCAGATGTAGATAAAGTCAGAGGCAAGATTAGAACCAGCTTCTGAGCTTTCCAGTTCAAACACTTTCAAAATACATCTAAACCTTGAATTTACAAAAAAAAAAGAAAGAAAGTGCTGACTTCTTGGAAATTTCTGTTTAATTGACTCTTTCCTCTGTTCCAGTAATATTACTGTTTGTAATTCTTGAGTGATTTATTTTCTTGCAGCCTTTTGCTGTCTCTGAATTCACTTATTTTGTAACTAGTGTACCTACTAACCAAGTTAATGAGAAACAAACCTGGCAACAATCCACCACTCAAATTGTTATTTTGGTGCAGTTGAGAACAACTAAACAATAGGTTGTCTGAATTTATATTTTTCAACAGACTTATTTTTCAAATCTATTTTTCAGTAGATTTTTCAAAATGATGTAGCACTGAGACCTTAATTTCCCATTAGAGGCAGAAGAGATGGATATCTTTAAAAGGAAGAATTCAGAATTAGGGCTTACTATTTTGCTAAATGTGAAATGCCAGGCTGGATGAAACACAAGCTGGAATCAAGATTGCCAGGAGAAATATCATCAACCTCAGATATACAGATGATAGATGATAACACTCTAATAGCAGAAGGCAAAGAGGAACTAAAGAGCCTTTTGATGACGATGAAAGAGGAGAGTGAAAAAGCTGGTTTAAAACTCAACATTCAAAAAACTAAGATTATGGTATCCACTGCCATCACTTTAAACAAATAGAGAAAAAGTAGAACCGGTGACAGGTTTATTTTCTTGGACTCCAAAATCACTGTGGATGGTGACTACAGCCACGAAATTAAAAGATTCTTGCTCGTTGGGAGGAAAGCTATGACAAACCTAGACAGCGTATTAAAAAAGCAGAGACATCACTTTGCCAACAAAGATCCGTATAGGTTTTTCCAGTAGTTATATACAAGAGTGAGAGTTGGACCATAAAGAAGGCTAAGTGCCAAAGAATTGATGCTTTGGAATTGTGGTGCTGAAGAAGACTCTTGAGAGTCCTTTGGACAGCAAGGAAATTAAACCAGTCAATGTTAAAGGAAATCAACCCTGAATAGTCAGTGGAAGGACTGATGCTGAAGCTGAAGCTCCGGTCCTTTGGCCACCTGATGTAAAGAGCCGACTCATTGGAAAAGACCCTGATGCTGGGAAAGATTGAAGGCAAAAGGAGACCGGATGGAAGAGGATGAGGTGGTTACATAGCATGACTGACTCAATGCACATGAATTTGAGCAAACTTAGGGGATAGTAAGTGAAGGACAGGGGAGCCTGGTGTGCTTCAGTCCATGGGGTCACAAAGAGTAAGACACAATTTAGCGACTGAACAACACAACAATTTTGCTAAAAATTGATTTCCATCAACCGTTATTTTCAATCTGTAGCTAGTGAATTAAAAGCCAAATAATTAAATATTTTGCAAAACAGCGAATTCAGCTTAAGATCTTCATTCTACATAAACTGTGTATTCCAATCACCCATGACCCCTCTATTTCACGTGTAAATTGAACCCTTATGAATTTTTCTTCCCCATTGAACCCTGAGCCTTTATATGTCAGGGATCTTATTTTAAACATTTCCAAGTCTCATGAACACTCAGTCACTATGCACTGTACGTGTGCATAGAGTGGTGGTTAGGACACATGGCTGTTTCCAGTTTATTACTCAAAACATTGAATTAGCATGCTTGCTATGACTGTCTCTGTGATCTGGTATCAAGTTCATTTGTATGTTATTAGTATGTGTGAGAAGAGTTTGTAATATATTCAAACTAATTTCGTGTTTTGAAAGTTTCTGCATGGACCATTTTTAGTCAAGCAGAATCTCGTGGGATTTTAGACCCTGAAGTATCAGATCTAATTGTTATATTTTAATTTTCTTGTCTTCAATAAGCATCTAGAAATGAAATTCTGAGTGGATTGACACTCAGGGGCTGTGTGAACTGTAAGAATGTACATTCTCAAATCTTCTCAAGTCTTACTTGCTATCCTTCCAATTTATCTCACATCATCTGGGGTAGAGAAAGTGTGAACCTTTTTCATTTTACACACCTGGAGGTACTGAAACCAACCAAAGAGAGACAGACTGAGGAACACTATGGAGTTTTATGTTGTCACTGACACATGTAAATTTCTCAAGTTACCTCATTCAGAATAGAGAGATTGGGAATGCTTTTTCATCCAGAAAGGAATGACATTAAATTTATGGGTTTGGATCTATTAATATTTATCTTTTAAACTAAAGAAAGAAATCAGAGCAATGTTTATTTAAAACATAAGAGAACACATCCAAATAGCTTTTACTGGAGGGTTCATTTTCTTTTTCCATTTAAAAGTGAAATATTATATTAAAATTTGCGTATTAATGTCAAAGGAGAGAGAGGCCAGATCTCCATGTGATAGCTCATTCAATCCTTACAATACCCCTAAAAACATGAATATTATTATCCACATTTTACCAATGAAATACCATCTTTATGGAGGTGAAGTCAATGGTCCATGGTCATGTAGCCAGTGAGCTACTGAACTGGATGGAGGTCAGGCGTGCTTGCCTCACAGTTTCTGTCCTGACCACTCTGTTGCACAGCTTTTCACAACATGGTCTCAACAACTTGAGAAGACCTTTGTGTATGAGCTGCAGGCTGTTCAGCTACATGCTTCACACTGTTACCTCCATCAGTGCTTGTGACTACTCTGTGACTGAGATGTTACTATCTGGACTTTGGAGATCAGGGAAGCGGCCTGGGTAACTTGCCCAAGGTCACAGAGCTCACACACGTGGCAGAACTATGCTATTAGACACCACGCCTTCCTTCAGCTCATGTTTATTACACACGGCCTCTGTGCCAGGGTGAGAAGGAAATGCATAAATTCTGTTTTAGCTACTTTAAATATTAGTAAAATATTTTTTGAATGAAGGTATTGACTCATGCAAAAACTAAAAAACAGACATCATCAAAGCATTAGTATTTCTGAAACCTGACTTTAGGCCCCCTGCAGGGCCTTCCAGCACCTCCCTGGAACATTCTGAGAGTTTCTGAGCTGAGTTTAATCCATGTGCTTTGGAATTTAGGGGGCTTCCCTTGTAGCTCACTCGGGAAAGAATCTGCCTGCAGTGCGGGAGACCAGGGTTCAATCCCTGGGTTGGGAAGATGCCCTGGAGAAGGAAATGGCAACCCACTCCAGTATCCTAGCCTGGAAAATCTCATGGACAGAGGAGCATGGTGGGCTGTAGTCCATGGGGTCACAAAGAGTCAGGCACGACTGAGTGACTAACACTTAACACTTGAAATTTAGGTCT
Organism: Bos javanicus; assembly: GCF_032452875.1. Taxonomy (NCBI): domain Eukaryota; kingdom Metazoa; phylum Chordata; class Mammalia; order Artiodactyla; family Bovidae; genus Bos; species Bos javanicus. Next base: position 95,248,623 of record NC_083869.1, read on the forward strand.
TGTTCAGTTCAGTTCAGTAGATCAGTCGTGTCTGACTTTTTGTGACCCCATGAATCGCAGCATGCCAGGCCTCCCTGTCCATCACCAACTCCCAGAGTTCACTCAAGCTCACGTCCATTGAGTCAGTGATGCCATCCAGCCATCTCATCCTCTGTCGTCCCCTTTTCCTCCTGTCCCTAATCCCTCCAAGCATCAGGGTCTTTTCCAATGAGTCAACTCTTCGCATGAGATGGCCAAAGTATTAGAGTTTCAGCTTTAACATCAGTCCTTCCCATAAGCACCCAGGACTGATCTCCTTTAGAATGGACTGGTTAGATCTCCTTGCAGTCCAAGGGACTCTCAAAAATCTTCTCCAACACCGCAGTTCAAAAGCATCAATTCTTTGGTGCTCAGCTTTCTTCACAGTCCAACTCTCACATCCACACATGACCACTGGAAAAACCATAGCCTTGACTAGATGGACCTTTGTTGGCAAAGTAATGTCTCTGCTTTTCAATATGCTATCTAGGTTGGTCATAACTTTCCTTCCAAGGAGTAAGTGTCTTTTAATTTCATGGCTGCAATCACCATCTGCAGTGAGTTTGGAGCCCCCAAAAATAAAGTCTGACACTGTTTCCACTGTTTCCCCATCTATTTCCCATGAAGTGATGGGACCAGATGCCATGATCTTCGTTTTCTGGATGTTGAGCTTTAAGCCAGCTTTTCCACTCTCCTCTTTCACTTTCATCAAGAGGCTTTTTAATTCCTCTTCACTTTCTACCATAAGGGTGGTGTCATCTGCATATCTGAGGTTATTGATATTTCTCCCGGCAATCTTGATTCCAGCTTGTGGTTCTTCCAGCCCAGCGTTTCTCATGATGTACTCTGCAGATAAGTTAAATAAGCAGGGTGACAAGATACAGCCTTGAGGTACTCCTTTTCCTATTTGGAACCAGTCTGTTGTTCCATGTCCAGTTCTAACTGTTGCTTCCTGACCTGCATATAGGTTTCTCAAGAGGCAGGTCAGGTGGTCTGGTATTCCCATTTCTTTCAGAATTTTCCACAGTTTATTGTGATCCACACAGTCAAAGGCTTTGGCATAGTCAATAAAGCAGAAATAGATGTTTTTCTGGAACTCTCTTGCTTTTTCCATGATCCAGCGGATGTTGGCAATTTGATCTCTGGTTCCTCTGCCTTTTCTAAAACCAGCTTGAATATCAGGAAGTTCACGGTTCATGTATTGCTGAAACCTGGTTTGGAGAATTTTGAGCATTACTTTACTAGCATGTGAGATGAGTACAATTGTGTGGTAGTTTTAGCATTCTTTGGCATTGCCTTTCTTTGGGATTGGAATGAAAACTGACCTTTTCCAGTCCTGTGGCCACTGCTGAGTTTTCCAAATTTGCTGGCATATTGAGTGCAGCACTTTCACAGCATCATCTTTCAGGATTTGAAATAGCTCAACTGGAATTCTATCACCTCCACTAGCTTTGTTCGTAGTGATGCTTTCTAAGGCCCACTTGACTTCACATTCCAGGATGTCTGGCTCTAGGTGAGTGATCACACCATCGTGATCATCTGGGTCATGAAGATCTTTTTGTACAGTTCTTCTGTGTATTCTTGCCACCTCTTTTTAATATCTTCTGCTTCTGTTAGGTCCATACCATTTCTGTCCTTTATCAAGCCCATCTTTGCATGAAGTGTTCCCTTGGCATCTCTAATTTTCTTGAAGAGATCTCTAGTCTTTCCCATTCTGTTGTTTTCCTCTATTTCTTTGCATTGATTGCTGAGAAAGGCTTTCTTATCTCTCCTTGCTATTCTTTGGAACTCTGCATTCAGATGCTTATATCTTTCCTTTTCTCCTTTGCTTTTCACTTCTCTTCTTTTCACAGCCATTTGTAAGGCCTCCCCAGACAGCCATTTTGCTTTTTTGCACTTCTTTTCCATGGGGATGGTCTTGATCCCTGTCTCCTGTACAATGTCATGAGCCTCATTCCATAGTTCATCAGGCACTCTATCAGCTCTAGTCCCTTAAATCTATTTCTCACTTCCACTGTATAATCATAAGGGATTTGATTTAGGTCATACCTGAATGGTCTAGTTGTTTTCCCTAGTTTCTTCAACTTCAGTCTGAATTTGGCAATAAGGAGTTCACGATCTGAGCCATAGTCAGCTCCTGGTCTTGTTTTGCTGACTGTATAGAGCTTCTCCATCTTTGGCTGTAAAGAATATAATCAATCTGATTTCGGTGTTGACCATCTGGTGATGTCCATGTGTAGAGTCTTCTCTTGTGTTGTTGGAAGAGGGTGTTTGCTATGACCAGTGCGTTCTCTTGGCAAAACTCTATTAGCCTTTGCCCTGCTTCATTCCGTATTCCAAAGCCAAATTTGCCTGTTACCCCAGGTGTTTCTTGACTTCCTACTTTTGCATCCCAGTCCTTTATAATGAAAAGGACATCTGTTTGGGGTGTTAGTTCTAAAAGGTCTTGTAGGTCTTCATAGAACCGTTCAACTTCAGATTCTTCAGCATTACTGGTCTTGCTAGACTTGGCTTACACCCTGGGCTAAAAGAAATCACTGTCTTCCTTTCCGGTCTCTTTCAGGCCCTCCCTCACCAGTTCTCTCCTGCAGAGGAGAGGCTTGACCCTCTGATGCCCACCCACTTGCCCCCTCACCCTCATTCTGTTTGTCTTCTTTCTTCTGCTGCCAGGCACCTCCAGGAAGAAGCTTATTTCAGCTGCTTCTGTTTCCACACCTCCCAGTTCTTCCTTAAGTCCCTCAACTACCATTATTCTCACCCAAACCCTGTAGGTTCAAAGTCACCCGTGACCCCGATCACTAATCTAAGTATTCTTTCCTAGTCATCTCCACCAACTTCTGACTGGATCAAGTCCAGGTCTGATTCCCCTTGTTCTCTGCAGTCTTTGGGCTTGGAACAAAATTCTGCTTTCCTTTCTTATAACTCTGATATAAACAGCTTTGCTTCAGCAAAACTGGTTGATTCCATATTTCCTGAAGGTATTTTACACATTTTTGTGTTAGACAAACATAGCTATTTTCTTTTCTTGTCTTTTTGGTTGGGTGTGGGCAGGGAGCAAATCATTTTTAATTTTAATTTTTTTTTTTTTTTTTTTTTTACAAATACACTGAAGAATCATGCAGCGCTGTCAGTGCTGGATGCAATCTTGGGCCACAAGTCTGCACACTCCTCAGCGTCTGGTCCTGTGACAGCAGAACCTTTCATTTCTCCCTTATTGTTTACTGTGTATGATTCCTATGTCATCTTCAAAATAAAGAAACACACTGTCTTTTCTCCAGTATGACTTTCATTGTTGAATTACCACTGCTGGATGTACCTTCTTTCTGAACTCTGGTTGGCTTTTATTCACTGTGGCTATCTCCATCTCACCCACACCAGCAGCAGGAAGTCTATTTAGTCATCTCTTGTTCTCTTTCACAGAGATGATATACAAATTTTTGGCTCCTGTGTTGCCAGCATGGTTGGTCATGGCTCCAACTGGAAGAGACAAGGAAATCTGGAATTTTGCACCAGAGGAGTTACCATGTCCCTACTTTGACATCTTGAATGCCAGAAAGAGATAAAACGCAGCAATTTTCCTATTGGGTAGATGCAGTATGGCTTAGAGTACCAGTATAAAGGCCCAAATGGTAGAGAAAAGTGAGGCTTCTGTTAAACAAATCAGAATTTTTCTATCAGAAAGTCTAAAAAGAAGCATCCTTGATTTCAACACACATAGATGATCTGTACTTTAGAGATCAAGTTGTGTGAGTATGTTTTCATTACCTTGGGGGTGAATTGATATATTTTTCAGTATTTAGTGTTTGAATCTCTTGAATGTCCCTAATTCGATCTAAGACTTTGGGATGGTTTTCTAACACATTGAGACTCAATTACCTCATATATAAAATGGAGGTGATTACGGTCCCTGCCCCATAGTATTGTTTGGAGAACTAAAGAAATAACGCACATAAAATGCTTAGCGTAGAGGTGTTTGGTAAATGCTAGTTATTATAGTTGTTGCCCTTAGAGCTGCTCATATGCATGCCTCACATATCATACCAAATGTATTACTTTCCTGTAGGTGCTGTGACAGATTATCACAACCATGCTGGCTTGAAACAATAGAAATATATTCTCCCACAGTTCTGGAGCCCAGAAGTCTGAAGCCAAGGTAGCAGTAGGGCGATACTTCTGCTGGAGGTTCTAGAGGAGAATTTTCTCCATGCCTCTTCCAACCTCTGATGTCTGCTGGGATTTCTTGGTGTTCATTGGGCTTGTACTGACATCACTCAAATTTATGCCTCTGTCTTCACAGTGCCTTATCTTCTGTTTGGGTGAGACAAAGCTCCGTCTCTCTCTGATGATATTTAGGGTTCACTCAGAGAATTCTAGTGGAAACAGTGACAGACTTTATTTTCTTGGGCTCCAAAATTACTGCGGATGAGCACAGCATCCATGAAATTAAAAGACGCTTGCTCCTTGGAAGAAAAACTATGACAAACTTAGCTTATTAAAAAGCAGAGATATCACTTTGCTGACAAAGGTATGTATAGTCAAAGCTATGGTTTTTCCAGTAGTCATGTACAGATGTGAGATTTGGATCATAAAATAAGCTGAGTGCTGAATAATTGATGGTTTGGAATTGCAGTGCTGGAGAAGACTCTTGAGAGTCACTTGGACTGCAAAGAGTTCAAACCAGTCCATCCTAAAGGAAATCAATCCTGAATATTCATTGGAAGGAATGGTGCTGATGCTCCAGTACTTTGACCACCTGATGTGAATGTCCAACTTGTTGGAAAACACCCTGATGCTGGGAAAGATTGAAGGCAAAAGGAGAAGAGAGCGCCAGAGGATGAGATGGTTAGACAGCATCACTGACTCGATGGAAATGAATTTGAGCAAATTCCGTGAGACAGTGGAGGACAGGGAAGACAGGCGTGCTGTAGTCCACGGAGTCACAAAGAGTTGGACACAACTTAGAGACTGAACATTAACAACAATAGAGAATTCAGTTATCTACGCATTTTTAGATCCTTATCATAATTATATTTGCAAAGACTTTATTTTTTTCTAAATGAAATGATAGTCGTAGGTTCCTAGGAGTAGGATTTGGACATAGTCTTTGGAAGCCGCTATCAGCCTATCACACCAAATTATCACACTTATCACATCAAATTTCACATCTTGAAAGGTGTGACCTGTTTCCTTCATCTCTGTACTTCCCACAACACCTAGAACTGTGACTAGAGAATGATGGGTGCACGGGAGTTCATAAGGTATTAGTAAGTAAGTAAATAATAAACTACCAAAAAGTTTCATGCTTGGATCAATGATGGAGGTGTTTGTGCCTCTCAGTTAAAAAAAAATTAAAACAGTGTGGGTGTTCAGCTAACATTCACTGAATGAAATCCTAATAGTAAAGATTTTATTTTTTTTTTATTATTTTTTTTTTATTAATTTAAAAACTAAAATTTTATCTTCCCACCCTCTCGCACAGAGTCCATAAGACTGTTCTATACATCAGTGTCTCTTTTGCTGTCTCGTATACAGGGTTATCGTTACCATCTTTCTAAATTCCATATATATGCATTAGTATACTGTATTTAGTCAGTAGTTTGATGGGCTCCCCTGGTGGCTCAGATGGTAAAGAATCTGCCTGCAAAGCAGGCGATGCAGGTTTGATTCCTGGGTTGGGAAGATCCCCTGGAGAAGGGAATGGCAACCTACTCCAATATTCTTACCTGGAGAATCCCCATGACAGAGAAGCCTGGTGGGCTACAGTCCGTGGGACCGCAAAGGGTCGGACACAATTGAGCGACTAGGCACAGCAGTTTGATAACACTATTAACTTACTAGAAACATTTAAAATTTCAATTAAAAAATTGTAATATGTACCAAGCTATGTCCATGCAGTCCAATCCCATGCTGAGTTGTTTCACACTCAAAGAAGCATAACACAAAAAGTGATTCCAGTGTTTACACACAATTCTGTCAGACTTTTAAAGGTCTGAGCACAAGTGCACAGCAACTCATTAAATCTTCTAGCCTAGTTTCTCATCTACTCTGAAAGTTTCTGGAACGATGGAACCTCTCATGTTTTTGACCCCAAAGAGCACTTCCAATCATGATGTCTTATTATGCTGGCCCTTCCACAGTAAGTGTGGTCACACCCTCTGCTTACCTTACCTGTCTCTCACACCCAGGAGGCTGGGGTGGGGAGGTGGGGAATGTGGCCTCTCTCTTAGGAAATGGATGGAGGGAACACCCTGGAGGACTTGGAATTGACAGCCACTGTTTGACTGAACCAGCTGACTTTTACTTCTCGTCTCCTTAGAGGGTTCACCAATCACAGAAATATATTAGCTCTTCCCTGGTGATATATACGATATCTAGAAATCAGATGTTTGGCAAATAGCCCACCTGGGTCCAGTCAAAATAAGATAAATAATTCTTCAACTAGTGTGAGATTCAAAAGACAGTGTCTGTGTGTACAAATCCATTTTCTTTCTTAAAGTCTCCGAAATCACAAAACGTGCACCACAGTAAGCTCTGCACTTTTCACTGCCAAGGAGAAAATTCAAAATAAAGGCCGACTGCTGAATGGATTGCACCGTCAAAGGAGAGCCATGACACATTAAATTCAATAAACCACTCAAGCTTCTGATTGAATATATTATGGGAACTCTATAGGCTACAGTTTAAAAGATTAGTCCAGGAAGAAACAATATACTACTGTATTGGCTTTCTTGCTGGCAGTCTCAGCTTCAGGCACAAGACGATGCTACCTGATAGTTGCCATGGTAACCATGCAAGTACTCAGCTGGAGCATTTTCAAGCCAAAAAAATGGAACATCATACACGAGTTTGCTGTTTAAAGGGGAAGAGGATGGGCAGCAGCTTTTAAAATGGGAGCCTCCTGGTATAAATTCTGCAATGTCAGGCTCGCGAGTCTTCTGATTCTTGTGAGGCTGGTTGAGGCTGCCATGGCATCCCTGCCTGTGGGTGTCCAAAATTGGCAGTATCCTGGGTGACTTTCAGGGTGAAAAAATAGGGTAAGAGGTGCACCTGTGATTCGGTGGAGGTTGGAGAGGATTTTCCATCCTGCGGAGACTGAGGCTTGCCAACTTCCCCAAACTGTAGCCCTGTAAGGTCTAACTGAATTTGCCAAATCCTATATTCACAATAGTTATAGATCCACTTGGCCTAACAAATTCTGCCTAACTTAGCATCCATGCCCTGCACACCAGTTCTTTGTTGGTTATAGCTTTTGAAAGACTGAGGGATTCATTCAATGGTCCTTTCAACCTATCTGAACATCTGTCCTACAAAATGAGGTTCCTGCCTTCCTCTGCCTTCAGCTGCCTCTCCCATAAGCACTCCTCCTTCCCTGGTGACCTCTTCTCTTTACCACCTGCACCCCTCATTTGTACCATGGCTGCTTTATTTTCTGAGTTGTCAGTTTCCTGGGTCAGTCAGTCAGTTCAGTTCAGTCTCTCAGTCGTGTCCAACCTTCTGCAACCCTATGAACTGCAGCACGCCAGGCCTCCCTGCCCATTACCAACTCCCAGAGTTCACACAAACCCGTGTCCATTGAGTTGGTGCTGCCATCTAACCATCTCATGCTCTGTCGTCCCCTTCTCCTCCTGCCTTCAATCTTTCCCAGCATGAGGGTGTTTTCAAATGAGTCAGCTCTTTGCATCAGGTGACCAAAATATTGGAGTTTCTGCTTCAACATCAGTCCTTCCAATGAACACCCAGAACTGATTTCCTTTAGGATGGACTGGTTGGATCTCCTTGCAGTCCAAGGGACCCTCAAGAATCTTCTCCAACACCACAGTTCAAAAGCATCAATTCTTCTGTGCTCAGCTTTCTTTATAGTCCAAATCTCACATCCATACAACCACTGGAAAAACCATAGCCTTGACTAGACGGACCTTTGTTGACAAAGTAATGTCTCTGCTTTTTAATATACTGTCTAGGCTGGTCATAATTTTCCTGCCAAGGAGTAAGCATTTTTTAATTTCATGGCTGCAATCACCATCTGCAATGATCTTGGAGCCCCCCAAAATAAAGTCAGCCACAGTTTCCACTGTTTCCCCATCTATTTGCCATGAAATGTTGGGACCGAGTGCCATGATCTTAGTTTTCTGAATGTTGAGCGTTAAGCCAGTGTTTTCACTCTCCTCTTTCACTTTCATCAAGAGGCTCTTTAGTTCTTCTTCAGTTTCTGCCATAAGGGTGGTAACATCTGCATATCTGACGTTATTGATGTTTCTCCTGGCAATCTTGATTCCAGCTTGTGCTTTCTTCAGCCCAGCATTTCTCATGATGTACTCTGTATATAAATTAAATGAGCAGGGTGACAATATACAGCCTTGACATACTCCTTTTCCTATTTGGAACCAGTCTGTTGTTCCATGTCCAATTCTAACTGTTGCTTCTTGACCTGCAAACAGGTTTCGTAAAAGGCAAGTCAGGTGGTCTGGTATTCCCATCTCTTTCAGAATTTTCCAGTTTATCGTGATCCACACAGTCAAAGGCTTTGGCATATGCTACTGGAGATCAATGGAGAAATAACTCTGGAAAGAATGAAGGGATGGAGCCAAAGCAAAAACAACATCCAGTTGTGGATGTGACATGATAGAAGCAAGGTCCAATGCTGTAAAGAGCAATATTGCACAGGAACCTGGAATGTCAGGTCCATGAATCAAGGCAAACTGGAAGTGGTCAAACAGGAGATGGCAAGAGTGAATGTTGACATCCTAGGAATCAGCGAACTAAAAAGGACTGGAATGGGTGAATTTAACTCAGATGACCATTATGTGTACTACTGTGGGCAGGAATCCCTTAGAAGAAATGGAGTAGTCATCATAGTCAACAAAAGAGTCCAAAATGCAGTACTTGGATGCAATCTCAAAAATGACAGAATGATCTCTGTTCATTTCCAAGGCAAACCATTTAATATCACGGTAATCCAAGTCTATGCCCTGACACTGAAGAAGCTGAAGTTGAACAGTTTCCTGGGTGTAGGCTGCCAACAAGTGACAGATCTAACATTTTGTTGGCCCTACATAATGGTTGCAAAATTAAACCAACATTCAATCAGGCTATTTCACACCACATTCCAGATTCTGGCAACTCTACACCCACATTCTTGGTACAGCAGCAATGGGCTAGAGCAGTGGAGTAACTGCCCCCTTAAGATCAAGGTTGTGTTCCATCATTTTTCAGCTGCGTTACCACAGTTACTTACCTACTGGCTCTTGTAACACCTGGATGGACTCCTGTCCTTGAGGATGAAGACAGCTTCACAGCTTGTCCCCACCTCCATGGGCTTCCTATATTTGTTTCTCCTTGGGCCCTTGTTTCTTCACTTGGTAGACTCACAATATAGATTTATTGATGAACATGAAAGGTAAGATCAGCTATCTGATGAATACTTACTGCTTACTCAGGCTCTCCTCCTCAGGTAAACTGAATCTGAGTTGCTTGTGTGCTTGATGATATATGTGGTCTCATAACAAGATAACTCTCCCAAAGGGATGGGAAGGAGTTTCTGGTAGTGAGAGGGGTGACTCCAGCTTGGGTATCATTCTTTAAATGAATGAAGGGAAGGCTTGGAACACCTGGCACCTAGGCCATAACAGTTGCTGCAGGCTGCTCTAGGGAATAATTCTTACGGTCTTCCACCCATCATCCAGGCATCCATTCATTCAGCCATTCCATCAGGGTTTACTGGGAACATTTCACAACCAAGCATTATGAAGATTGATAGCAGGAAGGAAAACAGTCCACATCTCTGTCCTCATGGTGTTTATAACAGTCCAGTGGACTTTTTTTTTTTTTTTCTTATCTGAAGGGCTAAAGCAGCTGCTAATTGAAACTTATGACCAATTTCAGAGAGATCAAATTGTGTTAGAGACAAGTTAAATGAAGGAAACAAAAAAGGAGAGAGAAGGAAAGGAAGAGAGATGTAATGTCCAAAATACAGATGGAAACTGTTTAACTTCTCAACACACAAAGAAATAAAACTGAAACAGTAATGATCTAGATTTATAACCACTAAATTTGGTAAAAATTATTTTTAAAAAATCATAATGACTGCTGTGGAAAAGATGTAAGGTAATGAGCACTTTTTTTTTTCCACAGAAAAGTAAATAGGTACAATCTTTTAAGAGGGCAATTGGCACTAAATGCAAAAATCTATTAATATTTTTTTATTTAGCCACGCAATTTCTAGGACTTACTCTCAGGAAATAATTGAGAGTATGAACAAAAATCTAGCTAGAAAGATTTTTATAACCCTCCTACATTGTTGGTGGGAATGTAAATTTGTGTAGCCACTGTGGAAAACAGTATGAAGGTTCTTCAAAAAACTAGAGTTTTCATATGATCTAGCAATCCCTCTCCTAGGCATATATCCAGACAAATGGATACATGCACCCAATGTTCATACCAGCACTGTTCACAATAGCCAAGACATGGTAACAACCTAAATGTCCATCGACAGATGAATGGATAAAGATGCGGTACATATATATTATACAATAGGATACTGCTCAGCCATAAAAAAATGAAATAATGCCATTTGCAGCACCAAAGAGGGACCTAGAGATATTATACTAAGTGAAATAAGTAAAAAAAAAAAAAAGACAAATATCATATGATATCACTTCCATTTGGAATCTAAAATATAGCAGAAATGAACGTATCTATGAAACAAAAGCAGTTACAGACATAAAAAATAGATTTGTGGTTGGCAAGAGATGGGGGAGGTGAGGGAGGGAAAGACTGGGAGTTTGGAATTAGCAGATGCAAACTATTATATATAGGATGGATAAACAACAAGGTCCTACTGCATAGCACAGGAATTGTATTCTATATTCTATGACAAACCATCATGGAAAAGAATATAAAAAGGACTGTAAGTATAAGCGTAACTGAATCACTGTGCTGTACAGCAGAATTCAGCACTGCATTGTAATTCAATTACACCTCAATAAAATAAATTTTAAAAAAGATTTTTGTTAATAATAACATTCCATACAACTGAATAATAAGAACTAAAGAGACTAATGTGTTGGCTGTGTTCCCTCCACTAAGATAGCACACATCCCCTGCGAGAGAGGCGTGATGGCCGGTAGAGGAAGTGGCTGGGAGGTTAGTAACTTGTCTATGCAGACACAGCCCTGAGGAAACAGCCCTGGCAGGGGGTTGAGGCCATTTAGTTATCATGTTTTGTTGCTTTTGTTAGTGAAAAAATGTCAGAGTCTTACCTTAGGGAACTGGCTTAATAAATTATGTAGTCATGCCAGGGACTGCTAGTCAGCCATAAAAAATAACATAAATGAAGATACATCCGCTTGGAGAGATGTCTGAAATACGCTACTAAGCTGGTTATCAAAGAATGTTTATAGCCTGGTCCCATGTGTGTAAGCGAATCACTTTATAAGCACACACAAGCATAGAAACGTCCGGAGGCACGGATACCAAGGTTTAATCAGTGACTGTCTCTGGTGGTAAGACGATTGTTTTTCCCCATCCATTCATATTTTCCTTATCTATATTTTTAAAAAATCACCTTGCATTGTTTATGTAAAAATCTTTACACACACTCTTTTAAAAAACATCATGGCATATTGACTTTGCATTAGCATTCCAAGTCAGTCTATGACACACTGACTCTTGCTTCCCTGAATTAACAGTGCTTCCCCCCGGGGTGTGATAAAAGTCATCCTGGATTGAGAGCAGCAGAGCTGGGTTTCCGGCCGAGCTCATCTATTGATGCGTCCAGGATGTGTCCCGAGGCAAGTCACCAGCTCTCCTGGCCACGGCGATGATGGCTGGGTGAGCTGAACTCTGAGGCTCCTGCCAGCTCTAACACACCATGTGCTTTTACGCATTCATTTTCTCCTTTGGAGACAGCCTGTAACCATTTCCAGTCTACGGGAGAAAGATTTGAGAATGCAGAATCATTTTGGTCTATAAAAAAGCATGGATAAACACCTGCCTAACCCATTTTAAGAAATAATAACATGACATTTATAAACCACTTTGCACAGTGCTTATGAATTCCCTCCCTGGAGGCTTGAGTTTGACTCTAGTTATTCTGGTTATTTACATGCCTGCATTTGGGTAGAGCATTTGCAACTGTGAGAGGGGAAAACGCTTCCTCCTGAGCCTGCTGTGGACTCAGTGCAAAATATAAGACCTTTTTCTCTGACACAGAATATGGCCTTCCAAAGCAAAGCGACACTTCATTTCAGCCCCATCTTCTCAACTGTATCTATGGACAAATGTTGTTCCTGAAGGCAGATGAACTGGGCTGAAACTGTATATCAGAGTTGCCACTTCTCCTCAAAAGGGCAGTTTAGAGCAGCAGAACCCACTACAAGGAGGATCCCTTTTCTCTGAGAATGAAGAATTTGAGTTGGTGTTTAATATCCTTTACTTCCTGAAAAATTAATTCTAAGGCCATTGATCAGGTGGGTCTTTAAGTGCCCTGGCCCTGAAGTCAGAAAAACTAAAATTCACTTCTTCACTCTGCTTCCTGTTACTGTGGAGTTTGGGGGGAAATTACTTAACCTGGTTTTGGAAATCACCATCTGTAAAAGGAAATCTGATGCCCGTGTATTTAGGGTTGTTCTGAAGATGAAAAAAAAGATCTTCATGACCCAGATAACCACGATCATGTGATCACTCACCTAGAGCCAGACATCCTGGAATGTGAAGTCAAGTGGGCCTTACAAAACATCACTACAAAGCTAGTGGAGGTGATGGAATTCTAGTTGAGCTATTTCAAATTCTAAAAGATGATGCTGTGAAATCATCATGATTGCCGCACTCAATATGTCAGCAAATTTGGAAATCTCAGCAGTGGCCATAGAACTGGAAAAGGTCAGTTTTCATTCCAATCCCAAAGAAAGGCAATGCCAAAGAATGTTCAAACTACCACACAATTGCACTCATCTCACATGCTAGTAATGTTCAAAATTCTCCAAGCCAGGCTTCAACAGTATGTGAACCACGAACTTCCAGATGTTCACGCTGGATTTAGAAAAGGCAGAGGAACCAAAGAGCAAATTGCCAATATCCGTTGGATCATTGAGAAAGCAAGTGAATTCCAAAAAAACATCTATTTCTGCTTTATTGACTAGGCCAAAGCCTTTGACTGTGTGGATCACAACGAGCTGTGGAAAATTCTTAAAGAGACGGGAATACCAGACCACCCTACATGTCTCCTGAGAAATTTGTATGCAGGTTAGGAAGCAATAGTTAGAACCGGACATGGAACAGCAGACTGGTTCCAAATTGGGAAAGGAATACGTCAAGGCTGTAAGTTGACACCCAGATGCTTTTGAATTGTGGTGTCGGAGAAGACTCTTGAGAGTCCCTTGAACTGCAAGGAGATCAAACCAGTCAATCCTAAAGGAAATCAGTCCTGAATATTCATTGGAAGGACTGGTGCTGAAGCTGAAACTTCGGCCACCTGATGCGAAGAACTGACTCATTGGAAAAGACCTTGATGCTGGGCAAGATTGAAGGCAGGAGGAGAAGGGGACAACAGAGGATGAGATGGTTGGATGGCATCACTGATTTGATGGACATGAGTTTGAGCAAGTTTCAGAAGCTGGTAATGGACAGGGAAGCCTGGTGTGCTGTAACCCATGGGGTCGCAAAGAATCAGACACGACGGAGCTACTGAACTGAACTGAACTGTGAAGATGCTGGGTGCCTGACCCATAGGAGGTACTCGATAAATAGAAAGTGAGAGTGTTAGTCACTCAGTTGTGTTTGCGTCTTTGTGAACCTATGGACTGGGGCCCACCAGGCTCCTCTGTCCTTGGGATTCTCCAGGCAAGAATAATGCCCTTCTCCAGGGGATCTACCTGACCCAGGGGTCAACCTTGGGTCTCCCACTTTGCAGGCAGGTTCTTTACTGTCTGACCTACCAGGCCATTAATATTTCCATGAATACAATAAAGTGTCTGATTCCTTTCATGCAGCATTCCCAGATGCAGCATCAGGAGATGTGAAGCTGGGTAACAGAAGATGAGCTGAGGGGGAAGAGATTCAAATACAAATATTTTTACAGTGAACACTGTGTACCTTGCCTGTGGTTTGTGATTATGGAACACTGGGGCAGAATAAATTATGATCTTTACAAGATGCTTTCAGAAGACAAGAAAAAGGTAAAAGATAATGTTATACTGCATGTTTTATGGATTCTTCTCTCTGATATTTCAACTTTGCGGGGCTTGTTTTAGCATATATTTTTTCAGCAGCACACTTCCATTTGGAAAAATCTTATCTGTTGAGTTGGTCCTTTGTTTAATCTGCCCTGTTTCTTAGTTGTTTATTTCTTTAGACTACTAGATTGAATTACTGAAGTCATTCATTTTGGTTCATTCTCGTTCATGCTGAACCCTGACAGTGTTCCAGACTGTGTACTAGACATTCAGTACAGTGACGTTTCCTGTCCTGAAGGAGCTGACACTCAGATGTAGGGAGAATAATGTGTTAACTTCATTTGCAATTTTTTTCTCTCCTCCTGCCTAAGGAGGATCAATTGCTGGGTTCTCCTTTGTTTAATAGGTTCAAAGTGCAATGAAACATTATAGATGCTATGGGAGAAGATGTCCCAGGACAGTGAGGACCTCACTATAGATACTGTAGAAAAGTAGATTCTGGGAAGGGAGGTGCAGAAAAGACTTCATAAGAAGAACAATTGAGACAAAGGGCTAGAACCATGTCATATTTGTATTTGTGTTCCTAATTCTCTGTTCCCTGTCCTCAACACCTATTTTAGTGTCTTAGACACTTTGGACTTAATTGAATTCTTCCTGGCTTGCAGAAATCTTGTTTCAGTTTTTGTTTTTGTTTTTTTATTAGAGTATAGTTGATTTGTGGTGTTGGGTTAGCTTCTGCTGTACAGCAAGGAAAATCAGTTATACATATACATATATCTACTCCATTCTGGATTCTTTTCCCATATAGGTCACTATAGAGTACTGAGTAGAGCTCCCTGTGCTATATAGATGTTGTTGTTCAGCTGCTAAGTCATCTCTGACTCTTTGCGACCCTATGGACTGCAGTACTCCAGGCCTTCCTGTTCTTCACTGTCTCCTGGATTTTGCTCAGACTCATGTTCATGGAGTTAGTGATGCCATTCAACCATCTCATCCTCTGTCACCCCCTTCTCCTGCCCTCAATCTTTCCCAGCATCAGGGTCTTTTCCAATGAGTCGTCTCTTCACATCAGGTGGCCAGAGTAGTGGGATTTCAACTTCAGCATCAGTCCCTCCAATGAATATTCAGAGTTGATTTCCTTTAGGATTGACTGATTTGATCTCTTTGCTGTCCAAGGGATTCTCAAGAGTCTTCTCCAGCACCACAATTTGAAAGTATCAGTTCTTCAGTGCTCAGCCTTCTTTATCTATTTATCAGTCTTATTCGGATCAGATCAGATCAGTCGCTCAGTCGTGTCCGACTCTTTGCGACCCCATGAATCACAGCACGCCAGGCCTCCCTGTCCATCACTAACTCCGGGAGTTCACTCAGGCTCACGTCTATCGAGTCAGTTTTATATATAATGGTATGTATATGTCAGTCCCAATCTCCCAGTTTATCCCTCCCCACCCTTCCCCCCCCCCCCCCCCCAGTAAACTAAGTTTGTTTTTTACATCTGTGAGAAGTATCTCTTCTTTGAGTGGGTGGTGACTTTTTCCTGGGAGGTTCGATGAGATGAGACCAGGAGTTGTGTCTTAAAGAGAAAAGAAATCCGTCAGAACAATGTTTAAGAACTAACTTCTGAAAAACAAAATGCAAATAGATTTAGAGTTACATAGCCTGGAACACACATCCTGGACGCACCACATAACAGCTGTATGAACTTGAATGAATGACAAACTCTTTGATTTTAAATTTCTGTATTTTTAAAATAAAAGTAGTGACACCAATGATACAATGAGATAAAGAGTACAAAAACCAGTGTGCAAAGTGTATAGCATTTGGAAGACACTTTAAATTGTAGTTTCTTTCCATTGCTTCCAGAAGACAGTCCAGAATATTTTGACCAGCCTGCCTCTCTATCCCTCCATCTGACTGAGGAGCAGAGGACAATCTATTTCAGATGTTATCATTTTTAAAAATGTATTTATTTTTAATTGGAGGATGATTGCTTCACAATGTTGTGTTAGTTTCTGCTGTACAACAGCATGAATCAGCTATATGCATACATATATCCCCTCCCTCTAGAGCTCCCCTCCCATCACTCCCCCACCCCCATCCCACCCATCTAGGTCATCAGAGAGCACCGGGCTGAGTTCCTCCTGCTATCAGATGTTATCATTTAGAAATTCAGATATGTAAGGCTTGATTAAATGATTCCTTAGCCATAGTTCAATGTTAATGCCTTTTAACGATTGTTGCTTTTATCAGCTGGGATTTGATTTAGTTTTAATTTCAAGTCCAAATGGCAATTTTTAGGGTTGCTTTCAGCAAAATACACCACTTGATTATCTAAGAATTGGCACAGCTCTTATCCAAGTGTGATAAGTAGTCAGCTTAAGTCTAGAACAGTTATCGAAAGTCACAGAAACTTTTAAATTTATATCAACAATTAATTCTCTGTAGCTACATCGAATCTATTGGTAGATATGCCAGATAAGGGTAACACAGCATACTCCAGAACTGAGCGATGACAGGAGGCAAAGTGCAGCCTGAAGGTGAGAAGGGCAAAGAGGGAAGAGCATGTGTCTGAAGTGGCTAATTCAGTCTTTCTCAGAATTGTAGGAGAAAACCCTTGTGAGTATAAACTCACTTGGCTTCTTTGCAATGAGTCAACTTAATAGGCTATATACACCTTGAAATTACTTGGTCTGTGTTTAAAATGGGAAATTGAAGTTTGACAAAGTCATTTGCACTAGCCTGGATCTCATGCAAAGCAATTGGTTCATAGCTATTAGCACAGCAGATTTCTCGGTCCATTGAGAGTCTGATATAGTAGGGGAATCTCCTTGTGATTCTTTCCATTTCAAGCTCCAGATAAACTGCCCTTTCTGGGTCTTAGGCTTGTTTCTCAGATTACATTTTAAATGTCTCTCAGGAAAGTTTGTCCTCAATTTGATGCTCACGGTTCCAAGCCTTTCATTTCTACCCCTCTCTCTTTGCTCCCTGCTTTTTTTTTTTTTTTTAATACATCATCTTTGAGAAACCACATCATATGGAGAGCTCCTAAATTTACTGTTCTCCACTCTTCACTTTCTTGGCTGTCTACTCAAATTTCTCCCTCATATTCTTGCAGTAATACCTCACATATTCACTCTTTTCCTCTAAAGGGTTGCCAAAACAGGCAGCTGCTCCCTTTTGAATATTGTGAAGATCCACTCTCTTATCTATCAAAAAGGGGGAGAAAGGACTTTATTTCCAAACCCTAAATTCCAGTTAACCATATAGGAAATGACTAGAGTCCCTAGACATCTGCTCTTTGATCAACTGGTGTTTATTTTCTCTTGATTTTCCTGTTCCAACTTCTCTTGGCTGGGTCCACCTAGGCTCAGGCAGCCACTGACATCTTTTCCACGGCCTCCACTCCACAGCACACTCCAGTGCCTTGTCGGGGCAGCCTCTGTGGACACAGCTAAAGGCAGCACACTGTACACCCAAAGCCAAATCCTCCTCATTGACTGGAGTGGCTGGAAGGAGTTTTATGGAGGGTGTGGACCTATGGCGGAAACCTTCTCTCCCTCTTGCCTCTTCCTGGCCAATAAACTGGACATTTCCTGGCCTGTTTAAGGCAAAGGAAGAAGATTTTTTTGTTGTTGTTGTTGTTTCTCCCTTTTCTGGCTTCTCCCCACAAAGAGATGCATGGTGTGCCTCCATGCAGTGTGATGGTGAGGGTTGGGTGCTCTGTGGTCTGCTGTTGGGTGGAGTTAATGTGTGAAGGGTGGTATGCACTGGTGGCCTCCTTCACTTTGTCTCTACTAATAGGATGGCTGCATTCAAAGAGGATGAGGCAGGCCAGGATCCTTTATACAGCTGGGGGTGAGTGGTTGGTAAGTGTCTGCTCTGTAGACCTGAGCTCTTGGGTGTGTGAGTGGGGGAGGGAAGACTATTAGGAAGCCTATATTGGCCTCAAGTCCTAGCTATCTTATTCAATATGGTTTTACTAATCAGAATTTTTAAACCCCTATATCAACAAACTTCATGCAAAGATGGGCTCAATAAAGGACAGAAATGGTATTGACCTAACAGAAGAAGAAGATATTAACAAGAGGTGGCAAGAATACACAGATGAATTGTACAAAAAAGATCTTCACAATCCAGATAATCACGATGGTGTGATCACTCACCTAGAGCCAGACATCCTGGAATCTGACGTCAAGTGGCCCTTAGGAAGCACCACTATGAACAAAGCTAGTGGAGGTGATGGAATTCCAGTTGAGCTATTTCAAATCTTAAAAGATGATGCTGTGAAAGTGCTACACTCAATATGCCAGCAAATTTGGAAAACTCAGCAGTGGCCACAGGACTGGAAAAGGTCAGTTTTCATTCCAGTCCCTAAGAAAAGCAATACCAAAGAATGCCCAAATTACCGCACAATTGCACTCATCTCACATGCTAGTAAAGTAATGCTCAAAATTCTCCACGCCAGGCTTCAGCAATATGTGAACCGTGAACTTCCAGATGTTCAAGCTGGATTTAGAAAAGGCAGAGGAACCAGAAAGCAAATTGCCAACATCTGCTGGATCATAGAAAAAGCAAGGGAGTTTCAGAAAAACATCTATTTCTGCTTTATTGACTATGCCAAACCCTTTGACTGTGTGGAACACAATAAACTGGAAAATTCTTCAAGAGATAGGAATACCAGACCAACTGACCTGCCTCCTGAGAAATCTGTATGCAGGTCAGGAAGCAACAGTTAGAACTGGACATGGAATAACAGACTGCTTCCAAATAGGAAAAGGAGTACATCAAGGCTGTATATTGTCACCCTGCTCATTTAATTTATGTGCAGAGTACATTATGAAAAATGCTGGGCTGGATGAAGCACAAGCTGGAATCAAGATTGCCAGGAGAAATATCAATAACTTCAGATATGCAGATGACACCACCTTTACAGCAGAAAGGGAAGAAGAATGAAAGAGCCTCTTGATGAAAGTGAAAAAGGAAAGTTAAAATGTTGGCTTGGAGCTCAACATTCAGAAAACTAAGATCATGGCATCCAATCCCATCACTTTATGGCAAATAGATGGGAAACAGTGGAAACAGTGGAAACAGTGGCAGACTTTATTTTTCTCGGCTCCAAAATCACTGCAGATGGTGATCGCAGCCATGAAAATAAGACGCTTACTCCTTGGAAGAAAAGCTATGACCAACCTAGAAAGCATATTAAAAAGCAGAGACGTTACTTTACCAACAAAGGTCCATCTAGTCAAGGCTATGGTTTTTCCAGTGGTCATGTATGGATGTGAGAGTTGGACTTTAAAAAGAAAGCTGAGTGCCAAAGAATTGATGCTTTCAAACTGTGGTGTTGGAGAAAACACTTGAGAGTCTCTTGGACTGCAAGGAGATCCAACCAGTCCATCCTAAAGTAAATCAACTCTGAATATTCATTGGAAGGACTGATATTGAAACTGAAACTCCAATACTTTGGCCACCTGATACGAAGAGCTGACTCCTTTGAAAAGACCCTGATGCTGGGAAAGATTGAAGGTGGGAGGAGAAGGGGATGACAAAAGATGAGATGGTTGGATGGCATCACTGACTCAATGGACATGAGTTTGAGTGAACTCCAGGAGTTGGTGATGGACAGGGAGGCCTGGTGTGCTGCAGTCAATGGGGGTCGCAAAGAGTCAGACACGACTAACTGACTAAACTGAACTGAAATCAACAAATAGGTTTTGGACTCAGAGAAGCAAGGGGAGAAAAATTATCATCTCAACGTTTAATAAGGCCGGCTTGTTTATATCTTGTTAAATTCTCTGTGCCTTAGGTGGCATCTCTGGCAGTAGCCATGTATCTTCTCTGGCTCCAGTTAACACCAGGAAGCCTGTCAAGGTTTCAGTTTCCACTGAGTGATCCTCATCTCCCTGGTTTTCCTTGCAGCCTAGTGGATAGAAGCAGTTTCTTGTTGTTATCAAGCTCTAGATTGTCTCAATGTCCTCTGGTTGACTTTCTCGGCCTTTTCTATCAACTGTATAACCAATTCTCTTTATGAAATCTCTTTTTATTAAATAATCAGTGTGTTTTCTGCTTCCTGATTAGATCTAGTGATACATCAGTGAAGCCTGGGAAACCTAATGCTTGAGTCAGCTATTGCCGTAACAGTGCTGCATAACAGGTTCCAAAATGCAAGAACTTAACATAATAGATTTTCTTCTGACATTGAGAGTGTGCAGGCTGCATGTTGCTTGGCTGGTTAGCCTGAACTCCAGGCTTCTGGCTGAGTTCAGGTTTGTCTCGTGTGTCTGTCTTTTTTGGACCTGTGGTTACCCAGAGCATAGGGTACAATTCATTTATCTCTTTCTGGGGCCAAGGTTAAAAGGGCAGCAGCTACACTGGGGCATGTTACTCTCATGGTAAGCACCAAAGCACAAAAGTTCAATTTTACAAGTTCATTTCTAGCCTGGTCACATTCCCTAAAATCTCACAGACTGAAGCAAGTCCCATGTCAGAGCCCAAAGTCAAGAGGTAGAAGAGTACATTCTGCCCACCATAAAGCCAGGCAGAGGTGTGGCTGTATGATTCAATCATAAAGGAGAAAACACTTAGGACCAATAATTAAATCTACTACATTTGGCTTAAAGATTCACCATCTCAGTGAAAATCATGAGTTATTGTGCCTGTACAAGGGCTGGCTAACATAAAATCTGTTGTACTTATAGTTGACGTTTTATTTTTTCTATGTTTTTAAACACTGATGTAGATTTGAAATTCAGAGGCACAGTCCACTTTTCACTAAAGACGTCCTTTTCCCCACCAAACAGTAGAGGTGTTAACTATTCTCAACTTTAAACTATTTCTTTCTAATGTTGAGACTGGAACTCTGCAGATCATCTTTTGCTTTGCCTCCTGATTTCTTGCTTGGCTTTGCCAGTAGGAAGTGCTAGAGTGGATCGACTATGAAGCTAGAGCAGGAAGTATGGACTTTCTTTTTCGTGTTGGCTTCCTGTGGGCTTCCTTTCAGCTCCATGTCTTTCGAGAGTTACCCAGGAAAGCGTTTTTACCCAGCAGTTCATTCCAGCAGCTGGTGTTGAATATAGTTTGTAGTGTTTCCGATGCTCACAGCACTAGCTGAGTAGCATTCCCACCTCAGAAGAGCCCCTATTCCAGGCATCTAAGTTTTAATTATTCCAACCTCTTTCATTTAGAAAATAAAAATGTGTATTTATGTTCATTTATGTTTACGTTTAAACAAGAAGGAGTGATGTCTGCTTCTTGCAGTTGTTAGTGAGAACCTTTGTGAGCTTTCTTTCAGGTAACAATTCTTTTCTATCTAATGTACAATTGTCAATATTAAATTCCTTCCTTTAAAATAACTGTTTAGAAAGAAAAAAACAAATATTATATAATAACACACATATAGAAAAATGGCACTGATGAGCCTCTTTGCAGGGCAGAAACAGAGAGGTAGACACAGAGAACAGACCTGTGGACACAGTGAGGGGAGGGGAGGGTGGGATGAACTGAGAGAGTAGCATGAAATATACATGCCACCATATGTGAAATAGACAGCTAGTGGGAAGTTGCTGAGCACAGGGAGCTCAACCCAGTGCTCTGTAAGGACCTAGAGGGTGGGATAGGGTGGGGAGTGGGAGGAAGGTTCAAGACAGAGGAGACACATGTATATTTATGGCTGATTCATGTTGATGTATGGCACAAACCAACACAACACTGTAAAGCAATTATCTTCCAATTGAAAATTTAAAAATAATAAAATAACTGTTGAGATTGTTGTCTCCCAATGTACACATGTGAGAGCTGGACAATAAAAAAGGCAGAGCATTGAAGAATTGATGCCTTCAAACTGTGGTGTTGGAGAAGACTCTTGAGAGTCCCTTGGACAGCAGGGTCAAACCAGGCAATCCTAAAGGAGATCAACCCTGAATATTCATTGAAAGGACTGTTGCTGAAGCTGAAGCTCCAATCCTTTGGCCACCTGATGAGCTGACTCATTGGAAATGAGCTGACTCATTGGAAAAGACCCTGATGCTGGGAAAGATTGAAAGCAGGAGGAGAAGGGGATGACAGAGGATGAGATGGTTGGATGGCATCACCAACTCAACAGACATGAGTTTGAGCAAACTCTGGGAGTTGGTGAAGGACAGGGAAACCTGGCGTGCTGCACTCCATGGGGTTGCAAAGAGTTGGACACGACTGTGCGACTGAACAACAACAAAATAGACGTACTGATACAAGCTGATGCTTTTTTGTAGACTTTACATTCACCTAATAATATTCACCTTCATTTTTAGGGAAGGCATACATTGCCAGAAGGAAGAAGAAATGTAGGAGGAAGAACAGTCCATCATTGGAGCCAGACTAGCAGAACTCAACTGGATTTTTATTGTAGTTTTCTAGAAATACAGGTTAGTTTCACTGGACATGCTGAAGGCCTTCCAGATGGCTAAGGAAACAGAAAGGTAGTGTGGACTAGAAAGAAAAGAGTTAACAGCCTTCCCATTAATATAATAAAATAGTTTTTAATTTCTTCTTTGAGTCCTCAAAATTATGAGTAGATTTTTTGCCAAGTGGTTTTATTATGATTGTCAAGTTCTAAACATCTCTCTGTGCATACAATGGATATATTCTAAATGGGTTGAAGCATCTCCTGTCCTGTACTTTGCAGATTTTTATGGAGGCTTTATCATGTAGGCTCAATCCATTACTAATTCAATTTTTAGCCCCTTTTCTTTCCCCAGAACATGGGAGATGGAGCTGAAAGTTGCAAGCTTCTAGTCATGATTGGTCTTTCTGGTGACCAATTGCCATCTTGGAGCCTAGTAAGAATTGTTCTATAGAACAAAAGATGCTCCTAGAACCCAGGAATTTTTTAGGGATTTAGGAGTCCTGTATAAGATGCTCCTCTCACCCCCAAAACTTAGGAATTACTAAGACTTTAGGATCTCTGTGTGAGGAAGTAGGGTCAAAGACCAAACATTAGCAGGAACCTGGGGCAGAGACCAATATATTTTTATCATTTCACACCCATTCTCACCCTACACCTTCATATGTGTTGTTCCCTCTGCTTCAAGTGATATTCTCACTTGGCCTTTATCCCCTCCATCTAACCCATTCCTACTTGTCTTCTCTCATAGCCTTCCCTAGACTAGGCTTGGTACCCTAACTTTGTCCTGTGATACAGGCATATTCTTATTTTTTTTTTAACACTCATCACAAAATAGTGAAATGACTACTTTTCAAATCTATCTTCATCACTAGAGTATAAACTCTGGGGAGGGACATGTGTTTAATTCTGTGTGTGCAGTACCTGGCAATGGCAGGTATAGCAGACATCCCACAGATGTTTAATGGAGGGACTGGCAAAGTGCTGGGTTCATGGGGGTGGTGATGGCAGTTAATCACATATAGATTTTCCACCTGTCTGTTATACTTTGCATTCTGTGAATCTGAACCAGTACTCCCAGGTATGTTGATAGCATTTGCTAAGGGACCATACTTTGTGAAGCAAGACTAGACATTTCGACAATAGACAAAAAATAAAAAATAGAGCACCACAACTAAAGCCCTGAGTAGGGTAGAAGTGAAATGAGTATTACATGGACTTCTTCTTCCATCCAGACTTGCTTGCTTTTCTTCCCACCCTTTAGATCCTGGACTAATCATCTTCCCTAATCAAAAATCTATTTCTTGGAAAGTATTCACACTCCTGGGCTAATGGTATACAAGTTTAAATGACCATGTTACTTGTTCAATACTGCTTGCATTTTTTACACAAGGAAGAAAGCCTGTGTTTATTTTGAATCAAAAGAACAGAACTCTAATTGTGTGATGCCAGGTTTAAGAAACCAGTAGGGAAACGGGAGACCACAGTTGAAGGTGACCATAGACTTGATGCATTTAGTAAGCACAGCACCAAGATCGGTGCCCAGGACAAGGTAGGTACACAGACATGTTTGTTGAATCAATGAAGTCAGAGCAGTCTAGCACATCCCTCAGTGAAAAGAAAGAGTATAAATTGTACATGCACAGAAAATCTGTGCTATTGTGAACCTTCTGGAGTTCTTTGGGAGACTCATTCGAGAAACTTAAAAAACACATCCTACTGACAGGGTGCTCGCTCACTCTCCATGGAAAAAAAAAAAAACACCTCAAAATAAAATGTTGTTAAAATAGATGTCATTCTGGCTGAAAATGTGCACATTTGGTAAATGAGTCACTCTATTAGGGAGGCAGAAATCAGTATAGAGAACTTGGGGCAAGGCACTAACTATTGATCAAATGCTTAGAGTTAAAAGTAGGAAAGAGTGTGAATTTCTGTGCTCAATTCCTTATATTCTCCCATCATTACAAACGATTCTAACATTTCAAAATATAGAGATTGGCAGTCCCTGATTAGGGGGGATTTCTCTTGAAGCTGTTGGTGCTTTCAGAAATGATTGGTTTGTAACATTTGGTAGAGGAAACCTGTAATGTGGAGGATAAGAGTTGTCACAGGCTTTGTAGAGAACAGAGAGGACCACGTGCTGTGGTCTTGAGCATCATGACTTCAGTGAGAACACTGTTGTTACCTTGAACACTGTTATTGTTACCTTGATGAGCCACCGAGCAGCGCTGATGAACTGGTGAGGCTCACACTCTGACTCTAATACTCCATCAAGGTTGGAGATGCTCTACCTTGTTGCCTTTTTGGTGGTTTTATGCTTGCTCCACTCTTTTCCTGCCTTTTGTACATGCTTCCCTGTGACACTTAGCTGATATCACTGTTGCTGAGTTTGGACATCCTTCCAAAGAGACTGGGATTTGCTCTAACTTTTCCATCCAATAAATTCATCTGTTAAGTATCAGAAAAAGAATTCTGGAAACTCCATCACTAGTTGGCAACTATCACATTTTTTAAGAGAAGAAAAATCCTCCATCTAGTCGGGACCATATTTCTTATGCTGAAAATGGATTTGAGACAAAAATACATTGCACATTTGGGCATGGACCTTGATTTTTCAACATACATCTTTCATGCGGTAGGAACTGATGATGCACATTTTTCCCCCTTGAGATCTTCCTTTCCTTAAGGCACTAAATTGCCTGCTGAGATGTATAAGGTGTCTACTACCTGGAATGGATTTGCTAATTAGCAAGGGCAACGTTTATGTACATACACCAAGAAGAAAGGAGAGATTAAAATTATATTTTATTTAAGTACTTTATGTATACAAAAAGGAAAAAAAAATTATGGTAAAGTGACTTTCTTTATCTAACTGACGATTTAGAAACAAAAGGCATTCATATATTATGTGGAAGGAGGAAAGCAAAAGCTGGCATTCTGATGTCTTTCTTGCAGACATTCCACACTAACAGTTCTCAAGCCCGGCCACCCAAGAGCCCCTGAGAAAGCCCCCGAGAAAGCCCCCACAGTTAGCCTTTGCACTGTCCATGCCTCTATCCATTGCCTTGACATACCTCTATCAAACTACAGCCCTGTTCATCTTGTAGGTTACCAGCACTATGGTTCTTTCAACCCGTAACAACAGTAAACCGTTGTTTACCGTTCTAAGGGAATAGTTCTCCAGGAGCAGAACATCATCACCTGAGAACTTGTTAGAAATGCACGTTGTTGGTTGCAACTCCAAACTCATAAATAATAAATTCTGAGGTGGTGCCCAGCAATCTGTGTTTTAACAGGCACTCCAGGTGATCCTGATGCATGCCCTAACTGGAAAAATCTTGCCTCCTAATTTGGAAATGAAGATTGAAAGACTGTTCTTTGGTCCTAGTCCAAAGTAATAAACAAGTAACCACAGAACAAGTATTAAACCCATACTAATCAATTAGTGATAGTCCCACGCTTTGAAGGTCAGCCAGCCAGCCAGCAACAGCATCACTCCAGGAACTGCTTCTGAAAGTCAGTTAATCCCTAAACTCCATGGCTGAAAGTCAGCCAATCTATAAACACTCCTGCTTCAGAAACTCTGCCAATCCTTGAACTCCATGGTTCCTAAAACCCTTTATGATATCAAGTCTTGCTTTGTACAGAGAGATTGAGACATAAGAATAGCTAAATAAGCAATACATTTAGCTTCTTTGCTTCACATTTCATCCTTCAACAAAATGGATCACTGTAGATTTTGAGAAAGTCAGAATTTGTACTTAGAGAGGATTTGCCAGCATTGTTGAAATTTTAGTGGTGAAGAGTTTTGAGGAATATGACATAACTTGTCCAAGACAAGGACAACTATGAATCAGATAGAAGGTGTAGTTGGTCATCAAAAATATATAAGGAAAAAATTGGCCAGCTGACGCACTCGGTAGAGCAAAATTATCTATCCACAAGAAAAAAATTAAGGAATGAGATACACTCATTCATTACTATATGTACATAGAGTATTATAAACAATGAATATTCACTTTGTAAATAGTTGTAACATAATAATATTAGGAGAATTATAACATTCTCCTAATATTATTAGGAGAGAGAAGAAATGAAGGCATGAAGGGTGGTAGTGGGGCTAAATCATAATTTTCTACAACAGGAAGCCAAGAAAAAAAAAAGATACATGGCACAGTTGGAAGTAGATAAAAATAAATAATGTCACAATTTACATCAATTAAATTTAAAGTGGTTCAAGAAATATTTGTTGAGTGTACACTTTGTATTGTTAGATATTGCAGCTATAAAGATCGAATTCTTTCAGTGGAGCAGATTGTAAGTAATTTCAAAACATTCTAAAGAAGAAATTAATTCTGATAGTGGTGATGGTAGTGAGAAAAAGTTGTGAAGAGGGGATCATGTGAGCTAAGGCTTGTAAAGACGAGTAGGTGCTTCCTTGGGCTTCCCTGGTGGCTCAGATGGTAAAAAAAAAAAAAATCTTCCTGCAATGTGGGAGACCAGGGTTTGAACCTGGGTCAGGAAGATTTGCTGAAGAAGGAAATGGCAACCCACTCCAGTATTCTTGCCTGGAGAATTCCATGGACAGAGGAGCCTGGAGGGCTACAGTCCATAGGGTGGCAAAAAGTTGGACACAACTGAAGCAACTTAGCACTCACACATCCTGTAAGTCACAAGATACTTAATATCTCTGGTCCCCAACTATGAAACACCAGCAGTGCGACTCGGTCACTATGACAACAAAACAATGTGCCTACACACCTCTAAGTGCCCCTTAGTGGGAATAGCACTGTTCCCGGAAGAAAACCACAAAAGGAAGCTATTAAGAAGACTGCTATAATTAAAATAAGATTCATCATATTTCTTGATCTCTTAGCAACTGTCAGGGAGGGCTTGCACTTATCAAGAGTGAGATAGTGTGGTACAACAAAGAAAGAACAACCTTGATATTCTTCCCAAGAATCTACAGGGTCAGGAAGGGGTTCTTTTGTTTTGAAAAAGCAAAAGTGATCCCTTGTCTTGCCACCAAATGGCTAATGCTTTGTATACCATAGTGAAAAAACAAACAAAATAACAACAACAAACACTTTGCCTCCTGAGATACACCAAATCAAACAAAAGAAAGAAAACGAGGCAACATTCTGTTTAACACTAGTCTTCAAAATAAATGAAGTCTCGAGTCCTTTCTATTAAGGTGTTCACTCTTTAGGAAAAAGTTATTCTTGATTTTTACAATACTGAACTTGTCAGGTATGTGATACCTTGAAGACACAATAGTGTGAGGAAACTTCTGCTTTTCTCACTCTGAAAAGACTAAATATAACCTTGTTAATATTTTTGGGGATTCTTCTCATTATAAGTTATTATGAGATATCAAATAGAGTTCCCTGTGCATTACAGTAGGACTTGATTGTTTATTTCATATACAGTAATGTACATATGTTAATCCCATACTCCTAATTTATGTCTCCCCACATGTCCTTTGGTAACCGTAAGGTTAATTTTTATGTCTGTGAGTCTATTTCTATTTAGTAAATAAGTTAATTTGTGTCATTTTAAAAAATTCTACATATATGCAATATCATATATTTGTCTTTCTCTGTCTGAATTACTTCACTTAATATGATAATTGGCTCAGCGGTAAAGAATCTGTCTGCCAAGCAGGAGACACGGATTTGACCCCTGGGTTGGGAGGATCCCTTGAGAAGGAAATGGCAATCCGCTCCAGTATTCTTGCCTGGGAAATCCCAGGGACAGAGGAGCGTGGTGGGCTACAGGGGTTGCCAAAGAGTTGGGTACAACTTAGTGACTAAACAACAACAATATGGTAATCACTACGTCCATCCTCCTTGCTACAAATGGCATTTTTCATTCATTTTTATGGCCAAGTGATAGTCCATTGTGAATTTTTAAAAAAATACCTACTGTGTCTTTTGTTTGGAGAAGCCTTTTTTTAAAAAAAATCTTTTTAAAACTGTGCAAGTAAAAATACTTTAGAACATTTCAACCACAACTGAAAACATGATGCAATTTTTATTACTATTGATTAATTTTTCTCTTTGTAGACTTCATATAAATGAAATAAAACACCATGATCCATTTGAGTCTGGCTTTTCTCATTCAACACATTTTTTAAAGACTCATTTCTGTTCTGTTGATGCTCACGTGGGTTGTTTCCAACTTTTGACCATTACGAATAAGGCTACTAGGAACATTTTTGTGAAAGTGAAGTGTTAGTTGCTCAGTTGTGTCCGAATCTTCGTGACCTCATGGACTGTAGCCTGACAGGCTCCTCTGTCCGTGGAATTCTTCAGGCAAGAATACTGGAGTGGGTGGCCGCCATTCCCTTCTCTGGGGCATCTTCCCGACTCAGGGGTCAAACATAGTTCTTCTGCATTACAGGCGGATTCTTTACCATCTGAGCCACCAGGAAGGCCCAGGAACATATTTGTACACATTTTGTGTGTGTATGAATATAAAATGTCATTTCCTACCTAGAAGTGGAATTGTTGAGTCATGGGAGTAGATGTACCTTTAAGTGTATAAAAAACTGTGTAAAACAGTTTTTCATAGTTTTTATAAAATTTTATAGTGCACCAACAATTGAGTTCTAGGTGCTTCACATTCTTGCTTTATGTTAGTTTTTTAAAATTTTAGCCATTCTATGTGGTTGTGAAACAATATCTTGTTTTGATTTTAATTTGTATTTCCATGATAACAATTGTTACTCAACATCTTTATATGCGCTTTTCGTAAACCTCTTTTAGTCTACTCATTTTATTGAACTATTTGTCTTTATAGTGTTGATTTGTAAAGAGTTATTTGTATTTCTGGATATAAGTTATTTCTTTCAGGCATTTTAAGTATTCTTCCCTCCCCACCCCCACATCACCCCACGTCCGAATTGTGACTTGTCTTTCATTTTCTTGATGGTGTCTTTTGATGAGCAGGCACTTTTAATTTTGATGGAATCCAATTTTATCAATATTTGCCTCTTACATAAAATGCCTTTTATGTCCTAAGAAATCTTTGACTAGCCCCAAATCATGAAGATATTCTCCCATGAGTTCTTCTGGAAGTTTTAGTGTTTACTTTTACCCTTAGATCTGTAATCCATCTCAAATTATTTCTGTTGATATGAAATAAAGTAAGGGTTGAGTCTGCTGTAGACTGAGTTCTCCATGAAACATTTTCACATGCAGGTTTATTAGTGCATTATATCAGGAAAAGTACTTGTAAAAGGTGAAAGAAGCAGAATTGAGCAGAAGGACAAAGTGAACCGTGACGCCAAAGGGGCCTCAGTCACTCCTAGAAGGAGCTTGGAATTTTCGGTGGTTCTTTGGCATTGTCCCCAGTGATTCAATAGGGATGGCCATTGTACCTCTATATTACCCAATTACTGGATCCCAGCTTTCACCAGAAAGAAGGTGTAACATTGGTTGGCCACAATTCCCAGAGAATAAGGGGTTCAGCTGTGAGCCGTCAGCAGCCAGCACACCAGTGGTAGAGAAAATGAATCTGAAGGAGGAATCTGTATGGTATACCACAGCAGTCATTACAACGTTCTTTTTGCTTTATTTTCTATACAGATATTCAATTTTCCTCCCACTATTTGTTAAGGAGGTCAAACTAGTCGATCCTCAAGGAAATCAATCCTGAATATTCATTGAAAGGACTGATGCTGAAGCTCCAATGCTTTGGCCACCTGATACAAAGAGTCAATTCATTGGAAAAGACCCTGATGCTGGGAAGGATTGAGGGCAGGAGGAGAAGGGGATGACAGGGGATAAGATGGTTGGATGGCATCACCAACTTAATGGAATGAGTCTAAGCAAACTCCAGGAGATAGTGAAGGACAGGGAAATCTGGTGTGCTGCCATCCATGGGGTTGCAAAGAGTTAGACAAAACTTATCAACTGAACAACAATTTGTTAAAAAGACGTTTCTTTCTCCCATTGAATTGACTCAGTGCCTTGGTCAGAAATTAATCGTGTAGGTCAAAACCTCTGCTCTATATTCTGTTGCATTGTTTTATTTGTCTATCCTTGTGATCTTGAACTATTTTGGTAACTATAATTTGATAACAATTGCTGGTTTGGGGTACTGTAAGTCTTCCAAACTGTCAAATTTGTTCATTGTCAAAGTTGTTTTGTCTCTTCTTGATCATTAGTGTTTTCAAGGAAAAAAAATAGGATCAACTTGAATTTCTTCAAAAAAACTTTGCTGAATTTGTTTGAGATTCTATTGAATCTGTAGATAAGTTTGGAGAGAACAGATATCTTAACAGATATCTTATCTTATCTGGAGAGAACAGATATATTGAGTCCTTCAGTGATAAACACCATATACATCTCCCCCTGTGTTTTCTATAATTTTTCAGCAGTCTTTTGTAATTTACAGTATGTAGGTTTTGCATATCCTTCATTAGTTTGATTTTCAGATATTTTAGTGTTTCAGTTCAGTTCAGTCGCTCAGTCGTGTCCAACTCTGTGAACCCATGAACAGTAGCACGCCAGGCCTCCCTGTCCATCACCAACTCCCGGAGTTCACTCAGACTCACATCCATTGAGTCAGTAATGCCATCCAGCCATCTCATCCTCTGTCATTCCCTTCTCCTCCTGCCCCCAATCCCTCCCAGCATCACAATGAGTCAACTCTTTGCATGAGGTGGCCAAATTTCTTTGGATTCCTTCCAAAGAAATCCCAGGTTTAGATGCTATTATAAATAGCACTTTAAATTCAGTTACTTTTCCAATTCTTTATTGCTATTTTATATAGAAATAAAATGGATTTGCAAATTGGTCATGTACCACAACACTTTAGGTTTAATTGATAGTTCTATTAGTTTTTCATAATTTTCAAAGTATTTTAAGTTACAGTCACACTTAGAAATATGTAATCTGTAAATAGCAAGAGTTTTACTTTTATGTCTCCAATTTTTATGCTTTTTATTTCTTTTTCTTATTGCGTAGACTAGACTTTAGTACTGGAGAAGGCAATGGCACCCCACTCCAGTACTCTTGCCTGGAAAATACCATGGATGGAGGAGCCTGGTAGGCTGCAGTCCATGGGGTCGCAAAGAGTCAGACATGACTGAGCGACTTCACTTTCACTTTTCACTTTCATTCATTGGAGAAGGAAATGGCAACCCACTCCAGTGTTCTTGCCTGGAGAATCCCAGGGACGGGGGAGCCTGGTGGGTTGCCGTCTATGGGGTCGCACAGAGTGGGACACGACTGAAGCGACTTAGCAGCAGCAGACTTTAGTACATTATTTAATATAAGTGGTAAGAGTATATATTCCTGCCTTATTCTGGATCATAGAGCAAAGGTGGTTTTTGTTTTATGCTATGTGATATTACTTACAGATTTCCATATCTAACCTTTACTCCATTGGAAAATTTCTCCTCTATTCCTCATTGGTTGAGAATTTCTGTTACAAATAGACACTGAATTTGTCAAATGTTTTTCTGCATTTATTAACATTATTTTAATCTTTTAGTCTATTAGTGTCAATCATTGATTTTTCAAATAATAAATTAACTTTCAGTTAAGTTCAGTTCAGCCGCTTAGTCGTGTCCAACTCTTTGCGACCCCATGAATAGCAGCACGCCAGGCCTCCCTGTCCATCATCAACTCCCAGAGTTCACTCAGACTCATGTCCATTGATTCAGTGATGCCATCCAGCCATCTCATCCTCTGTCGTCCCCTTCTCCTCCTGCCCCCAATCCCTCCCAGCATCAGAGTCTTTTCCAATGAGTCAACTCTTCGCATGAGGTGGCCAAAGTACTGGAGTTTCAGCTTTAGCATCAGTCCTTCCAAAGAACATAAAGGACTGATCTCCTTTAGGATGGACTGGTTGCATCTCCCTGCAGTCCAAGGGACTCTCAAGAGTCTTCTCCAACACCACAGTTCAAAAGCATCAATTCTTTGATGCTCAGCCTTCTTCACAGTCCAACTCTCTCATCCATACATGACCACTGGAAAAACCATAGCCTTGACTAGATGGACCTTTGTTGGCAAAGTAATGTCTCTGCTTTTCAATATGCTTTCTAGGTTGGTCATAACTTTTCTTCCAAGGAGTAAGCGTCTTTTAATTTCATGGCTGCAGTTACCATCTGCAGTGATTTTGGAGCCCCCCAAAATAAAGTCTGACACTGTTTCCACTGTTTCCCCATCTATTTCCCATGAAGTGATGGGACCAGATGCCATGATCTTCGTTTTCTGAATGTTGAGTTTTAAGCCAACTTTTTCACTCACCTCTTTCACCTTCATCAAGAGGCTTTTTAGTTCCTCTTCAATTTCTGGCATAAGGGTGGTGTCATCTGCATATCTGAGGTTATTGATATTTCTCCTGGCAATCTTGATTCCAGCTTGTGTTTCTTCCAGCCCAGCATTTCTCATGATGTACTCTGCATAGAAGTTAAATAAGCAGGGTGACAATATACAGCCTTGACGTACTCCTTTTCCTATTTGGAACCAGTCTGTTGTTCCATGCCCAGTTATAACTGTTGCTTCCTGATCTGCATATAGGTTTCTCAAGAGGCAGGTCAGGTGGTCTGGTATTCCCATCTCTTTCAGAATTTTCCACATTTTATTGTGATCCACACAGTCAAAGGCTTATATTTCTGAAATAAAACACACTTTAGCATGCTTTTTAATACATTGCTGGATTGCATTTGCTGTTTATTTTTTTCCAGTCTATTCAGATATATGTTTATGTGGGATATTGATATGTAACTTTAAAAAATATTTTTGTCAAGTATTGTTGTTGAGGTTATGCTAGCATCCTAAAAATGGTAAATGTCTATTCCTATTTTTTGAGTTTCCTTCTTAACATTTTTTTAATATAATAAACTGACAGAACCTGGAATTTCTCTGTGGAAATGTTTTTGACTGCAAATTCGATTTATTTACTAGATAAAGGGTGCTTTTTGTGATAGTCTTTGTAAGTTGTATTTTTTAAGGAATTTGCCATGTTCATCTAATTTGTGTTGGAAGCTAATTATCCATGGATTTGTCAAATTTTTTGCTCCAGGCTATCTTTTCAAGATAGTTGTATGGTACATAGCCTTGAAAGACTATGAGATCATTTCTCTGTCTGGAACAGAGGGCAGGATTGTTTGCCATCCAGTGTAATAAAGACAATGTCTTCGTCTGGGCAAAAGGCAGGCGGGTTTGCTCTTTATCAATGATTGGAGTTTCCTAACCTTGAGATTACACAGCTATGACATAAGCCAACCATGTGTACATCATCTACCTGAACTGCTTGTGTCACCCAGTCGATTTTAAGGATCAAGGAAGAACCTACTCAAACTTGAAGCTCACAAGGCTTGTTGTGTTATGAATAATAACAGACTTTGTCTCTGACCCAAGAATTTTGTGTCTTCTGCCAGTCACAAGAGACTGGCAGGCTAACTCATTAGCTTGCAAATATAGTGAAATCTTTACAGTTCTTGACAATTGGCATAAATTGCTTATAATGTCCCTTACTATCTTTTGAATGTGGATTAGTGATAAATCTGCCTTTTATTCTTGTTACCATTGTTTCTCTCTCTCTCTCTCTCCTGTGTATGTGTGTTCTGATCAATCCTGCTAGAAGCTTATCAATTATATTAGTTTTTTAAATGACAACTTTGACTTCATTGATTTTCTCTATTATTTGGTCTTTTTTAATTACCAATTTTTAAAATTTAATTTTTAATTAATTTCTACTCTCATATATATCATTTCCTTTACAGTATTTATTTTAGCTTTAATGTTTTCTTCTTTTCTGGCTTCCAAAGAGGAAACTCAGATGATCAACAACATTTTTATTTTCTAATAAAGGTGTTTAAAGTAATAAAGTACATTCTAAGATTTGATTTAATGTAACACAAATTTTAATATGGGTATTTTCGTTACCACTCAGTTAAAACTGTTTTCTAATTTCCCTAGTGATTTCTTCTTCTTCTTCTTCTTTTTTTTTTTTTTAACTGTTAAGAAAATTTTCATGATTTTATTGTTTCATGAGGCATTGAAACATCTGAACAAATTAATACCTGGGCAGTGAGGCAGCTACTTTCTCCTTCACTTCTTTGGGTTACTAGAGCAACTTGTCAGTAGATTGAAAAAGAAAAAGATAACCTTTTGCATTACTTAAGTCTTGCCAAGGCATGCGCTGGTACAACACAAACTTCTCCTGTCAGATGCAACTATTCTAGCGTCCAAACCTCATGCACAACATTTTGGTAGCAGCAGCGAGCTGCACCCATGCCCACCACAGCCCTGCTCATTTGTGAATGATACTTGGAACATCTGGAAGCATGTGAATAGTATTGGGAAGAGGAGGGAGGAGGAAACAGCATGAGTGCCTGGCTGGGAAGAGGTCAGCCAAAGTTGTGCAGGGCAAGCCTGAGCATGTCATTGGTGCAAACCCAAGCATCATTGATATTCTTTAATAGGAACATCTGGTGGAACCCCATGATGGGGGTCTTCATCAGCCTTGAGCTGGCCCACAACCATGCTGATGGTGCAGATGTCGGGTGTGGGCTGACAGTCCTCCGCTGTGATGCTGTGCTGGATTTTCTGGAATGGAAGGCTAGACAATGTCTCCAAAATGGCAGCTTTCCCCTGCAATTGCTGTCCCTCCCACGTGAGGCATGACACATCAATCCGAGGGGCTGGCAAGATGGCGGCCCTACTGATTTCTTCTTTAACCCATGGGTTATTTAGATGTGTATAGCTAAATTTTGAAATATTGGAACATTTCCTAGATGTCTTATTATGATCAATTTCTTATTTAATAATATTGTGGTCAGAGGACATACTCTGTACTTCCACCTTGGTGAATGCTCTGCGTGCATTTGAAAAGAATGTATCTTTGAGGTATCACAGTTATTATGTATATGGTTCTAAAATATCAATTAGTTATAGGACTGATAATAGTTTTCACATTTTTCTATCTCATTACAGATTTTTGTCTATTAGTTTTGTTATTGACATAAAGGTGTCAAAACTTCCTATTTCTACCTTTTTAAATATAGAATCAGTTCTAATGAGGTGGATGAAACTGGAGCCTATTATACAGAGTGAAGTAACTCAGAAAGAAAAACACCAATACAGTATACTAATGCATATATGGAATTTAGAAAGATGGTAACAATAACCCTGTATATGAGATAGCAAAAGAGACGCTGATGTATAAAACAGTCTTTTGGACTCTGTGAGAGAGGGAGAGGGTGGGATGATTTGGGAGAATGGCATTGAAACATGTATAATATCATATATGAAACGAGTCACCAGTCCAGGTTCGATGCACGATACTGGATGCTTGGGGCTGGTGCACTGGGACGACCCAGAGGGAAGGTAAGGGGAGGAAGGAGGGAGGAGGGTTCAGGATGGGGAACACGTGTATACCTGTGGCAGATTCATGCTGATATATGGTAAAACCAATACAATATTGTAAAGTTAAAAAATAAAATTAAAAAAAAGAAAAAATATATAGATAGATTTCTCAATTTTTTCTTTGCTTCTCTTGGCTTTTGGTCCATGTATTTCGAATCTATCTTGTTAGGTGCATGCTTATTATGTCTTCTTGATGATTTGGCCCTTTTGTCGTTAAGTAACGTCCCTCTGGTATCTCCTTGATCTTGAAACCTATTTTGTCTGATATGATTATTAGCCATATAGCCATTGTTATGCTTAATGTTTACATTTTTATCTGATAGCACATTTTTACTTTTCACCTATTTTTGTCTTTATATGTAAAGTAGGTTTCTTGCAAAAATCGAGTTGTATCCTGTACTTTTAATCCAGTCTGGCAATCTTTGTCTTTTAATGGGATAGTTTAATTTAAAATTAATATAGCTTTTTGATACAGTTGGATCTGAATTAACCATATTGCTATTTGTTTCTGATTGTTGCATTTACTCTTTGTTTTTCTGTCCATTCTTTGATGACTCCCATTGGCTAAATTGATTATAATTTTTTTTTTGCTTAAATTTATCCCCCTATTGACTTTTTATGTGAGCATTTTTGACTGTTTGCTCTATATATTACAGTATGAATCTTTCACTTAACAGAGTCTATCTTTGAACAATATTTAAATTACATCTTGCAAAGTGTAAAGAACCCTACATTGGTGTAAAGAAACTTAATTCCCTCCTCTAATTCTTTATGTTCTTATGGTTAAAAACTTTACTTTTACAAATGCTCTAAGTCCCAATATATATTGTTACTACTTTTGCTTTAGACAATAAATAGTAATGTATGTGTGTGCATTATATGTAGATAGAATGATCTCAACATATTTACCATTTCAGCTGCTCCTCATTCTTCCTTGTGGTTCCTCAGAGGTGATTTCTCTCAATTCTCCTGCCATGTCCCAGCCTTCTGAACACTAACCCCTAGAATTTAGTGAAGAACTGAGGGAAAGAGTTGCTAACAGTGCAGACTTAATCCTTGGGTTTTATTTTTTGATTATTATTATGAAATAGTATTAATTTATTTATTGTTTCTATCTTCTATGGTCCCTCTGATTTAGAAGACAATTTGCGTATAATTTATACAAATTACATACATTCTCAGTCAATTCAGAACAAGTTTGAAATTATTGCATTGTACGTTTGTCTTCTAGATCCTTGGGTTTTAAATCTACTGTGCCAATCTACAGAAGGCCATTCAAAGCTTATTTAGATTTTGCCTTTTTTTCCTTAACCCTGCCTATATCAGACTTTCCCACTTTTATCACTCTGCCAGGGATGAACAAAGTCATGGCTCTCTTTTCTCCTAGGAGAGGTTATCACTTTCTGGAACTTAGAGTTTATTTAGATTTCTATGTAAACACACACTGCAGAAAAATACAATTTGATTCCACTTATACTTGTTCCACTTATAAGATAGCTGGAATAGACAAATTCATAGAGTCAGAAAGTACATTGTTAGATGCCAGGGGCCAGGGAGTGAGGGGCTGGGGGCTTAGGGTCTAATGGGGATGGAGTTTCAGTGTAAGAAGGTGAAAAACTTGGGAGACAGGTGATGGTGAGAGTTGCACAGCAGTGTGTACTTAGTGCCGCTGAGCTGCACAGTCAACTGTGGTTAAAATGGTGTGTCATGTGACTTTCACCCAATTAAAAAATTAACCAAAAAAAGAAGCAAACACCTACAGCCATGATTTAGGAAGTTCTCTGGCTCTGTCTCCTGAGAAATCTGTATGCAGGTCAAGAAGTAACAGTTAGAACTGGACATGGAACAACAAACTGATTCCAAATCGGGAACGGAGTACGTCAAGATGGCATATTGTCACCCTGCTTATTTAACTTATATGCAAGTACATCGTAAGAAATGATGGGCTGGATGAAGCACAAGCTGGAATCAAGATTGCCAGGAGAAATATCAATAACTTCAGATATGCAGATGACACCACCGTTGTGGCAGAAAGCAAAGAAGAACTAGAGACTCCTGATGAAAGTGAAAGAGGAGAGTGAAAAAGTTGGCTTAAAACTCAGCATTCAGAAAGATAAGATCATCCGGTCCCATCACTTCATGGCAAATAGATGAGGAAACAATGGAAACAGTGAGAGACTTTATTTTCTTGGGCTCCAAAATCACTGCAGATGGTGACTGCAGCCATGAAATTAAAAGATGCTTGCTACTTGGAAGAAAAGCTATGACCAACCTAGATAGCATATTAAAAAGCAGAGACAATACTTCACCAACAAAGGTCCATCTAGTCAAAGCTATGGTTTTTCCAGTGGTCATGTATGGATGTGAGAGTTGGACTATAAAGAAAGCTGGGTGCCGAAGAATTGATGCTTTTGAACTGTGGTGTTGGAGAAGACTCTTGAGAGTCCCTTGGACTTTGAGGAGATCCAACCAGTCCATCCTAAAGGAAATCAGTCCTGATTTCATTGGAAGGACTGATGCTGAAGCTGAAACTCCAATACTTTGGCCACCTGATGCGAAGAGCTGACTCGTTTGAAACAACCCTGATGCTGGAAAAGATTGAGGGCAGGAGGAGAAAGGGACGACAGAGGATGAGATGGTTGGATGGCATCACCGACTCAGTGGACATGAGTTTGGGTAAACTCTGGGAGTTGGTGATAGACAGGGAGGCCTGGCATACTGTGGTTCATAGGGTTGCAAAGAGTCAGACACAACTGAGCGACTGAACTGAACAATCTCCATGAAACTTAGTGTGAGCCCTGTGACTTTTCTGATCACTTTCAGTTAATAAAAAGGTCTTATAGTAAGCCATTCAAATGTTCATTCCAATATAATAAGAAATCCTTAAAATTTTATTTCTCCCCTCTCTCACTTCTGGCTCACTGCAGGCTGGAGAGATGGGGCAGGAGAGTACCACTGGCTTTCTCGAACATTCCTCTTATCTTTCTAACCTGATCTCAGACTCTTGCAAGGTGGGAAGAGTAGGGAGAGAGGAGTGAGGTAGCAGAAATACCTATTTGACCAACACCACTTTTGACTGTAGTAGACTTTTTAACTTCATTCTGCCTTGAGATCATTCACAAGTTTTTTAGAAACATGCATCTGTCTCTCTCATGACCAGGGGATATCTCACCTGATTTACCTTCTATTAAGGTATATCTATTTCTATTCCAACTGGTCTTTCATACTTTCCTCAGCCCTTATGACTTAATTTTTGCTGTGATTTTTTTTTTTTTTTTCTTCTTTCAAAGAGGGAAAAGCTCTATACAGTTAGCAAAAACAAGACCGGGAGCTGACTGTGTCTCAGGTCATGACTCCTTATTGCCAAATTCAGACTTAAATTGAATAAAGTGGGGAAACCACTAGACCATTCAGGTATGACCTAAATCAAATCCTTTATGACTATACAGTGGAAGTGAGAAATAGATTTAAGGGACTAGATCTGATAGACAGAGTGCCTGATGAACTGTGGATGGAGGTTCATGACATTGTACAGGAAAGAGGAATCAAGACCATCCCCAAGAAAAAGAAATGGGTGGCCAAAGTATTGCAGTTTCAGCTTCAGCATCAGTCCATCCAATGAACATCCAGGACTGATCTCCTTTAGGATGGACTGGTTGGATCTCCTCTCAGTCCAAGGGACTTGCAAGAGTCTTCTCCAACACCACAGTTCAAAAGTACCAGCTCTTCAGCACTCAGCTTTCTTTATAGTCCAACTCTCACATCCATACATGACCACTGGAAAAACCATAGCTTTGACTAGACCAACCTTTGTTGGCAAAATAATGTCTCCATTTTTTAATATGCTATCTAGGTTGGTCATAGCTTTTCTTCCAAGGAACAAGCATCTTTTAATTTCATGGCTGCAGTCACCATGTGCAGTGATTTTGGAGCCAAAAATTAAAGTCTCTCACTGTTTCCATTGTTTTCCCATCTATTTGCCATGAAGTGATGGGTCTGGATGCCATGATCTTATTTTTCTGAATGTTCAGCTTTAAACCAACTTTTTCCCTCTCCTCTTTCACTTTCATCAAGAGGCTCTTTAGTTCTTCGATTTCTGCCATAAGGGTGGTATCATCTGCCTATCTGAGGTTATTGATATTTCTCCCAGCAAATGCATGTGCAATAAGGAAGTAAAAATTATAGCTTATTCTCTCAAAGAGCTTGGCTGTGAAGAGAAGAGAAGGCAGGAGCTAGAACTGGATGCAGGATTGAGAAGTGACACTTTATTTTTTTGTAGCAGAGTCATGACTAGTCCATAATTTGTGTAAGGCGGTGGTGGGGTTGAGGACACAGTGCTCCAGAATATGGCACCTTGGCATGTTTAATATTTTAAACTAAGAGAGTTTGAGAGAACAGAAGAAACAGGAATTTTACTTTGACTTTCTCCCCTGAGATAGGTCATAAAACCCTCAGGCGAGAGGTACCCTCCCTAGACCCAGAGGAAAGGAACATCTTTATCTGTGAAGACAAAGTGGATGCTGAGAAGAATCCTAACAAAGAGGGCTTGCTATATTTCCTCCAGTTTATTATGCATACCTCATACTCTCCGACCTGTCACCTTTCTACATGACTGCCCACTCTTCATCAATCCTAGCACAAAAAAACACTTTTTCTTCAGGTCCTCATTTTCTTATGAAGCTTCCTGTGTCATAAAACATAAAACTTCCATTAAATAAATGTGTATACTTTTCTCCTGTTACTCTGTCTTGGACAGTACACACCCAAGGCCCTTAAGAGGATGGAGGAACACTTTTCTCCCCTACAGCTACTGTATTGAGCTGTGACACTTATAACTATCCAGGTATCTGTTGACACCCACTGGTTTACAGGAAGCTGAGGACCCTCCTGGGAAGCTGAGCTGTAACCACAATGGGAATTCAGACACATATAGACATGCCTAGCAGATGGGTTTTGACTGGAGGTGGGCAAGCAGAGGCTTCCCTGGTGGCTCAGATGGTAAAAAATTTGCCTTCTATGTAGGAGACCAGGGTTCCCTTCCTGGGTTGGGAAGATCCCCTGGAGGAGGGAATGGCAACCCACTC
Organism: Bos javanicus; assembly: GCF_032452875.1. Taxonomy (NCBI): domain Eukaryota; kingdom Metazoa; phylum Chordata; class Mammalia; order Artiodactyla; family Bovidae; genus Bos; species Bos javanicus. The sequence goes on from NC_083869.1 coordinate 95,289,661, forward strand.
CAGTATTCTTGCCTGGAGAATTCCATGGACAGAGGAGCCTGGTGGGCTACAGCCCATGGGGTCACAAGCAGAGCCTGGAATATTAGACAGCACTGCCCCCAAAAGAGGACTCTAAAGAGTTTGTTCTGAGTATGTTATTCACATAGAAAAGAATGTGCATGGGGTCCCTGGTGTTGCTCAAGCATCATGTGTGTAGAGGACATGCTTGCTCTGGGGCTTCTTAATAGACACTAGGGCAGAGGAGTGGAAGCAATTACCTTCCCCTCTGTTTGCACATCACAACTGTCCAGACATCATGCAGTGTGATGCGGCTAGAGTCCATTTTGAGAACATCTGTGGGCAGAACTCTCAGGGGAACTCTGCACCCCAACATGAAGCCCTAGCTCAGCTGAGGGGAGGCCGGCAATAAGTCATACTGAAGATTCAACAGGAGTCTTGAGGGGCTACTGAGCCCAGGGCAGCCATGCTAGGACCTCACCAGTGGTGGCTGATAGAACCTCAACACGGGGTCTGGCAGTGGTTTGGCAGAGGCAGGTCTCCAGCTAGGTGGCAGCAAGGAACAAACACACCTTTTTTAAGAACACAAGTAAGACCCTCTTCCTCCCATTTGGGAATCTCAGATATACCTAGAGGCAGTAGTAGGTGGAGGTTGGGGTTAGGAAACTTGTTAAGGTGCAGGAAAATGTTTGTAACCAATGGGTTATTTTTTACTTTGTACAATCTGGGTTTAATCTGAAATTTGATGAAGGCTACAAAGGTCTGTCTAGTCAAGGCTATGGTTTTTCCAGTGGTCACTTATGGATACGAGAGTTGGACTGTGAAGAAAGCTGAGTGCTGAAGAATTGATGCTTTTGAACTGTGGTGCTGGAGAGGACTCTTGCGAGTCCCTTGGACTGCAAGGAGATCCAACCAGTCCATTCTAAAGGAGATCAGCCCTGGGTGTTCTTTGGAAGGACTGATGCTGAGGCTTAAACTCCAATACTTTGGCCACCTCATGCAAAGAGTTGACTCATTGGAAAAGACCCTGATGCTGGGAGGGATTGGGGGCAGGAGGAGAAGGGGATAACAGAGGATGAGATGGCTGGATGGCATCACTGACTTGATGCACATGAGTTTGAGTGAACTCCGGGAGTTGGTGATGGACAGGGAGGCCTGGCGTGCTGCGATTCATGGGGTCACAAAGAGTTGGACACGACTGAGCGACTGAACTGAACTAAAGAGCATTTATTTTGCTTTATATTAAAATTTATTTATAAATTAGTGTGTATGTGCGTGTGTGTGTATTTGTGTGTGTGTGTAACAGAGATGTATATGTTTACTATTGAGTAATTAAGAGGAAGAGCTTGAACTTAAGATAAAAGTGAGGGTGAAAATAAACCAATTTTTTCAGGTTTGGTCCCTGATTAACTGGGGGATAATGATAAACAACTAGGATAAGAGAAGGGCACTGTTTCTGTTTTTACTGAGTCAAGAGGGGAGATGTTGAGATGGAAATGGATTTTCAACACGGAGTGCACTTGCTCCTTGTAGACAGAGGCTATCTCATTTGTTGAGAGGTGAGAAAGGTGAAAGTAATCTGGGTGTCTTGAGGAGAACCATGAGGTCTTAACCATTCTTTCAGGGGAATTGCAGTTGACTAGATAGAGTCAGACACGACTGAAGCGACTTAGAGTAGCAGCAGCAGATAACTAGGGGCTTCTCTGATAGGTCAGCGGTAAAGAACCCACCTGCCAATCCAGGAGACTTAAGAGACACAGGTTTAATCCTTGGGTTGGGAAGATCCCCTAGAGGAGGAAATGGCAACCCATTCCAGAAGTCTTGCCTGGAGAATTCCATGGACAGAGGAGCCTGATTGTCTACAGTCAAAGAGTCAGACACAACTGTTGTGACCTAGCACGCACTCAGACAACTACAGAAGATTGCTGAGTGGTGCCAGGGACCCCACTGGAATTGAAGACCATGAATTTGAAGTGACATAGTCTTCCTTTGACCCCCTCTATCTCTGGGTTAGGTGCCCTCCTGTGGGTTTTCTCTGTAATTCCATCCTGAAGATCCTTATCTCATGATGGTGTGAATGTTGAGCTTTCCTGCCCCATCAGACATTATTCTCTAAGAGGGAGTAGATCCGGCTTCATTTACTGTTACATTCTTCTGAGCCTACTATAGATTCTTCTAGTGTTTTTAGTGTATTCTAGATGCTCAATAAATCCTAATTGAATAAGCATCAGCAAGATGGTAGCTATGAGGCTTCACCCATAGCTCTCAGAAGGCAGAGTAGAAAAGCAAAGGAATTAAATAAATGATCTAGCATTATAAAGAGGTTTGCAGGGTGGTGTCACCTGGGGTGAAGATGTTAAGGATGCTGGCAGGAGCTTTGTTGACACAATGTTCCAGAAGGGCTGGGTTGGGTAAGATGTGAGAGGTGGTGCCTGTCAAGATAGGGGAGAGGTCTGGGGTGAGGCCAAGGGAGTGGAGGGCTTATGGGAAGCATTAGGGTTGAGGCAGGGCTGGGATGTGACCTTGCCAGGTCTAAAAGTGCTTCTGGCCTTACAGTTCTACTTTTCAGAGCATTCCTCACAATCCAATGGGAACCTCCCATCCATCAAGGATAAGGAGGGGAGAAAAATCTAAACAATAGATAGATTCCACTTGGGAAGTAGATTTGTGAGTGGGAGAAGGGAACGGACATTAGAACTTGGTTTTTAAATGACAACATTGACATTAAATTTGTACAGATACTTTTTTAAGGTAGTTAAAATAAGATTTGCACTGTCATGTGGTTAAAGGTTGAAACTCTCATAGCTTTTGGTCACTGTTATCCTGATTTGGAAAGCAGAGGCCACACCCAAGTGATCTTTGTAGACCCTGGGCCTGGCAAATAGGATATTGTCCAGAAGGCTGACATTGCCATGAAGTCTCGAGGTCTTGCATTCATTTATTTTACTAGTAATTAGAACCTACTTCCAATGACATCCCAATCAGTTAAATTTACATGCCCATTTTAACAGTCTTTTTTGAGCTACTTAAGAGTTTCCTATTCCTTTTGCCTCTGCCATTGGGAGACTAGGCTTCCCTAGTAGCTCAGTTGGTAAAGAATCTGCCTGCAATGGAGGAGACCCAGGTTCGATTCCTGGGTCTGGAAGATCTCCTGGAGAAGGAAAATGGCAACTCATTCCAGTATTCTTGCCTGGATAAACCCATGGACAGAGAAGCCTGGCAAGCTACTATCCATGGGATTGTAAGAATCAGACATGACTTAGTGACTAAACCACCACCATGCCATTTAGATAACCCAGAGAAGATCTGGGAACTTTATAAGGAGGGAAAACTCACAGGTTCAGGAAGACTGCATTAAGACTAAGGACTGAGGGACTTCCCTGGTGGTAAAGTGGTTAAGAATCTGCCTTGCAATGCAGGGAACATGGGTTGGATCTCTAGTTTGGGAACTAATTTCCCACAGGCTGTGGGAAAGACCCTGCTGCAACTACTGAGCCTGTGAACCTCAACTAGAGAGCCCTCGTGCTGAGCTAAGACCCAACACAGCTAAGTAAACAGATAAATAAATAACCAAAACTAAGGACTGCTGGGATAATTGAATTTCACATCACTCTAACAGTGACTGAATACTCTGTGGAAGACAGTGAACAAGGGAAAACAGATACTCTTCCTGCTCTCAAAAAGTTTAAAGTCAGAGAATGTTGAAAATGAATCAAAGACCTATAAGAGAAAACAGAATTGTGAAGGAGTCAGAAGAAAGATGGAAAGGCAGTGGAAATTTAGCAAAGAGAAAGAAACTACTGTCTGTGATCCATAAAGAGCTTTCACTAATTATACTATTATAAACAACTGTATATTAGTAACATATTTTATATTTCTAAATTGTACATTTGTAATAAAAATATGGTATTAAATTATAAAAAGAGAAGTCAGTTCATAGGATGCCATACCAATTACAAAGAATATAACTAACATGTTATTTGAAATTAATGCTTGGAAATTGAGAAAGGAGTTATTAAATGATAAAAGAACATCGCAATTTGATATTAATGAGGAGAAAAATCATTTAAATTCATGCCTCTTCCCTATGTATGTGCTTAGTCACTCAGTCGTGTCCAACTCTGCAGCCCCATGGACCATAGCCCACCAGGCTCCTCTGTCCATGGGATTCTCCAGGCAAGATTACTGAAGTGGGTTTCCATTCCCTCCTCCAGGAGATCTTCCCAAAACAGGGATCGAACCTGTGTCTCTTTCACTAGCGCCACCTGGGAAGAAGCCTAATCCCTAAAATCTCATTAATTTCCAAATGAATTAATGAGTTAAGTGGTGGCAAAATTACAAGAAAATAAAAGTATATTTCTCCCACCTACAAAGAAGAAATATGTGTCTATTAAATTACACATTTTACCTCATTTAAGAGAATAAATCTAGGAGATACGACACATTTCTCTCAGAATGAAAAAATTGTAGGACTAATATATGATAGAAAGTGAAAGTGAAAGTGAAGTTGCTCAGTCGTGTCTGACTCTTTGCTACTCTGTGGACTGTAGCCCACCAGGCTCCTCTGTCCATGGGATTTTCCAGGCAAGAATACTGGAGTGGGTTGCCATATATGCTAGAAACTTACTGTTAAAAATAGAGAAATTATATATATATATATATATATATATATATTCCATGCATGCTAAGACACTTCAGTCCTGTCCAACTCTGTGCAACCCTATGGACTGTAGCCTGCCAGGTTCCTCTGTTCGTGGGATTCTCCAGGCAAGAATACTGGAGTGGGTCACCATTTCCTTCTCCAGGGGAACTTCCCAACCCAGGAATCAAACCCATGTCTCTCGTGTGTCCTGCATTGGCAGATGGGTTCTTTACCACTACAGCCACCTGGGAAGCCCCATACAAAGTCAATATTTGAAATGTAGTGGCTTCAAATGATAACCATTTATTTGACACTTGAGTCCATGGGTTTGGACTGGCTCAGCGATCCTTCTGCCTGTCTCTACCAACTTACTCTGGCATCTATGGTCTGGCCTCTAAGGGATGGCGAGCTGTCAGCTGGAGCCGTGGGGTCCCATGCTCTCATCATCTGAAAGTCTAGTCAAGCTTTCTGCACATATGGCAGAAAGTTTCCAAGTGAAGCCAGAGGGCAAACTCCAAAGCACATGCACTTGGCATGTTTCTTGCTTACACTACATTGGCTACCATATGAACCAAAGGAGTCCCACGGTCAGTCTCAGAGCCAGTGACCCGGGGGCACTACTGAAGTATGGAAGTGGGGAAGGGGCAGGTTTGTGACCATTTTTACCATGCATCGGTGATTGGTAAAGGAGACTGCTTAGCTACGGAGAATAGCAGGTCATCACGTAGAAACTTTACCTTGTTACTGGTGATCAAAGAAGCATACATTCTTTAAAGAAGAGTAAAAAATAAAGACCTTTAGTCTTCATTTTGTAGAGAAGGAAACTGAGGCCCAAAGCCTTGGTAAGATGGTGCCACGGGTGACTTCCCAGCCTGCAGACAAAGCAGGGTCTCTGATGTCAAGCCCAGCAGTAAAAACTTGGGCTCACCCTTATTCTGCCATGTCCAATGGTGTAATTTTGTATAGTATCTCTAAGCCTCAGTTTATTTCCATAAAATTAAAAAACAGCTACCTCACAGATTATGAAGATTAAATGAGATCATGTGAAAATACTCTGCACTGGCTCAGTTCACACTTCTTCCTTCCCATGTTTCTGATGCAGTCTTGTAAAAGCAGCAAAAAAGCAAAGTAAAACAAAAAGCTCAAACAAAGCAATCAGCAAAGAAATAAATAAAACAATTTATTGAAGCAATTGCCAAGAAGCAATTGCTACATCTGTGTATAAGTGGGGACTTCATACAGTTATTGATTCCACAATTATTGAGTGCCCCTCTGGGCAGGACACTGTGTGAAGCACTGGAAATAAGTGATGAACAGAAAAAGGCCTCATGGAGCTTAGAGTCTGATGGGAGAGTTAGACAACAACCAAATCATCATATCAATAAATTGCATCCTTAATTAAGTGACAAAATTACATCCTTAATTAATGTTACAAAGGATTCTTGGTTATTGCTCATACAAGAGCATATAATAGGAAGATAGGATCCAGTTGAGAGTAGGAGGGGGCAAGAAAGACCTTCAGAAAGGAATGGGTTGAGGTATTAAGTGGACACTGTGAAGAAAGCCGAGTGCCGAAGAATTGATGGTTTTGAACTGTGGTGTTGAAGAAGACTCTTGCGAGTCCCTTGGACTGCAAGGAGATCCAACCAGTCCATTCTAAAGGAGATCAGCCCTGGGTGTTCTTTGGAAGGACTGATGCTAAAGCTTAAACTTCAATACTTTGGCCAGCAGATGCGAAGAGTTGACTCATTGGGGTCAGTTCATGGGGTTGAAAAGAGTCGGGTACCACTGAGCAACTGAACTGAACTGAACTGAATGGATCACTGTCTAGACCAGGTAGGGTTATAAGAAAGTTTCAAAAGACACTTTCCCTGCATGAATTGACAAGGAGATTATCTTAACCCTTAAAGCAATGGGAAATCATGGAAAGGTATGGCCAAAGTTGGGATTTCAAAAGGTTTCTCTGGGATTGGGGTAGAGAACAGACTGGCATGGAGAGGGAATGGCTGCAAGTAAATATAAATCAGAAGACTGTTGTAGCAATCTATAGTCTACCAAGTAGTTCAATTTTCCATAAAGTAACTGTTCAATTCAGTTCAGTTTAGTCACTCAGTCGTGTCCAACTCTTTGCGACCCCATGAATCGCAGCACACTAGGCCTCCCTGTCCATCACCAACTCCCAGAGTTCACCCAGACTCATGTCCATTGAGTTGGTGATGCCATCCAGCCATCTCATCCTCTGTCGTCCCCTTCTCCTCCTGTCCCCAATCCCTCCCAGCATCAGAGTCTTTTCCAATGAGTCAACTCTTCACATGAGGTGGCCAAAGTACTGGAGTTTCAGCTTTAGCATCAGTCCTTCCAATGAACACCCAGGACTGATCTCCTTTAGGATGGACTGGTTGGATCTCCAAGCAGTCCAAGGGACTCTCAAGAGTCTTCTCCAACACCACAGTTCAAAAGCATCAATTCTTCAGTGCTCAGCTTTCTTCACAGTCCAACTCTCACATCCATACATGACCACTGGAAAAACCATAGCCTTGACTAGATGGATCTTTGTTGAAAAGTAATGTCTCTGCTTTTGAATATGCTATCTAGGCTGGTCATAACTTTCCTTCCAAGGAGTAAGCGTCTTTCAGTTTCATGGCTGCAATCACCATCTGCAGTGAGTTTGGAGCCCCCAAAGATAAAGTCTGACAGTGTTTCCACTGTTTCCCCATCTATTTCCCATGAAGTGATGGGACCAGATGCCATGATCTTCGTTTTCTGAATGTTGAGCTGTAAGCCAACTTTTTCACTCTCCTCTTTCACTTTCATCAAGAGGCTTTTGAGTTCCTCTTCACTTTCTGCCATAAGGGTGGTGTCATCTGCATATCCGAAGTTATTGATATTTCTCCTGGCAATCTTGATTCCAGCTTGTGCTTCTTCCAGCCTAGCTTTTCTCATGATGTACTCTGCATAGAAGTTAAACAAGCAGGGTGACAATATACAGCCTTGACGTACTCCTTTTCCTATTTGGAACCAGTCTGTTGTTCCATGTCCAGTTCTAACTGTTGCTTCCTGACCTTCATATAGATTTCTCAAGAGGCAGGTCAACTGTAGACCTACTAATTCTATCTTGGTGAGTCCTAAGGAAATATACCCCAAATGACAGTACACTGATCAAAAATGATCAGTGACTAACATTATACTGATAATAATACATTTCAGAATGAATAAAGTTGATTAAATGAGTTTTAAAAAGCTGAGTCAGTAGTAAAATCCATATATGCTCTTTAAAAAATTTTTATTGAACTATAGTTGATATGCTGCTGCTAAGTCGCTTCAGTCGTGTCCGACTCTGTGACCCCAGAGACGGCAGCCAGCCAAGCTCCCCCATCCCTGGGATTCTCCAGGCAAGAACACTGGAGTGGGTTACCATTTCCTTCTCCATAGTTGATATATAATATGTTTAATTTCTACGTACAGCAAAGAGACTCAGTTATACATATATATTTTTTTTGTATTTATACACATATATTCTTTTCATGAAGAAGGAAATGGCAACCCACTCCAGTGTTCTTGCCTGGAGAATCCCATGGACAGAGAAGCCTAGTAGACTGCAGTCCATGGGGTCGCACAGAGTCGGACACAAGTGAAGCGACTTGGCAGCAGCAGCAATTCTTTTCATATTCTTTTCCATTATGGTTTATCATGGGATTTTGAATATAGTTCCTTGTGCTCTATAGTAGGGTCTTGTTGTTTATCCGTCTTATGTATGGTAGTTTGCATCTGCTAATCCCAAACTCCCGGTCCTTCCCACTCCCACCCCACCTTCCCTTTGGCAACCACAAGTCTGTTCTCTGTCTATAAGTCTGTTTTTGTTTCTTATTTTAGATTCCACTTTTAAGTGATATCCTATTGTATTTGTGGAGGGCAACAGAGTATGAGATGTTTGGATGGCATCACTGATTCAATGGACATGAACTTGGGCAAACTCCGGGAGATGGTGATGGACAGGGAGGCCTGGCGTGTTGCAGTCCATGGGGTCGCAAGGAGTGAGACACAACTTGGCAACTGAAGAACAACAACATGGTATTTCTCTTCCTTTTTCTGACTTAGTTTAAGCATGAAAATCTCTAGGTCCACCTCATATATAGTTCCAAAAACCAAGAAGCCATACTTACTTTATCATGATTAATTTTAGAAATCCATGTACTGCGGCCAGGTTGCCCCTGACCTCATGTTACACTCTAGGGAGACTAACTAACTGGGCTGTGCCATTTCAACATGAAGAGATCCTGCACAGCTTCTATGTACAGCAGGAAAGTATAAGGGATGTGAAGATGTAAAGTATAACACAATTTGAATCCAAATTATTGGCAGCACATGTATTACTACAGAAAACTCATGAACAAAGTTCAGAAGAGAAATTGAAATTGTTCTTCTGGCCTGGGTACTTGAAAGATTTAAGAGTAACTCTTGAGTTTAGCAGTAGGATTGGGAATAAACAGGCTCTCCAAAGAAGGCTGAGAGACTGCACTTCCTGTACCATATCTTTGTACTTGATCTGCTAGTCACACATTCCCAGAAGTAAGGCTGTAATACATAAATCCTCAATCCAAATGCTCAACTTTAGCATCATCGTGGTAATAACTGTATGTTCCAAGTTTCTGGTACTTTATAGCATCTTTGTCCTACAATTGCAAAATGCCTGTGGAAAGTGATTGCACCTCAAATATTTCAGCTTAATAAAAAATGGAAGTCAGAGGTAGATCTGGAAAAAAATCAGTTATTTGGATAGCAATTTGTAAAATGTTAGTGAAATTTGGTGACCGAAAATGAAATTTCAAGTTGTTGCTAAATCTCCTAGAATAAATTTAGACCACATTGAGTAATAATCAAATTTTCCTTTTCAGGGTAAAACTATAGCTTCATTAAAAAAAAAAAAAATAAAGTTTTGAAGCTTTCTGGAAGAGACAATAAAAGAACAAAGTTAATCTGCAACCTTAAACTATAGGAAAGTGTGTGGATGTTGGCAAAGATGGTTTTGGTTCAAATCCCTGCCCTTAGTTGGGCAAATCCCTTTGTACTTCTGAACTTTCATTTCTTCATGGGAAAACAGGGATAAGAGTGATTGCCTTTTAGGATTGTTACGAAGTTGAAATGAGGCATTACACAAACCAGTGAAAGTCGCTCAATCCTGTCCAACTCTTTACGTCCCCATGGACTATACAGTCCAAGGAATTCTCTAGGCCAGAATACTGGAGTGGGTAGCCTTTCCCTTCTCCAGGGGATCTTCCCAACCCAGGGATCGAACCCAGTCTCCCACACTGCAGGCAGATTCTTTACCAGTTGAGCCACAAGGGAAACCCAAGAATACTGGAGTGGGTAGCCTATCCGTTCTCCAGTGGATCTTCCCAACCCAGGAATCGAATGGAGGTCTCCTGCATCGCAGGCAGATTCTTTACCAACTGAGCTATAAATTTAGACATCCCAATTCCTTCCCAAATGTTTCTTCTCATATGCAGACTTGAATGAGCTTCTTGGTGCATATTCTCCTTCTTTCCCAGGATAGCCAGCTTGATGATAACTCCTTTCCAATATCAGAAGTTTCATCTCTTTACTAATAAAATTTGAACAGGCATCACAAAAGTCAGGGCTACTCCAGTTAAAACTTAGATTTGAGCTTCACCTTGCCTATAGTTACTTGAAGATACCTGTAGCTAAATTAATCTCAATCAAATTCCTAATGAAGTGAGGCTTTTTAGTTGGTTTCCATCTAACCTTTTTATCTGTCCCAACATTCAACAGACCATAAAAACACTGAGTGTTACAAGGAAAAATTGGGAAAAGCTATGAAATGAATCACAAAAGTCATGAGACATCCACAGTGGAAAAATGAGACACTGTCTAGAGCACTGTTGTGGTTGTCTCCGACTTTCATTGTTTTTAATCTGCTTTATAACTCTGTACATCATAGAAAATGAATAATAATCCAAATGGTTCTTGTCCATAAAAAAGAAATGAAGAGCATTTGGTGGAGTGGAAGTGACTAATTTTGCATCTGTCTGTAAATTCGTTTCAAAGTTCCTTGTTACCCACATATCTGTGGTTCTTTAAATTCTTCTTTGGACTGGTTGTAACATCTTACTGACTCACTCATAAATAAGATCAGTTCAGTCCAGTTCAGTCACTCAGTCGTGTCTGACTCTTTGCAACCCCATGAATCGCAGCACGCCAGGCCTCCCTGTCTATCACCAACTCCCAGAGTTCACCCAAACTCGTGTCCATCGAGTTGGTGATGTCATCCAGCTATCTCATCCTCTGTCGTCCCCTTCTCCTCCTGCCCCCAATCCCTCTCAGCATCAGAGTCTTCCAATGAGTCAACTCTTCGCATGAGATGGCCAAAGTACTGGAGTTTCAGCTTTAGCATCATTTCTTCCAAAGAAATCCCAGGGCTGATCTCCTTCAGAATGGACTGGTTGGATCTCCTTGCAGTCCAAGGGACTCTCAAGAGTCTTCTCCACCACCACAGTTCAAAAGCATCAATTCTCTGATGCTCAGCTTTCTTCACAGTCCAACTCTCACATCCATACATGACCACAGGAAAAACCACAGCCTTGACTAGACGGACCTTTGTTGGCAAAGTAATGTCTCTGCTTTTCAATATGCTATCTAGGTTGGTCATAACTTTTCTTCCAAGGAGTAAGCGTCTTTTAATTTCATGGCTGCAGTCACCATCTGCAGTGATTTTGGAGCCCCCAAAATAAAGTCTGACACAATTTCCACTGTTTCCCCATCTATTTCCCATGAAGTGATGGGACCAGATGCCATGATCTTTGTTTTCTGAATGTTGAGCTGTAAGCTGACTTGTTCACTCTCCACTTTCACTTTCATCAAGAGGCTTTTGAGTTCCTCTTCACTTTCTGCCCTAAGGGTGGTGTCATCTGCATATCTGAGGTTACTGATATTTCTCCCAGCAATCTTGATTCCAGCTTGTGCTTCCTCCAGCCCAGCGTTTCTCATGATGTACTCTGCAGATAAGTTAAGTAAGCAGGGTGACAATATACAGCCTTGACGGACTCCTTTTCCTATTTGGAACCAGTCTGTTGTTCCATGTCCAGTTCTAACTGTTGCTTCCTGACCTGCATATAGGTTTCTCAAGAGGCAGGTCAGGTGATCTGGTATTCCTATCTCTTTCAGAATTTTCCAGTTTATTGTGATCCACATAGTCAAAGGCTTTGGCAGAGTCAATAAAGCAGAAATAGATGTTTCTCTGGAATTCTCTTGCTTTTCCGATGATCCAGTGGATGTTGGCAATTTTCTCTCTGGTTCCTCTGCCTTTTCTAAAACCAGCTTGAATATCTGGAAGTTCACGGTTCACGTATTGCTGAAGCCTGGCTTGGAGAAGTTTGAGCATTACTTTGTTAGTGTGTGAGAGATGAATGCAATTGTGCGGTAGTTTGAGCATTCTTTTGGCATTGCCTTTCTTTGGGATTGAAATGAAAACTGACCTTTTCCAGTCCTGTGGCCACTGCTGAGTTTTCCAAATTTGCTGGCATATTGAGTGCAGCACTTTCACAGCATCATCTTTCAGGATTTGAAATAGCTCAACTGGAATTCCATCACCTCCACTAGCTTTGTTCATAGTGATGCTTCCTAAGGCCCACTTGACTTCACATTCCAGGATGTCTGGCTCTAGGTAAGTGATCACACCACCATGATTATCTGGATTATGAAGACCATTTTTTTACAGTTCTTCTGTGTATTCTTGCCACCTCTTCTTAATATCTTCTGCTTCTGTTAGGTCCCTACCATTTCTGTCCTTTCAGTCAGCAAAAACAAGACTGGGAGCTGACTGTGGCTCAGATCATGAACTTCTTATTGCTAAATTCAGACTGAAATTGAAGGAAGTGGAGAAAACCACTAGAACATTCAGGTATGACCTAAATCAAATCCCTTATGATTATACAGTGGAAGTGAGCAATAGATTTAAGGGACTAGATCTGACAGACAGAGTGCCTGATGAATTATGGACGGAGGTTCGTGACATTATACAGGAAATACGAATCAAGATCATCCCCAGGAAAAAGAAATGCAAAAAAGCGAAAAAGGTCTGAGGAGGCCTTACAAATAGCTATGAAAAGAAGGGAAGTGAAATGCAAAGGAGAAAAGGAAAGATATACCCATTTGAATATAGAGTTCCAAAGAATAGCAAGGAGAGATAAGAAAGCTTTCCTCAGATATCAATGCAAAGAAATAGAGAAAAACAATAGAATGCGAAAGACTAGACATCTCTTCAAGAAAATTAGAGATACCAAGGGAACATTTCATGCAAAGATGGGCTCGATAAAGCACGCATCTAGGGATCTTGTTAAAATGGAGAATCTGGGATGAGGGTCTGAGGCTCTGCCTTTCTAATGGTGCTTGGGCCAGACAGTGCTAATTCTGCTGGTCTCCAGCCCACAGTTATTTTTATTTTATGTTTCAGATAAAATGGTCAATGAAGACCTCTGTGACTTAGTCTCCTTTTCTGGGTGCTTAGTCTCTCAGTCATGTACGACTCTTTGTGATCCTATGGATTCTATGGAACCTATGTTTCTCTGTCCATGGTGATTCTCTAGGCAAGAATACTAGAGTGGGCTGCCATACCCTTCTCCAGGGGATCTTCCCAACCCAGGGATTGAACCCAGGTCTCCCACATTACAAATGGATTCTTTGTGGTATGAGCCACCAAGGAAGCATGAATACTGGAGTGGGTAGGCTATCCCTTCTCCAGGAGATCTTCCTGATCCAGGAATCCAACGGAATCCTGTATTGCAGGCAGATTCTTTACCAGCTGGGCTACCTTCATTTTCGGTAATTGAGGTCAATAATCGATCCCACCATGTAGTTTGTGCATGAAAGCACAATGTCTGGAACATAGCAATTACTCTATAAACTGTCTTTGTAACTCTTTAATTTTTTAAAAAAAATTTTAGGATATTTCTCATCAGAGTAACATGGTGTCTGTCTAGGGAATTAAGGAAGTGCTAATAGGAGCAAGGGGGACATAGGAAAGTTGGCATAGGCACTCCACCCTTACTGACAATATGATTTCTGTGTATGCAAAGAACTAGTAGGAGCCTTGTGAAGTTTGGTGGTTTTAGTGTACACGTGTGAAATTGAACTTGCTGAATGTATTTGGGTTTATTAAACCCCATCACAATTTTGCTAACAATTTTACTTTTCTGTGTATAAAATGCATCTCAGTTTATGAAATAAGGTATGAGTCTCACTTCTATTCTTTTATAGATATTGTTTTAGAGAAATAGGGAAATACACAGGAATAGGAATATGGGAATGACATTAAGTTGGGAGTATTTTTATATAAGGAGTAATTATGCTGAAAGAATTTTCTTATTTTATAAACAGGAAGCAAGGATCATACAGATTATATACAGTTGATCTTAGCAGCTAAGATAAAGCTCTTTTTCAACAGATGATACATTTCAAAAATCTGGTTTTCTAATATATATAAAGCTGAGAAACCCCTCTAACCTCTGTCCCATGAAAATACTTTAGTGAACTTTACATTCATAAATTTTGTGGTAAATAGTTGCGTTTTTTTTTTTTTTTTGGAGGGAATTTAGTTTTTCTCTTCTCTATAGTGTGGTTATCATATTGGAATAATCTTGTGTAGAACTATAATCTAGTTACAGATCCTTGTTATTAGTGTCAGTAATAATTACACTATACATTTTTGATGGTTTTTATAATCTTCAGACTGCTTTTACATACATTATTTCTTTTAATATGTTCCACAACTCTGAGTGACAGGCCAGACAAGGATAATTGTTTATGAAGGAAGGCAGGTGAAGTTTGCCCCAAATTACACGGCTGATAAATACTGGAATAAAAATTAGAATCCAAGGCTTCTGATTTCTAACTCAGTGCTCTGCATTTGGCCCAACTAATATTGCACTGAGATTCTGACAGTGAACATAGTAATCCATAATGATCTATAATGATCCTGCTAAATATAGTAATTGGAAACTAAAAGATGCAGGGAAATGACCTTGAGGCAAAATCCAGAGAAGGGGAGGAGGATTGTTCTAAATATATTGTTTTATATATATATATATATTCAGCTTTGTTGAGATATAATTGACCCATGAAAGTTTAAGGCAAACAACGTTAGCTACCATCTCCTTCTCCATCACGTCACATAATTACCATTTTCTTTTTGTGGTATAACATTTAAGATCTACTCTCTTAGCAGCTATCAAGCATATAACACAATATCATTAACTATAATGACCATGCTGTACATTAGATCCCCAGAAGTTATTCATCTTCTAACTGAAATTTTGAATCCTTTGACCAAAATCTCCTCTTTTTCCCCAACCTTCATTCCCTGGTGACCACCATTCTACTCTCTGAGTTTGGCTATTTTAGATTCCACATATAGTAAGAGCATATTTGTCTTTCTCTGACTTATTTCTCTTAGTCTAGTGCCCTCAAGTTCCATCTGAGTTATAGCAAGTGGCAGGATTTCTTTCTTTTTTCATGGCTGAATGATACTCCATTATATATTTCTCTATCTACATAAAATCTTTTTTATTGATTCATCTGTTGACAGACACTTAGGTTGTCTCCATATCTTTTGCCTCCCGTTTGAATGCCTTCCATTTAAATATCACCATTGACAAAGCCCTGATCGTGATAAATCAGAAGTGTTATTTTTTACTTTTTAATTTGATTTGTTTAAACTCATAAGAAGCAAAAACAGTTTCTGAAAATCAATTGGTAGCTGATATGGAATGAGGTACTATCCAACCGTGAAAGAGATGGAAGAGTATCCAAAGGGCTAATTCCTATGCTAATTGCCCTTACCATACCTTGGTTCTATGCCCATCTCACCTCCAGGCAGGTTGCTGGGGTTTCTGGAGGAAACCCAAACTCCTCACTAGTAGCTCTTCAGTCTCCTTACCCTCCTATCTATACTCCTGGCACTTGAGAGCCTGTATTTGCTTCCTTTTCCACTTTCTTCCCCTAATGACCTAAACAGAAGATACTTTAGCACAAAAAAGAAATAAAGAACAGTTTGTTATCTCCACAAAAAGATAGAGGACCTGCCATACAGTATTGGGAACAAAGTAGACAGGGCAAGCAAGCAATGAGATAAAAAAAAAAAAAAAATACATTTTTTGAAGCCAACTAGTATGTGGTGCTATTTAGCTAGCGTATAATTTTCTGTAGTTTGCTGGCTGTGTTTTGGAAGCCTGATAAGATCTGGCCATGGAGGATTGCTCCCGTTCTTCCAAACCTCAGCCTTGTTTCTGCATTTAATTATTCACCAAGTCCAAAAAGACTAAGAGCAATTGTGTTTACTTATTTTCATTTGTCCTGGAATCTGGTTGGTGTGTTGGCTGGATCATCTGAGAAGTAGATGCCAAGATGGACTTAGAAGTGGAAAAGATTTATAGGGGGTAGTCCTTGTGAAAGATAAAAGGCATAGGAAGCAGGAGAACCTTCAGAACTTGATGCAGTTCTGACACTCATTAAAGAGAGAGGGAAGAAAGGAGGATTGAATAGACCATGGTGCAGTTCCAAGAATATTGCTCATAGAATAACCCTGCATATATACAAGGGAGAGCTCTTACGCCATTTCTGTGTTCTATCATTGGTTGGGAAATGTCCAGGTAGCGCATAGTTTTAGCTTGAATACTGAGTAAGATTCTGAAGGCATCCACAGCCAGAGATTGGCAGAAGTTTCCTTTTTGAAAGTAAATCTCAATGGGGGTGCTCCCATAGCTGCTATTGCTGGTAAAAGGGAAGCAGATAGAAACAGAGAGCTAAGTGCCTAGCTGTATACATGAGATGGTAGACATAGCCAAGATTTGTGTCATTTGACAAGAACATGGATACAGATTCATGCATCCATCCATGAATCCATGGATCCACCCACTTAACTATCCACCCATACACTCATGTATCGCCTGACAGCAGCAATCTCTGAAGGTTCTCTCAAAACATGAAACTTATCCATGGTGCTACCTCAGAAACCAAATCTAGATTTTGCCTCTTTGCTACCACAGCCACAATCTGTGAGTGACAACTAGCCTGTATCTCTACCCAATTTGCTTCTGTTCCTAATTTAACTTACACTTCTGAGATGAAGTCCTTTAATAAACCCTAATTTCTACCAGTCAGACACACCTCTTTCTTGAGTCTTAATGATACTTTGCTCCACTGGATAGACCATAATTTATGTTATGGACTTTTGACTCAGTGTTGCAGGCATAAAAGGTGCCTGGCAAGTGATGAGGTTCACTGTGATGTCCTTGGGTTCAGGGTCAATAAGAACAGCTAAGGGACAGCAGAGGTAGTGAGACAGCTTGGCTGTGTGCCTTCCAGTTCTGAAGTCACTGAAACTGTTTACCTTCAAGATAACCATGGCCTTTGGTTATAATATTTCATAGCATCCTCTTTCCAACTAATACGGCCACCAGCCATGAGAAATCATGGACTTGATTTTGAGAGCATATTATTTTGGAGGATAAAGATGGTGGGATTGTCTAGGGCTTGGCAAATAATAAAAAAGGGTTGATTTTTTAAAGAGATATTCCTGCCAACTAGAAATATATCTTTCACTGAATCAGCAGTCTCTAAGGTCCTTTGCATTTCTTTCACCCTGTTACTTATTCCATCAAAGGTCATGGATCTCACCATAATAGGAACTAATTCCTCCCTTTTTCTTTCTAAAACAGTGTTTACATTTTGGCAGGCCTTCTCTCACATGGTTTAAAGAACCACATGTGTTTGCAGGCATTCTATCAAGTAGTTTAGAGAACATAAAACTTGCAGTAATAATTTTGGGGAGTAAATTTTATTGTTATGGCTTTAAAACACAATCAAATAAAAACAAGAATTCCATTAGTAGTTGAATATTGTAATAATAGAGTTGAGAATAAATTTTACGGCTATAAGAACTATAAAACAGCAATAATAAAAAACACTATTATTGTGAATAAATTGTGTTGAGATGACTAACTAGAAAGCTATAAAACACAATGATAAGGAATAATCTAATCACCAGAAAAGATATGATAATAATTCACGCTTGTTAGCGAGGAGTCCATGGTTCCAGTTCATTGGCCCCGGGTGCTCTAGGTTACTGCCTGCATTCCATAGGTTGCAGAAAGATAATCTTTGACCATTGGGTTGGCAGGAGACTACATATTACAGTGAAATTGGACATGGGGATTGAGGAAAATCCAATTATCAGTGAAAACCCTGTGTAGTACTGCCAAACGTCCTCACAATGTATTCTTAAAAATTATTTGCAGGGTTCCATTAACAATTTGTATGCATTATTTGATCATGCATTTCATGTACTTCTTATTTTTATTTGTATTCTTTTTCTTCAGAATGACTGCATGGGATTGCATAGCTATTGAGGGGAAAAGCCTATTTAATCTTGCTTTTAATTTAAACTACCCATGCATCCCTGAGTCCATCTGGGTCCCCTTCCAATTAGCAGAAGCATGGAAAGAAAACACCCTTATCTCCTATGTTCCTCTCTCCCTCTGTGGAGCTCTCAGCTCCATGAAAACATTTGCTTCAGAGTTAGGACCACCCAGGTGGCTGACCTGTCTCTGCACCAGGTGAGGGGAAGAATATCACAGGGGTTGCATTTTACTTCTCATTCTGAACACCATCAAAATTCAAATTCAAGATTTCCAAATTGACAATTTCCCCAGGGGGATGAAGGAAGATTATTAACCATGAAGTTTCTATTAGGCCACAGAAGCGTGCTGCAGAATTTTCTGTACTCCCCACCTCCTCTCTCTTCTTGGTCCTTTTTGAACCAACTCTAGTTGACTTTTGTCTTATCACATGCCATGTACTGACTGAAATTGCTCTTTTCAAGGTCTCCATGAATCTCTATCCAGCTAGTTCTCAGCCCTCATCAGACTTGACCTCTTTACAGGATTTGGCCCAGTGGGTAACTCTCACTTTCTTAAAATGCTCTTCTCACTTGACTTCTGGGACACAACAGTCTCTCAGTTTTTTATATACCTCACTGGCTGTTTTTCCTTAATTTCATTGCTGATTTCTCCTCTTCTGTACCACGATCTCTAAATGTCATACTGACCTACACCTCAGTCCTTGTTCTTCCCTTCTCACTCTATCTATACTTGGCCCCTAGAAGGGCTCGTCTGTGTGGCTTCAAACACCAGCTCTTTCATCCCAGAGAGCCACAAATGTATGCACTTCACTCCAGCTTTCCTTTGAGATCCAGCCTGCTATAGCTGCTGCCCATTTCTAAGTCCTTGGGATGTCTAAGAAACATCTCAAAATTATCAACCCTAAATCGAATCTTGACTTTCCATCCCCTCAGAGTCACTCTTCCGTTGATTTCCCCCATATCATAAACAGTCACTACTATTCAGTCCATTTCGTGGCCCTTCAATCTAGGAGGTGTTCTTGAGTTTCCTAATCCCCTCATACTTTGTATTTACTCCATAAGCATATGTGTTAGTCTGCTGTTAAAATAAATTCCCAGTGCAACCATGGCTTACCATGTGGTCCATAACATTTAGCACTGGGCCCCATCATTTCTCCCCTGGAATACTGTGGTAACCTTCCCCACTGCTCTTTCTGTCTTCATTTTTTATTATAAATTTAATTATTTATCATTGAAGGATAATTGCTTTACAATACTGTGTTGGTTTCTGCCATACATCAACATGAGTCAGCCATAGGCATACATATGTCTCCTCTCTCTTGAACCTCCCTCCCATCTCCCACTCCTTCCCACCCCTCTAGGTTGTTACAGAGCCCCTGATCTAGTTCCCTGAGTTATGCAACAAATTCCCATTGGTTATCTATTTTACGTATGGTAGGGTATATGCTATCATGTTAGTCTCTCCATTCGTCCCCAGGTCTCCCTCCTCCCTCCAACCTATGTCCATAAGTCAGTTCTGTATGTCTGTATCTCCATTGCTATCCTGAAAATAGGTTAATAAGTACCATCTTTCTAGATTGCATATATATGATATTTGTTTTCTCTTTCTGACTTGCTTCACTCTGTATAATAGGCTCTAGGTTCTTCTACCTCATTAGAACTTACTCAAATGCATTCCTTTTCATTGCTGAGTAATATTCCACCGTATATATGTACCACATTCTTTATCCATTCACTGTTGATGGATATTTAGGTTGCTTCCATGTCTTAGCTATTGTAAATAGTGCTGCAATGAACACTGGAGAACACGTGTCTTTTTCAATTTTGGTTTCTTCTGTGTGCAAGCCTAATAGTGGGATCTCTGCATCATATGGTTGTTTTATTCCTAATTTTTTGAGGAATCTCCATACTGACTTCCATGGTGGCCATATCATTTTACATTCCCACCAAAGTGTAAAAGGGTTCCTTTCTGCACAGCCTGTCTAGGATTTAGGACTTTCTCATGATGGCCATTTTGACTGGTGTGAGGTAATATCTCATTGCACTTTTGATTTACATTTCTCTAATAATGAGTGATGGGAGAAATATCAATAACCTCAGATATGCAGATGACACCACCCTTATGGCAGAAGAGAAGAGGAACTAAAAAGCCCCTTGATGAAAGTGAAAGTGGAGAGTGAAAAAGTTGGCTTACAGCTCAACATTCAGAAAATGAAGATCATGGCATCCGGTCCCATCACTTCATGGGAAATAGATGGGGAAACAGTAGAAACAGTGTCAGACTTTATTTTTGGGGGGCTCCCAAATCACTGCAGATGGTGACTGCAGCCATGAAATTAAAAGATGCTTACTCCTTGGAAGGAAAGTTATGACCAACCTAGATAGCATATTGAAAAGCAGAGATATTACTTTGCCAACAAAGGTCCGTCTAGTCAAGGCTATGGTTTTTCCAGTGGTCATGTATGGATGTGAGAGTTGGACTGTGAAGAAAGCTGAGCACCGAAGAATTGATGCTTTTGAACTGGGGTGTTGGAGAAGACTCTTGAGAGTCCCTTGGACTGCAAGGAGATTCAACCAGTCCATTCTGAAGGAGATCAGCCCTGGGACTTCTTTGGAAGGAATGATGCTAAAGCTGAAACTCCAGTACTTTGGCCACCTCATGCGAAGAGTTGACTCATTGGAAGACTCTGATGCTGGGAGGGATTGGGGGCAGGAGGAGAAGGGGACAACAGAGGATGAGATGGCTGGATGGCATCACCGACTCGACCGACGTGAGTCTGAGTGAACTCTGGGAGTTGGTGATGGACAGGGAGGCCTGGCGTGCTGCGATTCATGGGGTCGCAAAGAGTCAGACATGACTGAGCAACTGAACTGAACTGAATAATGAGTGATGTTGAGCATCTTTTCATGTGTTTATTGGCCATCTCTGTATCTTCTTTGAGAAATGTCTGTTCAGGTCTTCTGCCCATGTTTTGATTTGGTTACTTTTTCTTAATATTGAGCTACTTGTATAAAATAGATGACTAATGTGAACATATTGTATAGCACAAGGAACTCTACTCAGTACCTGTTGTGACCTGTTGAGGCTGTTCAGTTGTGGTGACCTACTGAGGCTGTTCAATCACTCAGTCTGACTCTTTGAGGCCCCATGGACTGCAGCATGTCAGTCTTCCCCATCCTTCACCATATCCCAGAGCTTGTCCAAATTCACATCCATTGAGTCAGTGATGCCATCCAACTATCACATTATCTGTTGCCCCCTTCTCCTACCTTCAATATTTCCCAGCATCTGGGTCTTTTCCAATGAATTAGTTCTTTGCATCAGTTGGCCCAAAGTATTGAAGCTTCAGCTTCATTATCAGTCCTTCAAATGAACATTTAGGGTTGATTTCTTTTAGGATTGACTGGTTTGATCTCTTTGTCATCCAAAGGACTCTCAAGAGTCTTCTCCAGCACCAGAGTTCAAAGGCATCAATTCTCTGGCACTCTCACATCTGTACATGGCTACTGGAAAAACCATAGCTTTGACTGTACTGACCTTTGTCGGCAAATTAATGTCTCTGCTTTTTAACATGCTGTCTAGGTTTGTCATTGCTTTTCTTCCAAGGTGCAAGTTCAGTTCAGTTCAGTTCATTCAGTCATGTCCAACTCTTTGTGACCCCATGGACTGTAGCACCCCAGGCTTCGCTTTTTATCACCAACTCCTGGAGCTTGCTCAAACTCACATCTATCCAGTTGGTGATGCCATCCGACCATCTCATCCTCTGTCATCCCCTTCTCCTCCTGCCATCAATCTTTCCCAGCAACAGGGTCTATCCCAATGAGTCAGTTCTTTGCATCAGGTGGCCAAAGTATTGGAGTTTCAGCTTCAGCATCAGTCCTTTCAATGAATATTCAGGACTGATTTCCTTTAGGATGGACTGATTTCCTTTAGGATGAACTGATTTGATCTCCTTGCAGTCCAAGGGAATCCCAAGAGTCTTCTCCAACACCACAGTTCAAAAGCATCAATTCTTTGGCACTCTTCTTTCTTTATAGCCCAACTCTCACATCCATACATGATTACTGGAAAAACAGTAGCTTTGACTAGATGGAACTTGGTTGGCAAAGTAATGTCTCTGCTTTTGAATATGCTGTCTAGGTTGGTCATAACTTTTCTTCCAAGGAGCAAGCATCTTTTAATTTCATGGCTGCAGACACCATCTGCAGTGATGTTGGAGACCAAAAAAATAAAGTGAATCACTGTTTCCATTGTTTTCCCATCTATTTCCCATGACGTGTTGGGACTGGATGCCATGATCTTCATTTTTAAAATGTTGTGTTTTAAGTCAGCTTTTAAACTCTTCTTTTTCAGTTTCATCAAGAAGGCGCTTTAGTTCCTCTTTGCTTTCTGCCATAAGGGTGGTGTCATCTCCATATCTGAGGTTATTGATATCTCTTCGGGCAATCTTGATTCCAGCTGTGCTTCATCCAGTCCAACATTTCTGATGATGTACTCTGCATATAAGTTAAATAAGCAGGATGACAATATACAGCCTTGAGGTACTCCTTTCCCAATTTGAAACCAGTCTGCTATTCCATGTCCGGTTCTAACTGTTGTTTCTTGACCTGCATACAGATTTCTCACGAGGCAGGTAAGGTGGTCTCGTATTCCCGTCTCTTTCAGAATTTTCCACAGTTTGTTGTGATCCACACAATCAAAGGCTTTGGCGAAATCAATAAAGCAGAAGTAGATGGTTTCCTGGAATTTTCTTACTTTTTCTATGATCCAACTAATGTTGGCAATTTTATCTCTGGTTCCTGTGCCTCTTCTAAATCCAGCTTGAACATTTGGAAGTTCTCAGTTCACATACTGTTAAAGCCTAGCTTGGAGAATTTTGAACATTACTTTGCTAGCATGTGAGATGAGTGCAATTGTGTAGTAGTTTGAACATATTTTGGCATTGCCTTTCTTTGGGATTGGAATGAAAACTGACCTTTTTCAGTCCTGTGGCCACTGCTGAGTTTTCCAAATTTGTTGGCATATAGAGTGCAGCATTTTCACAGCACCATCGTTTAGGATTTGAAATAGCTCAGCTGAATTCCATCACCTCCACCAGCTTTGTTCGTAGTGATGTTTCCTAAGGCCCACTTGACTTCTCATTCTAGCATGTCTGGCTCTAGGTGAGTGGTCACACCATCTTGGTTATCTGGGTTATGAAGATCTTTTTGTGTAGTTCTTCTGTGTATTCTTGCCATCTTTTCTTAATATTTTCTACTTCTGTTATTTCCATACCATTTCTGTACTTTATTGTGCCCATCTTTGCATGAAATATTCCCTTGGTATTTCTAATTTTCTTGAATAGCTCGCTAGTATTTACCATTCTATTGTTTTACTCTATTTCTTTGCATTGTTTACTTTAAAAGACTTTCTTATCTCTCCTTGCTGTTCTCTGGAACTCTGCATTCAGATGCATGTATCTTTCCTTTTCTCCTTTGCCTTTTGCTTTTCTTCTTTTCTCAGTTATTTGTAAGGCCTCCTTAGACAACCTTTTTCCTTTTGCATTTCTTTTTCTTGGGGATGGTTTTGATCACCACCTCCTGTCCAGTGTTATGAACCTCCATCCATAGTGGTGACCTGAATGGGAAGGAAAGCCAAAAGGGATGGTATATATGTATAAATATGATTGATTGATTTTGCTATATAGTAGAAACTAACACAGCATACGTGTGTGGTCCCTTCAGTCATGTCCAACTCTGTGACCCTATGAACTCTAGTTGGCCATTTTCCTCCGTCCATGGAGATTCTCCAGACAAGAATACTGGAGTGGGTTGCCATGCCCTCCTCCAAGGTACCTTACTGACCCAGGAATGGAACCCATGTCTGTTTTGTGTCCCACATTGGCAGGTAGGTCTTTACCACTAGTGGCACCTGGGTAGCCCAACACAACATTGTAAAGCAACTTTACATCAATAAGATTAATTAAAAATAAAAATATCAAAACACAACTTGTTCAATGATTTCTTAGAATAAAACCCTAAGTCCATACTGTGGCCCATGGTTTCTACTAGATCTGGCTCTTGCCTATCTCTCTGACTTCGTTTTCCATCACTCTCTCTTGCTCCTACTTCACTTAAACACTGATTTTCTTCCAGTTCCTCTATCACGCCAAGCTCATTTCTTCCCTACATGTTTGGCCCCCTTTACTTAAAATACCTTTTCTACAGACCTTTGAAGAACCACATCATTCAGAACTGTCTTACATCAGTCAGGAATGGCTCTCTATCTCAATATATTCTTGGCCCATATATTTCCTTACTTTGATTTCCTTTACTCAAAATTGTATTATTTGTTTGTAAACTTGCTTATTCTCTTCTCAATTCTACTGTGAATTCCATTTAAAGAACCTCATTCATCTTGTATGTATTGATCTTTGTAATAGTGCTTGGTACCTGGTGAGTACTCATGACATTTTCGTAGAATAAATGAATGGATGAATGATCATACATGGCAAAGGATTTAGAAGAATCCCCGAATGCTAGAACCCTAACCCCCACCATGAGGGGAGATGCTTAGTGGCTCAGTTGTGTCTGACTCTTTGTGACCCTTTGGACTATAGCCAGCTACTGTCCTCTGTCCATGTGATTTTTCAGGCAAGGTTTTTCAGGAAGTGGATTGCCACTTCTTCCTCTAGGGGATCTTCCTGTTTCAGGGATTGAACCCATATCTCCTGCATTGCAGGCAGATTCTTTACTGCTGAGCTCCCCTGGTGACTCAGATGGTAAAGAATCTGCCTGCAATGCAGGACACCCGGGTTGAATTCCTGAGTCAGGAAGATCTCCTGGAGAATTCCATTGGCAGAGGAACCCGTTGGGACTGCATAGCGTCGGACGTGACTGAACAACGAACACACACAACCCAAATGCTAAGAACTCTGTTTAAACCTTTTACGTCTCTGCACTAAAATTTGCCTAGCTCAGTTAGATTTTTATCGGTAATCTTAACTTGAACCTTTGTTTTATTGGTCACTGTTTGAGATTCGAGCCGAATCCTGGGTTTGTCTAAAACAAGGGGGTGGGAGGCAGTGTCTGACAAGAGTCCTTTATGTAAGAAGAATGTATGGGGAAATCCACTTGGGAAAGGATTTAAAACATTTTCATTGCTCATATATGGAGAGGCCCGGGTTTAAGGAGCTGATGATGTGGTCCATCAGAACAAGAGAAGACATTTGACCCCAGATAAAGCCTTAGATTGCAGAGTGAAGTGAAGATACTGAATAATAATCATGCCCACCATGACCAGAGCAGAAGACACACCCCCTATTTTACTCAATGACCTGTGTGGAAGAAAGAGCAGGAGTAGTCTGCTCTTGAATATGGGTGATGGGGATTCCTAGAACTGAGGACTTTACACAGGGAAGAAACTTCTTTCTGGATCTGGGGGAGCCAAGAACTTTGATAAAGTTGGTTTTAAAGGAGAAAAAAGTCAAGTAATTTTCCACTATTTAAAAAAAGCTGTTTGAAGACATGATGGAGTAAATGAAGCAACTGCTCACATATTAACTTCTGCTGAGACATCTAGTAACTGACTTATCTTATCTTGATTGTGGGAGCCTATGCCCTTATGCATTCTCAGAGACACAGGATAGACTGATCTGCACGAGAAGCACAGGATTTTCTAGCTCTCTTTACAGAAGAATGAAACCTCTGCTTGGAACCTTTTATCTGTTGGGTATGCTGGTTCCTGGTTGGTTGGGATATGATAGGTGAGTATGAAGTGGAAGGAGGGGTGACTGGTATGATTTGGATTGTCTAAATGGAAAGCTTCTTTTTAATATCAGTGCAGTTGGATTCTCCACTCTTCCTACCCATTACACACACCACCATGAAATGAGAATAATAATGACTGAAATTTTATCATTGAGCATTACTCTGTGTGTGTGTGTGTGTGTGTGTGTGTGTGTGTGTTAGTTGCTCAGTCATGTCTGGCTCTTTGCAACACCATGGACTGTAGCTTGCCAAGCTCCTCTGTCCATGGACTTCTCCAGGCAAGAATACTTTTCCAGGGGCTCTTCCCAACCCAGGAATCGAACTGAGCATTACTCTGCAGCTGCTGCTGCTAAGTTACTTCAGTCGTGTCCAACCCTTTGCAACCCCATGCATTGTAGCCCACCAGGCTCCTCTGTCCATGGGATTCTCCAGGCAAGAATACTGTAGTGAGCCATTCCCTTCTCCAGAGCATTACTCTAATAATCTTTAAATAAATATATAGATCTTCAACAAAGATTTCCTAGCACAGTGTATGATAAATACCAATAGATATGTCATATTTTGTAATTGAAAAAAGAAAACTGTAATGAAAATTCTATATCCCTCATTTACATAATTTCTCCATTTATAAATCACATTATTCTAATTATTCAGAAAATGTTTCAAGTGTTTAAAACTACCAAACAATTTCACTCAGACATAATTACTGTTGATGTTTTTGAATAGATAGTGAGATCGCTAATTAAGCATATAGTACTACTGCAAACATTTTTCAGTTAAGTTGTCTTATACAAAACTTCTTATGGCATTCATAACTTCTTAAAGCATAATGCAATCACTAATAACAGTTCATCATTGCTACCCTACAAGGCAGAGTGATTCCTACTGTCATTTGGTACATAATACTGTGATGCACATCCAGCCATATGATAATTTTTGTTGTTATTTTGCAAATTTTTTATTATTTCCCTAATATAAGTTATAAGAAGTGGAATCACTGGGTTAGAAGCTGCAAAAAGCTCAAGAATCTTGCTACATCCGCCCTCTAGAAAAGCTGCATCAGTTTACACTTCCAGCTACAGTGTATGAAAGCACTTTTTAAGCATTTTCCAACTTGACAAGTGAAAAATGCCCACAGTTACTTATTTTTCATTTTGTTGATTTCTTATAAGGTTAAGTATTTTGTCTTATTTATTATTCATTTTATGTTTATAAATTGCTCATTCATGTCATTTGCCCATTTTGTGTCCTTTCTCCACTCATAATGAAGAACTTTTTTGAATATATAATATATATAAACATTGCGTGTATGTATAGTTTCAAAATAAAGTATATTTTCCTGTATTAATATTATACATAGCTTATTATTCTGCACATTTAATATATCTCATCATGCATGTGTGGTTATAAACAGTGTTTCTTCTTTAGTTCCATGTTTAATCTAATCCTACAGCAAACACGCTCTCACTGAACAGAGAAATCCAGTCCAATTTTTGCCCCAGATTAACTGTATGACCTCAGCCTGTCCCTCAGCTTCATAGACAGTCTGATTTCAGGTATATAAAGGAAGTCCAGGATCTAGTGATACCTAAAGCTCTTTGCATCACCATCTCATGTTTTCATTACTTTACTTGGGTTTCATATAGATACTGCATTTATCTTCTCTTCTGAGATTCTTCATTCATAAATCAGAGACAAAGACTTACATATGTTACAGGACTTTGATTGGAATAAAAAACTTGCTTAAAATATCACAAACCTTCAAACTTACATATTCTTTGAATCAGTATTCCTTCTTCTGTAAATTTATATTGAGAAAACAAACTATGGAAAGAATCATATGCACTGAGATATAGCTTTATTTATAAGATAAACATGATATTAAATATTATAACATTTGGAAACAACCTGTGTGCCCCACATTAAGGTATGTAAATATTGATACATGACATATGACAGTAGGATATTATTTATCCACTAGAATAATAACTATGAAAAAATTAATAGCATGGGAAAAGACATGTTTTATGCTAAAAGAAAGATGCAGAACACAAAATGTAATAAAAAATACTTTAAAAAAATAGAAGAAACCAGGTATGTACCAAAATGGACACTGTTATCTTTGGCTGGTAATTCCTTTCCTTTTCCCTCAATTATTCTTCATTTTGCAAATATCTACAAAGGAGATACATAAAATTTTTATTTTAAAAATGATTGACAAGCCCAAGTTAAATTATGGAAGTGATTTGGCTCAGATATGGGGAATCAGACAAGATGGCTTCCAGTGCACAGCTCCTCATCCCAGCTCTTGAGCAAAACATTTCAAATCTCCTAGTCCTGGTCCTTGTTGATGGTTTTCATTTTCATTTTCATTATTATTTACTGACATTAAATAATGCCCACTTTCGTATGGCTCTTACCAACTCAAAACATAGGTTAGCTGCCATTTTTGATTCTCCTTACACACTTCGTGTGATGTAGTCAGTTCAGTTCAGTCCAGTCGCTCATTCGTGTCCAATTCCTTGCGACCCCATGAACTGTAGCATGCCAGGCCTCCCTGTCTATCACCAACTCCCGGTGTCCACCCAAACCCATGACCATTGAGTCGGTGATGCCATCCAACCATCTCATCCTCTGTCGTCCCCTTCTCTTCCTGCCCTTAATCTTTCCCAGCATCAGGGTTTTTTCCAGTGAGTCAGCTCTTCACATCAGGTGCCCAAAGTATTGGGAGTTTCAGCTTCAACATCAGTCTTTCCAGTGAACACTAAGGACTGATCTCCTTTAGGATGGGCTGGTTGGATCTCCTTGAAGTCCAAGGGACTCTCAGGAGTCTTCTCCAACACCACAGTTCAACAGCATCAATTCTTCACCTCTCAGCTTTCTTTATAGTCCAACTCTCACAGCCATACATGACCACTGGAAAAACCATAGCCTTGACTAGACGAATCTTTGTTGGCAAAGTAATGTCTCTGCTTTTCAATATGCTGTCTAGGTTGGTCATAACTTTCCTTCCAAGGAGTAAGCGTCTTTTAATTTCATGGCTGCAGTCACCATCTGCAGTGATTTTGGAGCCCAGAAAAATAAAGTCAGTCACTGTTTCCACTGTTTCCCCATCTAATTGCCATGAAGTGTTGGGACTGGATGCCATGATCTTCTTTTTCTGAATGTTGAGCTTTAAGCCAACTTTTTCACTCTCCTCTTTCACTTTCATCAAGAGGCTCTTTAGTTCTTCACTTTCTGCCATAAGGGTGGTGTCATCTGCATATCTGAGGTTATTGATATTTCTCCCAGCAATCTTGATTCCAGCTTGTGCATCCTCCAGCCCAGCATTTCTCATGATGTACTCTGCATAGAAGTTAAATAAGCAGGGTGACAATATACAGCCTTGACATACTCCTTTTCCTATCTGGAACCAGTCTGTTGTTCCATGTTCAGTTCTAACTGTTGCTTCCTGACCTGTATACAGATTTCTCAAGAGGCAGGTCAGGTGGTCTGGTATCCCCATCACTTTCAGAGTTTTCCACAGTTTATCATGATCCACACAGTCAAAGGCTTTGGCATAGTCAATAAAGCAGAAATAGATGTTTTTCTGGAACTCTCTTGCTTTTTCAATGATCCAGGGGATGTTGGCAATTTGATCTCTGGTTCCTCTGCCTTTTTTAAAACCATCTTGAATATCTGATGTAATAGTAGTCCAGAAAATCTACAGTTAACAAGGATGACAAGCTTTGTAATCTTTCCCTTGATCATTTAGGGAGGTGGTCTATTATATATATTACATATTCCCAATATGTAGAATCATTTGGATCAAGCCTATGGATCAAGGATATGCTTGATATCCATATGCTCAGTCATGCCCAACTCTTTGTAACCCTTTGGACTGTAGCCCACCAGGCTCCTCTGCCCGTGGAATTTTCCAGGCAAGCATACTGGAGTGGGTTTCCATGCTCTCCTCCAAGGGGTCTTCCCAACCCGGGAATTGAACCCCCATCTCTTACATGTCCTGCATTGGCAGGTGAGTTCTTTACCACTAACACCACCTGAGATGCTCCAGTAATTACTGTAAAATACTATGCAGTCAATAAAAATATTTATAATGAGTTTCTATTAGTTTGAGGAAATGTCTTTGGTAGAATATATAATAAAAAGAAGCAAAAACAAAATTATATATAGATATAATTTGCACTGTGTTTATTAAAAAATATGCACTGATAAAAGCCTGAAGGGAAATATGTCAAAATATCAGCAGTGGTTAACTGAAGAATGAAGAAGATGGGATTATTCCTTCCTTCTCTCTTCTATTTTTCTTCTCTCTGTACTTCCTAACTTTCCACTTATAAGCAAATGTTAATTTTGTAAGAGAGAAAAAAAATTGAAAATACATTACTGTCATGAAATATTCATGTAACTGTTTCCTAAGTATTTAAATACAAAATTTGCCTCAATATACATTAGGATTTTTTGCCTCTTTCAACATTCCAAAAAAAATTTCATCAGACAATCTTTGATCTGCAGTATTTATTAATAATGTACCCCAAGAGATCATTTTCTCTGTTAAACATTTTATGAATTCCTATTCAAAAAGAATACACAACGTACAATAATCTTTTCATTTGATCGTGAGATGAGACTGGTGATAATCCGGGGGATTAGACAGCTTTTTCCTTCCCTATCTACATGTATTATGCATCACCCAAGAAATTGCCTGGAAACAGGAAGCTGCCTTTTCTAAGTATATGGTTTATATGTTGCTTGAACTAAGTAACATTTGGGGTTTTGAGATATAAGTATTGTGTTTAATGTCATGTAAAATGATCAGCACTTCTAATATTAGGGGTTTTCATTCAAATCTCATATGGTTCACTTTTTTTGCATATTGTATGGACCCAGTCATTCAATGCTGGGCTTGGACATTTTCCAGACATTTAACTGGGGCAAAGTTGAAGGTCGGTGCTTGATAGTGTCCAGTGACCTTTCATTTATTCCCTTCCATATTGTAAAATTGCTTGGGAATACCAGCTCAGTTGAAACAGAAATTCACCAGCTGCCAGGACTGCTTTTCAGTGTGTTCACTTTCCTATGTTACCAAGTAGATGACTGTGATCGAAACAGACCTTTGCTGAACTATGTGATGGAAATAACCGTGTTGCCTTGAACAACCACCATCCCTGGTCCCAACCACACAGGAAAGCATCTGCAGTGATCTCCTTTCCCAGTTGTACAGTCAGTGTGAGGAGTGAGAAGGAAGGGCTGAATGGACTCTTCTCATTAGCTTCATTTCCTCTCCTCTCCCCATTCTGCAAAAGCACTGAAACTAGGTTCCAACGCATTTATAGTGCTAATACTTTTTTAGCTTTCTTGTAGTCCAAATTAGAGATTGATAATTTTTAAAAAAGGCTAATAAACATTTTTATGCATATTTTCTAGAGTATAATGAATGTATAATTGGACTTCCCAGGTGGCACTAGTGGTAAAGAACCCCCCTGCCAATGCAGGTAGATGTGAGATTTGTGGGTTGGATCCCAAAGTCAGGAAGATCCCGGGAGGAGGGCATGGCAACCCACTCCAGTATTCTTGCCTGAGAATCCCATGGACAGAGGAGCCTGGCAGGCTACAGCCCATGGGGAAGCAACGACTCAGACATGATAAGCGATTTAGCACACACACAAATGTCTAATTTAGCCTCTGTAACAAAATCTTCAGAGGAGAAAAAAAAAAAAATCCAACAACCTAGGACACTAGTATTTACCTTAAGGATTATTGTTAGAACTATATATAGAGTTAGAACAGTGCTGACATACATAATTGCTTGTAAAATATTGGTTGTTATTATAACCAGCTACTTTTCAGTTTGGAATTCTCCTTCTCCTGTCCTCAATATACTTAGTGCACTATTTAATTGGTAATTAGGCTCTAGCTTATCATACCTCACTTTATATTTTTTAATAGCTAAGTTATTTTGCTTTTCATGTATTTATATCTCACTTCCTTAAGTAGATTTTAAGCTCTGTAAGGAAGAAATCTACATTCTATTACTATTACTATGTTATCACTTTTGCATAGAGTCCCAAGGGTGCCTGCCTATTGGATTGTTGAATGAATTAGGTAAGATAATAATGTAAATGTTTAGACTGGTGCCTAGAATATAGTGCCCAATAAGGGTTAACAAATGTTACTATAACATATATATATGAGATGATTATTTGATAATAGCAGATGAAATGAGCTTCTGAAAATGTATGGGTAAGTTGAATTTAAAAAAATTTTAAACACCAAGGGATGTATGTGTTTTCTTTATAAAATGTTAATATGTTTTGTAAATAATCAGCCTCAACATATTACACTTAGAGTATTTTTAAACTGAAATTGTTCATTCTGAAGCACTCTGATTTTCTTAAAAAAATCGAATAAATGATAAGCATTAGAAATTCATCCTTGAGTGGAAAAGTGTATTGCTCCACAAAAATTACAATTTTAATAGCAGTTGTTTCTTGTAATCTCCTTTCAAAATTAATTTCATTGTTTTAACTAATTATCTAGACAATCATATCTTGTGAGCTTTTCTTGGACAGGCTAAATGAAGTACTGCTCATTTAACAATAAAACATTTACAGCTTTGAAGATAAAGAGGTTCTGCTAAGTTCAGATTATTATTATTAATATGGTAACAATTAAAATCATGGAATTGTGTAGAGAAATTGATTTCTACTACAGTGGGTGATTATTATGGTACATGGTGTTAATTGAGCAGATTAAAATATTAAATGTAGTCAGTTCTACATTGAAGTTATATTGATGTGAATGGAACTTGAGTTTTAATTAATTTATCAAAATATTTTGTAGTTTGATATTGTTTGAAGATAATATCAGTTAGATGGCTAAAGTATACTCCATATGATTAGTATTTTCAATATTATTGTAGCAAAATAGGGTTTTTACTTAGCATTGTTTTGAATTGCTACTTTGTTTTAACATACATTAAGCATTAACTAAGTTCCAAAATCACTGCAGATGGTGACTGCAGCCATGAAATTAAGACGCTTACTCCTTGGAAGGAAAGTTATGACCAACCTAGTTAGCATATTGAAAAGCAGAGACATTACTTTGCCAACCAAGTTCCATCTAGTCAAAGCTATTGTTTTTCCAGTAATCATGTATGGATGTGAGAGTTGGGCTATAAAGAAAGCAGAGTGCCAAAGAATTGATGCTTTTGAACTGTGGTGTTGGAGAAGACTCTTGAGAATCCCTTGGACTGCAAGGAGATCCAACCAGTCCATTCTGAAGGAGATCAGCCCTGGGATTTCTTTGGAAGAAATGATGCTAAAGCTGAAACTCCAGTACTTTGGCCACCTCCTGCGAAGAGTTGACTCATTGGAAAAGACTCTGATGCTGGGAGGGATTGGGGGCAAGAGGAGAAGGGGATGACAGAGGATGAGATGGCTGGATGGCATCACTGACTCAATGGACATGAGTTTGAGTGGACTCCGGGAGTTGGTGATGGACAGGGAGGCCTGGCGTGCTGCAATTCATGGGGTCACATAAGAGTCGGACACGACTGAGTGACTGAATTGAATTGAACTGAGTGCTATTAACATAGAAAGAAATCACTCCAAATATAGTTATTGGGTAAATGAATGATCAATTACTATGCTCTTATAATGAAAATATAACCCTATATTTAACTTAGGTAAAAACTTTTAGTTAGGGAACCAAAACATTCCTCAAACATTTGTGTGGATTGAAGACAGAGAATTAGCTCTATGACTTACTAACTCTGTGACTGTCTGCAAGTTACTTGGTTTCTCTTGGCCTAGTTTCCTTATTTGTAAAACATGCATGATGACATTTCACAGAGTTGAAATGAGAATAAATCATATAGTGTGCATTATTGTTCTGGCACAATATCTGGCACAAAGGAGAGGCATTGAATACTTTTATCAAACTGTTTGTTAAAATATAAGCCATACATGGCTATCTATTTCATAGGCCTATATCTATTATGGGCTTCCCAGGTGGCTCAGTGGTAAAGAATCCACCTGCCAATGCAGGAGACCTGGGTTCTATACCTGAGTTGGGAAGATCCACTGGAGAAGGAAATGGCAACCCAATCCACTCCATTATTCTTGCCTGGGAAATCCCAAGGACAGAGGAACCTGGTGGGCTAAACAGTCCATGAGGTGACAAAAGAGTCAGAGATGACTTAGCAACTAAGCAACAAAGAATATATATTATAGAAATTGAATTAATAACCTTACAAAACAGAAAGCACCAAGCCCAGATGGGTTCACTGGTGAATTCTATGAAATATTTAAGGAAAAGGTTGTATCTCTACAATTTCATCCAAAAAATAGAAGCAGAGGGAATATTTTTTAATTTCTTTGAGGCCAACCAAATATCAAAACCTCTATTTTTGCTTTATTGACTATGCCAAAGCCTTTGACTGTGTGGATCACAGTAAACGGTGGAAAATTCTTAAAGAGATGGAAATACCAGACCACCTGACCTGCCTCTTGAGAAACTTGTATGCAGGTCAGGAAGCAACAGTTAGAACTGGACATGGAACAACAGACTGGTTCCAAATAGGAAAAGGAGTATGTCAAGGCTGTATATTGTCACCCTGCTTATTTAACTTCTATGCAGAGTACATCATGAGAAACTCTGGGCTGGAAGAAGCACAAGCTGGAATCAAGATTGCCAGGAGAAATATCAATAACCTCAGATATGCAGATGACACCACCCTTATGGCAGAAAGCAAAGAGGAACTAAAAAGCCTCTTGATGAAAGTGAAAGTGGAGAGTGAAAAGTTGGCTTAAAGCTCAACATTCAGAAAACAAAGATCATGGCATCTGGTCCCATCACTTCATGGGAAATAGATGGGGAAACAGTGGAAACAGTGTCAGAGTTTATATTTTTGGGCTCCAAAATCACTGCAGATGGTGATTTGAGCCATGACATTAAAAGACGCTTACTCCTTGGAAGGAAAGTTATGACCAACCTAGAAAGCATATTGAAAAGCAGAGACATTACTTTGCCAACAAAGGACCGTCTAGTAAAGGCTATGATTTTTCCAGTAGTCATGTATGGATGTGAGAGTTGGACTGTGAAGAAAGCTGAGCGCCAAAGAATTGATGCTTTTGAACTGTGGTGTTGGAGAAGACTCTTGAGAGTCCCTTGGACTGCAACGAGATCCAACCAGGCCATTCTGAAGATCAGCCCTGGGATTTCTTTGGAAGGAATGATGCTAAAGCTGAAACTCCAGTACTTCGGCCACCTCATGCCAAGAGTTGACTCATTGGAAAAGACTCTAATGCTGGGAGGGATTGGGGGAAGGAGGAGAAGAGGACAACAGAGGATGAGATGGCTGGATTCCATCACTGACTCAATGGACGTGAGTCTGAGTGAACTCCGGGAGTTGGTGATGGACAGGGAGGCCTGGCGTGCTGCGGTTCATGGGGTCGCAAAGAGTCGGACATGACTGAGCAACTGAACTGAAATATCAAAACCAGTCAAAGACATCATGAGGCAAAAAACACTATAGATTAATATCTCTCATGAACATAGATGTAAAAATGCACCACAAAACACTAGCAAATTAAATCCAAAAATGTATAAAATGAATTCTACACCAGGCCCACTGACTGAATTTATCCCAGATATGCAAGCCTAGTTTAACATTTGATAACCAAAAAATGTAATCCATTACATCAATAGGCTAAAAATTTAAAAATCACATGATCATGTCAGTACATGCAGGAAAAAAATTTTGAAAAAATCCAATAAATGGTGCTGGAACAATTGGACATCCACACACACAAAAAGTGAATCTAGACACAGACCTACAGTCTTTACAAAAATTAACTCAAAAAGGCTTACGGACCTAAAAAATGTAAAATGTAAAACCATAAAACTCCTAGAAGATGATGTAGGAGAAAGCCTAGATAAATTTGGGAATAGTGATGATTTTTTAAATACATCACCAAAGACATGAACCATGAAGTATATAATTGATAACCTATACTTTATTAAAATTAAAAACTTCTTCAAAAGATAATGTCAAGAGAAGGAGAAGACTAGGTACAAAATGAGAGAAAATATTTGCAAAAGACGTATCTGATAAAGCACAGTTATCTCAAACATACAAAGAACTCTTTGTTAACAACAACAAAGAGACAACCTGATTTTAAAAATGGACAAAGGACCTGAATGGACACCCCTCACCAAAGAGGGTACACAGGTGGCAGATAAACAGAGGACACATCGCTGGAGAGAATGCGAAATGGCATGGTCCCTTCAGTCACTCCAGAAGACCACTTGGTAGTTTCTTACAAAATTAAATATACTCTTGCCATATGATCTAGCAAACATGCTCCGTGGTATGATCCAAATGAATTGAAAACTTACGTCCACAAAACACTGCACACAGCTGTATATGGCAGCTTTACTCATAACTTCTAAAACTTGGAAGCCACCAAGATATCCTTCAGTGGGTGAATGGATAAATAAACTGTGGTAATACAGACAGTAGAACATCAGACAGCGCTAAAAACCTGCCTGCCAAGGCAGGAGACATAAGAGACCTGGGTTCGATCCTGCGTTGGGATGACCCCTTGGAGGAGGGCACAGCAACCCACTCCAGTATTCTCGCCTAGAGAATCCCCATGGACAGAGGAGCCTGGAGGCTATAGTCCATAGGGTTGCTCAGAGTTGGACAAGACTGAAGCGACTTAGCATGCACAAAAAGAAATGAACTATCAAGCCCTAAAAGGACATAGAAGAAAGTTAAAATATTACTAAGTGAAGGAAACCAATCTGAAAAGGCCACATGCTGTATGATTCCAACTACATGACATTCTATAAAAGGCAAAACTAAAACTGAAAAGATCAGTGGTTGCCAGGGGTTAGGTGGGAGGGAAAGATGCATAGGCAGATCAGAGATTTCTAGGGCAGTGAAGCTCTTCTGTATGATACTATTAATATAATGGTGGATACACATCATTATACATTTGTCCAGATCCATAGAATGTACAGCAGCAAGAGTGAGCCCTCATGTAACCTGTGGACTTTGGGAAATAATGATGTGTCTATGTAGGTTTATTATAACAAACAGACGGCTCTGGTGTGGGATGTTGGTAATGGGGGAGGTTGTGTGTGTCGGAGAGGGGCAGGGAACAGTGAGTATATAAGAACTCTCAGTATTTTTCATCCAATTTTGCTGTGAACCTAAAACTCCTCTAAAAAACAAAGCTTGTTTTTAAAAATTATAAACCACTGCATTAAGATTCTTACAACTGTATACAGTAGTGTGGTTAATACTTCAGGCTTTTCACTCAGGCTGTCAGAGTTTAAGTCCTAATAATACTTTCCCTGTGACTCAATTTCTTCATCTCTGAAATGGGAGTAATAAGAATACTTTGGGGCTTTCCTGGTGGCTCAGTGATAAAGAATCTACCTGCAAAAAAGAGATGCAGTTTGACCCCTGGTCTGGGAAGATTCTGTGTGCTGTGGAGCAACTAAGCCCGTGTGCCAGAACTATTGAGCCTATGCTTTAGAACCTGGGAGCTGCAATAAGAGAAGCCGCTGCAATGAGAAACACCAGCACTGCAGCTAGAATGTAGCCCCTGCTCACAACAACTAGAGAAAGCCCACTTGTAGCAACACAAAGACCCAGTGCAGCCAAAAATAAATAAATAAAATTATTTTTTAAAAAGAGAATACCTTATCCTAGGACTTAACCAGTGGTCCAGTGGCTAAGACTTCACCTTTTCCAGTTCAGGAAACGTGGGTTTGATCCCTGGTCTGGGAACAAAGGTTCCATATGCCTCTGCTGCTGCTAAGTCACTTCAGTCTTGTCAGACTCTGTGCGACCCCATAGACGGCAGCCCACCATGCTTCCCCGTCCCTGGGATTCTCCAGGCAAGAACACTGGAGTGGGTTGCCATTTCCTTCTCCAATGCATGAAAGTGAAAGTGAAGTTGCTTAGTCGTGTCCGACTCTAGCGACTCCATGGACTGCAGCCTACCAGGCTCCTCCGTCCACGGGATTTTCTAGGCAAAAGTACTGGAGTGGGGTGCCATTGCCTTCGCCATATGCCTCAGGGTGTGGCAAAAAAAAAAAAAAAAATACCTCATCTTAGAGTTTTCCAAAAAAGTGAGAGATTTATTATCTCTCTGAATTATCCCAGCCTCCCTGCAAAGTCCCCAACCCGCAGATGAAGAAACTGCAGCTCAGAGGGGCTCAGTGGTACCCATGGTCTCACAGTGTGTAAGCTCCAGAGACGAGACTTGAGGACTGACTTCCGTCCTCAAGGTGCTGTGCATGTTGGTTTCCACTGCTTTTATCATCAACCTTCCAACCCTCATGGTATCCTGGTTTCATGGCTGCTTTTTGTCTTTGCAGATCCCTCACACAACAGAGACAAGAAGTTGTGGATAAAGTAGTGAGTCCGTGGAGGATCCTGGAGACATATTCTTATAACAGATATCACCCCATGGGGGAGGTAAGCACGGACACATGGGGGGTGGGGTTGGTGGCGGTTACAACTGCTTTACGGTGGGCAAGGGATAGTTCATATCCCTGTTAATATCTACAGACCAGAGGGCCCCAGAATGAGAAGGTGAGATTTGTCTGTGCA
This sequence comes from Bos javanicus, assembly GCF_032452875.1. Taxonomy (NCBI): domain Eukaryota; kingdom Metazoa; phylum Chordata; class Mammalia; order Artiodactyla; family Bovidae; genus Bos; species Bos javanicus. Next base: position 95,328,112 of record NC_083869.1, read on the forward strand.
CTGAGGCCAAGGGATTCACAAACATCATCCTGTGACCATCACCATTACAGATACAAATCTAGTGATAGAAATAAAAAGGCAAATCAACAACCAAAAGAAAATAAAAAAAAAAAAAAGAAAAAGGATGCCCCAATCAGTTTTTCCAGTGGAAACATGGATCAAAATTAAATGTTACTCTCGTTCATCAAGTCTTTTAACTGCTTTAAGTAGGGCAGGATCAGTGTGTATATGGATGTAAAACACAGGTGGAGAAGCCTTCTGATTGATTCCCGTTTAGCTGAAAGGGTGGTATTTCTGGTAGGATACAAGAAACACAGGCAACAGCTCTCGAAAGAAATATTTGTATTGCTATGAAGATATGTTTAATGGTTTTTGAAACTGGATACAGTAAAAAGTATATATGCATATATGTGGTGTGTGTATGTGGTATTATGTAACACTTCTTTCAAAGTAAACATTTCTAAAAATAGAATTATTGGGTTAAACAGTCATTTACATTTTTTATATAAATGCCCAAATTGCCCTCCAGCAAGGCTTTGCCACTTATTTCCTCAGTCTTGGGGAATATATTAATATTTTCCAGATTTTTTTTTCAAAGAGTACAAGAAAGAATTTACACTTTCTTCTGTAACATTCACCCCAAAATACTAAAGTCTCTTCGATTTTCTTTTTTAAACAAGATCCAGTAAGATCCATGAGAAGTGTACGTGCTGGTATCAGAGATGAGATATACTTGGCTCGGCTACTTGCTCTGTGACCTTGTCCAAGACATTTAATCTCTATGTTCCTCAGTTTCCTTATATGTGAAAAAGGAATAGCAGTACTTCTCCTGCAGTTTGGTTGTGAGAATAAATGAAATAGGCTACACTTTTACTGATGAAGCAATAAATAAAATGATAGCTGCAACTGTGATGTGCTATTTATGTCTCTCCCAGGACTCAGGGCACTGCATCTGATCCAGTCTCATCACAGAAAAGCATATAGTACCCATGTGATGAGTTGTTAATCTCTTCCCTCAGTTAAGTATTATTACTGTTATAATAATGCATTTTATCCATAGATATTCCATGCCAAAGATGAAAGTCAATTGAGACACAGAAATTTGTCTCAGAATTGAGAGAAAATTGAGACAAAGTCAATTAAGACACAGAAATTCAAATAGAATTTGTTATGCCAAATTAATTATTATCATTTACCATAATTCTTATCATTCAGATAATTCTGCTAGACAGAAATTGAATGTGGAGGGTATCATATGCTGAGGACTGTCCTAATATGTCTTATCTTGGTTAATTGCTTATTTCATTCTCCCTTAAAGGACCCTTAAAGGACTTTATTTCATTCTCTCCTTAAAGTTATTAACTTGGTCTTGATTTAGAAATTTCACTGTTCTGCGAAGGGGCATACCCAGACTCTTCTCCAATTTTGGATCCATGGACATTAACAAAGGATATTTTGGGGATTCAAAGAAGATCCCACAAAATAAGCTTATCCTGAAATTTCTGGCATGATTGAGTGCCACAGCAAAGTCCAGAAGTCTGATGGCTCTCTGAAAATTGTGTGATTGGACAATGTTTCGGAAGTGTTATTCTGCATTGTTGAACTTGATCATTCTCAATCATTTATTTGTGAAGTTCAACAGGGTGTCCTAGCCTGGGTGGTAGAGTAGATCTTTAAAGAATATGGGAGAAGGGACAATTATAATTCATTGGTTTAGTCTTTCATTTGTGTGCTAATGAACAGCCAAGAGCTGAGAGTTCAGTATCTTCATGAAAGAAACAATTATCTTAATTAGAGGCAAGCAAAGGATCTTCTAATTGATAACCTCAGCCCTCCCTGGCTGTTTCAGATCTACCAGTGGATGAGTGAGATAAGGGAGAAGTACACGGAAGTGGTGACACAGCATTTCCTAGGAATGACCTATGAGAGCCGGCCCATGTATTATTTGAAGGTGAGTGAGAAGGCTGAGAGTTACAGCCTTATCCAAGGATATTGGCTTACTATTCAGGGGCTACTCAGAAGTACGGACAAGGTTAAAGAGACAGGACAGAGAGATGCTGACTTTTCCACCCTAAACTGGGCTTTTAAAATTAACAACTTGTAAATGCTTACATATTAATCATCTGGGTGGAATCATATTCGGAAGTAAAGAGAACTTCGGAAGTAAAGAGAACTGGGAATGGCTGGGTGACACCACGGGCCTGCTTGCTCAGTCGCTCAGTTGTGTCCAATTCTTTGCAGTCCCATGGGTTGTAGCCCATTGGGCTCCTCCGTCCATGGGATTTCAGGCAAGAATACTGGAGTGGGTTGCCATTTCCTTCTCTAGGGGATGCTCCTGACCTAGCAATAAATCTGCATTTCTTCAGACTCCTTCATTGGCGCTAGGATTCTTTACCACTGGACTACCTAAGGCCCAGAAGTAAGAACTTACTCCTTAGTTTTCTTCCTGCTGGGCCTCACTTGTCCCTGCTAAAACCGAGGAACTTAGAATCACGGATGGTGGTTGGAAAGGACTTAAGACGCTCTGGCGGAGAGGTTTCCAGACTGTGTTCTGTGAAGGCCTTGATGCCTCCAGCGCTCCCACAGTTGGGGTGGTGGGGGCAGGAAGGATGGTCTGCATAAGGGTGACATCCCCAGTTCACTTTTCATGCTTTTGAGTTTTTACAAAATTGTTTTTTAAACACATTCAGTTCAGTTGCTCAGTCGTATCTGACTCTTTGCGACCCCATGGACTGCAGCATGCCAGGCCTCCCTGTCCATCACCAACTCCCAAAGTTTACTCATACTCATGTCCATTGAGTCTGTGATGCCATCCAACCATCTCATCCTCTGTCATCCCCTTCTCCTCCCACCTTCAATCTTTCCCAGCATCAGGGTCTTTTCAAATGAGTCAGCTCTTCACATCAGGTGGCCAAAGTATTGGAGTTTCAGCTTCAATATCAGTCCTTCCAATGAACACCCAGGCCTGATCTCCTTTAGGACTGGTTGGATCTCCTTGTAGTCCAAGGAACTCTCAAGAGTCTTCTCCAATACCACAGTTCAAAAGCATCAATTCTTCAGCGCTCAGCTTTCTTTAACACATTATTTTCCATAAAAATATTTGAACATTATGGACAACCTTTATTTTTGGTTCCCTCATTTTTTTTTCCCAAGATATTTCTGTGTTGTTGGGTGTTGTCATTATAGACATGCCTGAACAGGCTAAGTCGGCTCCTGCCCCTAAAAAGGGCTCTAAAAAAGCTGTGACCAAGGCCCAGAAGAAGGACGGTAAGAAGCGCAAGCACAGCCGCAAGGAGAGCTACTCCGTGTACGTGTACAAGGTGCTGAAGCAAGTCCATCCGGGCACCGGCATCTCGTCCAAGGCCCCGGGAATCATGAACTCCGTCAACGACTTTTTCGAGAGCATCGCTGTCGAGGCATCACGCCTGGCGCATTACAATAAGTGCTCGACTATCACATCCAGGGAGATCCAGACCACCGTGCGCTTGCTGCTACCTGGGGAGCTGGCCAAGCACGCCGTGTCCGAGGGCACTAAGGCTGTCACCAAGTATACCAGCTCCAAGTAAATATTATATGCCTAGCCGCTGTTAACAGAGAAGGCAATGGCACCCCACTCCTGTACTCTTGCCTGGAAAATCCCATGGACGGAGGAGCCTGGTGCAGTCCATGGGGTCGCGAAGAGTCGGACACGACTGAGCAACTTCACTTTCACTTTTCATTTTCTGAGGGAACAAAGACCCAGAGAAGTAAAGTGACTTGTGCAAAGTCACAAAGTCAGATCATAGCATAGCCAGAGGAATAAGCCATTCCCAAAGTTCTCTGCCCCTTTTGCATATGACATAATGAAAAATGTTTGAGGCTGATTAACCACTTTTCCATAGACTCTCAGGTTCAGACCAGTGATCTTTCAATCCTGATTGCTTAATACTGATGCCTGGGTCCCATTCACAGAGATTCTGAGCTAATTGCTCCAGGATGGGTCCCAGGCACCCCTTGAAAGCTCCCTAGATGATCCTAAGGTACAGGCAGGGTTGACAACTGCTACACCTAATCAGTGGGTTTTCAAAGGGCGGCCCTGGACCAGCAGCATCAGCATTACCTGGGAACTTGTTAGAAATGCACATGCTTGGGCCTAACTGCCAGTCTACTGAATCAGAAACTCGCGAGTTGGGCTCAGCAATCTGTGCTTTAACAAGCCCTCCCCCAGGTCATTTTGATGGACACTCAAGTTTCAGAGGGCTTCCCTGGTGGCTCAGATGGTAAAGAATCCACCTGCAATGTGGGAGACCGGCGTTCAATCCCTGAGTTGGGAAGATCCCCTGGAGAAGGCACAGCAACCCATTCCAGTATTCTTGCCTGGAGAATCCCCATGGACAGAGGAACCTGGTAGGCTACAGTCCATGAGGTCACAAAGAGTTGGACATGACTGTGCAACTAAGCACACACACACAAGTTTCAGGACCACAGTGCATTTCTAACAAGTTCCCAGCTGGTGCTGATATTACTGGCCCAGGACTGCTCTTCAAGAACCATCACCAAAGCAGTTTGGCATTAAAAACTAGCATTATTTGTTTGCTGTCCTCTTACTACTTACTATAGACATGTTATTTTGCAAAGCACATCCTCAAATTTTAGTTACTCACAGTTACAAAGAAGTCTATTGACTTCAAAACAGAATTTACCCAGGAGTTGACTGCTATGTTAAACGTGAGCCACCTACCTACGTGACTTTCCATAGGCTGTCAAGCTGAGCTGAGTCAGCCAAGAAGATATCTAAACATCCTTTGCACAGGACATCTTTTAAAAAAGAGAATTGACATGTAATAAGGAGACAATAAAGGTAAACTTACGGTCATATATATATATATATATTCATAAAAGGGAATTATAAGACAGAATTAAGGTGAAAGGTACATTAGGAGCTTTGAAAATGGGTGAGGCTAAAAGGAAAAATTCCTTGAATATAATGAGTTCAGCCGCATATTTCAATATTTGTAACTTTCTCGTAGATACAGAGGGAGAACCTTCATCAGTCCAACTCCCAGGAGCTTTCAATGAAAAGAGTCCAGGACATTTACAAAACAGAACCAGATGTGACTGTTACAAACATGGGCATGTTCACAGCTTCTCCACCAAAGAGGATCTGTAATTGCTAGGTTAATCCATAATTGCCCCAAAAGAGGAGGGGATCTCTATTGCTTTGAGTGAGGCTGGACACGAATGACAAGTGGGAAGAGGAGAAAGAAGACTGGGTCAGCTGGGACTGGAGGAGTCTCTAAAGAAAGAGGAAATTAATGAATTTAATAAGCATTGCAGGACATTGTGTATTTGGATCCTTTCTCAGTTTTCAAGAAGTTTAAATGTAGTACATGTGTGCATGTTAAGTCACTTTAGTTGTGCCTGACTCTTTGCGACTCTGTGAACTATAGCCCGCCGCTCCTCTGTCCATGTGATTTTCTAGGCAGAAACACTGGAGCGGGTTGCCATTTCCTTCTCCAGGGTATCTTCCCAACCCAGAGATTGATCCGGCATTTCTTATGTCTCCTGCATTGGCTGGGGGGTTCTTTACTGCTGAGCCATTGGGGAAGCCCTTAAATGTAGACTGGGATTCAATTTAAGTTCTTTTGATTCTTGAATGTTACTACTTGTGTACTTTTTTACTCTGAGTGAACTCTATGTGGGAAGGTTTTATACAGTTTATAGAGATTTAGCGTCACAGTTTGTGGCTTGGAAGTTTTGGCCTTTATTTAAAGTTAGGGAATAATTTAAGGTATAGGGAAGACCAGGCTTTGTGTGGGGGACGCAGGGGAGTCAGTAAGTTGTCCTAAGAAAAATAAGAGAGCAAGCATAACCATCAGTTCAGTTCAGTTCAGTTCATTTCAGTCGTTCTGTCGTGTCTGATGCTTTGCGACCCCATGAATTGCAGCACGCCAGGCCTCCCTGTCCATCACCAACTCCTGGAGTTCACCCAAACCCATGTCCATTGAGTCGGTGATGCCATCCAGCCATCTCATAACTATAGGAGGGTCATATTGGTGGGTGTCTTTACCAGCAGCCTTGCCTCATCCTTGAAACCACGGAATGGAGGGAGACAGGTGCCCTTAGGGGAATAAAAAAAGATCTAATAACTTTTCACAGTGGCTTGCAATCATAAGCAATTATTTGATAATGGAACACAAATGTCCCCTCCAGATCAGCCAACCATCCAGTAACCCCAAGAAGATTATCTGGATGGACTGTGGAATTCATGCCAGGGAATGGATTGCCCCTGCTTTCTGCCAGTGGTTTGTGAAAGAAGTAAGTGTTTTTAACTTTCTCACAATGGCTAGTTGTGCTTAGTCGCTCAGTCGTGTCTGACTCTGCAACGCCATGGACTGTAGCCCTCCAGGCTCCTCTTCCCATGGGGATTCTCCAGGCAAGAATACTGGAGTGGGTTGCCATGCCCTCCTCTAGGGGATCTTCCTGACCTAGGGACTGAACCCAGGTCTCACACATAGCAGGCGGATTCTTTACTGTCTGAGACACCAGGTGGTTAACTACCCTACAAAACACCTGTCACGTCTCGGCTATTTAGAGAGCACGTTTCTTTTCACATGTTGGCAAGGCAGCTCTCCACTGAGCTGCTCCTTCACCTCAAAGTGAATGGAATTCATAAGTAGGTTCACTGAAAACTGAGTTAGATGTTCTGGTGTCTTTTTAGTGCACCCAAAATCATTTTTATTGGAAGGTAAGCAAATCTAAATGGAGAAGAAAATATATCTTGGGAGTCAGAGATGAATTTGAATCCCAGAGCCATCTCTTTCTAATAGTCTGGTGCACAATTTCTAACACCAGGACCCCTAGTTTTTCACCTGCAAAAGGTGTATGAAATGACTACTTCAGTGCCTGTTGTGCGGATTAAGAGATTAACACAGAAACTATCAATACCTGGCACTGTGAATTCTCACATATTACCTATACCCCTCCTTAGGGAATAAGACTTTAAAATTAATATAAGATACTTTTGTGTCAAGGCTTTTCAGAAGCCCAAACAGGATGACATCCACAAGGAGTAGTTCTCAAAGTGTAGTTCCTAGACCCACAGCATCAACATAACTGGGAACTTGTTCAAAATGCAAATTCTGGGTTTCCACCTCACTACCTCATATCTAGTGAATTGGGGCTGGGGTGGAGATGGGGGGGTGTATAGCCAGGTGGGCAGTATTTTAACAAGCCAGCCTCCAGGTGATTCTGATATATGCAGAGGTTTCAGAAAGACCACACATTGAACAGGACAGTTGAGGCAGGATTGATGGGCAAAGGCCAGTGTACACTCACCTCCTACGATTAAGCTGAAATTGTCAGAAAATTGAAAGAAAAGACCTCTTCCCAGGATCATTCCAAACCTTTTTCTATTAAATGTCCAGATTCTACAGAACTATGAAGACAACTCAAGGATAAGAAGGCTCCTTAAAAACCTGGACTTCTACGTGCTTCCGGTTCTTAACATAGATGGTTACATCTACACTTGGACGACTGTGAGTACATTGAGTTTGGTCCTGGGATGGGTTCACGAACTAGATCTTGATTCAGGTTCATTTTCTGACTTCAGTCACTGCAACTATAAAAATGTTTCGTGGTCATTTAAAGGAGGAAACCTCATTTGGAATTAAAATCCACATTTTTAAGTCAACAATCTAAGTTAAGTTTAGGATCAAGGAGGCTGAAGGCCTTTTTTTAATATTTTTATTTGTTTGTTTTTGACTTATTCCCAGTGTTTCAGCCAGACTTAATTTTTCTTCCACTCCATCTCTTTAATATTTGTGGATTGCCTGTCACCTGATAAGGATTATGTTGGTATAAAATTCCTACACTACCGTGTATCCTTAAATCAGTTCTTGAAACATGAGTGGCACAAATAATCTATAAATTCTAACCCAACCTTTATTTTTCCATGGTGGTCATGCATATGGAGTTGTGGACAGGGGAACATCTCATAAAATTATCTTTTTTTTTTTTTTGGCTGCATTGGGTCTTTGTTGCTTTGTGCAGGGTTTCTCTAGTTGCAGTAAGCTTGGGGTACTCTTCGTTGCTGTGTGTGGACTTCTCATTGCGGGGGCTTCTTCTGCTGCCAAGCACAGACTCAAGGGTGCACAGGCTCAGTAGCTGTGGAGCACAGGCTTAGTTGTTCTGTAGCATGTGGGGGTCTTCCTGACCAGGGATTGAAACCTGCATCGACAAGCGGATTTATATCCACTACACCACCAGGGAAATCCAAGATTTTTATTTAATAGACAACTTCCTCTTTTAAAATGTTTCTAAAGCATACCGCTCCAGAAGTCAGAGCCCTGTTTCTAGGGAGTATTCATTCCTCCCACTTCTTCCAGCTCCCCCAGACCTTCAAGGGACCCCTTTCTCTGTAACGGCCTCTCTGGCCCAGTATGAATCAAGCCCTTCCCTTCCAGCTTGTCTGGTGAAACATGTCTTTATCCCTATCTCTACTCATCAGTTGTCTGCTTCCAGAAATGTGCACAAACGATCTCTGATGCACCTGCAAGAGCCTTTTTCCATCTGCCAAGCCATTTCTCTTTCATTCTTTATCACTTGAACCTAAAAAAAATGACTCTCTGAAGCTTTTCCTGATTAAGCAGATCACATCCACCAGGCACTATTAATCTGCCCATGAGGGAGAGGCCAAATTACCCCTCCAAAGTGATGGTTTACACACATGTGCACTTAGGGTTGTACAGATGTTCCTGTTATTGGGGGTTACTAACCCATCTGGGGGACTAAAAATTAAATGCACTAGCTTCATAATGTTGAGGCAGGTTCTTCCAGACAGTCCTAGGAACTATTTTTCATGTTCAAGGACCACCCATCATCACTAACACTGTGATTTATGAGACCTTAGAATGACAACATCCCTGTTTGTTTCCCTGTTACAGGATCGGCTTTGGAGGAAGTCCCGTTCATCCCATAATAATGGCACATGTTTTGGAACAGATCTCAATCGAAACTTTGATGCATCCTGGTGTAGTAAGTACATGCTTACTAAGTACATCATTAGTAAGTAGATGAATAACAAAAAGCAAAAAAACGGAGCAGAGAAGCTAGGAAAGAGGTGCATTACTAGAGTTAGTACTATTTATATATGCAACTTTTGAAATAAACATCTAATATTGTATAGCTTTCTGGACTTCCTGGTTGGTGTTACTCTGTCTAAAGAGATGATATTATCTATGCAATAAGAACAGCAACACTCATATGCAGGACTCTTTTCAAGTGAGATTGCCTAAAAAAGGGCAACGATGACTTTGATCAGTGTGCATATATTTGAAACTCATCACTCTTTTTAAAAATATATCGTTCAGTCACTAAGTCATGTCTGACTCTTTGTGACCCCATGGACTGCAGCATGCCAGGCTTCCATGACCTTCACTATCTCCCAGAGTTTGTTCAAACACATGTCCATTGAGTCAATGATGCCACCCAACCATCTCATCCTCTGTTGCCCCCTTCCCCTCCTGCCCTTGGTTTTTCCTAGCATCAGAGTCTTTTCCAATGAGTCAGCTCTTCACATCAGGTGGCCAAAGTATTGGGCTTCAGCTTCAGCATCAGTCCTTCCAATGAATATTCAGGATTTGTTTCCTTTAGAATTGACTGGTTTAATCTCCTTGCTGTCCAAGGAACTCTCAAGAGTCTTCTCCAGCACCACAATTTGAACGCATCAATTCTTTGGTGCTCAGCCTTCTTTATGGTCCAACTCTCACATCTGTACATGACTACTGGAAAAACCACAGCTTTGACTATATGGACCTTTGTTGACAAAGTGATGTCTCTGCTTTTTAATACACTGTCTGGGTTTGTTATACCTTTTCTTCCCAGGAGCAAGTGTCTTTTAATTTCATGGCTGCAGTCAGCATCCATAGTGATTTTGAAGCCCAAGAAAATGTGTGTCCCTGTTCCCATTGTTTCCCCAACTATTTGCCATGAAGTGATGGGGCCAGATGCCATGATCTTAGTTTTTAATGTGGAATTTTAAGCCAGCTTCTTCACTCTCCCTTTTCACTTTCATCAAGGATCTCTTTAGGAATTGGTATAAAGAAAAGTCAGAGAATTATCCTTGCAGATATTTTTTACAACATGAGGGCAGAACAAGACAAACATTTTCTTCTCATCAAGGCATTTTCATGTTTCTGAATCTGAACAGACTCAATAGATTGGAAGCAAATAGAAATAAGGATGGATAAGAGCAGTCTGGTTAAAAACCAAATGACAAAGGTTCAGATTCGGTGGCTGTGTGTGTGATCTTGGAAAAATTGCTCTCTCGGCTTTAGTTTTCTCTTTTTTTAAAAAATGTGGCTCAACATAATACCATCTTATCAGGAGGTTGTCGTGGGGATTCAATGAGATGTATCAACTTGAAAAATATTCACAACCTAAAAGTTGAGGATTATGTTTTATTTGGTGAGGATTTTTAGGACTTCAAGCTTGGGAGACAGTGTATGAAGTGACCTTGAGAGAGCTACTCTGAGCAGGTGAGGGGGAAAGCCAGGTTTATGTAGAGTTTCGCAATAAAGAGCAGGTGGTCTGAAGGTCAAAATATTATTGTTAATGAAAGAAAACAGATATACCAAGATAAGGAATTTAACCCTTTCTGTGTATGGGAAGATGCAAGAGTCTGGACTGAAACCATTCCTTTGATATGCACCTCAGCTATCTGGGGCCAGTATTGTCTGTTTTTCACCTCCTGAACTTCCTTGGGGCTCACTGCAGAGAGTGGCTGCATTTTGATGGCTGCTAGATGGCAAGTATTCTTCTCCTTCCCGAGTTCCCCCAGGGCTCAGCTCACACTGAAGGGCTGCAATTGGTGATGACTATGAGGTCGGCCCTGGGATTTCTTTGGAAGGAATGATGCTAAAGCTGAAACTCCAGTACTTTGGCCACCTCATGCGAAGAGCTGACTCACTGGAAAAGACTCTGATGCTGGGAGGGATTGGGGGCAAGAGGAGAAGGGGACGACAGAGGATGGCTGGATGGCATCACTGACTCGACGGACGTGAGTCTGAGTGAACTCCGGGAGTTGGTGATGGACAGGGAGGCCTGGCGTGCTGCGATTCATGGGGTCGCAAAGAGTCGGACACGACTGAGAGACTGATCTGATCTGATGATATCCTTGTTTACTGATATGGCAGGAAATATCCCATTTCTCAGATGTCTCACAGGAGGGGCTGAGCACAGTGCCCAGCATGGAAAAGGTACTCTGTTGATGGTCCTTATTATTACTGGTGAAGACAACTGACTGAAAATAGCTGTTTTTCTATCCTTGCAAAATAGCTCTAGAGAGACTCATGCCAGTAAAACAGCAAGAGAGACACTTAGGACAATAAGACTATGACAGAGGCTGACCCTGGAACCCAAGAACTGGTTCCCAAGCATTCGTTTCAGGGTTCCCCAAAAATTTAAGTGAAAGATTGCTGAAAATGCTTTTCCTTTTTGCATCTTCCTTCCCCAGCCACATAAGCAGGGAGTTTGTTTCTAAATCTGAACATCAACCCTCCTGCCTTTCTGTGCTCCTCCTTAAATGACATTTAACCAGGACAAACTTAGACAAGCAAAGGCAAGCCTTGATTCCACCCACAGATGCCCTGAGTAAGAGTGAATCCTCGCAACCCACCCCCCGATCTCAACCCCCACCCAAGTTGGTGCTAAACGGAGACCATGATGCCTTCCTTGGGGTTTCCTGTATATTTCAGGTATCGGTGCATCTCACAACTGTGAAAGTTTAACGTTTTGTGGAACAGGACCCATGTCTGAACCAGAGACGAAAGCTGTTTCCAGCTTTATCGAGAGCAAGAAGGAGAACATTGCCTGCTTCCTGACCATGCACTCTTATGGACAGCTCATTCTCGTGCCTTATGGCTACACCAAAAATAAATCAAATAACCATGAGGAATTGGTAAGCCCATACACAGTGCCGGAGCCCTGAGAGGCCTCAGTAGGACTCTGCCTTCCTTTACCCCCTCGTTTCCTTTAATAGGACTTTGGCTCCAGCCCTGCTTTTGTTCCCTCTGCTTTTCCTTATTTTCTTTCTCCCGCTTTTCTCACCTTGCCAGACGCCTGCTGGGAAGACTTCAGGTTAAATGCTGCTTTACCTACGTTAATTAACTACCTGTTTCAAAAAGTGTCAAGTTGGGAGACATCTTAGGTATTCGTGTATAATATAAATGAGATGATTATGTTAATAATCTGTAGGAATGTGCTTTCATTTCTGTAAATTCTCTTGAAGCTCAGTTCAGCAATTATAGCTTCTGAACCGTGCTTTAAAGAACTTGCCAGCTGTTAGTGGAATATGGCATATCTAAAATAACATGGCTAAATAATATCTGCTCTCTTCTCTGCTCAACACAATGCTTTATTTCCCTCTGAACTCTGCCTCTAGTTTTTGCCTAGGAATATTTGTAAGGGGAAGTGCCAGTGGAATTCAAACCGGGGCAGGGAAATTCTGCTTTGTCTTATCTGGGGTCCTTTTCTGAAGCTCTGTTTACCCAAGCCCTGATGGGCAGAATTGCTGGAAAGTACTGGGCTCTTGCCCTTTTGTGAACCTGAGAACAATAGACATAAGTCAAAGAAAGGGTCAATTTAGAATTGTTGTAGTATTTGTTATCTTTTCCTAAAATTTATTTTTTCAACTTTTAATTGTGATAGAATCGATATAAAATTTACTATCTTAACCATTTTTAGGTGGACAGGTCAGTAGTTACATATATTCACATTATTGTGCAACCAATCTTCAAAACTTTCACCTTGCATCATCAAATATCTCTACCTGTCAAACAACTCCGGACCCACCCACCTTGTCTCTGGCACCCACCCTTCTACTCTCTGTCTCCTGAGTTTGACTACTCTAGGTAGCTCATATAAGTGGAATCTTACAGCACCTGTCCTTTTGGTAACTGGATTATTTCACTTAGCATAATATCTTCAAGCTTCAAACATGTTGTACCATGTATCAGAAGTTCTTTTTTCTAGGCTAAATAATATTCCATTGTATGTATGTACCACATTTTCTTTACCCATTCATCAATCAATGGGCAATTGAATTGTTTCCATCTTTTACCTATTGCAAATAATGCAGCTCTGAACACAAGTGTACAAATATCTCCTTGAGACCCTGCTTTCCATTCAGAATCTGCCCGCAATGCAGGAGACACAGGAGATACATTTTCGATCCCTGGATCAGGAAGATCCCCTGGAGGAGAAAATGGCAACCTGCTCTAGTATTCTTGCCTGGAAAACTCCATGGACAGAGGAGCCTGGCAGGCTACAATCCATGGGGTCGCAAAGAGTCAGACATGACTGAGCACATGGCACATCCAGAAGTAGAATTGCTGAATCGTGTTGTAATTCTGTCTTCAACTTTTTGAGGAATCATCATTTCCAGAGCAAGTACACCATTTTCCATTCCCTCCAATAGTGAATAAGAGTTCCAATTTCTCCACATTCTCACCAACACTTGTTAGTTTCTGTATACCCTTTAAAAATATTTTTTAAACAAGTTTCTCATTATCAACAAATGCTGGGCTGGACGGGGGCCTGGCTTGCTCTGTTCTTAAGATCACAGAAGGCGGGTGGCCTATTGACTCTGTCATTTCCTCTTGTCTCTCTCCCCCTGGAACATCACTTATAAAACACATGTCTGGGCACTAAAAGAAAAACCACTATAGATCTTTGCTGAGGGGAATACTTCCTCCAGGAGTCAAAAATATCCAATAGTACCCAACTGTCTTTCCACAGTTGTTTTTGGGCATTTGTACTACCTGATTATTTTGTACAAGGTAGAAATAACATTTACCTAGAACTTTAAAAATTACAAGGAGATTTTATGACCCTTATCTGATCCTCATGACAATATAGTAAGCTCACTTTGGAGATGCAGAAGTTAAGACCTTGAGTTAATAGTATTTCTAAAATCCCTGTAGACGGTAAATGGTGGAGTCTGGGTTGGAGCTCACGTCTTCAGATTCCAAGCATCACATTTATCAGGCCACAGGACACTGCCTCTCCTCTCCACGTAAGAAGGGTCTGCAACTTCTGGAAGCTGTCATTGACTTTGATGCCTGGGCCACTGTGTCCTATATTCTCCTCATTTCTGTACCCCAGAAATTCTATTTCTTCAGTAATGTACTGAAACAGGGATTTCAGTCAAGAAGCCCAGACCCCTCCTTATCTCCCAGTTCCTGTGATATTTGCCATTGTTGTTGTTGTTCAATCGCTCAGTTGTTTCTGACTATTTGTGACCTCATGGATGACGCCAGGCTTCCCCGTCCTTCACTATCTCCCAGAGTTTGCTCAAACTCATGTCCATTGAGTCCATGATACTATCCAACCATCTCGCCATGGGTGTTTGATTTCTGCTTAAAGGATTCTATGACAAATACAAATGAACCACCACAGACAGGCCATTATAGATCTTTGATGGGACAGGTCTTCTACCAGCAAAAAAAAAAAAAAAAAAAAAAGAGGCTCATATATCCCAGTATTTTTCTAGGTAATTTCATTCCCTTTTTTAGTCCAGGAAAACAGATACTACATCGCCATGTTGCAAGGTTTGCATTCAAAGGTCACAGGGTCTTGGGCTACTGAGGGCTGTCTCCTTAGAACCCTCTGACCACAGAATGAGTACTGACTTTACCACTAATGGAAGGTGGAACTCTAAGATGAGAATTACTGGCAATTCTTAATACTCTATGTAGAGATTGGAAAATTGAATTGACAAAGATTGCTTCAATTCTGTGTCTCTTACAGTATCAGGTGTTGAAAAGTTAGCATAACATTCATCACTAAGACTTCTCCATAAAAAGACTGAAAATGTTACCACCATGTGTCAAACTCATTGAAGCTAGTTAGCAGTGTTTTTAGGTTCTCAGTGGTAAGCTTTGATAGAGCACACAAAGACAGAATCACACCAACTGTTTCAGGAGTTTTCCATTTCTGGTATATTTACAACCACCAGAGACTAGTAATTAATCTCTATGTATTTACAAAATGAAAAATTTGTATAAATCATGATAAATATTATACTGCGTGATAGACAACTTGGCAATCACTAAGTAGGGGAAATAGAACTATATATAGCCTCATTCGAAACTTCTCTGGAAATTAGAATAGCTATAAGAAGTCTAATGTTTCAAATGCTGACATTCTTTCCATTTGAACTCTTTCCACATCAACCCCTGTATCCCATTCCAAGCTCTATCCTCCCACACAGATGCCAGGGCCTTAATCAATCTTGTTGAGTACTTGCCCGTGAATATATGCGTATAGGAAACTTTCTGGGCCCAGGAAAGAAGTTATTAAGCATGCATGAGGTCTTTAACAATGTAAATTACACACTACTAGCAAAGAGATTTTTTATTATTTTGACTAGAAGGAACCTTAAGGCTGAGAAGAAGGATAGCAGAGAAATTGGCTCTCTATGGCCTTGCAGTATAGTGTTGAAAGGAGACAGAAATCACAAGTTCTTTTGTCAATAAAGAAAAGGAAACTGGAAAGACTCTTTCCCACCCAATAGGCAGGATTTAAGGAGAGGGAACTATATAAAATTAAGTTTGGCCATGAGAAGAAAGAATCTTGATCTGGAGTGAGTTTCAAGAAATAAAAAATGAGTGCAAGAACCTATCTGAATAGAAAATATAGCCTGGAGCTGCTTCATGCAAACCAAATAACGGTTAAGACCCCACATGGACAAGTTAGCAGAGTTTCATTCAAAGAAACACAGATACACATGGGAATTAAGAATAATTAAAAGCAATTTATATCTCTACTAGAGACTCCCAAAGAACTACAAAAAGGAGTGAGCTGCTAAATTTTAGCAACTCTTTCTCCAGGGTGAGTGTTTTAATTTCACTCACACACGGCAACTATTCTGAATCCTTCCTTTCTCTCTACTCTTCTTTCTGATTTCCTTAATGGATTTTTTCTCTCCAGAAATCCCCTCCCTGACTCTCTTCTCCTTCTTATAATTTCCTCTTCTTTCTGCAGACAGCTCTTGTACCCCTTTCCAGAGGCTTCTCTGGTGGCTCAGTGGTAAAGAACCTGCCTGCCCAATGAAGGAGACAAGTGTCCAATCCCTGGGTCAGGGAGATCCCCTGGAGAAGGAAATGGCAATCCACTCCAGTATTCTTGCCTGGGAAATCCCATGGACAGGAGCCTGGCGGGTCACAAAGAGTCACATATGATTTAGCGATTGAACAACAAAAACAACTTCTTTCCAGTGTAAGTGATTAAAACCAGATTTATTCCTTGCACTTATTTAACCCTTCCTACCCATCATTTCAGTTCTGGACACAGGAACAGGCACTAGGAACCAGGAACTAGGGCAGATGTATAATCTTTCAGGAAGAGAGAGAGAATGTAAAACTCAGTAGTGAGTGGAGAGGAGGCAAAAAGCTTGCAAATATGTTCAATTTAAAGTTCTAAGTCCTACCACTGTTGCATGGAACCCTCCCACCACTTATTACCTCTCCTGCTTTTCGTTTTGAATGTCACTGTGCCTAAATCCACTCTACCCAAAGACCACACTGTCACACATTAGGATTCAGTGGGGCAGTACAGGAGCAGGAAAAAAAAAAAACAAAAAAAAACAAAAACAGAATCTAAAATAAGATCTGTCACTGATCAAGGGAAGAAGTCGGGAACTGATGCTCCTGAAAGTGTAGTCTGGCTGCCCTAAGGGGTGAAGGAATGGTGGATCCAGGCAGGTGGTGGCTAAGGGGATTTTCATGGTGTCTTGTGTAGAACCCAAGGGGAAGTAGTGGTGTAAGTCATCAGGTGGCTAGAATATAGCACTAGGGAATCTAGGGTGGGGAATACTTAGACTGTCCATAGGGTATGAAAGGAGATTTATTGCATGGTCAATAAACATAGCCAATACAGTTAGACTTCAGTTAGTGTTTCTGATCTCAGGAAAGGGTCTTCAGAGAGCAAGGCTGAGACCTTAGACATCATCTAGTTCTGAAGGGTTTCCAATGCAGTCAGGTGACATGGTGATAGGTACAGAGAAGGGTGTCATTTCCTGTTCTGAAAATCTATGAGTGAAAGATAAATATCAAATACCTTTAAAGAAAAATAAGAGGGAAGCAATAAGAGGAGTATGAAGAAAGGGCTATGTAAGAAAAAAAAAAGCGAGGAGATATAATCTAGTCACGGTGCTCAAGAGAACTTAGCATTTGAGAAGGTTTTGAGGTGGTGCAGAATTTCAACAAAGAAATGAGACATCCCAGGTAGAGGGCATATCTTGAGAAAAGGCAGAGAGGCTGAAGAACATGGGGCACATCTGGGGAACTGTGGGAGAACTGGAGTTTGACTATAATCTAGGGTAGGATCAAGAAAATATGATGCTGGAAAGGTGGGTTAGGTCCTTATTGTAGAGAATCTTAAATACTACACTGAGCAGTGTACCCTAACGCAGTGGGAAACCAAGAGTCAGTGAGGGTTTTCAGCAGGACCATGATCACAGTCCTGCTCTACAAAAGCTCACCCTGAAGTCAGGAAGATCAGCTGGGATTAAGGATTGGTAAGAGGAAGGAAAACTTATTAGAAGATGACAACAGTCCATTTCAGAGTTAATAAAACTGAAATAGAGTGATGATGTTAGAAGTGCAACTTGGTCATTATTTGAAAGAAGAGTCAAAGATGATTGTCGGAATTTACATATGGGGCACGTAATAAGACAGAATGATGAAAATCAAAACAGCCTTATTAGTGGAGGAAATGATGAAACTGGATTTGAGTATGTTGAGTCTGAAGTATCAGCAGATGACCCAGGTATAGGTGTTCAGTGGGAAGTTAGAAAGATAGTCTGGAACTCAGAGGATGGATTTGGACAAAATAGCAAACACTCTGGATTGTTAGATTTATTTTTAACACCAGATATCTGTCTCTGCATTTCCCACCTACAGATCCAAGTTGGACAGAAGGCAGCAAATGCATTGAAAGCAAAGCATGGAACCAATTATAGAGTTGGATCGAGTGCAGATATTTTATGTAAGTATCTTTTTTTTTTTAACTTCTTCAATAGTATCTAAGGCACAAAAGAAATCAGTGGACTTTGGAGTGGGGTGTGGTGGACAGGATAAAAGTGTTCCATGGATCAACAGGAAGTTGTACAAATCAAAATGATCAAGGATAAAAGGCAGGCTGTACAAATCCAGAATTGTGTTCTCTAGGGATAAGGTGCAAGCTAACTAAAAGTAAAAAATACACTGGCTCAGATCAGTACTCCCTCTGGCTTCAGTTATAAAGAGCTAGCCATGAGAAGGTACAGGAGTTAACAGGAAAGACTGTTTCCAGTGATCCTTGATCAGTTGATTTAGTTCCCAGAGGACTATCAGGTTAAGAAAGCAAAAGAGGTGGGGCTTGGAGTTTTTTTTAAAAAAACAATTTACTTGAAAGAACAGTGCATTGCTTTCCCAATCCCCAGCTACCACCCCCTCCAAGCACTGAAGAACCAACAAGATGGTATTCTCCGAATATTTTTCCTATAGGTCATTTTGTTTCTGTCCTTGATATGTCAGTTGACTCTTACTGTCTAATATCAGATTGTCTTTTCTTTGATTCACCTGAGAAATTTTAACCAAACCTCTGTTAGGTGCCAGGCATAATGCCAGGTATCGTGGGGATGGTAAGTGGAGACAAAAGCCGAAAATATCGAAGAGAGGAAGAAGGCAGCTGTCCATAGATCCTAATATGAAAGAGTTGATTTTGCTAGGCTGAACCTTTAGTCCCTTAAATGTCCCTATAGAAATCTATCTTTTCCAAGGGTAACTTCTAACTCTGCCTCCATGTTTTATTTGTAGATGCTACATCAGGATCCTCAAGAGACTGGGCTCGGGACATTGGGATCCCCTTTTCATACACATTTGAACTGAGGGACAATGGTACCTATGGATTTGTCCTGCCAGAAACTCAGATTCAGGCCACTTGTGAGGAAACCATGGAGGCTGTGCTTTCAGTCCTAGATGATGTATATGAGAAGTACTGGTACACAAACAGTGCCAGAAAGGCAAAATCTACTGCTCTGGTGCTGGGCTTGCTGATGTCCTTCATGTCTCTTCTCTAAGTGCATCCTACCCAGACCTGCTCGGCCCCAGTGACATGGATATGGCTGCCCAACAGGTGCTTTTGCAACTATGGAGAAATCAAATAATTTAACTAGAAATACTTTCAATAAAGGTGAATCATCTTTGTATTTTCATGTTTGTTCTGCTGTAGATGATTTTTATTAATTCTAAAAGAGTATAATATTAGTTATTGGTACAGTAATGCTACAAGTGAAAGTCACTCAGTTGGGTCCAACCCTTTGCAACCCCATGGACTATATAGTCCATGGAATTCTCCAGGCCAGAATACTGGAGTGGGCAGCCTTTCCCTTCTCCAGGGGATCTTCCCAACCCAGGGATCAAACCCAGGTCTCCTGCATTGCAGGCAGATTCTTTACCAGCTGCTGCTACTGCTAAGTCACTTCAGTCGTGTCCGACTCTGTGCGACCCCATAGACGTCAGCCCACCAGGCTCCCCCATCCCTGGGATTCTCCAGGCAAGAACACTGGAGTGGGTTGCCATTTCCTTCTCCAGTGCAGGAAAGTGAAAAGTGAGAGTGAAGTCGCACAGTCCTGTCTGACTCTTAGCGACACCATGGACTGCAGCCCACCAGGCTCCTTCGTCCATGGGATTTTCCAGGCAAGAGTACTGGAGTGGGTAGCCACTGCCTTCTCCAACCAGCTACCACTCTACAATTCAGTGGCTCACACAGCTATAGGTCATCTAGGAAGTTCTGATCTTGCCTGTGCTCACAGAAACTGATCTGTGGTCAGTTTCAAGGCAGCTGCCTTAGGGTCTGGAAAATTTTTTCCCATCTAAATTCTTTGAAAATGTTGCTTGTGCCTTTGACCCAAGTTTACTCTTAATTTTGTGTAACTGTGTTAGTAGCAGCAGTCAGAAGATAAAGTTATATAATTTCTCTATAGCTGTTGCTTGTTTTACTTATTTACTTAATATTTTACTTATTAAAAAAATTTTTTTTGAGAATCTACGAGGTACATTTTGCTAGGCTCTGGGTTTACAATGGTGAATAAAGCAGACATGGTCCCTGTTCTCATAGAATTTCTGTTCCAATGGGTGAGATTGACTGGAATGGACAGTATTGCTTACCAGGCAAATCTCCTTTCTGGAGAGCCATTATAATCAAGAACACAAATATATAAACTAACCATAGCAGCTTGTAACAGGGGCTAGGAAAGAAATTAAAAGTAAGTAGAGAGGTAAGGGCCAGATTTTATGTTTCCAGGTACACAGCCATTTAATGGTGCCATCTTGTCTGTGACACTTTACATGCTCTTCAGGTAGCACCTATGACTGTCATTTCCTATGTATCTCTCTGTGACACCTTGAAATGATGCTAAGCACTTGTCAGGCTTTGAACAAATGTTGTCGCTGTGACCGAGTGACAAGGCATCCTTGGGTGTTCAGTCACCCATTTCTGAATTTCCTTGTTGATCACAGTCACAATATACTTCTTGGTTGTAACCCTTTTATTGCCTTTCTTTGTCCTTCTTATTTTTTTGTGTTTTGCCAGTGTGTGGCTGATAAGGGTCAGAAAGGAAAATGTCAGGGGCAGAGGGGCTTAATGAATCAGAGAACAGCTATTTACATAAAAATGCCAGCTTCACAATTGTGGCATTGTCAGGGAGCAAATGGCTGGGTTTCATCAATGGTCAGCTTGTGAAGGAAGAAAACTAGTATGGTCACCAATGCCATATCCTAGAAAAGAGCTGAGGCGCTGAGGCTTGAGACTCAGTTTATTAGCTGTCATTCAGCCCATGTTTTAGTTTCTAAGGCTGTCTGTTAACAAGTTGGACCTCTGAGTACTTTAGGAGCTACAAAGCTCAATTCATGTCTAAAGATTGAGTCCATGGCCAAATAAAGCTGGTAGGGAATGGATGGAAATGCAAGCCATCAGCTTGCCTGAAACCTCCTGCAGGGATCTTTCCAAAAGTTTCAGATACAATTGTAGCTTTCTCAGGGGCTTCACATCTCTCTGAGGGTATGGGAGTCGGAGGGCCATGACATGTTTTTCACTTCTTCTGAAAGTGTTTTACTCTGGATGAAAGGATACTAAAAGCAAGACTAGAACAGTGATGAATGACCACACTGATCTTTCTCAAGGATGTTTTCAGCTTTCTGGTCTTAAATGGTAGTAGTTTGGAAAAACTTCACAGTTGATGCAACTAATGCAATTTTGAAAGTATCCTGTACTGGAGAAGGAAATAGCAACCCACTCCAGTATTCTTGCCTAGAGAATCCTGTGGACGGAGGAGCCTGGTGGGCTGCTGTCCATAGGGTCACACAGAGTAGGACACAACTGAAGCGAATTAGCATGCATGCATGAGTGCATTGGAGAAGGAAATGGCAACCCACTCTAGTATTCTTGCCTGGAGAATCCCAGGGACAGAGGAGCCTGGTGGGCTGCCATCTATGGGGTTGCACAGAGTCAGACACAACTGAAGCAACTTAGCAGCAGCAGCAACAGCAGCAGCCTGTACTGAGACTTTGCTGGGTCTGAAATTTTATTTTACCCTACTTTAAAGCTGGGGCTTCCCAGGTGGCTCAGTGGGTAAAGAATCCACCTGCAATGCAGGAGATGCAGGAAAGACATGGGTTCAATCCCTGGGTCAGGAAGATCTCCTGGAGGAAGGCAAGGCAACTCACTCCAGTATTCTTGCCTGGAGAATCCCAGACAGAAGCTTGGCGGACTACAATCCTTAGGGTTTGTAGTTAGGGGAAGCACACTGACAGAAACCGCCCACCCCACCAGGCACCATAGTAACTATTTGCATGAGTTGTTTTACGACAGGAGGTCCTGCTAAGGAACACGGAACTAATAAGCCACCACCAACCAGAAGAGTTCCAGAAAGGTCAAAAGGAGATACCACATTCCGACCACCTCCCAGAATCCTTCTCTCTGGCATCCATCTTGGCTGAACAAGGCTTGCACCACCAGGAAGGACTCTGAGTCAAAATAATTGGCTAAAGACAATTAATCTTATCACCATAAAACCCGAGACTGCAAGCCATGTGGCAGAGCTGTTCTGGGTTCCCTTACCCTACTGCTCTCCACCTGGGTGCCCTTTCCCAATAAAATCTCTTGCTTTGTCAGCACATGTGTCTCCTCAGACAATTCATTTCCAAGCGTTAGATAAGAGCCTAGTTTCAGGCCCTGGAAGGGGTCCCCCTTGCTGCAACAGGGTCACAAGGAGTTGGACACGACTGATGTGACTGAACACACAAGACACATTCTAAAGCTCGGAAGTTAGCTTGTTGCTGCTTCATGATTGTGAGAAAACATGAACCCCCTGAGTCAGAGACAGGAAGTTATCACACGCAGCATAGGAAACAGCATGAACATCAGCATATTTACATTTGTTTCCTTTGCTTCCAGGGCTTCCTGGGTGGCACAGTGGTAAAGAATCTGCCTACCAGTGCAGAAGATGCAGGAGACATGGGTTTGATCCCTGGGTTGGAAAGATCCCCTGGAGAAGGAAATGATAATCTACTCCAGTATTATTGCCCAGAAAATTCCATGGACCGGAGAAACTGGCAGGTTACAGTCCATGGGGTCACAAAGAGTTAGACAGGACTGAGTGTGCACACACGCCTTACTCTTGTTTAAATATTTTGCTTTTTTGTTTACTGTCTCTTTCTTTCCATTACACTTGTTTGATGCTTTTTTTCTCATAACAATTTCTACAAAGGATTGAGATCTTCTTGACCCATAGGTGAATTTAGAGTTTAAAATAATGCAAAATGATAAACTCAGATTCAAGGTATTCAAGCTTCTAGCTCTTTTTTCTACCTCAGTGTCAAAATGAGTTATATTTTTGCTTACATTAAGTATAGCCAAGCTGTGTTTCCCTTCCTTTTCTTATGCAGTTTAGCAATCTTCTGATATGTTACTGAAAATACATTCTTCATATTGCCTGGTATTATTCTTATCTTCTGCATATAATTTGAATCTGGTATAATACTATTATGTCACTAAGAGAGGCCCACTGCCCAAGAATATAAAATTACAATATTAAATACGAAGGAGTTTTAAAAATTAAATTATTAATTTGATACTATAGGTAGTGATTAGAATCCTTTGTGTGTATTCCTTTGCATAATACTCACAAGAATCCTGAGTTGGGCACTTTTATTAATTTCATGAAGAGCCTGAGATGAAGAGAATGTAAGTAGCATATCTATGGTCACATTGTTCTTTTTTTCTTTTTTTTTTCTATCAAATGTCCTTGCTTTAATTAAAAAAAAACACTTTTTTTTTACATTTATTTATTTATTTGGCTGCTCCAGGTCTTAATTGAGGCATGAAGAATCTTTGATCTTCATTACAGCATGCAGGGGTCTTTTTCTTGGGCGTGTGAACTCTTTGTTGCAACATATGGGACCTAGTTCCCTGACCAGGAATTGAACCCCAGAACCCTGCATTGGGAGTGCAAAGTCTTAGCCACTGGAACACCAGGGAAGTTCCCAGATGTCTTTATTTTTATAAGGCCACACAGGTCCAAGAAAACACATCTGCATCCTTCATGTGGTCACACTGTTCTTAATCATTCTTGATTGATCAAATAATTTCTTGGGATAGGGACTTCCTGGTTCTACCATGTTAAAAGTACTGTCTAGTGGCCCCGGCCAGAGCATCCTCCAGATCCTGTCAGGTCCCTTCTCCTGCATCTCTCTCTGTCCTTGATGTGTCTCTGTGACTCTTTATCCAATGTCTGCTTTTGGGCTACTGCCTGTGATTTGCCTGCAGCTACAGGGAGCTGCATGGAAAAAGCAAGAGAGTTCCAGAAAAACATCTATATCTGCTTTATTGACTATGCCAAAGCCTTTGACTGTGTGGATCATAATAAACTGTGGAAAATTCTGAAAGAGATGGGAATACCAGACCACCTGACCTGCCTCTTAAGAAATCTGTATGCAAGTCAGGAAGCAACAGTTAGAACTGGGCATGGAACAACAGACTGGTTCCAAATAGGAAAAGGAGTACCTCAAGGCTGTATATTGTCACCCTGCTTATTTAACTTCTATGCAGAGTACATCATGAGAAACGCTGGGCTGGAAGAAGCACAAGCTGGAATCAAGATTGCCAGGAGAAATATCAATAACCTCAGATATGCAGATGACACCACCCTTATGGCAGAAAGTGAAGAGGAACTAAAAAGCCTCTTGATGAAAGTGAAAGTGGAGAGTGAAATAGTTGGCTTAAAGCTCAACATTCAGAAAATGAAGATCATGGCATCCAGTCCCATCACTTCATGGGAAATAGATGGGGAAACAGTGGAAACAGTGTCAGACTTTATTTTTTGGGGGGCTCCAAAATCACTGCAGATGGTGATTTGAGCCATGAAATTAAAAGACGCTTACTCCTTGGAAGGAAAGTTATGACCAACCTAGACAGCATATTAAAAAGCAGAGACATTACTTTGCCAACAAAGATTCATCTAGTCAAGGCTATGGTTTTTCCTGTGGTCATGTATGGATGTGAGAGAAGGCTGAGCGCTGAAGAATTGATGCTTTTGAACTGTGGTGTTGGAGAAGACTCTTGAGAGTCCCTTGGACTGCAAGGAGATCCAACCAGTCCATTCTAAAGGAGATCAGCCCTGGGATTTCTTTGGAAGGAATGATGCTAAAGCTGAAACTCCAGTACTTTGGCCACCTCATGCCAAGAGTTGACTCACTGGAAAGGACTCTGATGCTGGGAGGGATTGGGGGCAGGAGGAGAAGGGGACGACAGAGGATGAGATGGCTGGATGGCATCACTGACTCAATGGATGTGAGTCTGAGTGAACTCTGGGAGTTGGTGATGGACAGGGAGGCCTGGCGTGCTGCGATTCATGGGGTCGCAAAGAGTTGGACACGACTGAGCAACTGAACTGAACTGACAGAGAGCTTAAATGCATTTGTGAGTTCTACCCACCACCAGAAACTCCCAGCTTCTGCCTGGATAGAAACTCGTGGTTCCAATAATATGAAACCCAGCCCCTTGCAGTGGGTTGGGAAAAACTTCAAAGCATCACTCGCCTCCCAGGGTTCCTGTGGGATATTGTTGACGTGACCCTCCAAAGCCTTTCTCTGAGATTACAGCCATGCTTGGCTTCCACCTTTCCTTGTCCTGTGTCACTTCCTCTTGGTGGTACCTCCTAAACAAGTCATTTGTACATGAATCCTCACTTCTGGATCTACCTCTAGGGAACTCAACATAAGACAATCTCCTTGGGAATTATTACCAAAACATAATACTTTATTAATTTCCTAAAATGGCTTTTAATAAAAGCATATACATCTATAATATATATATATGTATTATGTATATTATATGTGTGCCTATGTGCTAAGTTGCTTCAGTCGTGTCCAACTCTGTGAACCTATGGACTGCAGCCTGCCACACTTCTCTGTCCATGGGATCCTTCAGGCAAGAATACTGGAGTGGATTACCATGCCCTCCTCCAGGGGAGCTTCTCGACCCAGGGATTAAACCCAGGTCTTTTGCATCAGATGGGTTCTTTACCTCTAGCACCACCTGGGAAGCCCCATGTATATTCCATATGTGTTATATATATAATATATTAAATATATATAACTGAATCACTGTGTTATATACCTGAAATGAAAACGAATGTTAATCAACTATAATTTTAAAAACCTAGAGATACATTTTTTAAAGTATTACTATATTTAATATTCAGAATATGCCTGGGGATTACAACATCATATGGACAGAAATATTTCCTATTTTGAAGATGTAACCATTCTGTAAGATGAGGAATTTTGTTCCAGAAAAGACTTTCACTTCAGGAAAACATATGCATTTCCAGTCTGGTCTCTATTGAAGGCACAGTAAAAAAAAGATTAGCCTTTATGGACTTGTAAATTTTGAAATATCTGGTATTATGATAAGACTTTATGTGAAAATAATAGCCACTCATAACAGTTTTCCACTATGCCATAATCAAGACTGCATAGTCTTTTCTTAGCTCCCCTGAAAAAAGAATTTTATTTCTTTCCAAGGAGTCATTCATTTAAAATAATACTAATAAAAAACAAAGCTCCAAAGAGCTTAAATGGTGAATGTATTAACTCCTTTCCTACCTGCATGTTCCTTTCCTCTGGAGCTCTTATGTTTTTTTCTGAGAATTTGTTCTTTAAAAAAAAATACACTTGTGCAAGTCAGCTCTAAAAATGGTGCCAATTAAAAAAAAAAGTCTCCCTCTCTCTTTACATAAATGGTACAAAAGCAACCACAGAAACACAGAGGAGGCAAAGAAGAATGTGTGTTCACAGGGCTGAATCCCACCCCCTCACACCCCTCCCTCTGCCACCAGCAAAATCTGGTTGATTAGGTGGAAGATCCTGAGAAAGTGAGGTGGAAAGTCAAGCTGGAATCAGTTTGTTGAAGGCCCTGAGCACTGGATAGTTTAGCCATTATCCCTATAGACTTCAGGTAGTCCCCATATTTTTGCACAAAGAGGGTAATTAAACACAGGTTGTGTAAATGTTACAGGAAGCAGAACCCCTTCCAGGGCCTGAGAGTGGGCTCTTGTCTAACACTCGGAAATGAATTGTCCAATGAGATACACGAGCTGACAAAGCAAGAGACTTTTTTGGGAAGGTGCCCAGGTGGAGTGGAGAAGGCGATGGCACCCCACTTCAGTACTCTTGCCTGGCAAGTCCCATGCACGGAGGAGCCTGGTAGGCTGCAGTCCATGGGGTCACGAAGAGTCGGATACAACTGAGCAACTTCACTTTCACTTTTCACTTTCATGCATTGGAGAAGGAAATGGCAACCCACTCCAGTGTACTTGCCTGGAGAATCCCAGGGACGGGGGAGCCTGGTGGGCTGCCGTCTATGGGGTCACACAGAGTTGGACACGACTGAAGCAACTTAGCAGCAGCAGCAGCCCAGGTGGAGAGCAGTAAGGTAAAGGAACAGGGGAGAACTGCTCTGCCAAGTGGCTCACAGTCTCAGGTTTTATGGTGATGGGATTAGTTTCCAGGTTGTCTTTGGCCAATCACTCTAACTCAGGGTCCTTACTGGTGGGACATACACACTGTTCACCCAAAACGGTTGCCAGAGAGAAGGATTCTAGGAGATGGTAGGACAAATGGCGTCTCCTTTTGACCTTTCCCAGATTCTTACACTTGTGGGTGGCTTGTTAGTTTCATGTTCCTTACTAGGACCTCCTTTCAGTAAAATAACTCATGCAAATGGTTACCATGGTGCCTGGCCAGGGTGGGCGGTTTCAGTCAGTGTGTTTTTCCTAACATGAAGATCAGTCTCAAAGGATGGATTAGAATGAGACAGTTGGAGGAGAGACATATTAGGCAAACAGTTAAGAAAATAGTGTATGGTGCACATACATAATTGAGTAAGACTTCAGTTGAGTTGGTGGCCATAAAAATGGAAACAGACATCAGAGATATTATTCAGAAAGATTCAGTGTGGGGTCTTTTTGATTATGGGGGTGTGGAAAAAGGAGGGTTGAATTGTTGGGCATGGCCAAACAGAAAAACAGTGGTATTAGAAGATCATGAGACTTTGTCTTAATTCATCTTTACCTCATCACTACCAAGAAAAGTATAACAGACCAATGCTGAAAACAGACTTACAGAACCCTGGAGCCCAAAAGGAAGCAGTATGAAAATATGATGAGCCATTTCGTTTCAGACAGGAAATAGGAAATGCAAAATTATCTCACTGAAGTATCAGTTAAAACTTAAGGTTTGCTTTGCAACTTTAAACCAAGTCTCCAGGAACAAGCAAGCTTCATTTCAATCCCCAGCTTCTTCCTGCACATATACTAATTTGCCCTATGACATTTAATTTAGAATTAGGTTTGCACGTCTATCACTTTAAAGGCTGACTACTTTCTGTAATGCAGTTGCCTAGAAGATTTGTTTTGCAGCAGAATTATTATTTGAAATCAAAAATTTCCTTCAATTGTGATATTAAAATCAGATAAAAACAGATTTGCTCTGTCTGATCTTGGGAGGAGGACGGTTAGTGAGTACGTCTGGAGATGTTTCTCTGCTCTCCCTGCCCCCAATTTCCCTGAGTCTTGAAGAACTTGCTGTTTTCTCTCTAGGCACTTACTACTCGAAGTGTGGTCCGTGGACCAGCAGCATCAGTCTCACCTGGCAGCTTGTTAAAAATCCAATTCTCGGGCATCAGAACTTGAGTTTTCCTTAAGTAAAGTGATGTTCTTAAAAATATAGGAAACGCTGCTTCAGAGTATGGGGTTTCCCAGGTAAGTGCTAGTTGTAAAGAAGCCGCCTGCCAATGCTGAAGACATAAGAGATGTGGGTTCAATCCCGGTGTTGGTCAGATCCCCTGGAGGAGGGTATGGCAAGCCACTCCACTATTCTCACCTGGAGAATCCCATGGACGGAGGAGCCTGGCAGGCTACAGTCCATTGGATCACAAAGAGTTGGACGTGACTGAAGCTACAGATTTCCTGGGAAGCACGTTCAAACACAGATTCTCAGGCACAGCAACATGTCTGTGGTAGAGCATGAAATTTTGCATGTTTAACAAGCTCCCAGATGAGGCTGCTACTATTGGTTCTTGGACCATGACACACTGAATAGCAATCGGCTAGGGCAGTGGAATCATCTGGAAGAGTTGTTAATCATGGCTTGCTGGGCTCAGCTCAGTTTCTGATTCAGCAAGCAGGGCCTGAGAACTTGCATTTCTAACAAGTTCCCAGGTGATGCTGCTGCTACTGCTCTAGGAAACACACTTTGCAGAACCCTAATCAAGAGCACTTGGCTCATCATTGGGATATAGACGCCACTGGGTAATCGAGGGTACCTTGATTTATTTTCTTAAGTAAAAGGGGATAAAGCGTGAAAAGAAGACGTTTCTTCCCTCAAGGATCTTAGAGTCTAGCTCAAAATACAGAAAAACAAGCAAACATCTCACATGGGCCATGTGCACAGAGCTAAGAGTAGGTGAGCCATGACCTCAGGCTCCATGACAGTATCTAAAGTGGCCCGGGGAGGTTTCCCCTACTTGCCTTAAAGCTGGAGCAATACTTGGAAAGGGTCTGATTGCTTCAATGATATGTGTTCTATGCAAGACACATTCTTTCATTTGAGAGCTTGTGAATAGCCATGGATTTTCCATTCAGTTATGCTTTTGTAATGAAAGTATTCTCAGTCTTTTATGAAGCAGAATGAGGTAGGATGGGATGGGGAGGGGGAGTATGGTTGGGAGTCAGGGGCTAGGAGGAGAGTGGTGGGGGTGGGACAAGCCTGCACAAACCCTCTCTCAGAGTCAGGGAGAAGAGTGAAGAAACACCTGGTTGTCTCTGGATGTTTGCTTCTTAAAATAAAAAGCCAAGCATCTGATGTTGGCTGCTCTCCCCGGTCACAGGAGGAAATCCTCAGGATCCGGCCCTTGCAGGAATGGAGTTCTTAAACACTAGGACTGAGGGGCATGCCTTCTTCCAAGGAACCACAGGTGTCTTAGGGAGATTTTTTTCAGATACAAGGGACTGGAACCCCAAACGGTCTGGCTTTAAACCAATAAAAGGGGATTTACTGGTTTGGATCATAGAAATGTATAGAGGGAGTTCAGGAAAAAAAGGATCTGGCAATTCCAAGTGTTATCAGAATTAGTAATTTTTCATTTTTTACTTTTGCATCAGCATTTTTTTCTGTTGGTTTGACTGAAGCAGGTTCTTTCCACGTAGACGCCAGTGACCACCCACAGCTCCAGGCCTACATTTTACCCTCTCTGCAACACTGGAGGAAAAGTGCTTCCATTTTCCAACAGTTTCAATCAAATTCCAAATACGGACTGAATGGGCCTCCTTGAAGATGACCAGGAATTTGGATACCTGGCCTTGACGTAGATTGCTCTCCCTTGTCAGATTATTTGCAGTTGCCACCAGCAATCTGTGAATAATGAGAATGAGATGGTTGGATAGCATCATCGACTCAATGGATATGAGTTTGAGCAAACTCTGGGAGATTCTGAAAGGCAGGGAAGCAAGCTTGGTGTGCTGCCATCTATGGGGTCGAAGAGTTGAACACAACTGAGAGACTCAACCACAACAGCAACAACCAGAAATCTAGCTCTGAGTTGAGGTACAAATATAGAGAAACTAGATTGTCTTTCCCTGATAGGCAAAGGTTTCATCTGTGCTCAGTCATCTACCTTTATTCATCACCTTTATTTTATCCCAATCCTCCTGCTGCTGTTGCTAAGTCGCTCAGTCATGTCTGATCCTGCTGGTTCTCAAAGGTCATTCTAAGGCATTGTCCCTCCGATTTGTCTTCAGCTGATTTCCTGATGTTGGTATTGCTCTCTTGCTGCTCCTTGTGAGCTTGGATCCTCATATTTCTGACCCAGCACCCTTTCCAAAAGAGTACGGTGTCCCTGACCTGTCCAAATGAATGTTGCTACCACAATGGGATACATCTCCCAAATTACTGAAAAGTGACTCTGAGTCTCAAAACATTTGACACATGTCAGTATACATGCTCAGGAGTCTGTTTACTCTGAAATGATGATATAAAACGTAAGCAAGTAGTCAGTAACTGGTAAATATTGGTAATTGTGATTTAACACCATAGTTACAACCTCCCTCTCTGTCCTATTTCTTATTCTTCCATTTTTTGTCCTTATTAATAGCCTTCCACTCCTATTCTCATTTGTTTGTCTACATTAATCCCACTAGTCTGTGAGGGACAAGCTGTGTTTTTAAGAAAGTAATAGTGGCCTTTCTGATATAACACAGTAGTTATGAACTTAGGTTTTAAAGCCAGGCTGACTTGGTTCAAATTCCAACCCTGTCCCTTAGCTAGTTTTGTTTCCAGTTCTTCACCTTTTTCTTTCTTTAGTTGGAACATAATTGCTTTACAATGTTGCATTAGTGTCTACTGTACAATAAAGTGAATCAGCTATATGTACACATATATCCCCTCCCCTCATGAGCCTCCCTCCCACGCCTCTCATCCCACCCCTCTCAATTCAGTTCAGTCAGTCAGTTCAGTCACTCAGTCGGGTCCGAATCTTTGCGACCCCATGGACTGCAGCACGCCAAGCCTCCCTGTCCATCACCAGCTCCCGCAGTTTACTCAAACTCATGTCCATTGAGTCTGTGATGCCATCCAGCCATCTCCTCCTCTGTCGTTCCCTTCTCCTCCTGTCTGCTGCTGCTGCTGCTAAGTCGCTTCAGTCGTGTCCGACTCTGTGCGACCCCATAGACGGAAGCCCAGCAGGCCCCTCTGTCCATGGGATTTTCCAGGCAAGAACACTGGAGTGGGTTGCCATTGCCTTCTCCGTCTCCTCCTGTCTAGGTCATCACAAAGCACCGAGCTGAACTCCCTGTGGTGTAGAGCTTCCCACTGGCTGTCTATTTTACAAGCGGTAATGTATATATGTCAGTGCTACTCTCCCCATTCATCCCACCCTCCCCTCCCCATCTCTGTGTCCAGATGTCCATTCTCTATGTCTGTGTCTCTATTCCTGTTCTGCAACTAGTTTCATTAGTACATTTTTCCTAGATTCTGCATATACATATTAATATATGATATTTGTTTTTCTTTCTTACTTCACTGTGTATGACAGACTATAGGTTCATCCACATCACTATAAATGACCCACTTTTATCCCTTTTTATGGCAGAGTAATATTCCATTGTAATTATGTACCACATCTTCTTTATCCATTGATCTATCGATGGACATTTAGATTGCTTCCATGTCCTGGCCATTGTAAACAGTGCTGCAATGACTATTGGGGTATCTGTAACTTTTTGAATTATGGTTTTCTCAGGGTATCTTCACCATTTTCTACATCCACTTTGCCATAGTTCCATCTTGGGCAGAGTGTCCTTTTCATTTCTGGACTTTAGGCTCACCCATGTGATGTGTGTTGGCTAATTTTGTGTAGGTAAAGGTGTCCCTGTATTAGTTCTGAGCCTAAGACTTCAGTGGCCTCATATGTTTCCACTTTGCTGTCTTCATCTCCACCATCCCTATGAGAAGACCATGCCTCAGCCAGCACATTGATCTAAAAAGGATGAAAAACACAAGTAATAGAATTGCCCCAGCTGAATCCAGCTTAGTGTAAATCCAACCTCCTGTAAACCCAGAGATACAGTCTAACTAGGTGCTTACTGCTGTCTGATGTGGAGAATTTGTAGCTGTTTGTCATACAGCATTATTGCATAACAGTTAACTGAATCTTCTCTCAATGTCTGAACTTTCTTTTATATAATTTGAAAAGAAGGGCTCATAATTGTGTCTTTTATAGGGTTGTTGGGGAGAGTAAATAAGAAAAAGCATATGAAGTGCTAAATAAGCTGCCTGATACACAAGAACCAATTGGTATTTATCTGTTATTATCATTATTAAGTGCCAGGAGTTTATGTTCATTATCCTTATCTATGTGTGCTTCACTTTTCCATCTGTTAAGTGGAGAGAGATGAGTTTTAAATAGTGAAATGCAGAAATGAAAGTGAGTTCCCAGTGACCTGCTGAAGTGGCCCAGGCAGGAGAGAAACTGGAGGGTGAAACTTCTTTGGAAACTCAAACCAGAAACTACCCTTGTAACCACACAGCATCTGCTAACAATCAGGAAAGGAAAGAGAAGGCTTCTCTGCAGAAGCTGATGATAAAGATAAAAACAAGAAGTCAAGGACACTTCTTGGGTTAGAAGCCTGGATCCCGGGAATAAATCCTGTGTGTCCATATTTTACTGCAATTTCAATGGAGTTCTGATAATTCACGTCACCTTGGTGCCATGAAATTTGCCCTTTGTTTCATACACAACAGTCCCCTGGAAGGGTTGCAGGATTACAGACATGACCGTGTCAGAAGAGGTGGTGTCGCATCCTCCAGCCAAGTGGAAAGCTGCTTTCCCAAATCACTTTCATTAGGGTTTCTCTCCAGGCGCAGAGACACAGGGCTTGTCTAAATAGGTGCCGTGGCAGAAACCTTGATTCAGCTTTGTTTTCCTGGAGCCAGGCTGAAAACAAGGCGTTATCAGAGCTTTTCAGATGTGTACTTTCACAAGCCCAGAATTTTCAAAAGATGAGCATTTAAACCTACTTTCAATATGAGTCCAGGGAGTGAAAGAGAAGGGAATACCTGGCCATTCCTTATAGGTGCCAGTCTAGGGGTCAGCTCATTTGTAAATATTTCTAGGGCCTCCATCTCTCCCCCAAATAATCAGGAAACCCACTATTTAAACCTAGGTTTGCAAAGTCAAGCTACAAAGGGCATTTTAAATTGAGTGTCTCCAAGATCACTCTTGGGCTTCCCTGGTAGCTCAGACGGTAAAGCGTCTGCCTACAATGTGAGAGACCCAGGTTCGATCCCTGGGTCGGGAAGATCCCCTGGAGCGTAAAAT
Organism: Bos javanicus; assembly: GCF_032452875.1. Taxonomy (NCBI): domain Eukaryota; kingdom Metazoa; phylum Chordata; class Mammalia; order Artiodactyla; family Bovidae; genus Bos; species Bos javanicus. Next base: position 95,361,571 of record NC_083869.1, read on the forward strand.
GGCAACCCACTCCAGTACTCTTGCCTGGAAAAATCCCATGGACTGAGGAGCCTGGTAGGCTACAGTCCATGGGGTCGCAAAGAGTCGGACACGACTGAGAGACTTCACTTCACTTTTAAGATCACTCTGGCTTTGTCCAGGTGGTGATGAAATTTTTTAAATCGAAGCAGAATGTGTCTGTATTTTTCTGGGAAAAGGATACGGACATTTTCACAGTTTTCAAAGGGTCTTCCAAAAGATAAGAACTACTGTTCAGAGGGATGCTAGTTGAATTTGGACAATTCAGTTAATTAACTGAAATCAATTAATTCAGTTAATGAGAATATTTTTTTATTTGTCTTTATGCTGACAACCTTTTTTATTTCAAAGCAAAGCTGTTGGTAGACAAATCCATTACCCCATTCTTGTTCATAACAATGAGGCTGATATCTTCCCAAATGTATTTTGTTCTTCTAGGCCAAGCCTGACCACAAGCCAGATCTAATCAATAAAGCTATGTTTCAGAAGATACACTGAACCTCTAAGACACAATCATGTGTGCTGGCTTTCATGTGCCTTGAGTTTCAGTGGAAACACAGAGAGGCTTTTCTATGTCCTCAGTGCTTTCTGAAAAATATCTCACTAGTTATCCCATCACACCTGTAAGGTGGAAATAAGAAATTGCCACAGAACTCTCCCAAGCTCTGCCTGAGCAGGTGACTTCGGTCCCACGTCCTCAGCACCATCCTTAACGGTGTAAATAAGGTTACAGCTTCTTCCGAAGATCCCGGAGGCAGGATTGTACTGGTGCCAGGCACTCATTTACAGGAAGCGGCGTCTGCTACCAGCCTTGGGAGCAGAAGGCGGGAGCAGTGATCACTGTCTCAGCACCAGTGGCCTCCCCAACCTAGTTACTTGTTTTAATTAAGAGGACAATGCCACACCTTTACATGTCCTTCAGGGAATTGGAGCATTACAAGTGGAAGGGGCAGGAGAAAATGGTTCTGTGTACCTATCTTGGGTTCTAAAGATAGAAGGCCATGACTAAGCCTTTGTTTCCCTCCTGATGGCAATGGAGGAGCTGGGACAGCAGGCCCCAAGGATAGAGGGTTTTCCAGGAGATGGCAGTGCTCTCTAAGGTTGGATCCTGGCTGTGCCAGCCTTCCCCATCCACTGAAGAATATTGTAATTGAGACATAACATGATAATGCATTCTGGACCACACAGCTGCTCAAGTGTCACCTCAAAATGCTTCTTACCAGCCTCAAAGTCACTGTAAACAGGGAAGAGAGATGGAAGGGAGATGGAGGGTGGGGACACATGGGAGGGGGCCCGTGGAGACGCCAGACAGCGGCTCGGCTTTGCTGTCAGTGGAGTTTCAATACCTCCAGGCCAGGAGCTACCCTGATACATATTTACAACTGTTCCTTGGTTCACCTCTGAAGACCAATAAAAGGAAATTGAAGGACATGTATTGTCTGCATTTTAATTTCCAGGTTTACAAGAAATGTTTCATTATTCTAATTCAGGGGCAAAATAAAACATCTTCCCTTTGGAAATGAAAGATCTCCTTGTTCAGGGTGAAGAGCATAGCAAAGCACTCTCTCTCCTAAGAGGCAGGGCTATTCCCGAAGCTGTCCCCAGATTCCAGACAGCTAGGGGAATGGTGGTGTGGGGGTGATGGAGCGGGGAGACGAGCCAATGGAGAATACTGGCCAGTGACAGAATTGCCCTGTGTGACGCACACGTAAGAAATGAATTCACGTGACTGCAGAACTGATGAAGCAGATCCTGTACTTCCCAGGACCTGACAATGACATCTCAGGACAGACCTAGGGACAGAGGGATGAGAGACAGGGTAAGCAAATACCTTTCCCCTGCAAGAGACTGTTGGCTGAAGTACTAATTTATATAGGCACGTTTATAGGAATGAATGAGCCTGATAAGATCAAGGTCAGAAGGACAGTAATGACTGTTCAGTAACGTCATGTAATTTACTAGATGTGTTCATAGTTCAGGAGTTGAACCTCTACTTTCGGGGCACTTATTTGTAGTTTTTGTTTATTGCTCCTTGGATTTTGCCAGAGACCTGCATGTGGAGGAGACAGCACTGAGGTCAGCCGGGTGGATTGTTTGGGAAATCCTTGCAAAGGAAACTGATCCTTAAAGAGAAAAAGGCCAGTCTTTAATCAGCTTTGAACACCTCCAGAGTCTGTGTGTGGCTTCCTTTTAATTTTTTGTCCAAAACTAGTTGCTTTCTGTTTTCCTTAACCCTCTTCCACTGGACTCTGTTCTGTATTCTCTGCAAATCCTGTCTTCCATGAAACTCTCTCTTATTCCACCCTCTTACCTAAGTTCAAGAGTCATCCTCACTTAGAACCTGGAAAGAGTAGGCAGGAAACACACAGAAGTATTTCTACTCTTTGCTGTTAGCACTTGAAATGTGCCTGCATTTGCCACAGCCAAGTGATGCTTTAAAAGTTAGACGACGAAGCAAGCAAACAAAAATTCACATACAAAATTTTGTTTTGAGGATTGGGATGATATTTTTCCAAGAGGTCAGTCTTTCCTGGTGGAAACCAGGTTGCTTTCTGGGTAAGGAGGAAGAAGTAACCATTTTGCAGAGAGTGAGAAATATTTCTCAGAGAATACCCAGGCTGTTCACTGTGGGTGGTGGCTGTTCAAGGAGCATTGTTGTTTCTCAGTCACTAAGTCATGTCCAACTCTTTGTGAACCCATGGACTGTAGCCTGCCAGGCTCCTAGGTCCATGGGATTTTCCAGGCAAGAATACTGGAGTGGGTTGCCATTCCCTTCTCCAAGGGATCTTCCCAATCCAGGGGATAACCCACATCTCCTGCATTGCAGGCAGATTCTTTACAACTGTGCCACCTGAGAAGCCCTCAAGGAGTATTACCAATAATCAAGTGAGTGAGGTAGGCAGATGGAGGCTGGGAAGACAGACATGCAGGGTGGAGACTCAGCAGAGGGATAGAATGAAGTGGAGTATCCTCTAGGCAGCATGAGACAGAGTTTTCAGACTACAGCCAAAGAATGCTTTACAGGAGGAAGGCGGTGGAGACCGTGGAGGCAATGAAAATGATCAGCAAAACCTATAAACATTTATAGTGGGAGAGAGCAAAGTCCTATAAACAAAATAAATGAACATTGGGCAAATCACAGAGGAATTGCATGGTAACACCCTGCAACCTATGTAACAACAGGTGTTCTAGACAAAACACACAAATAGAGTCCTAAGACATGGACCAGCCCCGACGAGACACCAATTACCAGCCCAGGTGAGAAGCATGTATGGTCCATGCTAAGCACATTCTTGCTACATTTATCTCTGCTGGCTAATTCTGTTTACCTCTTATAATGTTTACGCACTCTCAGACTTAAATTATTTTCCAAAAAAGACTTCGTGTTTGAGTCTCCATCAAAGGAATCAAGCATTTGTCTGATGCTCAAATATCTGAAACCATGTAGTTCCTATTGACCATCTGGCAGGAATGTTATATCATTAGCCATATTTAAACTCGTAAATATCAGCCAGGAAGACTGAGGAGGTGGTGCCAGGATTATACAAATCATTCACCAAAAATGGTGTCTCTATTTTACAGAAATGGCCTATACAAACCTCATTCAAATTCAGCAAGCACACGGAACAATGTTCTTTCTCCTCCATTACAGAGAGAAATTTAGAATGAAATTCACAAGCAAAACTGAGATTACACAGTTCCAGATGTGCAAGTCTGCAGCATTTGGATGTTAGAAAGGGTTAAATTTCAGAGGCCAGCACCGGAAGATTGGTGGGAAAGCTATTGAGAAATCTTTTACATGAGCCTATTACTGACCTAGGTCTCTTTGTGGTTCCTGTTGATTGTAACATTTGCATTAAGTCAGCTGCCAGATCTGCAATAAGCATTTTCTCCTGTTGTTTTTCAAGCTTAAATACATGGGACTAGGACCAACATCGAAAATTATCCTGTCCAAACTCTAATATTTTAGCAGTGGAACTGGGTAAAAAATAAACAAAAACCAATCTTAATGAAACTTTATCCACCTGGGGTTATTTGGTTGTAGGCAACAGAAACTAGTGAGCTAAATAAAGCAAAAGGGGAGGTCCTAGAAAGGTATTAGTGTAGGGAGGATGGAAGCCTGAGGCTGAGAATAAACAAAACAGCAAGAACAGAAGCAGCGCTGGATAAACTCAGACCATTATTTTTGCCTTTGTAGTTACTGGTCTAAGGGTCAAAATCCAGGAGAGAGAGTCTGATTAAGCTTGGATCACATGCTTGGTGGGCTTCCCAGGTGGCTCAGTGGTAAAGAATCTACCTGCCAATGCAGGAGACTCAGGAGATATGGGTTTAATCCCTGAGTTGGAAAGATCCACTGGAGGACGAAATGGCAAGCCACTCCAGTATTCTTACCTTGAGAATCCCATGGACAGAGGAGTCTGGTGGGCTACAGCCCATTGGGTCGCAAAGAATCGGACACAACTGAGAGACTACATACGCATGCGTGCAAGTGCTTGGCTGTACCAAGTGATGAGAGCTTCTGCTAGAAGAAGCCAGTAGCCTCTATGGCTGATGGGCAGGACATTTTGAAGTTGCCCGAAGCATGGAGGACATAGTTTTCCGAATAGAAATTGGGGTGCTGAGGAGGAATGGGTGCTAAAAAGCAAAATACCATCAAATACACACATACATAATAAAACTGATGAAAATAGTTGAAAAAAAAAGAAAAAGAAAAATAGGAGTACCAAGAACCCCATCCCTAACCTCTTACAGAGGCTGTAGAAGCAGTCATTCCATCCATGGCATAGGATGAAAACCACCAACCTGGTTCACAATCTGGCAATCTCAGATGATTAGATTTAAGTTATTATTCCCCAAATTTTGAGGGAATGAAGCCTACACTCTCTTTTCACAATTTCCTTGAGGAATTCTTCATTATCACATTACCTCCTGTCAACTTAATATGAACCTTCAATATTTACTGTTATCATAATCCTATTGGTGCCATCCTGAATCTGTCTTTCTACCTCTGGTCATGTGATATGATTGTGCTTCCTTTTTTTCTTTGAAGTCGGGTGTGACCATGTATTGGCCAGAGAAATGTGAGTGGAAAGTACCCATGTCACTTCTAGGCAGAAGTTCCAATAGCCAGGGCACAATTTGCCGTGTTTTCTGCCTGCTGCTGTGTGATCATGGCAGCATGGGGCAGATCAAGCCTCCACTGGCCTCATCCTTAATTGGTCCAGGGATTCAGTGATACAAGTGCGCTAATTACAGTTTCTTCTGGAGCAAAACAATGGAATGGTGGAGTCCTGTCCAATCCTAGGTGCAAGAGAAAACTATTTAGAGCTCTGGCCTAACTGTGATGATTTCCCCCAACATGGCCTGGGGAGTAGAGAAGGGAGCAATGAAGTAGATGCAGAGAGGAGAGAGAGGAGGAGCGGAGCATTTGAGGCCAATGATGTGAATGGACTTCTACCAAAGCTTGCCTGCAGCCCTGAGCTCATCTGTGCCACCTCCATTTCTATAAGGCATCCTTTCTTTTACATTTGACTCACTTGGGTGGGGGTAGGGTGGGAGGGGGTGGTTACCTGGAAATAGCAAAGTCTTACATTATTTCAGGCGCCTTCCAATTTTTGTAACCTATTAGATCATCAAACTCACCTGAAACCACGTCTTCTGACTTACATTTGTGTGTTCATCTGTGTTTTGCTTTTTCCTCCTCTACACCAAGTCAGGTTCTGTAGAACCAGAGCCTGAGACAGAGATCTGGGTAGTGTGATCTGAGAGGCTGCTCTTCAGGAAGAAGATGTCAGGGAGTGAGGGGATTGGTGTGGGGTGGGTGTCAGCTAAAACCTAGACTTGGCCTGAGGTACAAGGGGCTCAGAAGACAAACTGCTCACCAGATTTGTCTCAGCCTGGGGAATGGGGGCAAGAATTTTGTATCCCATTAGTATCACCCCACTCCGTACTCTTGCCTGGCAAATCCCATGGACAGTGGAGCCTGGTAGTCTGCAGTCCATGCAGTCTGCTCAGAGTCAGACACGACTGAGCAACTTCACTTTCACTTTTCACTTTCATGCATTGGAGAAGGCAATGGCAACCTACTCCAGTGTTCTTGCCTGGAGAATCCCAGGGACGGCGGAGCCTGGTGGGCTGCAGTCTATGGGGTCTCACAGAGTCGGAAACGACTGAAGCGACTTAGCAGCAGTACCAACTGGCTGGGTGTCTGGGAGGGAGCCAAGGTCAACTTGTTGAACAAAGCAGCTCCCATGGGCCAACAGCAGTTCCCCAAAGAGCAGGATGAGAACTAGCTCTTAGCAGCCACCTCTCAAAGCAACTGGGGAAGGGCCCCAGAAGGCCCCTTGAACAGGGATATGAGTGGGGCACCAACTGTGTCTATGACAGCCTTCTAATTATTCTAATTATTAAGTCCATCTTTCTTATTTTAGAAAGTTCTTTCAAGGATAGTTCCTGTCAGATCTCACAGAATAAAAGAAAAATTCTTTCATTTTTTCTGTAAAATACACCAAAATTGGCATCAAAAGTAGTAACTATCAGGTGAAAGGGGACCATTTAGCACAGAGGGTAGTCAGTGGTACTGGTCATGATCCTGAACATTGTAGGTGGTACCTGGAATTTTACTCCTGTATCCCTTTTCCTCCACTTTCATGATGATAGCATTCCAGATTTCCACTGGGGAAAAGTCCCACTTCTCGTAGAAGTTCTGATTGCTGTTGTTGTCCAGTCACTTAGTTATGTCTGACTTTTTGTGACCCTATGGACTGCAGCACACCAGGCTTCCCTCTCCTTCACCATCTCCTGGACTTTGCTCAGACTCATGTCCATTGAGCTTGGTACCATCCAACCATCTCGTCCTCTGTCGTCCCCTTCTCCTCCTGCCTTCAATCTTTCCCAGCATCAGGATCTTTTCCAACGAATTGGCTCCTTGCATCAGTTTAGTTCAGTTCAGTCACTCAGTCGTGTCCAACTCTTTGCGACCCCATGAACCGAAGCATACTAGGCCTCCCTGTCCATCACCAACTCCCAGAGTCCACCCAAACCTATGTCCATTGAGTCAGTGATACCATCCAACCATCTCATCCTCTGTCTTCCCCTTCTCCTCCTGCCCTCAATCTTTCCCAGCATCAGGGTCTTTTCAAATGAGTCAGCTCTTCACATCAGGTGGCCAAAGTATTGGAGTTTCAGCTTCAACATCAGTCCTTCCAATGAACACCCAGGCCTGATCTCCTTTAGGACTGGTTGGATCTCCATGCAGTCCAAGGGACTCTCAAGAGTCTTCTCCAACACCACAATTCAAAAGCTTCAATTCTTCGCTGCTCAGCTTTCTTTATAGTCCAACTCTCACATCGATACATGCTGTTGCTGCTGCTGCTGCTGCTAAGTTGCTTCAGTCGTGTCTGACTCTGTGCGACCCCATAGACAGTAGCCCATCAGGCTCCACTGTCCCTGGGATTCTCCAGGCAAGAACACTGGAGTGGGTTGCCAATTCCTTCTCCAATGCATGAAAGTGAAAAGTGAAAGTGAAGTCGCTCAGTCGTGTCCGACTCTTAGCGACCCCATGGACTGCAGCTTACCAGACTCCTCCGTCCATGGGATTTTCCAGGCAAGAGTACTGGAGTGGGATGCCACTGCCTTCTCCGCATCCATACATGACCATTGGAAAAACCATAGCCTTGACTAGACAGACCTTTGTTGACAAAGTAATGTCTCTGCTTTTTAATATGCTGTCTAAGTTGGTTATAACGTTCCTTCCAAGAAGTAAGCGTCTTAATTTCATGGCTGCAATCACCATCTGCACTGATTTTGGAACCCTCAAAAACAAAATCAGCCACTGTTTCCACTGTTTCCCCATCTAATTGCCATGAAGTCATGGGACCAGATGCCATGATCTTCGTTTTCTGAATGTTGAGCTTTAAGCCAACTTTTTCACTCTCCTCTTTCACTTTCATCAAGAGGCTCTTGAGTTCTTCTTCACTTTCTGCCATAAGGGTGGTGTCATCTGCATATCTGAGGTTATTGGTATTTCTCCCAGCAATCTTGATTCCAGCTTGTGCTTCCTCCAGCCCAGCGTTTCTCATGATGTACTCTGCATATAAGTTAAATAAGCAGGGTGACAATATACAGCCTTGATGTACTCCTTTCCCAATTCGGAACCAGTCTGTGGTTTCATGTCCAGTTCTTGACCTGCATACAAGTTTCTCAGGATGCAGGTAAGCTGGTCTGGTATTTCCATCTCTTTAAGAATTTTCCACAGTGTGTTGTGATCTACACAGTCAAAGGCTTTCCATAGTCAATGAAGCAGAAGTAAATGTTTTTCTGCAAGTCTAGTTTTTTTATGATCCAACAGATGTTGTCAATTTGATCTCTGGTTCCTCTGCCTTTTCTAAATCCAGCTTATATATCTGGAAGTTCTCAGTTCACATTCTGCTGAAGCCTAGCTTGAAGGATTGTGAGCATTACTTTGCTAGCATGTGAAATGAGTGCAATTGTGTTGTAGCTTGAACATTCTTTGGCATTGCCCTTCTTTGGGATTGGAATGAAAACTGACCTTTTCCAATCCTGTGGCCACTGCTGAGTTTTCCAAATTTGCTGGCATATTGAGTGCAGCACTTAAACAGCATCATCTTTTAGGATTTGAAATAGCTCAGCTGGAATTCCATCACCTCCACGAGCTGTGTTCATAGTAATGCTACCTAAGGCCCACTTGACTTCACACTCCAGGATGTCTGGCTCTAGAGAGTGATCACACCATCGTGGTTACCTGGGTCATTAAAATCTTGTTTTGTATAGTTCTTCAGTGTATTCTTGCCACCCCTTCTGAATATCTTCTTCTGTTAGGTCCATACCGTTTCTGGTATGAGCTCTGATAAGCTTAAGCTGATCTGTAAAATCCATCTACCCCTGTCTCAGGCACAAGGATTGCCTTAGAGATGAGCTCATGACCCAACTGGACCAACAAGTGCAAAGAGTCTTTTCTTTGAGATTTTGGGGGAAAATGCTTCCCTACTATGATTAAAGGCTAGGAAAGGCACTTTCTCTTCTGACTGACATGGGAAAAGGATGTTTCAAACCGTGAAACCATTTCTGGAACCTGAGCCTGGGGCCAACCTGAAGAAAAGTCTGACACTAAAGATTGACAAAAGGTTTTCAAATCAATGGACCCTTGTAGTATATGGTGAATCTCTGAGTCAGACTTCACCAGAAGATATATGCCCCTGAATCATCAATCTCTGAGCCAACAAATGCCATCATTTGCCTATGCCAGTTTTGGATGAGTTTTTTTTTTTTTTTTTTTTTAAGATAAATATCCTAAGTGGTAGCTTGTAGGGAATGGCTGGGGGAGTGGACTCTCATCAAGGAATGTTACCACTCACAGTTTCTTGGCAAACTTTCATGTGTAAACCTTCCCCTCCAGTCCCATCATTTTCAGATTTAAATGCAGGAATAAATGATTCAGCATCCCTGATAACCCCTCAACTGGCATCGTGACCCAGAAGCCAAGTGCCTAGCCATCCACTGCAGGCATCCAATTTAGGATTTATTTCTAGTATGCTAAACCATTGACATAATATTAGCTTCATTTGGAAGACCTCCAGTTGCTAGCAGAGTTTTGCAGAAACATCTTCTGAAATGAGAAGGAAATGACCTCCCCTTTGGGGGTCTCTTCTAAAGTTTATTAATAAAATATGTGATTGAAACTGTGCATTAGTGTCCTGCTGAAACTACTTGGGAAATAGTAAAAGTGCTCGAGATAGCTTAGAGCTTGTACGTATCATTTCATACCGTGGTCCACACTGTCCTGGAACTGGTTCCAGGTGTGGGATCATTGCAAGAGTCCACTCAGGGCCACTCAGGGGACACTAGGAGTCCATCTGGTTCATTCCGCCTCTCTCTCTCCCTCTACAGAATCATTCTAGAGCTCTCTAACAAAAGGGCTATTGTTTTTCGCCTCATTCCTAGAGGTTATAGTACCCCAGGATAGTTTTAAAAAATAATAATTCCAGTTATTATCATGGTTAGATATCTCTTTGTTTCTTTTCTCCATCTATGATGCCTAATGCTATCTTTGACCAGATGGAGAATGCAATTAAAATAAATATAATGTAATATAAAAATAAAACAGAACATATTGCTTTTGCAGGGCAATCTGGGACCAAGATTTTCTGCAGTGGAAATTACTGGCTAAATAAACCTATCTCCTCATTGACACAAAGCTAAGAAGAGAGATCAGTTACAACAAAAAAAGAGAAAGAAATGTGATTATTTCCTAAGTTGAGGTAAGAGAAGTTTTGCCCAAATGGAAAATTGTTGAAGTAGAAAGTTAATTTTTTTTTTCTTTTTGCATGAACACCATCAGCAATTTCAATAGTATCACGGGCCAGGTGCTACAGGGGATGAAAAGAAAGATGAGTAAGTACAATCATCTCCCTAAAGATGCTTCCAGTTTAGTTGGAGAGAATGCACATACATGGAAGAGAAAATAGAACTGCACGGCAAGTGAACTTGAACAAAGCGATTGTTGTAGCTTTTTTCTGGCAGAAGCCCTGCTTTCTTGGAGGGAGCATGAGAAACTCATCCTTCCCTACAGGACACCATTGGTACAGAGTAGCTGGATAATAATCTTGACCACTTAATCATCATACACAGTACTATGATACACAATACCTCAGTTAGATTTTTGGAACAAGTGACAGACTCAGATATGAGAAAATTAAAACTTGTTGAAAGAATCCCTGTGTATCTCATAGAACTCAACAACCCTTAGGCTCCAGGAAAAAAGGAAATAGGGACTGGACAATCCATCAGAACCAAGGGGGCTATTGCCAGGTTTTCTGTGACTATGAGGTTATTTGCTTCTGTATGGATGCTCAGTCACTCAGTAGTGTCTGACTCCTTGTGGAGTGTAGCTCACTAACCTCCTCTGTCCATGGAATTTTCCAGGCAAGAATATTGGAGTGGTTTGACATTTCCTCCTCCAGGAGGTCTTCCTGACTCAGGGAAATTAACTCGCATCTCCTACATTGACAAGTGGATTCTTTACCCCTGAGGCACCTGGGAAGCTCTATTTCTCCCCAGGTGCCTTTTTTTTTTCTCTCTCTCTTTACATCAGTTCCTTTTGCACATGGTGGAATATCACAGGCCCGGCCCTAGAACCACATCACCTCCCACCCATTAAGGTTTCCAACTAATTGGATACCAAAATCCTAAAAGAGAATCTCATTAGTCCAGTTTGGGTCCACTCTCCATCTCTAATCCAACCCACTTACGACCAGTGAAAAAGTGTCAGTCAGTATACATAGAGCTACAAAAGCCTATCCACTTGGGTAAGTGAATAGTTCTTAGAAAAATGGCGAAATGGAGACTAGGCAAACACACCAAAATCTACTACAAAATCTGGCTACCATTTGTTACATTGATTTTGGCAGTTTGCTAAATATTTTTATTTATGATCATTTCTGTGGGTACAAGCCCATAAAGATAGGCAGATTTTTTTTTTAAGGGAAAAATAATACTCACTTTATTAAAAATATAATCCAGCAAAGGAAGCAGAAACAAGCACAGTCACTTGTCCGCCCTGGTCACACAGGGGAGTTGGCAGGGCTGGTATCAGGACCCTTACCTCCTCTGCCACTTCTACAATAATCCTTATTTTTGTCAGAAATGGGAGGTTGGAGTGTCAGTCACTGGGGAGACAGATCCATCATGGAGGTTGGCTTCTTATTGCCCTTGCTCAGGTAAGCACTCTGGGGCCCTTTTCCCAACTGTCTTGTTTCTACACTCACAGCCCCTTTTCATGGCCCATCCCCATTCCCACATTTAGAATAGCCTTATCCTCAACTAGAGTTTACGATTTATCATTGGCATTTAGAACCCAACCTTTCGGAATTCTGTTTCCTGTTTCCAAAACTGAGAGCATGACTGACATAGTATGCACAGGCTACAGCCTCAGAAGAACGCCTATCTACAGTCTTTATTCTTTTTAACCATTCTTTCTTTAAAACCCATACACACACTAAATCAGCATATCAAAGATAGGAGATACAAAGCTTTTTGTGACGAATTTAAATAAGGAGGCTTACAAGAGATTAAAAACCTTTATTCTGCCTTAATGCTTGCCAACAGGAATATCTGAAAGGTCATCAAAAGAGGGAAACAAGTATCTGTGCCATGGAGGAGCCTGATCAGAGGCCATATTGCAGTCAAGGTTTGGTATTTCTGTTTGTATCTTGATTTTCCTTAACCAGGTATAGATCTTTTGTTCTGGTTACTCTTGAATAATTTGAGTGTTGACCAAGGCTATTGGAGAGAACACTCTCTAACATTTCTTGAAAAATTTACTACATGACAACTACTTTATGTAATGTAAGGACAACCATGCAATGTTTATGTTAATCCCCATAAGGCAGCTATGATTGTTATTAATTTGCAGATGAGAAAATGAAAGCTTAGAGAAGTTGAGTGGCTGGCCATAGTCATACAGCGAGTGAGCTGACATATGTCCATGGGTAGAATATATCCCATCTCTGTCCACTATTCCAAGTTTGCCTCCTCAGACTTATGTCTCCTTTACAGTTCAATATGTTTTATCTGCAGAGAAGGCAATGGCACCCCACTCCAGTACTCTTGCCTGGAAAATCCCATGGACAGAGGAGCCTGGTAGGCTGCAGTTCATGGGGTTGCTAAGAGTCGGACATGACTGAGCGACTTCACTTTCACTTTTCACTTTCATGCATTGGAGAAGGAAATGGCAACCCACTCCAGTGTTCTTGCCTGGAGAATCCCAGGGACGGGGGAGCCCGGTGGGCTGCCGTCTATGGGGTCGCACAGAGTAGGACACGACTGAAGCGACTTAGCAGCAGCAGCAGCAGCATGTTTTATCTGATGGTTGCTCATCTATGAGAAGAAACAAAGAAACAACTGGAAATGCAGAGGTTCTAGGTCCAGACTTTGAACTTAGTAGATATACAAACTTCAGAATATCTGTTGACTTCTGCTAGCCCATTTTCTCCATTGATGACAAGGGGACACCATACTACACATAGAAGAGATCAAGCAGCAAGCATTGTGTCAAAGTACTGAAACAAAAGACATGTTCCATGTCAGCACCCTCACTATTGTAAGTTCTCTGCTTCCTGGCACTAATTGTCAGAGAAGGAACCAATAAAATAAAACAATATATTCAGTTTCCTATTACTTCAGATCTCTTGGAAGACAGCTTAGAGATGTCTATGAAAGTTTGGGTGGTAATAGAAGAGGAAATGGAGAAGGCAATGGCAACCCACTCCAGTACTCTTGCCTGGAAAATCCCATGGACAGAGGAGCCTGGTGGGCTGCAGTCCATGAGGTCGCTAAGAGTCAGACATGAGTGAGCGACTTCACTTTCACTTTTCACTTTCATGCACTGGAGAAGGAAATGGCAACCCACTCCAGTGTTCTTGCCTGGAGAATCCCAGGGACGGGGAAGCCTGGTGGGCTGCCATCTATGGGGTCACACAGAGTTGGACACCACTGAAGCGACTTAGCAACAGCAGAAGAGGAAAAGTTAGCTCTACTTTTAATAATGTGATATTTTGCCTGTTGATTGAATGATCACTGCTCTTCCACTGCCGGCCCCTTCTTAGTGGATGCTTTGCTCTCCCTCTGTTTCTGTGGCCAGAAGATAGAGTGGAGTCACCTTCTGAGGAGACCCTTAATCCTGCCCAGCAGACGCACTGGGTGTACTGTGCCGAGAACACTGTATTGGGGAACCACAAGGTCTGGGTATCGGGTTCTATTCTACCATCGCTGACTCAATAGCTAGGGAGTCAGAGCCCAGCTGACTGGGGTCTGGACTTCAGTTGCTCCATTTATAAAAAAAAAATGAAGTCTCTGGACTTCTGTTGCTCCATCTATAAAATGAGAAGACTGGAAGAAAATATCTCCCTGGGACCTTCCAGCTTTCATGTTTTATGACCTTGAGTGGGAAGAAGGAACACTCCTCAAGGCTTACCTGATCCCCTCAGCCAAGTCTTTGCAGGCTTTTTGGCCCTGAAACTAAAGGGGTTTTCTTTATGCCTCTGTCCTGCCTGCTTTCTGAGTCTAAGAGCTCAACACAGAGGGATGAGCTGCAAAGTCAGTGTAGAGCACACTAGGTGAAATTCACTTCCTATGGAATTTGCACATTTCACTGGGACACTCTGTGGTTCATTTTGCAGGTTTTGCTGACTTCTACACAAAAGAGGCATGCACTTGAAGGAGTTCTTTTTCACAGTGAATACTTGAGTATAACTCTAGGTATGAAAGACCCTCTGGATTGCATAAACCAGGGGCTTGCTAGAGTGGTGGTGGGTGGGGAATCCTCGACACCCTTGATGGCAACCGTCACACTTAGAAAGTCAAAGGGCACAACCTGGTTAGCACTCGGTTCACATATTTCATTTTCAATTCAGAGATTTCAAATTCCAATGTCACCACTTATTTGACCTCCGTCAAAGTGTTTAACCTCTTTGCCTCACTTTTTTTAATCTGTAAAAAGAAGAGAACATTCTTTCCTACCTCTCTGGATTGTTGTTGAAGATAAAATTTCACTTTTCATAGAAAATGCTTAGCAGAATTCCTAGTACATCGTAAGTATCCAAAACATGTTGGTTAATATTAGTATCCCTCAAAACACATGCCCCCCCTACTACACACAGAACCCAAAAAAAAGCAATGTTTTGATTACAAAACACAATGACTATTTCCCTATTGCATAAGCAAAACAATTATGGTTTTTCATTTCTTTGAGTTTCAAGCAAAACTATGGGTATAAAATTCAGAGCAGGGCCAAATTGAATTTCCAGGAAAGTAATATCTGAGAAGCTTTTAAGCAATAGAGAGGTTTGCTGGCTGAAAGGCATAAACACATCTTAATCTTGGAATCAGAATGGCAGCAGACAGCATGGCTGGCCCCTGACCACTCACTGATGAACTTCTACCTACATGAAGACCAAGGTACACTGGCCAAACTTCACTTTATTCCATATCTGCTCCCTGTGTCTTTATTTCTTTTCTCTAGAGAAATATTTACATGGCCAGCAGGAGCTTGGGAAAACTGGGTATATTCATGGAATAAAGCTATCATGGAGAATGTGGTAGTAATGGGGTTGGATATTGTGGGCATGCTACTTATGTGTAAGATTATCTTCCCACATGTCAGGCTCACATATATAAATAGCTACAGGGATCAGGCAGACAACATAATGAGTGAAATGGACTATCTTAAGCCTATGGCAGATCAGAAAACACACATCCTCTCTAAAGAAGGCAACCACTACTCTGCTACTGTTGCCATTTAATGCCACCAGATCTTTTCGTTTTAAAATAGAGCAGAAACTGTAGATTTTTAGGTCAGTCTTCTTAAATTTTTAATTAATGGCAACTCATGAAAGTATTTAGAACACCACTGGAGTCAAGACATTAGTCACACTGGAACACCCAGTGATGATCAGAGCTCAGATTTCCAATGATTGGTGCACGTGTTTGAGGGTATGAGGGGCGAGGGCAGTGAGAAAGACTTCAATTTCTACTGCATTGTTTTCACCAAACACATTTGTGGTTAGTTATAAAATCTTTCCTTATGGTTACAAACAGCATTCAAACTTCTGCTCCCAGCCATAAGGGAGTAAATGGTACCAGATTTGCCCTCCCACCATAAACAAGTATAAAGATGGTCGAAGTATATGAAGTATCTTTCTTTAAGCATTAACAACAGACAGTGAAGGATTGTTATACCTGAGAGAAGAGAAACATATAAGGTGAACCTCCATGTTTTCTATTAGGGGCATTTTCCTAATGTTAACAAAACAAAATTAAGCCCAACTGGAGTGGATTGGCACTTCTGCTAAGTTGAAAAGGCAGAGATCAGAATTCCAGACTGTAGAAGTCCTTGGATTTTTTTAGGGTACTAGGAAGAAGGGAGCTCCAAAAGTGGGTGTTCCAAAAGCCTGTGTGGGATTCACCATATGTCCTTGGCTGAAGGCTGGGCTGGGACTTTGCAGGACAAGACTCAAGAAAGTCTTGTAGAGAGCAGCTGCTGCAGGGCTGAAAGCTGACTGCAGAAACAGGAAGTTATATAGTGCTAAAAACATTAAAGCTCTGGTGCAGACAGAGTGAGGAAACCTCACCAAGACCTTGGGGCATTCAGTTGAGAACCCCGAAAGGCCACACTTCTGGAGCAAGAATCATATCTGAAAACAAAGCCATAGCACAAGTTTAAGGCTGAAACCAAAAAAGACCTGTCCTTAAAAAGAAATTCAACAAAGCCTTGCTGCTATTTAGTGACTAAGTTGTGTCCAAGTCTTTTTGCAACCCTAGGGAGTTTAGCCCACGCAGCTCCTTTGTCCATGGGGTTTACCAGGCAAGAATACTGGAGTCGGTTGCCATTTCCTTCTCCAGGGGATCTTCTCAACCCAAGAATGATCCTGCATCTCCTCCATTGACAGGTGGGTTCTTTACCACTAAAGAAGCCACTAAAAGAAGCCCAAACAAGGCCTAAAAGAACCTAAAAGAGTGTCTAGTCCAACCCAGGGATAGAACCCAGGTATCCTGCCCTGCAGGCAGATTCTTTACAGTCCAGCCACCAGGTAAGCCCCCTAGTTATTTACCTGCTTCCCAAAACAAAACTCAACACTCTTTCATGTGTACACCCGTGGCTGATTCATGTTGATATATGGCAAAACCAATACAATATTGTAAAGTAAATAAATAAATAAAACACTTGTTCAAAAAAGAAAAAAGAAAATGACATAATTTAGGTCCCTACAACAAATCATTGACAACATTCATCATACAGTACAAAATTAAGAAATATGGGAAGAGGCAGAAAAATGCAGCCCACAATAAGGAATAAAAGCAGTAAAAAGAAACAGATCCTTAGATAGCCTAGACAAGACCATGAAAGCACCTATTAAAAATGTGTTCACAGGGTTAAAGGAAAAGATGAGATTCCTCAACAGAGAAGTGGAAACCATAAGAAGATTCAATAAAATTCTAGAACTGAAAAATACAAATCATATAATGAAACATTCACTGGATAGGCTTAACAGTTGGAATATTAGAAACTATAGAAGAAAGAGTTAGTGAATATCAAGATAGAGCAAGAAAATTATCCAATATGAAAAACAGAGGAGAAAAATTAACAAAGATTTATTTATTTACAGAACAATGTGACATGCTAATATATATATAATTGGAGATACAAAAGTAAGGAAAGAGAATGGTGGGAAAATACAAAGAAATACAGAAATAATAAGGCCAAAGTTTCTTCAATTTGTATAAAAATATCAATTTATAAATCCAAGAATCTTGAAAAGCCCAAGAAAAATGATATTTACTAAAGATCATACATACAGGCACATCATAGCAGAGTGTGAAAATCAAAGATAAAGAGAAAATCTTAAAATCAATCAGTGGAAACAAGGAGATATCTTACATTTAAGAGAATAATGATATGAAAATATATGATTTCTCCCCAGAAAAAACTGAGGTAAAAAAGACATTGACTTCTTTAATGTGGTGAAAACAGCAATAGCAACATTTCTCTATTGGAAGTCTATATGCAATAAAAATAACCTTTGAAAATGAAACTGAAATAAAGACAACTTCAGATAAATGAAAGTTGAGAGAACTACAGAGTGTAGGCACTACAAAATATGAAATAAGAGTTTCTCGATCCAAATAAAATAATACCAGTTAAATATATGGATCTACCAGAAGGAATGAAGAGAATCTAAAATGGTAAATGTAGGATAAATTTAAAATATATATTTTCCCTCTCTTAATTTTGTTGGAAAACAGTTTATTCTTTCAGTTCAGTTCAGTTCAGTCTCTCAGTCGTGGCCTCCCTGTCCACCAACTCCCGGAGTTCACTCAAATTCACGTCCATCAAGTCGATGATGCCATCCAGCCATCTCATTCTCTGTCATCCCCTTCTCCTGCCCCCAATTCCTCCCAGCATCAGAGTCTTTTCCAATGAGTCAACTCTTCGCATGAGGTGGCCAAAGTACTGGAGTTTCAGCTTTAGCATCATTCCTTCCAAAGAACACCCAGGGCTGATCTCCTTTAGAATGGACTGGTTAGATCTCCTTTCAGTCCAAGGGACTCTCAAGAGTCTGCTCCAATACCACAGTTCAAAAGCATCAATTCTTCGGTGCTCAGCTTTCTTTATAGTCCAAATCTCACATCCATACATTACTACTGGAAAAACCATAGCCTTGACTAGATGGACCTTTGTTGGCAAAGTAATGTCTGTGCTTTTCAATATGCTATCTAGGTTGGTCATAACTTTCCTTCCAAGGAGTAAGTGTCTTTTAATTTCATGGCTCAAATCACCATCTGCAGTGATTTTGGAGCCCCCCAAAATAAAGTCTGACACTGTTTCCACTGTTTCCCCATCTATTTCCCATGAAGTGATGGGACCAGATGCCATGAACTTAGTTTTCTGAATGTTGAGCTTTAAGCCAACTTTTTCACTCTCCTCTTTCACTTTCATCAAGAGGCTTTTGAGTTCCTCTTTACTTTCTGCCATAAGGGTGGTGTCATCTGCATATCTGAGGTTACTGATATTTCTCCTGGCAATCTTGATTCCAGCTTGTGCATCCTCCAGCCCAGCGTTTCTCATGATGTACTCTGCAGATAAGTTAGATAAGCAGGGTGACAATATACAGCCTTGATGTACTCCTTCTCCTATTTGGAACCAGTCTGTTGTTCCATGTCCAGTTCTAACTGTTGCTTCCTGACCTGCATACAGATTTCTCAAGAGGTAGGTCAGGTGGTCTGGTATTCCCATCCCTTTCAGAATTTTCAACAGTTTCTTGTGATCCACACTGTCAAAGGCTTTGGCATAGTCAATAAAGCAGAAATAGATGTGTTTCTGGAACTCTCTTGCTTTTTCAATGGTCCTGCGGATGTTGGCAATTTGATCTCTGGTTCCTCTGCCTTTTCTAAAACTAGCTTGAATACCTGGAAGTTCATGGTTCACATATTGCTGAAGCCTGGCTTGGAGAATTTTGAGCAATACTTTACTAGCGTGTGAGATGAGTGCAATTGTGCGGTAGTTTGAGCATTCTTTGGCATTGCCTTTCTTTGGGATTGGAATAAAACTGACCTTTTCCAGTCTTGTGGCCACTGCTGAGTTTTCCAAATTTGCTGGCATATTGAGTGCAGCACTTTCACAGCATCATCTTTCAGGATTTGAAATAGCTCAACTGGAATTCCATCACCTCCACTAGCTTTGTTCATAGTGATGCTTTCTAAGGCCCACCTGACTTCACATTCCAGGATGTCTGGCGTTAGGTGAGTGATCACACCATCGGTATTATCTGGGTTGTGAAGATCTTTTTTGTACAGTTCTTCTGTGTATTCTTGCCACCTCTTCTTAATATCTTCTGCTTCTGTTAGGTCCATACCATTTCTGTCCTTTATCGAGCCCATCTTTGCATGAAATGTTCCCTTGGTATCTCTAATTTTCTTCAAGAGATCTCTAGTCTTTCCCATTCTGTTGTTTTTCTCTATTTCTTTGCATTGATCACTGAGGAAGGCTTTCTTATCTCTCCTTGCTATTCTTTGGAACTCTGCATTTATTAGTTAGTGAAAGTAAAAGTGAAGCTGCTCAGTCGTTCCGACTCCTAGCGACCCCATGGACTGTAGCCTACCAGGCTCCTCCGTCCGTGGGATTTTCCAGGCAAGAGGACTGGAATGGGGTGCCATTGCCTTCTCCAGGAGATCTTCCTGACCCAGGGACTGAACCCGGGTCTCCCGCATTGTAGGCAGACGCTTTACCATCTGAGCCACCAGGGAAGAAACACATGACAATAATAGCACAAAAGATAATGATTAAACACAACACTGTTGAAGCTTTCATACATTTTATGTGAAGTAATACAATACTAACTTTAAGTAACTTATGATAAATTAAAGTTGCAAGCTTTAATCCCTAGTAAAGTAGTTCTCAGTTTGGTTTGCAGAATAACCATATCAACAACACCTAGGAATTTTTTATAAATGCAAATTATTAGTCTCTATTCAGAATTACTGAATCAGAAACTCTGGAGTAAGGGGCTTATCAATTTTTGCTTTAACAAAAATTTTAGGTGGTTTGGGAATGACTGCCTTAGACCAAAAAAAAGCAAAGCAAAAAATTATAAAGATGTGTTTCTAGGGTGATAGAGATCAATATAAAAGAATATAGAAGCAAAAAAGCATCTTACGATGCCATTCTATCCCTGCTATGAAAATCTGACAAAGACGTTACAAATAGTCAATTACAGAACAATATGTCTCATAAGCATGGATACAAAAATCCTTAATAAAATATTAGCCAACTGATCAAAGTGAGATCTGAAAAAAATGACACATCCTGAGTGAGTGAGGTTTTTCCCAGGAACAAGAGACTAGTTTAATATTTTTAAAAATCATTCAATATAGTTTACCAAATCAACAGATAAAAAAGAGAGCAATGACATGATCATCTTATTAGAGGCAGGAAAATATCTGACATAATTCAACACTCACTCATTCATGGTTTTCCACTAAGTTGAAAAATAGGTAACTCTCTTACCCTATTCTACATCTGCATCTACAGAAAGTCTAAAGCTAACATCATGTTCAATGTTGAATCACTGGATTCTTCTGTCTAACACTGAGAGAATGCAAATTTTATCACTTGTATGCAAATTTCACTAGAAGTCTTAAGGAAATAGAAAGAAAAAAAGAGCATAAAGATTGGAAAGAAAAAGCAAAATTCAGTTTATTCATCTATTTACATGATTGTTTGTGTACATATTCTAAACTATTTCTATGTATAGGTAACAAACAATTGGAAAATGAAATTTTAAAAAATAATATTTAAAATAGCATGAAGCACACCAAATAGTTAAGAATAAATCTGATTAAAGATGTACAAGACTAATACTTATGAGAAAATAAAACCCAAATAAATAGAGAAATACATCATTGCTCCTGGATTGGAAAAAACTGTAGTGCTAAGATGTTAATTCTCTCCTAAACAGATCTGAAATTTTCTACATACTCTCAATCAAAATCTCAATTGATTTTCACTGTGACAATTTATAAGATAATTTCTTGAAATATATTGGAAAAGCCAAAGGACTTAAAATAGCCAAAGCGATTTTGAGAAAGCTGGAGTACATGCACTACCAGTTTTAAAAGTGTACTATAAAAGTATATTAACCAACAGTGTGAAAGTGGTGTCAGGATAGTAGAACATAACAGAATCCAGAAATAGACACAGAGAAAGTCAGCTGGTTTTCAACAAAGTCACCAAGGCAATTCAATGTGGAAAGGAAATCTTTTCAACAAACGGTGCTGGATATCCATGTAGGAGAAAAAAAGCTGCTGCTGCTGCTGCTAAGTCGCTTCAGTCGTGTCCGACTCTGTGCGACCCCATAGACGGCAGCCCATCAGGCTCCACCGTCCCTGGGATTCTCCAGGCAAGAACACTGGAGTGGGTTGCCATTTCCTTCTCCGATGCATGAAAGTGAAAAGTGAAAGTGAAGTCGCTCAGTCGTGTCCGACTCTTAGTGACCCCATGGACTGCAGCCTACCAGGCTCCTCTGTCCATGGGATTTTCCAGGCAAGAGTACTGGAGTGGGGTGCCATTGCCTTCTCCTACCTCTCACCATACACAAATTGATTTTAAATGGCTTTCAGACCTAAACATAACTGCTGAAAGTTTCGTTTCTAGAGAAAAAAAAAAGGAAAGCATTGAATCCTGGGGTTGGCAAAGATTTCTTAGACAAGACACACAAAGCACTAACTGTCAAAAAGTGATCTTTTTTTAATCAAAATTCAAGATTTTCTCCTTTTCAAAAATTGCAGTAAGTAAGTGAAAAGCTAAGCCTGGGGGAAAATATTCACCATTATTTTATTTGACAAATATCTCACCTATGTTTATAAAGAACTCCTACAAAGCCACAATTACAAACAACCAAATTTAAAAACAGGTGAAAAACACAAATAGACATTTTGCAAAAGCAGATATATGGATGGCCAGGAAGCATGTGAAAAAATCCTCAGCATCCTTAATCATCAGGGAAAGGCATGAGGGAAATTTACAGTGTGATGGAAAATTCTGTATTGTGATTGAGGTGTTGTTTACATAGGTTATATTCTGACAAAACAAACTGAACTTTACACAGAAGATTAATATCTCACCATGTATATCTTGCTGCTGCTACTGCTAAGTCGCTTCAGTTGTGTCCAACTCTGTGCGATCCCAGAGACGGCAGCCCACCAGGCTTCCCCGTCCCTAGGATTCTCCAGGCAAGAACACTGGAGTGGTTGCCATTTCCTTCTCCAATGCATGAAAGTGAAAAGTGAAAGAGAAGTCGCTCAGTAGTGTCTGACTCTAGCGACCCCATGGACTGTAGCCCACCAGGCTCCTCCGTCCATGGGATTTTCCAGGCAAGAGTACTGGAGTGGGATGCATTGCCTTCTCCATGTATATCTTACCTCAGTTTAAAGGTGTATAAACAAACAGCTTGTATTTTTTTCGAGTTGATTTGTTGCTTTTCTAGTATTTGTACTTGAGAGTAGGCCTCCTTGTTTGTTTATTATTCATTCATTCAGCATTCTCTATGTGCCAGGCTTTGGGTTTTAGAGTTACCAGTCTGTCATCAATTTGAGAATGATCAGGGACACATGCGAGTGTAGAATGCAGCATGGCCAATTCAGTCGGGAGATTTGAGTATTAAGACAGAGAAGTGACTGGGACGTGAACCTGGGCATTGACATTGGAGATAAAGAAAAGGACAAACGAAGGTGATTTGAGAGGAATTTGAGGAGTATGCTCAATAAGACTGGTTAGATGTGGGGAGTAGAATAGAGAAGTACAGCAGAGGGAGAATTAAAGATTCTTGTCTTCAGTGACTAAAGATTAATGCTAATGTCCCATAATCAAGAGAGGAAATATAAGAGGAATAGGTTAGGGCAGGAAATGGCTATGGATAACGGGCTGACACAAGATCTTGCGTTCAGTTTTGCACAGACCGAGTTGAGGTACCTAAGGAATTGAGTTACCTACTAGGGGAGATCAAATAGGGAATTGAGTATAACATCAGAACACAAAGAATTGTAATTGCTTCATTTTTTTGCAGTAGAAATTTGGCTTGGTTCCTGCATATCTTTTTTCAGTCTCATCTATAAAATGAACTTAGTCCTACTGACTCTTGTCACCAAAATATTCCAAAGTTAATGGCAAAAATTTGACTTGATTTGTACTTTGAAACCAAAACAAATTTTAGTATTAGCCGCTCAGTCATGTCCAACTCTTTGTGACCCCATGGACTGTAGCCTGCTAGGCTTCTCTATCCATTGAATTCTCTAGGCAAGAATGCCGCGTCGATAGCCATTTCCTTCTCCAGGGTATCTTCCCTACCCAGGGATTAAACTTGGGTCTCCCTCACTGCAGGCACATATTTTACCTGTCTGAGCCACCAGGGAAGCCCAATTAAGCTCTATTATGAGTTCATCATGGGGGGAGTAAAAGGTGTATGTTTGGACGCAAGCTGACCTTGATTCTAATCCTTGTTCTGCCATTAAGAACATTAATTGTAGATATATTAATTTAACTACACGAATCCAGCAAAAGGGGACTAGAAATCCTCTTTTGCAGTGGTGTTCTGGTAATTAGGAGGGTGTACAGGAAAATAGCTCTCACAAAACCTGGCACCCAGTAAAGACTCAATCCAGATCCACATACCAGTAGCGTTCCTTCCAGATGATGGAGGGATGATGTTTCACTAAACAGCCCTAGGTGAAAGCATGAAGTTTGACCAACCTCAGATTCCATTTCCCTCCCCCTCCCTCTCCAAAGCCCAGGCCTCCTCTCCTCTTTTCAACATCAAAATCAGCTCGCAGGAGAGGATGTGACATCAGTCACTTGCTTCTGATTGTTAATGAGCTTACGTCATCCCCTCCCTTCAGAGGGAGACTTTACATTCCAAGCCTTTTATGTAACAATAGGAAGAATGGCTTTGTTTCTGGTTAAAGGCTCAGTGTGCTGGGGAGGAAAGAGGCTGTGCAAACAGGGGCCCCTAGGTGAGACTCCTGAAATCTTACCCATGAAGGTAAATAATCCTTCCCTGCAATCAAGTTAGCAGCTAAAAGCAAAGGAGACCCCTATTTCACTATATCTAGTGTCCATACGTTCCCCCTCTCTCTCTGCAGCTGAACATTCCACCCACCACAGGGTCTGATCACCTCCCTGGCTTGTAGTTTTATTTTGGATTTCAATTATTGTATTATTAGTAGTTGTAATTCTCCATAAGAGACAAATAGGGGGAAAGGGAGTATTTGCCTATTATTTATTACTCTTTAAACTAAATGTCTGCAGGTTAATTAAATTGAAAAGTATTCCCTCTGGGATGTACCAGGTCCCTGGTGATCCAATAAGGTAATAAAACCATGGTGAAAGGGAAAGCATTATCGCATGGTGCTTTATTCTCATCAGCAAGGGCATCCAAATACAAATTTAGTCAATTATTGGGTGATTCAGAACAGATTTGCTGGGAACTAAATTAGCTAAATGGTCTGTGTGGGCTCTGTGGTCCCTGTGGGGCAAATGAGCCAAAGTTGTCCAAGGGCCAGTGGTCCCATGCCCTGACTAAACACATTTACCCAAAAAGTGACTATCAAACAAAGAATTCTGCTCTGGTTTTATCAAAAAAGTGTCTACCACTATGGCAGCAACCTCTGTTAGGGATGTGTGTCTCTATACATATTTAAATCACCTCATTTCCTTTGTTTCTCCAATCTCCCTCCATTAATTCATTAATTTGATTAAGACTTTGTATCTTCAGTTCCTCTAAACAATAGGACAGATGTTATCAGATCTGAACAACAATGAAATCAATGAAGACTGTAGAGAAGCAAGAAGAAAGGTAGAGGGTAATGGCAATTCTTCACGGAAAGCAACCTAACCCATTTTAAATTTAATTTGGGGTGTCATTAATTTCAGAGTTCCAAATGCTAAGGCCATTTTAATCATGCAGATCCCACATCCTTCTGAGTTGTGGCAGAGAATTCTTTTTTTTTTTTTCCTTGTGATCCTGTGTTAGTAAGGACATGCTGGGCAAACAGCCAAGGTGCTATAAGCTCAATAATAATAATAATCTGTACTTAAAGTTCACATGATGTCTATTAGCCGTTGGCTCTTCTGATAAGGGGAGAGTCACCTCTTCAGATTCTATTGCTGTTTGACTTAGCACTTTCTTTAGTGAATGAGAAATGCCATCAAGTAAGCCATCTCTCTTACACGGAGGGGAAGAGGGCATGCAACACAGACGACAGAGAAAAGCTCTGGAATAAACAAACATATAAAGGAGATGTGGGTTTGGTGTGGGAAAGGATTTGAGGAAAAAATGAAAAGAAACTGACCTTGCAAAGGAGGGCAAAACCCTCTCTCTTCTGGAGAGTTGTCTTAGGATGTGTGATTTATTCTGAACCCGTTCACTCTCCACCAAAAGAAAAGTAACTTGGTGATCTACTTCACCAAGATCAACAAGATCAAATAGATACTAAATCCCAAGTCACTTTAGCTCACACACTAGGTTTGGATTCTCTTTTCTGATAGGTATCATTTATTGAATTTATAGTGTATGCAGAGAATTCACAAGTTTTTTGAATACATTCGCCTTCTTGTTCATCACAAAATCTGCACTATTTATTTTCCTCATTTTGTAAATGAGGATACTGAAGCTTTAAGAGGAAATAGAAAATTTGCCCACAGTTGGCAAGAGGGAAAGCTGGAAATTTTATCTGGAATCCCAAGCCTTCCACTTTTAATTCTGCATCACCAGGCTTTTTTTCAACAACTTGTAAAGATGTTTTATTGTTGCTCTCTCTCTTTTTTTAAATAAAGAGTTCAAACATGGCCTTCTAAAATATGGGTTCTTTTTTTATTTTTATTTTTTTAGTTAAATAGGTATCTAGATTCTTAGATAGGAACTGAGATGTCTAATATTCTATCCTTTCCAGCCTGCTCCAAATATTTAAATTGGATTTTAAAGGCATAACTAATCAAAATGGTCTTAGAAAATCAGCATGTGATCAGTTTGGAAGATTGTGTGAGTGCTAAGTCGCTTCAGTAATGTCCAACTCTTTGCGACCCTATGGACTGTAGCCCACCAGGCTCCTCTGTCCATGGGATTCTCCAGGTGAAAATACTGGAGTGGGTTGCCATGCCCTCCTCCAGGGGACCTTCCCAACCCAGAGATTGAGCTTCATCCCTGAAGTCCTAGAAATTAGCTGCCAGGGGAATGTAAAACTTAATATGAATATACTGACTGAACTGAATATGGATGTAGAACGTAATATGTCCTATGCTGGACTGGTTTGGGCTAGAAGTTTTCATGAATGTTCTGAAACCAGTTTGTTTCTCAAAGTCCCACATTTATTTTCCCTGTGCCTCCTTAGAAAGTGGGATTAGCGATTTTATTATCTCATTTTGCAAAGGGTCTTCCCTGATAGCTCAGTTGGTAAAGAATCCACCTGCAATGCGGAGACTGGGGTTCAATTCCCAGGTCAGGAAGATCCGTTGGAGAAAGGATAGGCTGCCCACTCCGGTATTCTTGGACTCACAAAGTGTTGGACACGACTGAGCGACTTTCACTTTCACTTTGCAAAACAGTCAAGGATGAATAAAATAACACTAGCAAAATACTAATTGTTAGAAAGGTATAAACAATTTAAAAAATAACTACTTCAAAAACTTTATTTCCTTCAATTCACCTTCTAGGGAATGAAGACACAAGACAGTCAATAATTCAAATTCCCTAGTAAAATGGAAAAGTATTATTGACCCTGAAGAGCACAGAGGTTAATTTATTTGCAAAAATCACCTCCTGCCACATGCTCTGGGTGGAGAAGAAATTATGTGAAGCTGTATGAGAAAACAATCACCTTTCTCCCTCTACATCCCTCCCCCCATTTCTGTTCATTTTGGAGGAGTGTTGGTAAGGGATTGCTTCCCAGAAAGTAATACAAGGAAGGTGCTTGAGTATGCTTGAATGTATCAAAGCATATATGTTTATTTTTGTCCATGAGAGAAGCCATAGAGACCAGAAGTATTGGCAATATGGATGACAGCCAAGCACATTTTGCAGGCCAGGCAGAATTTTTGCAGGCCTATTTATTTATTTATTTTTTAATGATTTGCAAGGCTGGGTAAATTGAATTACTCACTGTTGATTATAAAATGGGTTAGTAGGCAAGCCCAGAAGGTCAACTTGTTTACCACTACAACTGCTATCATTTCTCTCCATCCAAAATTATTCTTCAAGGAAATTATTCCCATCTTTAATCCAATCTATAAAGACGATGGCATGTCTTCAAATCATTCCCAATAATTCCAGTAAGAGAACACTAAATTTGTCATGACTTGTTGACATTTGAATTTTAAATTAATTAATCTCCATTAGGAAGCTTTTTTATTTAAAAGATTCTTCTTTTAAATTGTATTTGGAATGATATATATGGGTTTCCCAGATGGCTCAGGTAAATAACCTGCCTGTCAATGTAGGACACATGCGTTCGATGAATCCCTGCATCAGGAATATTCCCTGGAGGAGGAAATAGCAACTCACTCCATTATTCTTGCCTGGAAAATCCCATGGACAGAGGAACCTGGCAGGTTACAGTCCATGGGGCCACAGAGAACTGGACACAATTGAGCGACTAAACACACACAATGATATGTAGTGGACGATTGCTCTTTATTTGATTATTCACAATCTATCCCCTTGTCTTCTGATAAGGGAATCCCAATTCCTTTAAAGGAAAGTATTTCCCCCTCCCAAAGTATATATCATGGATGGGACTATAAATGAAGCCTTTCTATCCTCCTCTAAAAGAGTGACAGGGGGAAAAAAAAAAAAAGCCATGTCAATTGGAGCCATTCTGGCAGTAGAGCCTGGTGAGATGGACTAGTAAATATTAAAACAGAATTCTAAAGCAGTTTGGTTCCTTTTCTGTTTTTTTGTTTTTAACACTTAATCAGTCCAGTTCCTGAGTTTTGCCTTCCCTTCTGTGATCTGCCCTCAATGGTACTCCCCTCTGCCTCCTTGTCTATTCCCATCTTGTGTAAGTTAGCCAGAATCCATTCCTTTTGCTTGTAACCACATATTTTAAGGTCTCAAGATACTAAAGTCAACTGGAAGTAATGATGTCAAGACCAAGCCTGATCCAGGGAGGCAGAGGACTTGTTTTAAATAGTTCTGGCTTTGATCTCATTCTCCCCTTGTGTTGTTTTAAAAATATCTAGGAGAGGAAAAAAAAGTTACAACAGAATCTTTTAATTAGTTACCAGATCTATTGAAGAAGAGGTGCAGACTTAAACCTTTTCTAGCATTTGCCTTTTTGCATTTTGTACCTTGGACAGTAGTCTGTGTCCAAGTCAATTCTGATATAAAAAGTAAGCAAAATATATCACTTAACAAAAAAACAAGACCAGGTGAGATTTTCATCTGACAATTTTCATCAGTGTCCCTTCAAGAGACAACATTGGGAATTTATGAATGAAATTAATTTTGAATTCTGTATCAGACCATGCCAATTCCTTCACTTTGTGAATTCAAGATCTGTTTCCAAATTAGGTATTTCATTAGCTTTAATGTATCTTCTAACCTGATTGAGACTTTAGGATGTATTTTGTAATTTGGGTTCATTCATAAATCACTCTTTAGGAAATTATTGTATGAATAAAAACTGGAGAGAATCATACTCTCTGCTCTGTTCTAAGAATTGAGGTAATAACAACAAGTTAGCACATGTTTCCCTAGGCATTGAGATAAGCTACTTGGGTAATATAGTGAATGGCTAAGACCGCAAGGAGGGGAAAGTTGGAAAGAAAATAAATATTTATCAAACATATTCTTTGCCAAGTATTATATTAGAAAGTTATTATCTCTATTTTTCAAGTGAAGAAAACTGAGACTTAGAAACATTAAATATTTTTATTACTCATTTACTGAAGATTTGCCATGGGCTAAAGATTGTGCTAGGCCCTGGAAATCCAAAGATGGCTAAGATGCAGGAATAAATGGCAGGTTCATGAATTAAACCCAGGTCCATCTATCTCTGAAGCCAAACACAATAAATAATATGCCTCCCATGGAACATTGCCTAAGTCAAGATCACTTCTCCTGACATGAAAATAAGACAAAGAACCAGAATAGAACCAGTTTTTTCAATGTTTTACCATCAGAACAGCATTCATGGGAATTTTCATAATTAGAATCATTTCTCAGTATAGTAGAGGAATTTTATAATTCTCAATTTTATGATTTTATTTTTCCCAAGACTCCTATAAAATTGAGAACAAATATTCACTCTCAATTAACAAATCATATATCATTCTCATTTAAAATATAGAAAGAAAAAAAAAACTTAATGAGATTACTTAATGAACATCCTAGAATGAAAAAAAAAAAAAATGGTGATGTGGGTTTAATGGTCCAGACAACACAGTGACTTAGCTCAGATTATTGGCTTCCAGCAACCACCCCAGTGCAACTCAACCTTGGAGATGCCACATGAGAATTTAAGAAGCTAAAGTGGCACAAAACCTTTATTATTTATCACTAACTGCAAGTAGCTCTTGGGAGGATAAAAGCAGTAAGAAAAACAGCCTTAGAAGGTAGGTCAATAGCCAAAGTTTTCTCTTCTCCACATTGTCATGGCACATCCCTGCTAACTCACCATTCCCTCAAGGCAGGCCAGTGCCAGTCCAAGGTGGTATAACCTCAGGGCAACAATGCAGCCCAGTAAACTATTGGCGGTGTGAAGCCAAAAATAGACCTCACAATATCAAGAACTCAGTGAGTAGCTTGCACAGTGCAGTGAATGAACATAGCTGAAGAAAGAATTGGCGAGTTAATAAATTATTTTACATAGGGCTTCCCTCATGGCTCAGTTGGCAAAGAATCTGCCTGCAATGCAGGAGACCCAGGTTTGATTCCTGGGTTGGGAAGACCGCTTGGAGAAGGAAATGGCAACCCAGTCCAATATTCTTGCCTGGAGAATCCTATGGACAAAGGAGCCTGGCAGGCTACAGTCCATGGGGTTGCAAGAGTTGGACATGACTTAGGGACTAAAGCACCACCAAATTATATGAACTCCTTATTGCCAAATTCAGACTTAAATTGAAGAAAGTAGGGAAAACCACTAGACCATACAGGTATGACCTAAATCAAACCCCTTATGATTATACAGTGGAAGTGAGAAATAGATTTAAGGGCCTAGATCTGATAGATAGAGTGCCTGATGAACTATGGAATGAGGTTCGTGACATTGTACAGGAGACAGGGATCAAGACCATCCCCGTGGAAAAGAAATGCAAAAAAGCAAAATGGCTGTCTGGGGAGGCCTTACAAATAGCTGTGAAAAGAAGAGAAGCAAAAAGCAAAGGAGAAAAGGAAAGATATAAACATCTGAATGCAGAATTCCAAAGAATAGCAAGGAGAGATAAGAAAGCCTTCTTCAGCAATCAAAGCAAAGAAATAGAGGAAAACAACAGAATGGGAAAGACTAGGGATCTCTTCAAGAAAATCAGAGATACCAAAGGAACATTTCGTGCAAAGATGGGCTCGATAAAGGACAGAAATGGTATGGACCTAACAGAAGCAGAAGATATTAAGAGGTGGCAAGAATACACAGAAGAACTGTACAAAAAAGATCTTCACGACCCAGATAATCACGATGGTGTAATCACTGACCTAGAGCCAGACATCCTGGAATGTGAAGTCAAGTGGGCCTTAGAAAGCATCACTACAAACAAAGCTAGTGGAGGTGATGGAATTCCAGTTGAGCTCTTTCAAATCCTGAAAATGATTCTGTGAAAGTGCTGCACTCAATATGCCAGCAAATTTGGAAAACTCAGCAGTGGCCACAGGACTGGAAAAGGTCAGTTTTCAATCAAACCCCAAAGAAAGGCAATGCCAAAGAATGCTCAAACTACCACACAATTGCACTCATCTCACACGCTAGTAAAGTAATGCTCAAAATTCTCCAAGCCAGGCTTCAGCAATATGTGAACCGTGAACTTCCTGATGTTCAAGGTGGTTTTAGAAAAGGCAGAGGAACCAGAGATCAAATTGCCAACATCCGCTGGATCATGGAAAAAGCAAGAGAGTTCCAGAAACACATCTATTTCTGCTTTATTGACTATGCCAAAGCCTTTGACTGTGTGGATCACGATAAACTGTGGAAAATTCTGAAAGAGATGGGAATACCAGACCACCTGATTTGCCTTTTGAGAAATCTATATGCAGGTCAGGAAGCAATAGTTAGAACTGGACATGGAACAACAAACTGGTTCCAAATAGGAAAAGGAGTACGTCAAGGCTGTATACTGTTGCCCTGCTTATTTAACTTATCTGCAGAGTACATCATGAGAAATGCTGGACTGGAAGAAACACAAGCTGGAATCAAGATTGCCGGGAGAAATATCAATAACTTCAGATATGCAGATGACACCACCCTTATGGCAGAAAGTGAAGAGGAACTAAAAAGCCTCTTGATGAAAGTGAAAGTGGAGAGTGAAAAAGTTGGCTTAAAGCTCAACATGCAGAAAATGAAGATCATGGCATCTGGTCCCATCACTTCATGGGAAATAGATGGGGAAACAGTGGACACAGTGTCAGACTTTATTTTGGGGGGCTCCAAAATCACTGCAGATGGTGATTTGAGCCATGAAATTAAAAGACGCTTACTCCTTGGAAGGAAAGTTATGACCAACCTAGATAGCATATTCAAAAGCAGAGACATTACTTTGCCGACAAAGGTTCGTCTAGTCAAGGCTATGGTTTTTCCTATGGTCACATATGGATGTGAGAGTTGGACTGTGAAGAAGGCTGAACGCCGAAGAATTGATGCTTTTGAACTGTGGTGTTGGAGAAGACTCTTGAGAGTTCCTTGGACTACAAGGAGATCCAACCAATCCATTCTGAAGGAGATCAGCCCTGGAATTTCTTTGGAAGGAATGATGCTAAAGCTGAAACTCCAGTACTTTGGCCACCTCATGCCAAGAGGTGACTCATTGGAAAAGACTCTGATGCTGGGAGGGATTGGGGGCAGGAGGAGAAGGGGACGACAGAGGATGAGATGGTTGGATGGCCTCACTGACTCGATGGACGTGAGTCTGGGTGAACTCTGGGAGTTGGTGATGGACAGGGAGGCCTGGCGTACTGCGATTCATGGGGTCGCAAAGAATCGGACACGACTGAGTGAATGAACTGAACTGAACTGAGTGAAAGTTGCTCAGTCATGTCCAACTCTTTTGCAACCCAATGGACTATGCAGTCCACAGAATTCTCCAGGCCAGAATACTGGAATGGGTAGCCTTTCCCTTCTCCAGTGGATCTTCCCGACCCAGGACTTGAACCACGGTCTCCTGCATTGCAGGCAGATTCTTTACCAGCTGAGCTACCAAGGAAGCCCCAAAAATTATACATAAGAACTATCCTCAAAGTCATTAGAAAGATATAAAAGTTGTAAAAAATGAAGTAGAATAAATAATAAGGAAGTTAGAATTAGAATAGACTCCATCAGTTATGAGTTGCAGAAGAAGATAAATCAACCTCCATATAGAGAAAATAAAATATTTGCAAAATAATGGTGAAGAATTTCCTGAAATTGAAGGAAAAATACATCCTTGGCACCATTTGTCCTCTACTACTGTAGTGTGTGATACACTACAAAGAGTTGACCAGGAAAGAAAAAGACAAGAGATCCAAGAAACAAGTTTCATACCAGGAGAGAGGCAACAGAGATTCTTAAGTTAATGGGGAGAGGGATTCCAGGATGACTGTCTTGTGGCAGAGCCAGGGAGGAACAAGTTACTATTAGAGAAGGAAGTCAGAAGAGGGCTCTGGAAAAGTGCCTCCAAGAAAATGATATTTTAGAATATCTGGTGTGTTTGAAAGTATTGGAGAAAGACATAATCATGGCAGAAATTTCAGAGGTGAATCGATGTTTGGTGCCTGTGAGAATTTGCTGTATGATGCAAGGAACCCAAAGCTGGTGCTCTGTGACAACCTAGAGGGGTAGGATGGAGAGGGAAGTGGGAGAGAGGTTTAAGAGGGAGGGGACATTTGTACACCTATGGCTGATTCATGTTGATGTATGGCAGAAATATTGTAAAGTAATTATCCTCTGATTAAAAATAACATTAAATTGAAAAAAGTAAAAAGCAAATCAATTATTAATGCCAAGAAAAAGAAATAAAAACTGTACAAGAAGGAAAATATGAGAACATATTATGATACTTAGTTTTGAATAATCTCCATTTCATATAAATTGTGTCCAAAGATGGAAAAGAGGAAAGTTGTCTGTATTAGTCTGATGGTGCTGACATAGAAAAGTACCACAAACTGGGTAGCTTTGACAAGAGAAACTTACTATCTCACAATATCAGGGACTGGGAGTCCAAAAGCAAGGTGTTGGCAGTGTTGGATCTTTCTGAAGGGAGGAGGATCTGTTCCAGGCATCTGTCCATGGCTTATAGATGGCTGTCTTCCTGGTCACTTGGCAGTTTCCACATATACATTGTCTGAATTTCCCCCTTTTATAAAGAATAAGCCCACCTTACTGAGCGTACTTTAATTAATTACTTCTATAAAGATCCTACTTCCAAATAAGGTCACATTCAGAGGCAAGGAGAGTTAGAACTTCAAAATATGAGTCAGTGAGACACAATTTAGCCCATAACACTAATCAACACATTTCATGAGGTTAGTATATCTTTGATAGTAACATCAAATAAGAACGTAGTTGAATAAGCACTGCTTTGTTACAGTATAATAAAGATATGTATAGGTCAGTTTCAAGTATGAGCAGAGAGGTAATCATCTTAAATAACTGAATCCAAGAGCATACCAAAAAATTTTATAATTAACTCAGGTTTATCCTTGAAATAGAAGAATGAGTAAGTCAGACATTCTATAAATATAGTTCACCACTTTAACAGACAAAAATAGAAAATCCCTGATCATTCCAGATGCAAAACACTGTTTGATAGAGTTCAATACTTATGTTCATAATTTGAGAAAACTTAAAACAATAAGAAAAATAGCTAAATGTGATAAAACAATTAGATTAAAATAAAATGTAAGGTAACATCTTTGTGACATAGGGCAGAGAAAGGCTTCTTTTTTTTCTTTTAATTGAAATATAGTGATTTATGCGTACGTGCGTGCTAAGTGAATGCATGCTAAGTTGCTTCAGTCATGTTCGACTCTTTGCGACCCGATGGACTGTATGTAGCCCACCAGGCTCCTCTGTCCATTGGATTCTCGAGGCAAGAATACTGGAGAGGGTTGCTATAGTTGATTTATAAAGTTGTGTTAATTACTGCTGTGCAGGAAATTGATTTAGTTTTATATATATATATACACATTTGTTTTTTATATTCTTATTCTTTATGGTTTACCATAGGATGTTGAATATAGCTCTCTGTGCTATATAGAATGACCGTGTTGTTTATCTATTCTATATATAAATGCTTACATCTGCTAATTCCAAATTCCCACTCCATTCCTCCCCCAACTCTTTCCCCCTTGGCACCACCAATCTGTTCTCTCTGTCCATGATTCTATTTCATAAATAGACTTGTTTGTGCCATATTTTAGCTTCCACATACAAATGATATCATATGGTATTTATCTTTCTCTTTCTGACTTACTTCCCTTAATATGATAATCTCTAGTTGCATCCATGTTGCTGCAAATGGCATAATTTCATTCCTTTTTATGGTTGAGTAGTATTCCATTGTATATATGTACCACATCTTTTTAAAATTTTTTATTTATTTTTTTAATTGGAGGACAATCACTTCACAACACTGTGGTGGTCTCTGCCACACATCAACACGGATCAGCCTTAGGCACACATGCATGCACCCCTTCCTGAACCCCCCTTCCACCTCCCTCCCCAGCCCACCCCTATGGTTGTCCCAGAGCACTGGCTTTGAGTGCCCTGCTTCATGCATCAAACTTGCACTGGTCATCTCTTTAACATATGGTAATATACATGTTTCAGTGTTATTCTCTCATATCATCTCACCCTTGCCTTCTAGCACATTGTCCAATAGTCTGTTCTTTATATCTGTGTCTCTTTTGCTGCCCTGCATTTAGGATCATCATTACCATCTTTCTAAACTCCATACATATGCATTAATATACTGTATTAGTGTATCTCTTTCTGACTTACTTCACTATGTATAATAGGCTCCAGTTTCATCCACCTCATTAGAACTGACTCAAATGTGTTCTTTCTTATAATTGACTAATATTCCATTATGTATATGTACCACAACTTCCTTATCTATTTGTCTACTGGTGGATATCTAGGTTGCTTCCATGTCCTAGCTATCGTAAACAGTGCTGCAATGAACACTGAGGTACATGTTTCTCTTTCAATTCTGATTTCCTTGATGTGTTTGCCCAGCAGTGGGATTATTGGGTCATATGGTAGTTCTATTTCCAGTTTTTTAAGGAATCTCCACACAGTTCTCCACAGTGTCTATACCCATTTTCATTCTCACCAACAGTGTAAGAGTGTTCCCTTTTCTCCACACCCTTTCCAGCATTTATTTTTTGTAGACTTTTTGATGGCAGTCATTCTGACCAGTATGAGATGATACCTCATTGTGGTTTTGATTTGCATTTCTCTAATAAAGAGTGGTGCTGAGCACTTTTTCTTGTGTTTATTAGCCATCTGTATGTCTTCTTTGGAGAAATATCTGTTTAGTTCTTTGGTCCACTTTTTGATTGGGTTGTTTGTTTTTCTGGTATTGAGCTGCATGAGCTTCTTGTATATTTTGGAGATTAATTCTTTGTCAGTTGCTTCATTTGCTATTATTTTCTCCCATTCTGAAGACTGCCTTTTCACCTTGCTTATAGTTTCCTTCATTGTGAAAAAGCTTTTAAGTTTAATTAGGTCCCATTTGTTTATTTTTGCTTTTATTTCCATTACTCTGGGAGGTGGGTCATAGAAGATCATGCTGTGATTTATGTCAGAGAGTGTTCTGCCTATGTTTTCCTCTAGGAGTTTTATAGTTTCTGTTCTTACATTTATATCTTTAATCCATTTTGAGTTTGTTTTTGTGTATGGTGTTAGAAAGTGTTCTAGTTTCATTCTTTTACAGGTGGTCGACCAGTTTTCCCAGCATCACTTGTTAAAGAGATTGTCTTTTCTCCATTGTATATTTTTTGCTTCCTTTGACAAAGATACGGTGTCCATAGGTGAGTAGATTTATCTCTGGGCTCTCTATTTTGGTCCATTGATCTGTATTTCTGTCTTTGTGCCAGCCATACTGTCTTGATGACTGTAGCTTTGTAGAAGAGTCTGAAGTCAGGAAGGTTGATTCCTCTAGTTCCATTCTTCTTTCTCAAGATTATTTTGGATATTCGAGTTTTTTTGTGTTTCCATACAAAATGTGAAATTATTTGTTCTAGTTCTATGAAAAATATCATTGGTAGCATGGTAGGGATTGCACTGAATCTATAGATTGCTTTGGGTAGTGTACTCATTCTCATTATATTGATTCTTCCAATCCATGAATATGGTATATTTCTCCATTTATTTGTGTCATCTTTGATTTCTTTCATCAGTATGCTATAGTTTTCTCTATATAGGTTTTTTGTTTCTTTAGGTAAATTTATTCCTAAGTATTTTATTCTTTTTGTTGCAATGGTGAATGGGATTGTTTCCTTACTTTCTCTTTCTGTCTTCTTATTGTTAATATACAGGAATGCAAGGGATTTCTGTATTAATTTTATGTCCTGTAACTTTACTATATTCATTGATTAGCTCAGGTAATTTTCTGGTGGTGTCTTTAGAGTTTTCTATGTAGAGGATCATTCTATCTTCAAACAGTGAGAGTTTTGCTTCTTCTTTTTCAATCTGGATTCCTTTTATTTCTTTTTCTTCTCTGATTGCTCTGGCTAGGACTTTCATAACTATGTTGAATAGTAGTGGTGAGAGTGGGCACCCTTGTCTTGTTCCTGATTTTAGAGGAAATGCTTTCCATTTTTCACCATTGAGGATGTTTGCTATGGGCTTGTCATATATTGCTTTGTACCACATCTTCCTTATCCAATCTGTCAATGTTTATTGTTGT
Organism: Bos javanicus; assembly: GCF_032452875.1. Classification (NCBI taxonomy): domain Eukaryota; kingdom Metazoa; phylum Chordata; class Mammalia; order Artiodactyla; family Bovidae; genus Bos; species Bos javanicus. The sequence continues at coordinate 95,398,748 of NC_083869.1, forward strand.
TTCCATTTCTTGGCTATTGTAATAGTGCTGCTATTAACATATGTATGCATGTACCTTTTTGAATTATACTTTTGTCCATATATATGCCTAGAAGTGGGACTGCTGGATCATATCATAATTCTATTTTTAAAACCTCCATACTATTTTCCACTGTGGTTGCATCAACTCACATCCACACCAACAGTGTGGAAAAGGAGAATGACTTCTTAAATGAAAGTTTAAATGCATAAATCACAAAGCAGAACAAAACATCTAAACTAAATTTTAATACCAAAATTAAGAATTTTAGTTCAATTGAGAGCACTATGCACAAAGTTCCTACTGCTGCTAAGTGGCTTCAGTTGTGTCTGACTCTGTGCGACCCCATAGACGGCAGGCCACCAGGCTCCCCCGTCTCTGGGATTCTCCAGGCAAGAACACTGGAGTGGGTTGCCATTTCCTTCTCCAATGCATGAAAGTGAAAAGTGAAAGTGAAGTCACTCAGTCGTGTCCGACTCTTCGTGACTCCATGGACTGCAGCCTACCAGGCTCCTCCGTCCATGGGACTTTCCAGGCAAGAGTACTGGAGTGGGGTGCCATCGCCTTCTTCACCAAAGTTCCTATACCTATCAAAATGGGAGAAGATATTTGTGGCATCTAAACCAATAAAGAATACATTTTTGAACATATAAAGAACTCTTAAAATTTGATAAACTAAGAATTCTCATAGATAAAATGGGCAAGGTAATTTATAGAAGAGGAAACCCAAGAAGTTAATAAGCATTCATCAAGGTGCTCAAAATCACTGCTAACTGGTGAAGGCAAATTTGGCCATTAGATTGGCCAAAAAGAGAATGCTGGATAATGCCAAGTATCAGTGAGGAAGTGGGGACAGACGGACTTTCACACACTGCTAGAGCAACAGTAGGCTGGAGGCAATTCATCATGACTCAGCCTTATTAAGCGGCTATTAGCCTTACATATATCACAAGGAAATGATTCTTTGGGTCTGAAAGGGACCTGAAAGAGATTTGGAATACCCTGGGTATTTAGTACTGTGAATGAGAATAGGAAAAAATGTGATAAGTAAACATCATGGAGTATTACTTGACAACTAGAATCGAAGGATTAAATATACACATGCTTGGTGAAAAAAGTTGGAAGCACAAAGAGATATACACTACAATATCATTTACAAAAATTAAAAAAAATTATATACACTCAAAAATACATATATTTCAAGAACATATTAAAGTAAAAAGATACACATAATTAGCATTAACCTGGCCGGTAGTGGTATGAGGATAAAATAAGATACATAAACAGAGGAAGGAAGGAACCAACGGAGGGAGGAGGGAGAAAGAAAGCCATATTAGTTAGCTGTTGTTGCAACTATAATGCATAACAAATGCTAGAATTTCAGTATTACAAAAAACATTTATTTCTCATGCCTGTGCAGGTCATCTGGGAGTTGGCTGACCTAGCCTGGAACTTGGTTACAGGGACAAATTGAGTCCAGGTCTGTTTGATATGTTTCTCATCCTCCTTAGACTAGTGGGTAACCAAGGTATGTTTTTTTTGTGATGAGAAACAGGAGCTCAAGTATGTGAGTTTAACCAGGATAATGCAGTTGGACCAATATTTCATTGGCCTGAAGCAAGTCATATGGCCAAGCCCAAGTCAAGTATCAGGAAAAATGCTCCACCCACCAGAAAGCTCTGGCAGGAGTGTAAATATATCAATCAGAAAGTTAAACTTTGGGAATCAATAATTCCATTTACTGTGATTGGAGGATGGATAGATAGACGTTATATATGTGCATTTGTGGATACATAGACACATACATACATACATTTGTAACAAAAGAGTTTTGCATGGACAAGTAATGATGACAATACATAAACTGAGGAGTGTGACTAATCAACCTTATGCATCTAATGTCCCCAAAACAATACCAAAACAAACAACACTTAGAAACAGTAAATGAGTAGAAAGTTCAGACTTAACATCACAGGCGGCACTGCAAAATATCCTAATTGATACTAGTCATCTCCATACTCATTATGGGGCTTCCCCAGTGGTTCAGTGGTAAAGAATCCACCTGCAATGCCAGAGACCCAGGAGGTGCAGGTTCGATCTCTGGGTGGGGAAGATCCCCTGGAGGAGGGCATGACAACCTACTCCAGTATTCTTGCCTGGAAAATCCCATGAATAGAGGAGCCCAGCGGGCTACAGTCCATGGGGTTACAAAGAGTTGGATGTGACTAAAGTGACTGAGCGCACACACATACTCATTATGGAAAATAATGGTACAAAGAGAATGTATTATCCTTTTTGTTTAGAACCTGAAAATGTACTGTTTACAAAAATAAGTAGAATCTGCACTGTTTAATATAGCTATGATGTAGTTTTGTTCTAAGCAATTCAGCAACAGGGGTGAGAGCTTCTAAAGCTTTGGAGTTCCAATATAAAGTAAGATGAGACCCATTCTAATTCGACTCTATTTCGAGATGCTTAAGGTACTATAGCCAGTTCTTTGCTACTATGTACATATTTAGCATATCAGAATGAAAACCAAAGTCTGTCTAGTTAAAGCTATGGTTTTTCCAGTGGTCATGTATGGATGTGAGAGTTGGACTATAAAGAAAGCTGAGTGCCCAAGAATTGATGCTTTTGAATTGTGGTGTTGGAGAAGACTCTTGAAAGTCCCTTGGACTGCAAGGAGATCAAACCAGTCCATCCTACGAGACAGCAAAAGAGACACTGATGTATAGAACAGTCTTATGGACTCTGTGGGAGAGGGAGAGGGTGGGAAGATTTGGGAGAATGGCATTGAAACATGTAAAATATCATGTAAGAAATGAGTTGCCAGTCCAGGTTCGATGCACGATACTGGATGCTTGGGGCTAGTGCACTGGGACGACCCAGAGGGATGGTATGTGGAGGGAGGAGGGAGGAGGGTTCAGGATGGGGAACACATGTATACCTGTGGCGGATTCATTTTGATATTTGGCAAAACTAATACAATTATGTAAAGTTTAAAAATAAAACAAAATTTATCATTAAAAAAATAAAATAACATAAAGGAAATCAGTCACGAATATTCATTGGAAGGACTGATGCTGAAGCTGAAACTCCAATACTTTGGCCACCTGATGTGAAGAACTGAATCACTAAGAAAAGACCCTGATGCTGGGAAAGATTGAAGGCAGGAGGAAAAGGGGATGACAGAGGATGAGATGGTTGGATGGCATCACCAACTCGATGGACATGAGATTGAGCAAGCTCCAGGAGTTGGTGATGGACAGGGAAGCCTGGCATACTGCAGTCCATGGGGTCACAAAGAGTTAGACATGACTGAGCAGCTGAACTGAGCTGAACTGAGCTGAATGAAAGCCAAAGCTTTTACACAAAGGCTGCTAATGAAAATCTGTTAATGGAAAAGAATTTGGTAGACATGACCACATCTAAATTAAAGACTTCAATTTTGACAAATCAGCAAAATATTGTGAAAAAGATATTTACGAAAGAGATGTGGAATTGGTATCTAGAATATATAAGAAGCTTTACAAACAAATAAGAAAAAGAAAGCAAATTTTAAACAAAAAAATGGGCAATGGACATGAACAGGCAATTGATAGATGGGGAAATGTAAACAGCTACTAAGTATATCTTTCATATCAGAGACATGCAAAATTTTAAAAAGATGTTATCTTATACCTATCAGATTAGTAAAAATTAGAAAGTGCTGGCAAGGATGTGGAGAAATTTCACCCTTACTGGTGGTGAAATTATAAATTGCTGCAAATTCTATAAAGCAATCTGAAAGTACTTAATGAAGTAAAGTATACCCTCACAACCTGGAAACTCTACGCTTGGGAATATAATCTAGAAAACATCTTGCTAAGAAATCCATAAGTAAACATGATGATAGAGTATTGTTTTAGCATTATTTGTGGTACCAAAAAGTTGAAAGCAATCTAACTACCCTCTAGAGAATCTAAGTACCCATTAGATATCCACCAGGGAAATGGATAAGTAAAATGGGCTCCATGTAAGAGTCAGAAATGGTATATGCATTGGTATTGACATAATCTGCAGGACTCCAAAGCAGTAAACTGGGTTTATACAGAGAAAAATGTGTAGCTGTCAAAACATTCTTTTAGAGGAAAAGTGAAAAAAAGGGAATGAGATTTTTTTATGGGTGTATAATTGCTTTACAATGTTGTGTTAGTTTCTGCTGTACAATGAAGTGAATCAGCTACAAGGATACATATATCCTTCCCTCTTGGTCCCCTCTCCCACCCCTCTCCCAACCCCACCCCTCTAGGTCATCACAGAGCGCTGAACTGAGCTCCCTGTGCTTTATAGCAGGTTCCCACTAGCTATCCATTTTGCATATGACAGTGTATTTATGTCAAACCTAATCACTCAATTTGTCCCACCCTCCCCTTCCCCATTGTGTCCAAATGTCCATTCTCTGCATCTGTGTCTCTATTACTACTGCTCTGGAAATAGGTTCATCTGTACCATTTTTCTGGACTCCACATATACATGTTAATATACGATATTTGTTTTTCTCTTTCTAATTGACTTCACTTTATATGACAGACTCTAGGTCCATCCACATGTCTATAAATGATCTAATTTTTTCCTTTTTATGGCTGAGTAATATTCCATTGTATAGTTATAGCACATTACCATCTATATGGGCTTCTCTGGTGGCTCAGTTAGTAAAAAATGTGCCTGCCAATTCAGGAGATGCAGGTTCAATCCCTGGGTCGGGAAGACCCCCTGGAGAAGGAAATGGCAACCCGCTCCAGTATTCTTGCCTGGAAAATTCCATGGACAGAGGAACCTGGCAGGCTACAGTCCATGGGGTTGCAAAGAGTCAGACATGACTTATCACGCATGCACACACACATACACACCATCTATATAACTTTAAAATGCATACATAAACAACACAATAAAATCTTCCAAATAAACACTAATAAACTAAATAAACAGGTGGAAGGTAAATAAGAAGAATCTATGGGAAAACTCTTTAAAAGGTGTTGATGGGAGTGCTGAGGGATACTAGGGATAGGGATCAAGTTAGAAACAAAATAAAATAAGATGAAATAAAACTAAAATAAAATAGGGGTCTTGCAAGAATGAGAGTGTTTCATGAATTATCTCAATTCTATTCAGAATAAACAGCAATGTGGCTCCTCTAACAACTCTCTTTATTTCTTTGCAAAGTGTTATGATCAGAAAGTATATTTTCAACTTCTTGGAGGAGTCCAGCACCGGAAAGCAAACTAGAATGGAAGGAAACAATGCCATTTATAGATTCTCTTGCCTAATCATTCATTTATATGCAGTAGTGGAACACTGCTGGTCTAGGGAAATATTCCACTTGTTTTGAAACAAGTTTACAGCAGATGAGTGAACTTAAACAATGGCATTTGTATAAGTTAACTTGTTTTCTCTTTGTTCACACGCAGTGACCATCATTTGGGGACTAAACACCCAATCAAGTAACCCTCTGTATCTGACCAAATAATTGATTGCCGGAAAATGCGCAGGCTAAAAACATTCCAACACAAGTCAGGCAGCTCCAAACCTCGCTTCATCTTCTTTTGGAACAAACAGAGATCCTAAGAATGGCCTGAACCCTAAGCAAGTACAAAGTTCTGACAGAACATAAAGGTGGCACCTCAAATACTTTTAAATAGACATTACCTTCCCGCTCATGTGAAGTGAAGTGAAAGTCGCTCAGTCATGTCCGACTCTGTGATCACATGGACTATACAGTCCATGGAATTCTCCAGGCCAGAATACTGGAGTAGGTAGCCTTTCCCTTCTCCAGAGGATCTTCCCAACCCAGGGCTCAAACCCAGGTCTCCCGCACTGCAGGCGGATTCTCTACCAGCTAAGCCACAAGGGAAGCCCAAGAACACTGGAGTGGGCAGCCTATCCCTTCTCCAGTGGATCTTCCCGACCCAGGAATCAAACCAGGGTCTTCTGCGTTGCAGGCGGATTCTTCACCAACTGAGCTATGAGGGAAGCTGTTTCCACTCATAATAAAGAGCAATTAGTGTAACAGGGTTAAATTGCTCTCTTTACTTGGAACCTGTAAACGTGCTGTTTATTAATAAAGGTTAATGAGACCTGTGCTGCAAAATGGTGTGGATCTCTCCCAAGCAGCCCTTCAACATGGGCAAGAAAGAGTTTCTCCAGCCCTGGAGCTCTAATACAAAGTAAGACAAGACCCTTTTACATCTGGCTCCACTCTATTCTGGGCTGCTTAATGTACCAGTGCCAGCTCTTTGCCACTAGACGTATATTTAGCATATTGGAAGGAAAACCAAAAGCAAGGATTTTACATAGGAGCTAATCAGATAATTACATGGGTATCCAAAAGCCAGACAGTAAGGGATAGTGGAAACAATATAATTAAATAACTTGAGGGAGGCAGGAAGACTAGGGGAGAGGAGTGTCTGCCTCGGAGCCTGGATGCTGAATACATTTTATCAAAGAAGGAAATCAAAAGAAGACTTTGATGCAGAAGCACATTCACTCTCAGAAGATGGATGGCAGTTAATAATCCCAAACCTCCCCCTTGACCCAGTGTTCGGTTTTCAGCGAGAACTCAAATTGTGATTCTAACCGAAAACAGAATGGCAAGGAGGATGGGGGAGGAGTGAGCACTTTTCACCACATTCCAGGTCAATTCTTCTAATTCCCAAGGCTTGGGGATGACAGCCATGAGAAATTTAGGATCCCTAAGAATGGCATTCTATAAATACTGATTATTTTCAGTTAACGTTCTTGTTGTCAATATACAGCATTTCCATTTGCTATAGTCTTCCAGGCCATTTCTGAAGCTGCCCCAAATGATGCCTCCAAGGGGCTGGCCATCATTACTCCCAGGTCCCAGATGGCGAAGCTGAGAGGTTAAGTGAGTTGCCTCAGGCCACACACTTCATTTCAAGGCCTCAGGTGCCAATATGGGATTATCTCTGTAAGTTTCTGACTCTTTGTACTACAAATAAATCTTTCCAGGGTAAAACACATCATGTGGCATCTGCTGTTTGTATAGTATGAGAAACTCTCAGCGGTGCAGACCTCTTGGGATGTCACATCTACCTGTTGGGGTACCCAGCAGGCATTCATTTACAACTCCCCTTGATAACACGGGTGGACATCGTACTTATTCAGCAGCAAGAACAGGAGGATCATTCAAAGAACAAGAGTTGAGTGGGCCCCAGATCTTCCAGGTCACTAGCAAGGTTGAGACACGTCATAAGCAAACACATTGGTTCTTAAAATGTGTTACTTAGGGAGAGGATCAAACTACTCTCCTGAGAAGGCAGCAGGATGTGGACAGGAAGAGGGAAACCTTAGAATTAGACTTGATTTTATTCTTGAATTTGGGCAACACTTTCCTGTTCTGCAAAAGAGAGGAGGGGTTACTAATGGGGTTGTATGTGTCCTGCAAATTCCTCACCTCCAGAAATTCCAAATGAGACTTTCCTTGGAAATTGAGTCTTTGCAGATGTCAAGTTAACCTGAGATCATTAAGATGGGTTCCAATCCAAAATGACTGATGTCTCTATAAAAAGAGGAAATTTGGACACAGAGAGACATGAGCAAAGGAAAGACACGTGAAAAGACACAGAGAGAACAAACATCATGTGAAAACGGAGGACTGGAGTGATGAACCGAAAGCCAAGGAATGCCAAGGTTCGCTGAGAACCACCAAAAGCTAGGAAGAGGCAAGGAAGAATATTTCCCCTCCAGGTGTCCAAGGGGACACAGCTCTTCCATAATCTTGATTTCAGACTTTCAGCCTCCAAAACTGTGAGACAATACATTTCTATTGTCCTAAGTCACCCAGTTGGTGGTACTTTGTTACAGCAGCCCTGGGAAATTAATTCATTGTAAATATTAAAAGTAATTATTTAGGTAAAGTGCAAAGGAGGACCTCAATAAATTTAAGTTTCCTTCTTCAAAGAAAAAAATTGATGCACTGGAATGCGGACAAATCCTGCGCCTTTCTCTCTGAAATTTCACTCTGGTCTGACCACATGGCAGATGGATTTCTGAGTCTGTTGAGAATTGCCTTAAATTCTCCAGATCAATGCCAGAAATTATCTGGTTTCCTGGGAGGATTTCTGAATTAGAAAGGACAGAGAACTGAGCCAAAATTCCTAGGTCTGAGCTGAAACAGAGGAAACTTCTGACTGGAACATAGCTGTCATTTATTGGGAAGAGCTAGGAAGCCTTTCTCCAAGGGACACTGGGACACAGTGCCAGATCAAGCCTAACTCCTATACACCCTCTCACTCCACAGCTGGGCCCCTTAATACTCACCTGCAGGGTCAGCCCGGCCAAGGCTCTCAGACTCTATAACCCTTAAGGAGCATCTGCTTTGAGGCGTTTTGGATGCAGTGGTTGAATATGGACCTGGAGTCAGACTGCCTGGGTTGGTTCCAACTCTGCTACTTGCAGTGCATCCTCAGGCAAGTTATTCTCCAAGCCTTACTTTCTACCTTGGAGAAGTGGGCATGATAATAATAGTACCCAAGCCACAGGCTTGTTGTGGGGATTAGTGAACACAGCCAAAGCATATGAATGGGTATTGGGTATGAAGTATTACCTACACGTGTTTTCTTATCACTGCTACTGCTGTCATTGACAGCTAGTCCCTGTCTGCTCTCCAACACTGGCAGCTGGTTCCTAACTCAAGCCTGAAGCCCTTGATAGCTTGCCTAGTATTTAGTTTTTAAAAATCCAAGATCCATACCAGACTCTCTCAACCACCTCAAACCACTGTCATGAAAGGGAATCCAGTGTATGTGGCCCCACTATCCTCTGCTCTCCTGATCCTGCCCACCTGCCAGGATGTTCAAATGCTTTGAACTCTCTACCACTGGGCTCCACCTTCTCATAGAGTCATGTGATGATCCCCTATGTTAACTCCTCCAATGATGACAAACGGCTGGGCTCTTACCTGCCACCTGACAACCAGAATGGACCTGTATCACACCTCAGCAGCTGCAGTGTCCTTCAAAAATCTGCCCAGATGCCCACAGGCAGGCTGGATGCCTCCTGCTGACTCTCACTTTCTGTGGTAAATGGATTCCTGTCTAAATGTGAGACTGGATGTTTCCACAACCTGCCAAAATGGAATCTGCTCATTTTGACCACAAAGCTGCTAAACATTAAAAACATGCGGTGACTACACAGGCACTTGACAATGTCTATGTAATGTCAAACCCATGATGCACAAGGCATTACATTTGATTGAATCAAATCAGAAGATTAAGCAGAATTAGAAAGTCAACATTTGTAAGACTTTGTAAATGCTTCTTTCATTTTACAGTAGCTATTCTAACTCTTCAGTGAGTGGTATTTAGAATAAACATCAACAACAAAATACCAGTCAAAAGTTAAATCCTTTTCTATTCTTCACTTCCTCAGGATGACTCTGTGCGTGCATGTGTGCTAAGTTGCTTTAGTAGTGTCCAACTCTTGGTGACCCTATGGGCTGTAGCCCACCAGGTTCCTCTGCTTATGAATTCTCCAGGCAAGAATACTGGAGTGGGTTGCCATGCCCTCCTCCAAGGGATCTTCACAACCCAGGGATTGAACCCATGTCTCTTATATCTTCTGCACTGGCAGGCAGGTTCTTTATCACTAGCACTAGCTGGGAAGCCCCAGGATGACTCTACCTGTGCAGTATTAAATTCTACAAATTGAAGAGCTAAAAGGGTAACAGATACCAGAAACACAGAGGGAGTAAAGCCTGTTAAACTAACATTTGTCAAGTATTAATTATGTTTCAGACTCTGTGCTAATTGTTTCACACAAATAATATAGTTGAGTACTTACAACACACTTGTAAATTAGGTACAAATGCTATGTCTGCTTTGTTTTCCAACAGATAAGGAAACTGAGGCACAAAGGAGATGAAATAACCTGAACAAGATTCAAAATCTACTTCAGCTGAAACCTGAACCTAGGTCCAAGTTCAGACGCTGGACGATGAAGTTGAAGAAATTAAACTCTTCTACACGTTTTCTTCCTTTTCCAGTTGGTTTTGGCTCCTATAGCATGGTGATGTCCCGCTAAGCATGCCCCTTCCAAATGTATTCAGTGACATTTGCTTGTGAGAGCCTCAGCCACAAACACTACTCTCATTGTCCCCGCATAATGCAAAGTCACTGTGGCTCTGGGCAGCAGAGGCTGTGAGCTCCTTTTCAGCTGCATTAACTAACCTTGAGGAGGCTGGGATGGGGGAAACACTAAAACCCAGTTCTCCCAGCCAGCAGCCAGCTTGGCTAGCGGACAGAGGTGGAATGTGACCAAGGTCTGTCTTGGTTGATGGTTCACTCCTGGATGAGGTAGTCCCTGAAAGTTGATCTTTGGGGATTTCAAATCTATTGATATTAAAGGAGGGACCTTGATAAAAATGTTGAGGAATGTAGGCAGGAAATGATGGCAAAATTCTCCCCACCCCTATCAAAGAAAATGGCTTTAGGAAGTTGAGTTTCTACCCCTGTTCCTGTCTCCCCCTTATAAATCTACCCCTAAATCATCTTCAGGGAATTGGACCGGTTGCTTTCTCCCTGGCAATAACAGGGAATTCCAACTACAAGCCAATTAGAATACACCCAGAGCTGCCAGTAAAATGTTTCATTGACTTCACTTTATTGGTTTCGTAAAACAAGAGAAAGAAATCAGAGATAATCCAGAGCCTCACCAAGATGCAAGTGTCTTTATGAAGCAGACTGAAGCCTGCCTCCATGGGCTCCCCATTCCACATCCTTCCTCCACCCAGATGTTTTCAGCTGCTGCCACCTGCCCACGATCCTGTGGTGTCAGGACACTGGCTCACAGATCTGAGCTGTATAGTCCTTACTTCCCTGGTTATTTGATCGATGTCCCTGAAGGGTTCACTTCCTTTCTCTGAGCCTCAGTTTCCTCCTTTGTCAGTTTCAGCTGCTACCCCATTTATATCTATCTCAGGCACGGGTGTCACTTAAAATCTTAGAAAAGTGACCCCTCAGAAATGCAAGGGATTGTCTTCCTTCTCTTTCCGCTCCCCACATCACACTTCTGCGTTGGTTTTCTCTCGGCGTTTCCAGGCTCGGCATAAATTATCCTTGCTCCTATTGACTCGTTACTGCAAGTACTTGCCTCTGTGTGTGTGTGTGTGTGTGTGTGTGTGTGTGTGTGTGTGAATGCACGTGCCTAGCATGTCTGTAGCCTTGTCACTCTTTCTTTGTTCTTTCCCAAGGCTTCCGCGAGAGTAGCGAATGGACTGGAATGTCCTTGACCAGCCCCTCCCCCTCACCGGGAGGAGGGTGGGCCACCTACGGCCACCCCGCGCTAGCCACCCCTCCCCCATCCTCAGTTGGGCTGTGGATGAAATGAAAGCTGAGGAAGAGTGATTCGATTATTTGCCTGACCTTTGCCAGTGCCGGAAAGTGTGTAGATCCACGTGCTTTCCTCCAGTGCCCCTTCGGGGCCTTTCTGAAGGGTTCCCGATGGAGCCCTCCTGCGGCTCCGTGGAATCAGGGCTGGATGTAGTTCAAAGCCGAGCGCACCCGTCTCCCAGCACTACGCCCCCCCACGCCACCCCACCCCCTTTACCTCGCTTCGTGTTCACTACAAATAACATTACTGACAGTAATTAGCTGCCCAGAATAACAAGGACATTATCTTTGCTCAGCTTTACTCTAAAGGCGCATGAGCAAACTTTACTGCGCTTAAGCACAGTTAAAGTACATTTGAAAATCCCCTTTTAGAATGCGGAAAACATGACCCTTGCACTTCCTTATAACCCTGAGAGATAATTTTCCTCTTTATTAGGTTGGATTTTTCCTTTGGGGTAGAGTACAAAGAGGTGGAGAGAAAACTTGTGTTTAAGAAAGCTGTCATTTTGTTCATATTTTTTGACAGCCTCATTGCTTGATGAGAATTACTTTACCATACACCCTCTCTCTCATGCATTTCTTGGGTTATAAGGCTTCAGGTTGCCTTGAAGTTGGCAATATTGAGGCAAAGCAACAATCAAATGTGCAGCCAGAGAGGGGACAGGGTGAGAAGTTAAGACTCTATTTAAACCACTGAAGAGGCTGGGAAACCAACTTACCAAAATAGAAATATCAAAAAAAAAAAAAAATCTGAAAAACAAATTCACCACCAAACAGTTTCTACTGCTCCATTTATTTCAACTAGTGTGGTATTAATAGAACGCCTAACAGCAGGGAGTTGGAAAATAAATGTATTCTCACTCACAAGGGAATGACTAAATGACTCACAAATGCAAAAATAAATAAATGGCTCCCTATGAAAATTTGAAACTATATTACCCTGACTGAAACAACTAAGCATTTTAACTGTAACCTAACATGTTAAATTCAATCAGTTTTATTTGAGGCCATAGATAGATCGAGTGATCAATCTCCATTATTCTGGGCCTTTTTTTTTTTCTCTTCATGTTCATTGTGCTATTTTTCTTCCTATAAGACATTGCAGTTCATTTCCTTGAGCCTTCTTCAGTTTAATGGATGATTCTCAGACCAAAAAAAAAAAAAATTCCCCCTCCTTTAGAGGGAATAGAACAATAGTGGAATAATTTTTATTTTTTTTTGAGAAGGGCAAGTCTTAATTCCCTGTAGTAAAGAGGAGAAAGGAGGACACAGGGTGAGAAAAAGGTAACAAGTAGATAAATAATGTGTGTTATATCTTGTTTCAAATGCTATGTTAAATGTTAACAGGTGCTGCCTCCTGACACTATAAAAAGATCAACTTTTTGTCTCCTTTATAATTTGTGAACAGGTAGGCCCTGAGGACTTGAATGAGGTCATGCCAATTAACTCACCGATTCCTGCAATCAGAGTGATAATGACATCCTTAGCAACCATCCTATCACTATGGCACCAGCCCGCTGCTATAAAAACCCTTTTCATCTACACTAGTTTGAGGTTAGGTGGCTAAAGCTGTGATCCTGAAAGCCACAGACTGAGAATTTATGTTAACGCCCCCCTCTGTCTCACCCAGGGTCATATCTTTCCTCTCTTAAAAGAGAAGCAGCCAGAGAAAAATTTTCTCTGGTTCCAAAAGTTAAGGATTAGGGCTTTTCCCAAACATACTATAAATCATTGGTTGACTCTTTGGAATCATTTCCTACTAAGAGCAGCTAATGAACTTTATCTTTCAACTTTAGGCCAGCCTGATTATACTATACATATATACTCCTTGCATAAATCTGCTTGTTACTGGACTGCCTTTATCCATAAAGACTACATCAGTTACTTCACAGGATAAGAATTGATACCCCAAATGCAGCTAAATAAAAACCATTAGCAACATCTAAGTGTTTCTTCCCCAGAGTGCTTTAAGTTTTTTTTTTAGTTCTCTGAAGATAAACTGAATACAAATAAATAACAGAAAGGGAGAGACCAGGAATGGATAGTCAAAAAATGTCCTGGGTGAGCAAATTTATCTCAACAACTTTCTCCAGCTAGAAACATTTTAGTTTGAGGCAACATTTATTATCCTGAGCCTCTCCTATATGCCCCTGGTTATATTAGGCACTTTGGGAAATCCATAAAAATGTAAGATACTTCAGTGTGTCCTTATTTCAAGGAACTTAAAATCTATGTGGGAAGAAAGAGCAGCATCTGAACAACAATGACAACAAAATTCTGTTTGGGAAGAGAAGGCTTTATGATATAAGATCTTCCTGGCCATAAGACTTTCTTAAATGACCTCTGACAGTATAAATAATAAAAGAAAAGAAGGAAGGAAGAAGGTGGGGAAAGGGGAAGAAAGGGAGGAGCAACCAGTCTGAGGAGCAACCACAGACTAGAGAACAACGAAACACACCAGGAGGTTAAAGAGAAGACAGTTGAATATACCCCAGGGCTTTTGCAGTCGTTGGTCCACTAGCTGGAATGCTCCTTATTCAGGCCTTCACATGACTTGTTCATTTCATTTTCCTATGAAAATACCTTACTTTGCACTTTTCCATTGTTTCTGTCACCCTACCAGAACCGGAGACAGTCCATCCTAAAATAGTGCTACCATAAGGTAGGCTGTCAGTAAGCTTACTGAATAAATGAATGAGCAGATGAATGAATGAATAGAAGGAATTGGTTGCAGGGGATAGAAACTGCACCTTGGGTGAGACAGTGCCTGGTAAGAGCAACGTGCAGAATAACTGAGGTAAGCTGTGTTCTCAGATTCCCCAAACGTCGATGACAACTGTCGGGTAGGTCTATGACTTCAGAGATGATTTGCAGAGCTGACATTATCTGTAATATCAGCAGTTATCATATATTTCTCATTGGAGGATACCAATTGTCTGTTTTCCTAATTGATTCCAGTAACATAGATACCCTGAGTGCTGTATACAGCTCACTGATTGCTGGGCAAACATTATTGAAGTGTCAATATTTGCTCTTTTTCCTAGAGCATCATTTTCAAAAAGACTGCAATTCATTTGGGGACACTTCTCTAATATTTAATGCATGGGGAGTGCCGATACAAACTAAGTCTTCATTTTATTATTCTTCACCCTTGTTTTGGTCACAGGGACGGCTAGACTTATCCGCTGTCATGGCTGTCCTTGGGCAGCTCCAGAAGTGCCTCAGTGATGCTGAGACACAGTGCTCCTGCCACCTCTTCTGATGATCCCTGCAGTTTAGAAAAAGGGACTCCACAGTGGCTTGGGCCACTGATGGTCAAGGGTCTTGATTCTAATCTTTTGGACTGCATTAGATATGGCATCTGACTTTCCTGTCTGCCCTCTTGGTCCTCAGTCTCCCGGGTTAACATGAAGCAAGGTTTGGCCCAACGGTGAGACATAAAACACAACAAGAAATCATTTAGCTGTCACATGACTGCATGATCATAAAGCTAAACACATACAATCTATAGAAATAGTCTCTTCCATCATGGCAAATGTGTGTGGTTGCTTTGTTGGTTAATTTGTTTTGCCTTAGAGAAGAGAGCCTTGGCCTTGGCAGAATCAGTGAACTTGAGGCTAGATCCTCAGAAGTCCTATGGAGGTGATTTTTTTTTTCCCTACTTTGATTTTCAGGTACAAAAAAAGCCAGATTCCAGTGCTTTCCATAGCCTGGGAAATTCCTGTAGCTCACTTCTCCTGAAGTGTGTGTCCGACAACCTCATTAAATTACTGGGTGCTACTCTAGTCCTGAGCAGTCCCATTTTTCAAGATTACTTTCTTCGCACTCCCACTGAGTGAGAATTCCAGAGTTGAAATCACACTAGATCAAATCATTATCATGTATGTGGAGTCAAGGAAATGTTTTGACCAGTTTTAATCCTAATGCCCATGGACCTTTGTGTGCTTCAATTCCTGGACACCCAAGTTGAAGATATTATCAACTGCTTCATTCCTTCCAGCCATGTTCATGGTAATTGAGGTACTTCTGAAAATGATGAGTATCTGTGATGATCCTGAGTTATGATCTGATGTGAGGTGCCAGGCAGTAATATTTCTAATTAGTCATCACCAGGCCACCTAGACTTTCCATGAGTTTACTTATAATTGTGTTTCAGATATGCTATTCCCAGTTAGGCAGATGATCATTGTAATTTCTGGTAATGAAATGGCTAGGGAGTCCATTCTGTGCTGGGAAGAGAGCCAGATCCTGGCACTTTATAAGAAACAAGTGCTATGGTCTAGGATAGAGAGATGAAGCCAAAGCACTAGATGAACATTTCCAGCTTGGATCAGATTGAGTCTTTACCTAGTGCCATCTCACATACTTAAGACTGATACAACATCCTCCAGCCTGAAAGCAACTGTGCAGAAAGCAAAAACATTGACATTTTTTCTTTCCTCTTTGGACTCTTTAATGTGTCAGAGAGTCACTGTTGGCCTTCCACAATGGCAAAGTCATTTTCTTGCAGTGGTCAATTTTGATTTGATCAATAATATACACAACCAGCATTGATAAATTATAATGGAGCTTTTTCACTGTTTACAAATAGCTAGGACATGGAAGCAACCTAGATGTCCATCAACAGATGAATAGATAAGGAGGCTGTGGTACATATACACAATGGACTATTACTCACCTATAAAAAGGAACACTTTTGAGTCAGTTCTAATGAGGTGGATGAACCTAGAGCCTATCATAGAGTGAAGTAAGTCAGAAAGAGAAAGACAAATATTATATGTAAACACATATACACGGAATCTAGATAGATGGTACTGATGAAATGATTTGCAGGGCAGCAATGGAGACACAGACATAAAGAACAGACTTTTGGACTCAGTGGGGAAAGGAAAGGGTGGGATGATTTGAGAGAAAAGCATTGAAACATACACATTACCATATGTAAAGAGATAGCCAGTTGAAGTTTGATGTATGATGCAGGAAACCCAAAGCTGGTGCAGTGCTGTGATGACCTAGAGGGATGGGGTTGGGAGGGAGGTGGGGGAGGAGTTCAAGAAGGAGGAGACGCATGTATACATACCTATGGCTGATTCACATTGATGCATGGCATAAACCATCACAGTATTGTAATTATCCCCTAATTAAAAAATAAAAAAATAATGGAGCTTTTTGGTGAAAGTTATTGAAATGATTGTGGATAGAGCTCTCTAGATAAGAAAAAAAAAAAGAGATAAGGAATAAAAGAAGCTTCCCCAAAGGTGTGGGATTGTCATTTCGCCTCCTTTTCTGTGTTCCTAATATCTTATATCTCAGATATGTTCATCACAAAATCATCACCTGGTTTCAAACTTCTGGATCTTTAGGCATCCCCAGCTAAAAGTTGAAAGCCAAAATCTAAATGGTTTCTTCTCAGTGTATCAAGCAATTTTTTTCTTCAACCTCACAGCCATGAAGAGTTTTCTCTTCCGTGGTTGGAATACGTCTCCGTTGAGTCTATAGCCATTGATGAGTCTGCAAACTACATTTCTCAAGCTGCCTCATCACTGGGCTTCTGGCCAGGTTCAATCACTGCCCAGGAGGATAGAAGGAAGGGAGAAGCTGTCTGTCTGCTTCAAGTGGCAGTATACAGTAACGGCTGAACTCCTCTGTGGTTCAAGTTGCCCTCCTGAAAACCCCTCCTCTGAGGTCCCACCTCCCACCAGGGAACCCCTGGCTTCTGGCCTCTGTGCTCATGCTCAGTTGCTTCAGTCGTGTCCGACTCTTTGCAACCCTATGGACTGTAGCCCACCAGGCTCCTCTGTCCATGGGATTTTCCTAGCAAGAATATTGGAGTGGCTTACCATGCCCTCCACGGCAGCAGATCCAGGAATCTTCCTGACCCAGGGATCGAACCTGCGTCTCCTTCGTCTCCTGCATTGCAGGTGGATTCTTTACTGTTGAGCCATGGGGAAGCCCTTTGGCCTCTGTAACATCAACTTTTCCCTGAATTTCTTCAGTCCTAAGGGTGGCAGCAGCTTCTTCCTATTCTTCCTCTCTGGATGGCTTCCCTGTCTTCTGTTTTGGCTTCTCCTTTCTTCCACCACCTGCATCATTTCTTGTATTAAATTCCCTTTGTTTACAATACTTCGAATAGTTTCTGTTTTCCTGACTGGACCCTGAAATCGCAGCCCAGTCTGTTTTTTTCTGAGACTCTTCATTGGCTACAGATACAGATAACAACTTAATCATGTTTCAGATCACCTTACCAATAATTAAAATTAATAGCACAAACACAGCAGTAATAATAGCTTTCCTCTCCACTCAACCCTGGTTCGTGGTGTTCTTACAGGCAGCCATTACCATACTAAGCAATCATGAATTCACATGAATTCATCTTATTCTCTCAAAATCTTCTGGCAACCCACTCGAGTACTCTTGCCTGGAAAATCCCATGGACAGAGGAGCCTGGTAGGCTGCAGTCCATAGGGTCGCTAGGAGTCAGACATGACTGAGCAACTTCACTTTCACTTTTCACTTTCATGCATTGGAGAAGGAAATGGCAACCCACTCCAGTGTTCGTGCCTGGAGAATCCCAGGGACAGGGGAGCCTGGTGGGCTGCCGTCTATGGGGTCGCACAGAGTTGGACACGACTGAAGCGACTTAGCAGCAGCAGCAGCAGTATTATCCTTCCCATTTTTCAGATGTGGAGACTGAGGCTTGAGATAGTTTAAGTAACTTGATCAAGGTCATGCAGATAACAAATAGCAAAACATTGACCTGAAAGTATGCTCATTTCAAGCCCCTAGTTTCTAACCCCTCTGGACACTTCGATAACAACCAATGCCAAGTATCAAAGACACAGCTACTCCAGAGCGTAATCATTAAAGGTTCCAGGCAGCATGTCTTTGAATAACACTGTCCACTACCAGCCTTAACCTTTGAGGCTTATTCCTTCTACTTAGAGGCATGAAAATGGATCTTTTGTTTGTGTCAAGGACACAGAGAAAGGAACAAATGCCTGAAACCGAGGATGACCATTAATCTCCCTCAGGGTGCTTGTGAGGGATAAGAAAATTGCCCTCTACTCCAGGAGGGCAGTCGGGGAGTGTGGTCCCGGTGCTCCCCCCAGGTCCTGGCTGCCTGGGGAGCCACCTGCCTTTGGAGCCAGTGCACAGGCTCTGATCTTTCCCTACCCAAGGGCTGAGAGATAAACTACAGAGAAAAATTAATAAGAGTGAAGGAAGAAAGGCTTCTGAAAACAAAGGGGGATTGTCTAGACGCGGGCTGCATCCTCTTTGGTGGTTCTTTTTTCCTCTTTTTCCATTTTGTCCTAAGCTTTGTGTTCAGACTGATTTGCCTAAGCATTCTTTCTTTGTCTTTCCTCTTCCATGTCTAAATATGGGGGGGTCGGGAATAAGAACCAAATTAGCTGACCATTGTACCTTTGGGACCAAGGGATTAAAAATAACAGTCTGGTTGTCTGAATCATTTCAATAGCACTGGAGGCATGTGGATGAGTGCCCCAGGAGGGGGAGCTGGGAGCAGAGGGGTTAAGACTCTCACCCTGTATTAGAACTTGATTTATGGCATGGATCAAGTTCATGTTCCTCTCAGGGTCTGGTTTTGAGCAAAAGCAATGACAACCTGCCAAGTCCAAAGTCCAGAATGGTCACGCAGCATATGAATACGTCGCCTTGGCCTCCGGGAAGCAAGCGCTGGTGAGAAGTTGCAAGCCACCTCCCTCCGCCCCTCCTCTGTCACCCTGACCCCGACCCTTCCACCACCCCCCACCCCACCCCCCGCTTACTTTGAGGTGTACCAAATGTTTTTGGTCCTTCAGCTCGATGGTGTGTCCAGAAATAAGAACAGTCAACTTTCTGTGGTGGATGGAACCTTTGATTTTGTTTCTCCCACTAGCTGCTTGCCTTCAACACTTCCAGAAATGTGGGCAATGGGAAAGACTTGAGAAATAGCAATGTTAGCAGGTTGGCCTACTGGTACTCACTGGTTTCTCAACAACAGTGGTGTTGCTTGTTTAGCTGTCCTGTTTGTTTTTTTTTTTTTTTCCTTTTCTTTTTTGAGTACACAAAAGGTTGTTTTTGAATATCAAAACGTCAGTAGATATAGGTACCCTATCCATAAATTCCTGTTTAGATTTCTGCATTTAACAGACACCATATTTTTAATTTGACTGTGTGAAGAGAAGAAAGGGGGAATAGGAAGATATTCTTGCTGACCCTTTGCACAAACTGGTGAATGGTGCCTGTGTGTTAATGCCTGAGAGGCCCTACGGGCACATCTTTTCACACCCAAAGCTAACAAATGCCATGATGACTGAACACTGCGATCATAAGAACGATGGAAAATTCAGTTTTTATGAAAATAAAGCATTTTCATATAAATAAAAGGATGAAGAAATGAAAAAAAAAACAAATTCAAAAGTAAACCTTACAAAAGATAGTTGCCTGCTATATCAATTATCGTTAAAAAGAAAAATAGCAGATGGAAAAAGCTGAAGAAACATTAATGTGGATTGAAAGACAAAGGAAAGAGGAATAAATGATGTCTTAGCACTGAGATGCTCACCTTAGCAGCAATTATTACTGGTGTATTCTTCCCTGACAGGGGAAGACGGGATTGATATAAAAGGGCTTTTTCATTTTTACTTCCTGGAGTTCGTGAATAACTGGCTTCCCAGGTGACAATTACTCTGCCTTCTCCAAACACTCTTCCCGTCCCCGCTTCGCCCTCTCACAGCACAAGCACTTAAGAAATGAAAGTCCCATTGGGTCCTCTGTGCTCTTCTTTCTCTGAATTGCAAGTTTGGCCTTGACGCACCTAGAGTTGGGAGGATGGAAATAGGAAGAGAAAGGCTGCCTTTAACAGAAAAATCTGCTTTTCAGAACCGGGCAACCCTCCAACATCACCTGAAATTAAAACATATTCCCCAGCTCTGTGAGCCTGTCAACAAGACCCAGACATCAGGCGTTGCGCTACTGGGACCATTTCAGAGCTGCCAGAGTGCCTGATGGGTGGCGTCCAAACGTGCCTGAGGCAAGAACTGGTCTCTGGGAAACGGCTGGTGCCTGGCTTCTGGGTCCCGGTGGAAACACTGTAGGATACCTTCACCCAAAATCTCTCCCTAAGGCTTCCAGAAATTCCATGAAGACTGATTTATAGCACTGGAGTAAACAATGAGCCATATTTGCAATTTAGAACATCCTAAGGAGATAGGATTTCTCCTTAGACTAATCATTTCTTATTTTCCCAAGAACTTTTTTTTTTTCCTTTTCTAAGATCCCAGTATCATAGGGGAAACTGTCATAATCAGTGAATTAGTTTGTTCAAATTACATTTCTATAAACACCTGTTTATGAAATAATGTGGCTTCCCTGATGGCTCCGTGGTAGAGAATCTGCCTGCCAATATAGGAGACACAGGTTCAATCCCTAGGTCAGGGAGATCCCCTGGAGAAAGAAATGGCAATCCACTCCAATATTCTCGCCTGGGGAATCCCACAGAAAGTGGAGACTCCTGGGCTACAGTCCATAGGGTTGCAAAGGGTCAGACACAACTTAACAACCAAACAACAACAACGAAAGAACACACCAAGGTAACTTTCTGAAGATACTGGCAATCAACTAGGGGAAGGGTGGGGATGAACGTGAAGGTCACAAAAGGATAGTGCATCTTTGCAACATGAAATGGACAAATGTGAAATTACAATCTCAGGCAGAAGTAAATCACAGAAGTCTTCAAAGAGGTGGTAAGACTTAAGTTGGAAGGGAAGATAAAACAGAAGGAGAAAAATATAGTAATTATCCAACTTTTTGCAACATTCACCATTTGGAGCAGTTTCTGAGAGAATGATATAAGACCAGGCATTTTTATTCAGTATTGTGAAAACTATATGGCACAAGAATTGGGGTAAGGATTACTTAATTTACTGACTAATGAGCACAAGACTGTTCAACACCAGGAGTCAAGAGACGTCCGAGGCAGCCTGCATTATTTAGTTCTGTATGTTTATGTTTGCTTATTTATTTTTGATGGTGACAGAAGTTCCACTGTGGTCTGTGTACAAAGGGGAATTCATGATAAGGATTGGGGTATAATTCCCTGGTGGTTCAGCAGTAAAGAATCCACCTGCAATGCAGAAGAGTGGATTCAATCTCTGGGTTGGGAAGATCACCAGGAGAAGGAAATGGCAACCCACTCCAGTATTCTTGCCTGGGAAATCCCATGGACAGAGGAGTCTGGTGGACTACAGTCCATGGGGTCACAAAAGAGTTGGACACAATTCAGTGACTAAATAACATAATTTATTATAGGAACATTAAAGTATCTTTGTGGAAACCCTAGAAGTGGAACACACCTTCTAGAATTCTGAAAATGGGGACTGAAGAGCTCAAGGCCCCCCATCTCAGCTCTCTTCTTCTCAGCTCATTTATTCCATCTTTCTCTTTCTCAAGACTCCCATTGTTTTGCTCTCATGTCTGAAAACATGGATGCCAGTAATGCTAAAGCTTACTGCTTCACAACCAAAACAGGTTGAGCTCCTTTTCTCAGTTCCAATTCCCAGATTGGACCAGGAGCTCACCCTAAACCAAATGACTGCCCTTCAAGATGGGATACTCTGCTTCAGGAAGGTACTCGCTCCCAGTCCATCCATCCATGCAGGAAAAGGGGAGGGATTACATTAGACTAGCATGGAGGATCCTCTGATGACTATATGGCTGTAGAGGGAAACAAGCTTGTCACTAGAAGAGGGATGTGGGAAAGACAATCCCGTCAAGAATGGACAATCCTTACCCTCATGAAGCTTCCAACTCCATGATCTATGCACAGATAATGACACTGTAGTTACATGAATTCAGTTAGAGAAATATATCAGATGGCTTTAAAAGCAGAGGGTATCAGGAAGTTTGTACAGAAAAAGTCAGGTTCAAGCTGAGTCTCAAAAAATGTCAAGAGGATCATCAAAGAGGAAAGGGCATTCCAGGCAGAGGGACCAGCATGTCAAAAGTTTGGGGGGCTTGAAATCATGACATGAAGGAGTGAAAAAGTGAGGCTGGAAAGGGGAACAGACCCTTACGTCCCTTTGTACTTCTGACCCGTCCACCTTCTCCATCCTTTGAGGAGCAAATGAGATTCTGAAATGATAGAGGCACATAGTGTGGCACTTCTGGCTTTTTTTGTTTATGTAAAAGAAATCTTTCTGTTTCTGACTTCACACTGTGTAACAGGCTCTAGGTTCATCCATCTGACTGAAACGGACTCAAATTTGTTCTTTTTTTATGGCTGAGTAATACTCCACTGTATATATGTGCCACATCTTCTTTCTCCATTCATCTGTCAGTGGAGGTCTAGGTTGCTTGCATGTCCTGGCTATTGTAAATAGTGTTGTGAGAAGTTTCTGGATAGCACAGGGAGTCCATCCTGGTGCTCTGAGATGACCTAAAAGGGTGGGATGAAGGGAGGGAAGGGAGGCTTAAGAGGGAGAGGATTTATGTATAATTATGGCTGATTTGCCCTGTTGTACAGCAAAATCAAATGGTGTGTTGACAACATTATAAATCAATTTTGCTCCAATTAAAAAATAAATTAGAAAAAAAGAGCACTTTCACATTAACTCTTTCATTGGGTTCACACAATTTTGCCATGATGTAGATAGAACTCACCTCCCTGCCCACACACCCCACCTACTTTGTTGATGAGAAAAGAAATTTTAAAGGACTATGACTTGACTAAAGTTCGTTTAGGGATAAAATCAGAACTAGAACCCAGGTTTTCAGTTCCCAACTCAGTGTTCATTCTTCCTCTTCTTGGGGTCTTCCTTTAGTGCCAATTTAAGGGATCACACCTGGGTTACTAATCATTCAGTTTACTATGACAAACCACTCTGATGGTCCCAAATGAATTGTATATGTTTAATTTTAGTCACTTATTAAAGTATCTTGCAAAACCTCCATTTTCAGATTTTCAAAGGAAAGATCTTTGTCACCTGGAATGGGAGGGGAAGAGGACAAAGAAATGACTTTTCAATAACTTGTCCACTCCTGTGATTCTTTCGTTATAACCAGTACATGAAGGTTTAAGCAGATCTCATAAATACGTAAAAGAAACTGGTGATTGAGTTTCAGCTTAACAAAAAGCCTGCTAGATTTTAAGCTACATGAAGACAGGGGATATATCACATTTTTCAAGAGCCAGAATTTGCCCAACGTGGCTGTTGTAACTGGTCTTTATAAATGCTCAATAAATGTTTGATAAATGAATGAATAAATGAACACAAGAAATATTTAAAAATAAGGACACAATATGGATTTATAGGGAAGAGCAGGCCTTGTTGTCAGATATACTGGAAACAATTTCTGGCTTATACCACCTATTCAATGAGCAACAATGGACAAGTTACTGCCTAAGCCTCCATCTCCTTAGTTGTGAAATGAATAATGGAACTTGCTCCCAAGGTTGTTTATTTATTGAATAAAATTTTATTGACCACCTATTATATGCCAGGCACTGTTCAAAGTTCAGAAAGATAGCTCAGAAAACACAGGTGACCGGGCCCCAGGTAATAAACACGGCAATAAATCAGTGAATGAGCTCATTGTAATTGTGACTCAGCGCTGTGAAGGAAATAATCAGGATAGTGCAGACTCAACTGTGGACTTGTAGGTTGCTTTAGACAGAATGGTAAGAAAAGCCTTCTCTAGAGAGGTGACATTTGGACGAATACCCAGGGAGAAGAGAGTGAACGTGCAAAGTGAAAGTGAAAGTTCCTCAGTCGTGTCCAACTCTTTGTGACCCTTTGGACTATAGAGTCCGTGGAATTCTCCAGGCCAGAATACTGGAGTGGGTAGCCCTTCCCTTCTCTAGAGGAGCCTGGCAGACTATAGTCCACGAGGTCGAAAAGAGTCAGACACGACTGAGTGACTTTCACTCTAATCTATCTTTCCTGATCTAAGCTATTGCAAGGCTACTTCAGACACTGTAAGTGTGAGAATTGACCAGACTTTTAAGGGGAGAGGTGATGAGGTAGGAATTCGAACATTTAAAACTAAATCTCAAGCTTGGGGTTACATGAGATAACACACATAAACCTTTGGCACAATGCCTGGCTGTGAGAATGTTTTTAATACACATTCTTAAAAATTAATACTCATCCTTCTGGTACTTTTCAACATGATGAAAAGATCAAGGGATTTGGAGCAGGAGACTTAGGTTGATGTCTTGGTTTGTAAGAAGTGTGGCTTTAGACAAGTTCAAATTTCTCTGAGCTTCTGCTTCCTCCTCTGGGGAATGAAGATGTGAACACCTGTCCTTTCTACCATACAGGGTTATTGTGAGCATCAAACATGGTGATGTATGTGAAAATGCTTTGTAAGCTGAAAAGCATCTTTTCATGAGCGATCAACTATATGAAATTGTATTTAATTCAGTTTCCCTTTGTACATGACCTCTCAGGTTCCTATACTGTAAGACAATATCACAAAATAAATTTTATTATAGGACATTGGGATCTTCAGCTTACAGGAAGACTGAGTCCCAGATTCTTGAACCTCTGCCTTGTATAGTCAAAACCTGTGCAGTCCAATAGACCTCTGCTGAAACAGAAATATGTATCTCTCCTGTCCAACTTGGTGGCCACTAGTCATTGTGGCCATTGAGTTCTTGAAACATGATCGGTTTGACAAAGGAACACTATGTTTAATTTAATTTTTAAAATTTCAATTTAAATAACCACATGTGGTTAGTGGCTACTGTATTGCACAGTACAAATCCAAAGCTCTATTTTCTCATTTTATTGATAAGGACCATTAAGGTCTTTTGTAGGTCTATCTCTGCTTCTACATACACAATTCAGAAATGGTAAGCCAATTTGGATAAAATAAAAGCTGAATCCAGAGTTACTTTTCTCATTCTCAAATCAAAGATAATCCTATACATTTTCAAAAAGTTCATAGCTGGTTTATTTATCAACAAAAGGAAAGACTTTAAAACAATGACAACACAGTCTCAAGTACAAGGCAATCCTAGAAGATGAACTACTTATGGAATACATTCTCCTGGGAGTTATATTGTGATATCAAGTATAATACTTGTTCCAAAGTTGACATTCTCCATTTCTCATTAAGAAAAATCACCAGGGGAAAAATATTTGGAATTGAATAAATAAATGATGGCTGCAGCGGGGATTGTTTATATGATGCTGACAGTTGCCAGGTCATAAGGGGTTTCCATGATGAAGCTGGCACTAATTTTGTCTCTTTGCATAAGAACTATGTTCCTATTACTGGATACTTAGAACATAAGGTGAAATACACAGAGAAATAGAAAAGGAAGGTAACATGATTAAATTGTTTGAGGGGAAAAAATGAGAGCTCAGCAGAAAAGAAATCAAAGACAACTGAAAGGATGAGAGATGGCAAAAAGTGAGAAAAGCTTTTGAAGGGGAGAAATGAATATGGAACTGAAATCAAGAAGACAGAGAGGGAACAGATTGGGGTAGGCGGAGTGAGGATCAGAGAAGAAATTCCAGATCCATTTGTGAACGACAACAGGAGCTAAGCCTGTCTGTAGAGGAAAAAAATAAGAAAGACCAGGAAAAAAAAATTTACTTTGGAAAGAAAGAGAGTGACAAGGTAGCGAGGACAAGAAGGGACAGCTGTCATCTCATTTAATTAAGAAATTATTAATGGAACAGACGGGCCAGCCACAATGAGACTTTACTGATAAGATGCTACTAAAATTCCAGATAATAGCAGCTGAAAAGTTATTGAGAGCAAAAGTGGTAAGAATGCTAATTTAATTGATAATAACATTATACTTAGCACAACGCTTCGGAATTTAAAAATCACACATTAAATAAATTTAAATGACTCTGGTTATCATCTAATTATGGTGTTTAAATAATATGATACAATTAAATGTTTTAAAAAAAAGCCTTAATAATTTCAAATGATTACTCTTATGCTCTGAATTCTCCTCTGAAGCATTTACTGTTCAATCTTGCAGTCCTGGTGAAGGTAATAATACCCTACTGACTACACTTTTACCAAACAGAGGTAGCTGTTGAATCAGAAGATAATGGCAAACTTAGCTTCTAAATGCCTTATTTTTTTCTTCTCCATCTTTCTTTTTTCCATTATCAGAATAGGTGGCTTCTTTCCTCAAATGACTACCTTGTTTCCTTCTCCTTCCTCCTCTCACCAAGCAGGTCCCCTGACAACACCTCCCTGCCATCGTTATGAGAAAGATGTGGTGCCAATCCTGTTAAACTAAACATAATACAAGTCACATAGGAGCTCAGCCTTGCAGGTTCCCTTCACAAAAAGCTGCTGGGATCGTGTCATTGAAAGTCAGAAACATAGCCTTGTGGCCATGACTACATTGCTGATGGTTGTTGGAGGAGAGAAAGACATTTTGTTCCCCGGACTCATTTATAAGCAATCCATCCAGAAGTTCTTACAGTGAGTGGAAAGAAAAAGGCAAAGCAATGGATAAATTTGAAAATATTTTTATTCTTCCTAATAGTACATTAATGTTGTAAATTATCACCCCAAAATATAGAGAAAGCTTTCATAACGCTAACCTGACCATCACTGTCAAGAATTTTATGCATGTTTCCAGAAATCAACATACATATAAATATAAATGGGACTTCCCCAGTATCTCAGCAGTAAAGAATCCTGCTGCAATGCAGCAGCTGTAGGAGACCTGGGTTCGATCAGGAAGATCCCCAGGAGGAGGGCACAGCAATCCATTGAAGTATTCTTGTTTGGAGAATCCCATGGATAGAGGAGCCTGGTGGGCTACAGTCCATAGTGTCAAAGAGTAGGACGTGACTGAAGTGACTTCACAGCAGCAGCATGAACATAAATGGGATCTTATCTAGGTAGTGTTCTGTAGGATCCTTTTTTAACTTCATGTGCGATGGCCATCCTTCCATGTCAATATGCCATACCATTGAGTGAAAGATGCTTGTGACTCTAAGATTATGCACCTTGTATGTAAGAAGGAAAAACTGCTATAGATTATAATCAGCAGGTTCTGTAGACTCTGTATGCTCAGTTGTGTCTGATTCTTTGCAACCCCATGAACTGTGTAGCCAGCCAGGCTCCTCTATCCATGGGATTTTCCAGGCAAGAATACTGGAGTTGGTTGCCATTTCCTCATTCAGGAGATCTTCCCAATCCAGGGATCAAACCCATGTCTCTTGTGTCTCCTGCATTAGCAGGCAGATTCTTCCCACTGTACCACCTGGGAAGCCTTTTATGGATTCTAAGACATGTCCTAATTTCATAGATGTTAAGATATTAAACAGACATCTTATAAATAATGACATACAGTATTTAAATTTCTACTTAACCTTCTTGAGAGCTGCGTCATATTGCATTGTGTGGCCATGTAATAAATTACTTAACAAATCCCCCATTAGTGGACATTTGTATTGTTTCTAATATTTTCAAATTTTCATGAAGTTCCTTAATGGTGGCTCGGATGGTGAAGAATATGCCTGCAATGCAAGAGACCCAGGTTTGATCCCAGCGTTAGGAAGATGCCTTGGAGAAGGGGAATCCCATGGACAGGGGAGCCTGGTGGGTTGTATAGAGGTTGTATAGAGTTGTACATGACTGACCGACTACCACAACACTTTCCTTAATGTCTATCTTTGCATACTTGTCCTATTACTTCCTCAGGTTGAATTTCTAGAAGTAGAATTGATGGATTAAATGTGCTAATCTTGACTGCACCAGGTGATACTGATCTACACTCTCACCGGTTGTGTTTCAGAGTGCTACTTCCTCAGGCCCTCAGCAACTGACAGATCATCTATGTAAACCTAGCCTGGACCACAAGTAAGAAAAATCCAAAGCCTAACACCTCTATTACCATCCATTCTTATCTTTCTTCTTCATTTTTCCAACATTCAAGAAACTTCAGGAACTCGAAATAGTGATGTCCATTGAAGATTCCTTGATAATGGACAAAGCCCAGATCTATTTATTGGCAAAGTCCCACCCTTAACGACGGGGCTGTATTCAATGATCCACTTTCCTGATCTTCACTTTTCTGCCAACTAGAGACAAGGCCTAAAGATCATATCTTTGGATATGACGTAATATTATTAGTGCTAGCAATTAGGAACTAAACTGGGACTAATTCCTGAACTCTTTTATTCATTTGATCTGAAATCAGTTGCGCCCACACTGTGCAGTACACTATAAGGACAAAAGACAAGCAGCTTACAGTTCCTGCTCTGGGAGCCCACCATCGAATGCGGGAGATGAGAGTCACTCACATCAAGTTATAGAACAACAGAAGACACAATCATTGACTTCCTGAGGCAGGATATGATTTAGTGTCAAATATGCAGACATCAAGTCCAGAATTTGAATGAAATCTGGAGACAGAATGCCCTGTCCCTTTGAGAGTCACCAAGACCAATGCTAATGTGCCATGACCCTCTGAGAGCACAAGCATTCCACACAGTCAGTCTTTCCTAGGCAGCATCTGCGTCCTGCACCGTTCCCTCAGGAATCTAAGGCACAGCAACAAATGCCCATCTTTTCCTGGAGCACAAAGGCCAGCTGTCCTATGTGTCCTGGAGGGGAGAAGCTGAGCCTATTGACTTCAGCCCCTCTTCCGGAGGAGTGACCCTAGGGCAAGACACAGAGTTGGGGTTGGGGGGAGTGGTGGTGGCTGAAGCTCTAAGAAAGAAAGTAGAAATTCACCTCTCACAATTCTGTGCCTAGTGGCATCAGGAACTAAAGTCTGTTTGTAAAGCAAGCTTTGCAGTTCATCAGCAATTCAAGTTTGGGGACATAAGCCTCCCAAACCAAGTTTCAAGAAAGAGAGAGAGAGATGGCCTTTTCCTTTTATTGTTTCTGAAATCAGATATACGTGGCTTTTAAGAGCCCCCACCCCCTGCCACCTCATGTCTTGCTTCGGGGCTCTGATTTAATAAGGATGGCAAGAAACAAACGACTCCGCTTGCTAATATTGGAAAAGTGCAACACACCTGCCCCAGGCCCTCCAGCTCAGGGCATACGTCAGTACCTGACACTGCTTGTGAGCTAGAGGGAGGAGCCCTGGACTGAGACTTGGCGGAGCCTACTGGACCCCATCAGTGGATTTTAATCAAAACTGGAGGTCAGAATACCAGAAACTCAGAATAGGTGCAGGTTTGCTGCTGCTACTGCTGCTAAGTCGCTTCAGTCGTGTCCGACTCTGTGCGGCCCCATAGACCGCAGCCCACCAGGCTCCCCCGTTCCTGGGATTCTCCAGGCAAGAACACTGGAGTGGGGTGCCATTGCCTTCCCGGTGCAGGTTTAGACACACCTAAACCTCCTGAATCCAGAGAAGGCAATGGCACCCCACTCCAGTCCTCTTGCCTGGAAAATCCCATGGACAGAGGAGCCTGGTAGGCTGCAGTCCATGAGGTCGCCAAGAGTCGGACACGACTGAGCGACTTCACTTTCACTTTTCACTTTCATTCATTGGAGAAGGAAATGGCAACCCACTCCAGTGTTCTTGCCTGGAGAATCCCAGGGACGGGGAGCCTGGTGGGCTGCCGTCTATGGGGCCGCACAGAGTCGAACACGACTGAAGTGACTTAGCAGCAGCAGCAGACCTCCTGAATCAGACTTTTGGGGTCAGTGGGGCATTGTTTTTCCATAATTTCTCCTAGAGACTCAGATGTGCACCTCTCTTTAAAAATCACTAAACTAGATAATCTCTAGCCAGGAACTCTCAGAATCATTTCTGACATTTGGGAGCACCTATGTAATATTTTTTAAAATGAAGGCAAGTCAAAATGGGGCTTCAAAATCATTAAAAAATTTAGCACATCTTGAATCCCATAACTTGTGTTTATATTTAACCTAATCAGAGTTAAATAGGATTGTAATGCAATTTAATCTCACAAGATAATTAAAGATTTATGAAAAATATTTATTCTTGGGGAACCATAGGCAGTCTGATCCAAAAATAGAACACAAGTTTAAAACTGTTTGATGAATGGCTTCGTTCAGTCCTGCCAGGGTGACTCTGAACCTGAGGATACCATCTCATTTGGGGAAATGATTGAAGTATCAATTTGAGCCTCTTCATTAGAGAGAAGCCCAGGCCGCCAGTCATCTTGTCTCTCTCTCCTTCTCCTTTCCCCCTGCCCTCCCATAGAAAGTCCTAGACTACTATTGTAATGATCGCCAGCCCTGTGGTCTAATATCAGTCATGATGTTTCTAGGCCGACGACTTCATCCCCCTGGGGGAAAGTTGTTCATGATAATATTAATAAGAACAGCTAACATCTGCTGAACTCTTACTACATTTCAGGCGCTATGCGCTGGGCGGAAAATAGATTTTCCTTTCTATGCCAGGAATCTGGGTCCCTGAGAGTTTACTATTCAAGAGAAGCAGTCTGTTTTCCAGAACAGGCTCCATATTAATCGTATTAACAAGAGTGAAATATGGTTTTTTCCTACCCTTTCAGCCAGTGTACTGGCTTTCATATGATTGTTATCTCTTTTGAAGATACTCAACCATCACTCCAGAGAAGGCAATGGCACCCCACTCCAGTGCTCTTGCCTGGAAAATCCCATGGATGGAGGAGCCTGGTGGGCTGCAGTCCATGAGGTCGCTAAGAGTCAGACACGACTGAGCGACTTCACTTTCACTTTTCACTTTCACGCATTGGAGAAGGAAATGGCAACCCACTCCAGTGTTCGTGCCTGGAGAATCCCAGGGACCGGGGAGCCTGGTGGGCTGCCGTCTTTGGGGTCGCACAGAGTCGGACATGACTGAAGCGACTTAGCAGCAGCAGCAACCATCACTCAGGCTCCAGGACCTTGACACTGGATACAATCTTATGATTTGGTGACCAGGAAATACATGGAGCTTGTGGGGGCAAGACCAGATAAGTAGCAGGAGCATCCAAATGCAATAAGAAGGAGATGGGAGAGACCCCCAGTATGCAGCCTCAAGGGTGATTGTGGTCCTCATGGGTCCAATCTCTACCCCCTGCTCCTAGGGTTGGCACCCTTCCCCCTTCTTACAGGCTCTCCCTTCCTTGGTTCAGAGTCGTGTACCCCTTTGCTGATTTCTGGTTAGCACTTCTGGGACTTTGGGCTATCACTCAAGCTCCCTGGGGCTTGAGTTTCCTCATTCAAAAGGCAAAAAGGAGATGGGGAATTTGACTTGGGTAAGATCTGTTCTCCTGACCTTACATGTTTATTATGAATATTAAATGAGATAATGTATTAAAGCTATGGACAAAGTATTAAAACAATCATCAAAAAGAGTATATAGCCTTCTCCATTATCTCATTATATCACTAGTGAACACTTGGATAAATCACGTTCTCTGTATTTTGTACCTGTGGGTGGAGTTGTTGTTTAGTTGCTGATTTGTGCCCAACTCTGCAACCCCATGGACTATTGCCGGCCAGACTCCTCTGTCCATGGGATTTCCCAGGTAAGGATACTGGAGTGGGTTGCCATTTCCTTCTCCAGGGGACCTTCCCCACCCAGGGATGGAACCCAAATCTCCTTCTTGGCAGGCAGATTCTTTAGCACTGAACCACATAAGTGGAGAGCTGTAACTGAAAATCTACATAATCAAATCAATCAGGTCCATTAGACTAAAACAGCTTTACTCTTGCAAGCAGTGCAGCCTGTGACTGGTTGGTGAAAACGACTCTTAAGTTCCTCTTAGAGAGAGGGGAGGGCTGGAGGAGACAATGTCTCAGAATATTTCTTCCGTGACCCTGTCTGGGGCCTTTCCCTTCTCAAGGCTGCCCTCTCTTTTCTTCACCTCTAACTGAGTGCTACTTCCCAAGACAGAAGCCTTTTACAATAATAATAGTATGTTAGACTTGCCTGACATTTTATTTGGAAGGAAATCCAAGTCATTTCTCAGGCTGGTATTGTCTCCTTTTAAGGGCTGAGGAAACTAGCCCAGGGAGACGGCACTCAGGAAAGCCACACTGCTGGTGAGTGACAGAACCAAAGGGAAAATGCTGAATCTGCCGTGCATCTCATCTAGGATCTCTTCACAAAGACACTGTCTTTTTCTGGACAAAAATAACCGATGCAGAAACACCGCAGAGTCCTTTCCCGCAGTTGTGAAGGAAAAGGATGGAAATGAGTGGGCGCTTAATCACTGCTCCCCTCTGGGCCTAGCTTCCTGACCCTTCTTCCTCTCGGTACTCTCCAAGAATGGCAGGAAATCAGACCTCTAGTATGGAAAAAATAACACTTAGCCAAGAAAATGGCAAACATTTCCACTGGGGTCGTGTTTTCTGAGAACACATTGATTTGCTTCATGGGGATGAAGAGCAGGATTGAGCCTGGAAAACATTGGTCCCCCCAGTGATGGGGGATCTGGGCTGGCCGAAGAATAGGGGCATACATTTGGGGTGGCTGCAGGAGAGGGGCCAGCATGCCCTCTCTCCTTCCTGGAGCCTGAAGCAGAGGCCCCTGATCCAGGTCTTGGGGTAAATGGGAGCGGCGGATCTACTTTCTCAAGGGCTAGAATTAGATTCCATGGGCTTCCCTGGCAGCTCAGTAGTAAAGAATCCCTCTGCAATGCAGGAGACCTGGGTTCGATTCCTGGGTAGGGGAGATCCCCTAGAGAAGGGAATGGCAACCCACCCCAGTATTCTTACCTGGAAAATTCCATGGACAGAGGAGCCTGGTGGGCTACAGTCCATGAGGTTGCAAAGAGTCGGACATGACTGAGCAACACACACTAAGAAACTCTGCCCTGAAATATGTCAGCTTTCTGTTAGTACCGATAATGATTCCAGTACCTAGTGAGTAGGCAACATTCACCAGGCCCCACTCCCATCATTGCCATGGATTCATCTGTGTAATTCTTGAAATGATCTTCAAGTGGCTCAGAGAGACCAAGACAGTCCATGTGGGGAATAATTCGTAATTAGTGTCTGCTGGTGTTTCACAATGCTTTTATATTTATCCTTGAATATAAAGGCTTCTGATGTTTTTGGAATTTCTGAACCTAAAGGAAAAGTCTGCTTAGAAAGACCTGATACTGAAGAAGATGGAAAAGCAGGGAAATTTCTCTATCTGGTCATGGCCATGTTTTTCCTTAGCAGCTGAGTGTTAGGGTTTCAAAGTGTCTCACTGAGAGAGGGAAGGCTTCTAGCCCAGTTAGACAAAGAAAAAGAAGCCATACATCATCAATGTATGAAGAGTGCTACAGGAGAAAACAGAATTGTATTTACATAAAAGAAGGTTTATCTCAGAAATACTGCGATGCAGATGATAAAG
Source organism: Bos javanicus (assembly GCF_032452875.1). Taxonomy (NCBI): domain Eukaryota; kingdom Metazoa; phylum Chordata; class Mammalia; order Artiodactyla; family Bovidae; genus Bos; species Bos javanicus. Next base: position 95,432,434 of record NC_083869.1, read on the forward strand.
ATTTCCCTTAATGTGCTAAATTGTGCCTTTGGTGAGTATAGGGATCATATTTGCACATTGCCATTTGCACATCTACAGCCTAGCCCAGAGATGAGCTAGCATTAAAAAATTCCAGGCTCCTCTGTCCATGGGATTCTCCAGGCAAGAATACTGGAGTGGGTTGCCATTTCCTTCTCCAGGGGCTCTTCCTGACCCAGGGATTGAACCCAGGTCTCCTGTATCTCAGGCAGGTCCTTTACCATCTGAGTCACCAGGGAAGGCCCTAATTAAATGAATTAAAACATGAAAAAACTAATTTTTGCCTAGTGAATTAAAAGAATGAATGGAAAGATGAATACCTCCTTGGAACCAATCAAATTCTTTGGCTGTCCTATAATTTCTCTATCAAATATTTCTTGAAGTTATATTATCCCAGAACTGAAGAAGAGGAAATGACTTAAAAATTCATCTAATTTATTCTTTTTTATTTTTCAAGAAAAGTGAGGCCCAGAAAGGTTAAGTGATTTGCCTCAGGCCACACAGCTCATCAGAGGCCTAGTTAGAACCAGGAAAAGGTTTCCTGACTCCTCCCCTGTCCTTTCTGCCTGACCCCTTTCATGCTGCTTCAGAGATGAACTGATAACAAAATCCATCTTTGTCTTTACTGTCATGGAATTATGCATTTTTTCCTCTCATTGCTGCAGCTCTACTCTTAATTCTCAGGGATCTGTCTTGAAGGATCTTCTGATTCCCCCCCTCCCCCTGCCTTTTAAATCTTTTGAAAGGAGATTTGGCAGAAGTGTAGGTGGAGAGGGATTGGTTCTGGTAAAGTAAGTGGGTTAATGCAAGTACTGGAGTATATTAAAAAATTATGACACAGAAAGCACAGAACTGTTTGCAAGGTTGTGTTGGATACTCTGAGACAGTTGATCCCAAAATGAAGAGGTTGGCTCCTGGACATTGCACCGGGTCTGCCATCTTTTCTACCTCCCCACTATCAGCTCTGGAAAAGTGAACGCTACATGCCTTGCCTCTGTTCCCCACTCCACCCCAGCAACAGCTGATGCAACTAGTGATGAGCCCTAGATCTGAGCCTGGCCCATTAAATTCTTTCTCATGGGAAATTAGGACCCTGAGACCATTGTCAGTTCCTGTGGGAAGCCAGGGGATAGGTTCTGCCGAGGCTGGAACTAAGGAATTTTTATTAATATTTGGGGGTGGCTCAGGTGAACGGGACGCTGGACAGTATACAATAGATGAGGAAGCAAAGAAGCTTGTTTATGGGAGGAAGGACAGAGCAAACAGGCAAAGGAAAACAGAAATGAAATCTGAAGAAGGCTAAGTCTCTCCCGTTCTCTCAGCGACTATTTTTCCCACAGTGGGTTTTCATGTAAACCTCCTACAAAATTTTATTCACCTTTTAATGTTGATACAATTCTACTGTTTTTGTGGTTTCCAGAGAGAGGCTGGCTTTTGAATTAGAGAAAGCAAGAGAATAGAAGATTGTTTGCTTTTAAAGGGGCAGGTGAACTGGAGCTGGAAAGGGAATGTGACCTGGAGAATGAGGGGAAATGCAAGGAAAGAGAGCCTACAGAGACAGGAAAGGGGCAGAGAAGACAGGGCACTGGGAATGCCAGCGCGTGAAAGGCTGTCGAGGCTGAGGGGAGTTGGGTGACGGTGGCCGCCTTCCAGATACCCCATTGACTCGGTGCCCAGCCAGGCTCATTTTCCAACCCCAAGAGCCAATCAGCTGCTCATCACTGCTGCACAGGGAGAGCATCAAAGGGATTTAATAATGGTTGGCAAATGTCAAATTACATTGAATCTAAACCAAATTCCAGACATTTAGGGCTGCGTAGTCATTAACAATCAATTAGTGCACTCAGCTTTCAGTCAAAGCATTTTTCACACCCTTCCCTTTGCGTGACAAGGAAACACAGGCATGGCTTCTTCTCCCCTCAAGGCAGAGCAGGGCCTCACTCCTTGAGAGCAGGCAGTGGAGGAACAAACCGCCTCCTGTTCTCATTGTTTGCATTTCCTCACTTTCAGGAGTGGAAGGAAGCGTTAAGTGCCATTTGTACATCCCGTCCTGCAAGCAAGGGCTAAGGAAAGAGACATGGTCATTTTTCTCTTTCTGTGGAATCCTGAAGTAATAAAAGGGTAAAGAAGATGTCAAGAATCATCTAAAACCTTCTCTCTAGCTGGAAGCCAGGGACGTTGGGCTGCTGTTTGTGGAGGAGGGATGCATACCAATTACACACCGAGGGCATTAGGTGAACTCATTTCACCTCTAATGGTCCATGTTCTGATGCAGCAGGATTTCATTCCAGCAACAGAGCCGTAAACATTTACCGCAAAACAAGTCGTTGCTCTATCGATTGCTGAGTATCTGCTTCATCCTTCCCTTTCCAAATCAGCTCAGATTTATGGTGATTCCCTTCCCCCTTCCTGTTCCCTGAGTTACTCCCCACCTCACCCCACCCCCATCGGTGGGGTGCTGCGGGTCAGAGGAAGAAGATAAACAGGAATCTGTATCTGTACATTTTCAGGAAGAGATTTCACAATCATTTTTTAAAATGCCTTCTTTGCTCCTATTTTTCCCTGCTAGGTCTTCCACGGGCCTATTTTTAGAACAACTTTCTCAGAATATAGAAAAGCCCATATTCTCCAACTGTGACATGGATTCCTTCCACTAGTTTAGTTGATAAAATCTGGATGGGAAACTGAGCTTAGCTCACAGGGCTTTGCTGACAGACAGCGAATTCCTACAGGCTCCTCCAAGCCCTTAGTCGCAGGGGACTTCTACTCTATGCATGAACTTCAATGGTGTAAAGGCTGCAAAGGTTTAAGAAACAAATAAGGCTTGATTCAGAGAAGGTGTCGTTGGTGTCTCGGAAGCCAGGGATAGGGCCCAGACTGGGGCCTTAAGCCCAAAGTGGGTAGGTTGTTAGGTCCTAATAACAGGCTGGTATTCCTATGCCCCAGTTAGGAACTCTGCCAGGGACTGTCTCAACACGGGGCATGAGCTGCCAAGGCCAACTGAGAGGATTGAATCAAAACCAGCAAAATCAAAATGCGCTATCCCAAAGAATTACCAAAGACCTCCATCTCAACACATTTTTGGGAGAGGCTTCCTGGGACTTAATCTGATCCGCTACCTCCTTGGAAGTCACCCAGTGTAACTGATGACAGACAGGCTGTCCTTACTGTGACAGATCCCAAACATATGCAGTGTGATGAACAGCCATACCGCACTCTGAACAAATCAGAGTCATAGGTACCTATGAAAATCCATATTTTTAAGAATCAAAACTAAGAACATAATAGCAAATCTTCTACATTTAAATGCGGCTTTGTTTCGTATGTTTCTCAGACTCTGAGATGCTCTGAAAATGACCTTAAGAAAACCTCTCAAACTGCAGATGTCCAGGCCTTCCCCCAAAGAATGTGATTCAGGTTTGGGAGGAGATTCAGAAAAGTGTCTTTTTAAGAAGCACACTTGGTCATTCTGATTCAGGTGGTCATTGGTTTGCACCCTGAGTAACACTACACACAGCTTCTGTGTACATTTAAGAGTCAATTTCTATTGTGGGGCCCTGCGTCAGGAAGATTTCCCTGGAGAAGGGAATGGCTATCCATGCCAGTATTCTTGCCTGGAGAATCCCATGGACAGAGGAGCCTGGCAGGCTACAGTCCATGGGGTCATGACTGAGTGACTAACACTTCTATTGGGGGTGGGGGAGGGATAATTATATTGCATAATCAAAACCCACCTATATTGTAGCGGGAAAAATTTATATTTGGTATTCTACAATCCTGACTGTCTTAGATTCATCAAGTAGTTATTTTATTATTATTTTATTATTGCACATGTGTCTTAGAAACATTCAAGTGGGTGTGTATATGGCTGACACATATTACACAATACACACAAAGCAGTCACTGACCTACTGCCTGGCAGATCACAGTGTTTAAAAAATGAGGATGTTCTGGAAACTTCCGTGTCATCCTATAGTTTTCTGTTTCTAACTGTACCAAGGAAACCAGGAAAACAACCACAACCATTCTCTTAGTAGCAGCATCTTAAATAATGCTGAAAATGGACACCATCCAACTGGGATATAGTGATACTACAAAGGTATGTAGGAGGGGAGGAGGAGAGAGGAACTTATGGGATGATGGGCCAGGTCTTTGGGATAGAACCAGAGAGAAGTCCAATACGGGCTTGGGAGCCACTTTCTAATACCAGATACTAGGAGGCATAGAGGTGGGAGAAAGAAAAGAGGAAAAAAGAATAAATAGGAACAAAAATGAAAAGAAAAACATAAAGATTGGGAACAGAAAGATATTAAAAGTTCCATGAACCAAAGATAAGATTCAAATTTTGGCCATTCATTAATATAGTCATATTAACATGAGAAATAGAGTGTGGTTAGATATTTCTAAGCAGGAATAGAAAATGACTTTGTATGGATGTGACACTGAGTCAACTCATTTAAGATTTCCAGTGGCAAATCTTTTTTTGTTTCCATGAGCTCACCAGAGGATGTACGATTAGATGCTTATTTCTTACAGCCTGGGCTCTTTGAAAGTTAATCCCATTACCATGTACTTCTCAGAACAGTCTGCAGACTTAACCTTAAGAACATAGTATGGTGTAGAAATGCAGAAAATATATTATCATTGCTTTGTCTCTTAGTGTCTGTTAATGATGATTTTTTTAAAACTAGTTTCACAGAGACTCAAGTACATTTCCATCTTCATGAAGGGACCTTGACTTTCTGCTTACAAGACCAGGCCTCCAGAAGTAGTTGCTTCAAGGAACAGAATCAAGCCCAGCAAACAGTAATGTCTCATTGCTGTTGTATCTAAGGAGTGGCCACAGATTTGCTGGTAGCTGTTTCCTGTGTTTAGTTCTGCAGACCCAATTTCCTGCAAACTTTCATTTTGATCACATAGGAGACTTTGCTGGCAACAAAATAATTGCTTCCTTCTCTTTATGAAGTCATTTGCCTACCCTGTAGCTCTGCAGTGATGGACAGAGAACTGCTTGACTGACTGCTTCCCCCTTCCCCCTCCTTGAGTCCTGAGGTTAGCCACCTACTCTCCTATCCATGGTCCCCATGTCGCTCATCTTCTTTGCACTTCAAGTCTTTTCTTGTGAAATGACAGAATGCACTTATTCACATTAAAGTACAGATCATGGATAGAGTTACCTCCTCCTGGCTGGCTAAAATTTTAAAATAGAGAAGTGTTTAGGCAAATAAAACGATTTTAATAGTGGAATATCAGGTGCCTGAAAGCCAATTGGAAGAATATTTTGGGGGCTGAATCGTGTGTATATGTGCATATACATGTGGTGGGCAGGGAGTCCCAGGAAACATGCCATGAAGTTAAACACATCTTTGATGCCATATTTCATGGCATGCATTTGTTTCTAGGCATTGATTGTTGATTGAGGGACACAAGGAAAGGGTGATTTCCTTGATGCGGTCAACGCATGATGTTCAAGGCTCCATTCTCAGAATAATGGCATGACCTGGCCATAAGCCCGTCCACTGAGAGCGCCTTTCCATGAGGGAAGATGGGTGTCCCAAGGATGGGAAAGCAAGGCAGAGAATGCACTCTCACTCCACTCACGGCTGCATTATCTTCTTCCTCCTAAGAGACCTCTGGGTCCTTAAGTAACTTCCCAGTCATCAAATCAGTCTTTATTAAATTTTCACATGCACTTAGTCTTAGATTCAATTTGAAATGTGCTCCAAGGAGCATCATATGGACTAAATAATTAGCTAAAGAGAAATGGCACAGAATAGATTTTAGAGAATGGCACAGAATGATGCCTCTCCAATACTGCCAGTAGTAATTGAGTCTTACAATGTAACACAATTATGTGAATTTTTTATTTTTGAGTTATACATTTATTGTCAATTATACTTAAAGGGGAAACAGTCAAATCAGTGTTTTTACTTAGGACAAAGGAAATTTTTGCCTAGGACAAAGCTAAAATAGGTGTTTAAGATTTTAAAAATGGGGTTGACTTGAAGAAAAATATTAAGGAAGTATTTGTGCAAGGATATCACAAGAATCTTGAAGGCCATATTCAAGCGACTAAAGTTTAAGAAGCATGGCCAAGGCTAGTTGATCATTACTGCATATCAACAACCCTGGGTTGCCCCTTGTTCTGCAAAGGGTGTGCTGTATGACACTGGGAGGGTAAAAAACCTCTCTGAGCACCAGTATGTGCATGCGTGCCTGCCAAGTTGCTCTTTGCAACCCCATGGACAGCAGCCTGCCAGGCTTCTCTGTGCATAGGATTCTCTAGGCAAGAACACTGGAGTGGGTTGCCATTTCCTCCTCTAAGAGCACCAGTATACTCAAACACAATGGTGGCATTAAAAGAGATCACCAAGGTCTGTTCCAATTCTAGCAAGTGATGATTTATCTACACTATAGGTTACCATCTGTGACTAAAGGGAAGGAAACTGGGAAATTAAGTCATTGTTGTCAATGGGGATGTCATGGTTAGACATGCAGAAGCAGCAATTTGGTTCTTGGGTCACCAAAGAAGAGTAAGGGGTAGAGGAAAATCCAGAGTAAGAAGACCAACGCTATGTGCCAACGCTGTCCCCTGGACCTTCACAAAGTCACATGCCCTCCATCTGTGGGCCCTCTATCAAAGTCACATGTCCTCTATCTATTGAGTCCCAGTGTCTCTGTTTAGGCAAAGGGCCATGGTAGTGAATGATACCTATGCCGTTATCATGCAGTCTTGTTGCATGGCTCCTATGCAATGTATGTGAAGGGAAAGTTCTAATCAAATATAAATCTTGTTCTCCACTGCCTCTTGTAGATCTTTGTTGCTTCAGTATTTTTAAATATAGTGGGGTGGTATCTAACCATATAATGGTTAAGCAGGATTTTTAAAACAATAGGTTACATTCAAGTGAGTCAATATTGATAGTTTTGAACAGCAGGGATAAAAGGTTTAATGCTGAAGAAGGAATCACCAATTGGTTCATAATGGGTAACCCCCAAAACCTTCATCATTCACCAATCACCTCAAAATCCTCTTTCAATTAAAAGTTTTAAACATGTCCTCTTCTAAACCTATAATCCTAAGTAGAAGATGAGCTAGCTATACTAAATTATTTATCCGTTCCACTGAGCTTTGCTTTTTACAAGGCTCCTTTCTATTAGCACAGAATTTCCAATCAAATATGTAACCTCAGATTAGAGCTGTCACAAAACCTATTCACTTTACTCCCCAGGTTACCCAGGGTACACTTTGTGATTACTGCCTGTGAAATTAGAATTATAGTTACTTTTTGCACTTACTAAGTTATCAAGCTTGCTTTCTTGATCTGTGAGTTGAGGAGGAGATAAACATTGGTAGAGGGAAACACAAAGAACTTGTTATTTACAAATAGGGAGGATGTAACAGAGGAAGTAGAATCACTCATTGTTAGGACTGGAGTCATTTAGTGTTGGGTCAGACAACCTGACAGTCTGTACTCATACCTGAATTTATGTTATATGATAAAAACAGATGCTTAAAAGTGTTGTGAAGTGGGTAATGTATTTTTAGACATATTTTAAACAAAAGTTATATCTCTAAATATGGAAAATTCAGTCATCTAGAATATTCAGACTAAGAAAGACTCATAATACTGGTGGTGGTGGTTTAGTCACTAAGTCATGTCCAACTCTTGTGACCCATGGATTGTAGCCTGCCAGGCTCCTCTGTCCATGGGATCCTCCAGGCAAGAATACTCGAGTGGGCTGCCATTTCCTTCTCCAGGGGATCTTCCTGTCCCAGGGATTGAACCCAGGTCTCCTGCATTGTAGGCAGATTCTTTACCAATCGAGCTATGAGGGAAGTCCTATACAGACGTCCATCAACAGAAAATTGGATTAAAGATTTACTGAGCATGGCCCTACACATCTGAACAAGACCCAGTTTTCCCCCTTAGTCAGTCTCTCCTGTCAGGAAGCTTTCATAAGCCTCTAATCCTTCTCCATCAGAGGGAAGACAGACTGAAAATCACAATCACAGAAAACTAACCAATCAGATCACATGGACCACAGTCTTGTCTAACTCAATGAAACTATGAGCCACGCCGTGTAGGGTCACCCAGTTTGAACAGGTCATGGTGGAGAGTTCTGACAAAACATGGACCACTGGAGAAGGGAATGGCAAACCACTTCAGTATTCTTTCCTTTAGAACCCCATGAACAGTATGAAAAGGCAAAAAGATAGGACTCTGAAAGATGAACTCCCCAGGTCGGTAGGTGCCCAGGAGATGCTACGGGAGATGAGTGGAGAAATAACACCAGAAAGAATGAAGAGATGGAGTGAAAGCAAAAACAACACCTAGTTCTGGATGTGACTGGTGATGGAAGTGAAGTCCGAAGCTGTAAAGAGCGATACTGCATAGAAACCTGGAATGTTAAGTCCATGAATCAAGGCAAATTGGAAGTGGTCAAACAGGAGATGGCAAGAGTGAATGTCAATATTTTAGGAATCAGCGAACTAAAATGGGCTGGAATGGGTGAATTTAACTCAAATGACCATTATATCTACTACTGTGGGCAGGAATCCCTTAGAAGAAATGGAGTAGCCATCATAGTCAACAAGAGTCTGAAATGCAGTACTTGGATGCAATCCCCAAAACGACAGAATGACCTCTGTTCATTTCCAAGGCAAACCATTCAATATCACAATAATCCAAGCCTATGTCCTGACCAGTAATGCTGAAGAAGCTGAAGTTGAATGGTGCTATGAAGACCTACAATACCTTCTAGAACTAACACCCCCAAAAGATGTCCTTTTCATTATAGGGGACTGGAATGCAAAAGTAGGAAGTTACCTGGAGTAACAGGCAAATTTGGCCTTGGAGTACAGAATGAAACATGGAAAAAGCTAATGGAGTTTTGCCAAGAGAACGCACTGGTCATAGCAAACACCCTCTTCCAACAACACAAGATAAGACTCTACACATGGACATCATCAGATGGTTAATACCAAGATCAGATTGATTATATTCTTTGCAGCCAAAGATGGAGAAGCTCTATACAGTCAGCAAAAATAAGACCAGGAGCTTGACTGTGGCTCAGATCATGAACTCCTTATTGCCAAATTCAGACTTAAATTGAAGAAAGTAAGGAAAACCACTAGACCATTCAGGTATGACCTAAATCAAATCCCTTATGATTATACAGTGGAAGTGACATACAGATTCAAAGGTTAGATCTGATAGAGTGGCTGAAGAACTATGGATGGAGGTTCGTGACATTGTACAGGAGGCAGTGATCAAGACCATCCCCAAGAAAAAGAAATGCAAAAAGGCAAAATGGTTGTCTGAGGAGGCCTTACAAATAGCTATGAAAAGAAGAGAAGTGAAAGGCAAAGAAGAAAAGGAAAAATATACCCATTTGAATACAGAGTTCCAAAGAATAGCAAGGAGAGATAAGAAAGCCTTCCTTGGTGATAAGTGCAAAGAAATAGAGGAAAACAACAGAATGGGAAAGACTAGAGATCTTTTTGAGAAAATTAGAGATACCAAGGGAACATTTCATGTAGCGGGGCTCAATAAAGGACAGTGATAGTATGGACCTAACAGAAGCAGAAGATATTAAGAAGAGGTGGCAAGAATACTCAGAAGATCTATACAAACAAGATCTTCACGACCCAGATAATCATGATGGTGTGATCACTCACCTAGAGCCAGACATCCTGGAATGTGAACTCAAGTGGGCCTTAGGAAGCATCACTACGAACAAAGCTAGTGAAGGTGATGAAATTCCAGTTGAACTATTTCAAATCCTAAAGGATGAAGCTTGAAAGTGCTGCACTCAAAATGCCAGCAAATTTCGAAAACTCAGCAGTGGCCACAGGACTGGAAAAGGTCAGTTTTCATTCCAATCCCAAAGAAAGTCAATGCCAAAGAATGCTCAAACTACCACACAATTGCACTCATCTCATACCCTGGCAAAGTAATGCTCAAAATTCTCCAAGGCAGGCTTCAATGAACTGTGAAATTCCAGATGTTCAAGCAGGATTTAGAAAAGGCAGAGGAACCAGAGATCAAACTGCCAACATCCGCTGGATCATTGAAAAAGCAAGAGAATTCCAGAAACACATCTACTTATGCATTATTGACTATGCCAAAGCCTTTGACTGTGTGGATCACAACAAACTGTGGAAAATTCTTAAAGAGATGAGAATAACAGGTCGCCTGACCTGCCTCTTGAGAAACCTGTATGCAGGTCAAGAAGCAACAATTAGAACTGGACATGGAACAACAGACTGGTTCCAAATGGGGAAAGGAGTACGTCAAGGCTGTATATTGTCACCCTGCTTATTTAACTTATATGCAGAGTACATCATGAGAAATACCGGTCTGGATGAAACACAAGCTGAAATCAAGATTGCAGGGAGAAATATCAATAATCTCAGATATGCAGATGATACCACCCTTACAGCAGAAAGTGAAGAAGAACTCAAGAGCCTCTTGATGAAAGTGAAAGAGGAGAGTGAAAAACTTGGCCTAAAACTCAACATTCAGAAAACTAAGATCGTGGCATCTGGTCCCATCACTTCTTGGCAAATAGATGGGGAAACAGTGGAAACGGTGGCACACTTTATTTTGGGGGGCTTAAAAAATCACTGCAGATGGTGATTGCAGCCATGAAATTAAAAGACACTTGCTCCTTGGAAGAAAAGTTATGACCAACCTAGACAGCATATTAAAAAGCAGAGACGTTACTTTGCCAACAAAGGTCCGTCTAGTCAAAGCTATAGTTTTTCCAATAGTCATGTATGGATATGAGAGTTGGACTCTAAAGAATGCTGAGCACCGAAGAATTGATGCTTTTGATCTGTAGTGTTGCAGAAGACTCTTGAGAGTCCCTTGGACTGCAAGGAGATCCAACCAGTCCATCTTAAAGGAAATCAGTCTTGAACATTCAATGGAAGGACTGATGTTGAAGCTGAAACTCCAATACTTTGGCCACCTAATGTGAAGAACTGACTCATTTGAAAAGACCCTGATGCTGGGAAAGATTGAAGGCAGGAGGAGAAGGGGACAACAGAGGATGATATGGCTGGAGGGCATCACGGACTCAATGAACATGAGTTTGAGCAAACTCTGGGAGTTGGTGCTGGACAGGGAGGCCTGGTGTGCTGCAGTCTGTGGGGTCACAAAGAGTCAGACACGACTGAGTGACTGAACTGAACCGAGAATATTTAATTATGTAAACCATCTCCTTTCCTTATGGCAAAAAGATTACAGTTACCAGCTTCCCCTCTTATTATCTCAGCACAGTGATGCTGTCGCCCACTTGAAATGTTCAATTTGATATGCTTTGACATGTGAGGCTCATTCTTACAGAAAAATAAGTCTTGTTCTAAGTAATACAGCAATGTTATCCTATCCTTCCTTGAACAAACTGACTTCTAAGCCAATGACTTTGGTTATGAGATGGTTGAATGACTTCACAAGTCATGGATCTACTAAATGACCAGAGACCAGGAGGTAGGGCCAAGGACTCTGGGCCCAGTGTTTTTTTCCCATCGGAGCCTGTAGTTTTTTGTCAGAAGGCTTTGAGTTGCCTGGTTGCCTTGTTGCCCAGCTCACCTGCCTACTTGAAAGATGTGGGCGCAGATGTTTACAATGGTCACAACCATTTTCCTGACCCCTGAAGCATCTACTGTTCTTTCCCCTTCAGTTTTATTAGATGGAGGCCACAATCATTCAGTTTCCCTTCCCAGCTCACTGCAACACTCTTCACACCCATGTTCCTGTTCAGAGACATGCCTGTGCCCACGCAGCAAGTTCAGTCACTATAGTCACGATCTTCAATGGGAAAATAGAAAACTCTCTCATGAGATTCATCGGAGGAGGGATAGAAGTGATTCGCCATTGTATTTATTTCTGTAAACTGAAGTGTGAAAGGAAAGCTTGAGAGCCCTGTGGCCTTGGTAGGTGACAAGCGAGGGGTTCGCTGTTGCTCCCAGTTAACGATAGCACTTTTTTCAGAGATTTGCTCTCTGAGGGGTCCCAGGATTCTAACATCAACTAGGTTCTCTGGCTTCCTGCTAATGTGGATGTTTTTTCCTGGAAGTGTATGGAAGAAAAATTTTAGAAAGTATTGTTTTCTATTCTGAGACTCTTTCCCAGGCTCTCCAGCTCCTCCTTTTCAGTGCTGGAGGCTGCTTATGCTTGCACCTACCTTCCTGTACTATGCCTAGCCACATACATGGCTCTATCTCTGGTGAGCCATCTCGTCCCCACTTTGTCATTGATCTTCCCCTTCAATTTATATTGACTCTCCGACCCCTTACCTCAATGATTCCTTCTCACTCACCTCTGTCCTTCTTCCTTCCTCCCTCCACCAACTGCTTCAAGTTATCGTTTCCAAAGCTGCTGTATTTAATGCCATCACATAACAATCTTTCCCCTTCTCTCACCAAATAAACTGCTTTCAATAAGTTGCTTCTAACCCCCAAAACAAATAACATCCCACAATCCACTTCGTTCTAAAATATTGCTTTTCATAACTTCCAACCATTTGCCGTCTTCCTCTCCTTGAAGAAATAAACTGCCTTCAGTGTTCCTTCATATTTGGGATCTGAGCTACCTCACTGAAACCATAAAATACACACACACACGTGCGCGTACACACACACACCCAACAGCCTCCCAAAACGAAGACAAATGATCTAATACAATCTTTCGCTTTTCTTTTCTCTCTCTGAGAAAGAAAACTCTCATGAGGCATATAAGGGCCCATTTTAGTCTCTTTGAGGATTTTTTTTTTCTCTCCAATGAAATAAGCTAAGGAGAAATACAGTAAGGCATTCCAAGGCCAAACACATTCTACTGTTTATTACACATATTACATTCTTAAATAAAAATGCGTCACATAACATTTTTTGCATAGATATCTTACAATATACCAATTTAAAAAAGAATTATGAAACAGACCAGTAACAAAAATAAATTTTTTCTTCATTAATAATTTTGTAACATTAACATACCACCATCATATAATACAAATAATAGTTTTAAATCTTAAGACTTTTGTACAGCAAAAAAACTTGACAAAGTAATATATTTATATATATATATATAAAAAGCTTAAAAAAAATAAAATGTCAAAAAAAGGCATAACCGAGGGCTATAAGACTGGGTACTTCTGTGATATATTATAAATACCAGAGAAGGCCTGAGAGCATGTGACCGAGGGAGGTGGGGGAGGGGTGGGGGCTGGGAGTAGGTCTCTCCAAACACACTTGTTAGACACATCTGGCAAAAGAAAATGTATAGTGCAAAAACAAAGTTCTTCAAGCAACTGTTAAGAGGATAAGAGAGATTTGAAAGAAAAGTGGTGGTGGCTAGGAAGCCATGTGGTGGGAGGAGGGAGGGGGTGACAAGAGAGAAGGAGTTTGGGGAGATTTATGGAAAGGAAGGGGGAGGCTTCAAAAACATTAAACATTTATTTTTGCCTCTGTGTTATCAAGGAGATCTTGGCCATAACAGGTGTATTTTTCCTCCCTGGAATGAAGCAGAAGTGAAAGATAAATTCAACTAAGTCTGGGTTCAGACTGAAAATGCATGCTGAGAAAAACAAAAATAAAAAAGCTTGAGGACCAGCCGATGAGCCCCAAAACCTTTCAGGACCGAGATCTGCAGAAATCATTCTGCCTGGAGTCCAAAGGCCTAGGGTTAAAATGTCCCCTCTCCCCACCCTCAGCCCCTCCCCTCTATGTGGAACTCCCAGTGTGTTTTCAATATACTGGCAATTATAAGCATCCATCCCCCCAAAAGATATTAGGCACTGGTGGCTACTCCTCGTAAACGTCAGTAGCCTAACTGTTTTCCTTCTGCGAAGGTACATTAGGTACACGTGCACACGTGTCTAGCTGCATGCACACATACCACCCTCATTATTCTGGTGTGGGGTCCTTTTTTATGGCAGTAGACAGAAGCTGGAGTCAAAGCAGTTTACGATTCCAAAGCTCACAGTTGAAAAAAAATTGTATAAACAATCCCCAACAAAGAACGCATCAACGTCCCCTCGTGACTGCTGAGAGGGAGCCCTGTTTGAAAAAGAGTATCTCGTTTGGGATATTCGTGAAGTGACGGCCTGGGATTTCTCTCTCCATTTTTGATACCTGTTTCCCGAGCACTTATACGTAAATGCAAAACACCTGAAGAATACAGTACTATCTTGGAAGGGTGCACATAAGAAAGTTAAATTGCAGCTTTATTTTTCCCTTTACCGGGATCCATTAGGAACCAACAGAGGAGATTTAAGCGAGTGTTAAAAGTAAGAGAAAACCCTGAAGCCTCAGGCAGTTAGTCATGGGATCTCACATTTACAAGGAGTTTTTGCTTCCTTTGACACATTTTCGTTGTTCCATCTCAAGTATTCCCAAAGATCCTCACTGAGGAAAGTAGACCATCAAAGAGGCATTGATGTATACTCAGAACAGCCCCTCTAGTTTTCAAACTGAGATATCACCATGTTTACCGAAACACATCCAGAGCTGGAATGCAAATTCTCTCCTCCTGCCTCCACCCCCGACTTGGCAGTGGCCACTTCAGGAAGATGCCAGGGAAAGTGTCCCCAGGTAGATGTCAACCAGGTTCTACTTAATGAATTTTCACTTTGGCAAAGATCTGGGTGCAAAACTGTGGCCAGAAATGCTGGACCTCATAAGATTTTTTTTTTTTAAAGAAACAATGAACCTGGTTTTTGTAGTTAATATGTTGCATCTCCGACTTTCCCAACCTTCCTTCTCCTAAAACCAACTCATGCAAAAGAGAAGCCATTTTGCACTTTGCACTGTATTTTATATTTTATGAAGTGACTTCCATACAGGAAACCATTATGAACCAGTAACATTAATCACCAAGTCCTGTTATTCTTGCCATTTGAGTTCACGTCTTTTGACTTTGCCATAGAATTCAGGAGTTGGGGCTATAGGCAGACATCCTGAATGCACTGGGTGAGCCGCCCTGCAAGTCCCATTTACTTCCCCTTTGATGCAAATAGACATGGCTAATCTGGAAGCTTATCCCAAACTGAAGTCCTTAAAAAAAAATCTTCTCTGGCTTCTAGATTCAAAGATTTTTTTTTAACATAGGAATCAGTTCTACTAATCATGCGTGAGGTTGGCTGTCTTTTTTACCCTGTTATCGTCAGGCAATCAAAGATGTAAAAAGGGCACAAGAGGTGCAGGAGGGGTGGACAAGGGATACTTGAAGGGCTTTGTAAGGAAGAGCACAGAGAGGAGAAGGAAATGGTCAGCATGAAGTTCGTTTTGGGGGGTCTCCGATATATTTATAAAACGCAGCTTTGTCATGGAATCCAAACATCTCTTTTTCTGGACATAATACTCATCAACCACCAGGCATTAAGCTGGGCCAATGAACCATCAGTGGGGCAGGAGGCCAGTAGCTAGGAGCAGCATTATAATTTCAGGTTTCCACATCTTTGACTTACAGTCATGTGGTAGGAGAAAGAAGCACAAATTGAAATAAAAAAAAACTGTCAATGGCTTCGAAACACTCTTTTTCTATACATTACACTCTGAACCCTGGATAAAGCGTGCTTCGGAGGACCACTACAAGAAACACCATGACAGGTTTTTCCTTTCAAACTGGAGCTATCCTGGAATGCTGGGAGTTACCAATTTAAACGAGACAATGGTTTAATATGTTTCAACTGTCCACTAAAGCACTGCTTTGAATAACCTGTCCTCTTGGAAGCAAACTAGCTTCAGGTTATTTCCCAGAAAGCCTGTTCACTCCAGCAGGCTCCTTCCAACCATCTCTGCCATTTCAGAGAGGATGGATACTTGATAACATGCCCAAATGACTACCGCTCTCCCCACCCCACAACAGACAGGACTGGTTAGCGTTCAGAGATGTCAATCAGGCTACACAAGAACAGTTTCAAAGCCATACGCTTAGCACCCACCAAATTCTCAGGCCAATTCTCGGTCAACAAATGCTTGGAGCCAGCAAGCCCCACCATCAAGGTTCAGTGCGCCCTGCTTGGAGAAAGGTCAGGAGCAGATTACAAAGGACCTCACTGATATAAAAGAGAGGAGAATTGCCCAATATTTCAGACACTGATGAAGACCCAAGGGCCTTTGTTCTGTCACATTCAAATGAGATCTTTTCAAGACCACAGATGACAACGGGGAGCGAACAAGCAATGATTACTCTTTTGCATTTTTTTAAACTTTCTTTTTAATAGAGCCTTGCATTGGTCAGTTCAAAAATTAAATTAAGTATTATAAACCCTTAATAATAGCATTTCGAGAGGCAAGAGCAGCTCCAGCGGGGGAGAGAACATTTGTAAATCGTGGCAGCCACGGCTAATGCCATCACTGGGACTGTGCGTGCAGTCATGCTGGAGGCTGCTCTAGAAAGGGAAATCAACAAACCAACAAAATCTGGGGTGTCTAAAGTTTCGTCTAGTGCACTGACTGGAGGCGCTACAGTTTAATACAGCTGAGGTTCAAGGTCCCTCACACATCCTTCATCCAGAAAGGATGAACCACACATTCAAATATAATCCCATGGTCCGCCCTGATGGACTGGCTACAAACGCACTCGAATGCAGTCGAGAACTACGAGATTGTCAGCAAGCAGTGCTCCAGAAATGTTTCTAAGTCATGTCTAGTTTTAAATCTTTGGAATAAAACTGATTTTTTAAAATACCCTCTGACTAACATATACATAATTGCCTCTGGCAAATGGGCAGATTTTGTGTGTGTGTTTAGGGTGGTTTTTCTTTTTTGTTTTTGGTCTAAATTGAAAAAAGGAAAAAAGAGAAAGAAAACTTGAAGGGCCAGACCTCAGAATGCCCCAAGTGTCCAACTGGCAGCTACAGCATTTGTGATAAGGAGGCTCCTCTGCCCTCAGACGAGTAGTTTCAACATTTCAGTGAAATCAAAGTTTGCAGAAAGCTGAGAAACCAAATGCCAAGGATCTTGAAGTTTGCTGTCATAAATGAATCTGTGTTTCTTATATTTCCTTTCAAAGACTTCAGTTTTGCATCCCAAATAGGTATGGGGTGGCATTTTAACAGTCAATGAGTCAAACAGTCAAAGGAGGGCAGGAGAGGAGCCAGCTGGTATGAAGGAGCAGCAACCATGGGCGGACCAAATGCCATTTTTGTTTTTTTAGACGTGTCTTGAAGGGATGGTCCCAGAATATACAAAATATACAATCTGCCCTAATAACCACCCCACTTGCTTGCATAGGCCATTTAATGGTCCTAAAGGCAGTCTTTGGAGTTGAGGCCAGTGCCAACTAGCTAAGAATGCGGGTAGATGATGGAGACCGATACTGGATGTGTGTGGGGGATGGAAAGTGAGGCATGGAACCCCCTCGGAGTCAGCTTGCAGAGTAAAAGTGAGGCCTCTGTTGATCCCAGGTGCTCTAGGGCACAAGTCATGGTGGGCCTAGCCAAAAAAATTAAAAAATCAGAAATATGTCTCTCCTTTTACACAGACCATGAGAGAAATATCTCAACCCTTTCCTTAAATGTCCACCCTTTATTCCCACAACAGCATTTTGAATTGTGTGTTTTAACAAGTGGGGTGACATGACTCAGTGGGTATGAGACAGGAAGAGAGGGTGATGGTTTTTGAAGCCACTAGACTTGGGAGGCATCCTCCGTTCTCCCCATTCCTGGAAAGAGGGATATTTTTGGCTTTTTTTGTCAGGTCATAACCCAGAGTTACGTTCAATATGCAGCTGCCCTTTGAGACTAGCGACATCTATGCTGAAACTGGTTGTTAGGGTAGCAGTGACACACAGCACGGGGTTGATCACTATGAGCTGAGGTCAGGATGCCTCAGGGGGGATGAAAAAAGTGTGATGTCCCATCTGATTGGCTGCTTCGAGAGCTGGACATCCAGGTGACGAGAGAGACAGAGTCCTGGAGAGGTTTAGTCCATGGAGAAAAGATAAAACATTTAAGCTTCCAAATAAGCTTTTCAAGTTTTCGTTAGCAAAAAACAGAGAGATTAAAAAGAAAAAATCTAGCACTGGCAATAAGGTGAGGCTCAAGGGATACACTGTGATTGATCATCAAGGACTTTATTCTCTTGGCCACTTTGCAGTCATGCTAGAAGTTTCCAGAATCCCTAGTGCATATGGTGTGCAAGAGTCAAAAAGTAAGAAAAGAACACTCTTCCCTGGAGACCTGGAGAGTGAAGTCTAGAGAAATGCAGGCCAGAAAGGTGTAAGGTGTTATTCCGGAGTCTGCCGCCGCTAAGGCCGTTGGTATCGACTGGAAAGATCTCAATAGTACTAAGAACCAAAACTGATCAACAGTTCTGTGAGGAAGTCGGACGCACGGAATAGTAGGACTTTTCACACACAAAGGACAAATAAACCGAGAGTTAATTTTGGCTACCAAACTGCAATTTGGTTTGCTAGGTCATTTTCCCCCAACTATTGAAAAAGAAACATTAGTGCTACACATATGCAACTTTAAGACGTTGTATTCTCCTATCAAGTTGCACTGAGAAGCAAGTTAAATAAGCCCCTCTTACTGCCGTCCACCTGTAGAGACGTCACATCCATTTTCTTTGATTTCCATTGGCAACAGCGGGAAATAATTCCAATAGCGCTGAAGTAAGCAGCCAGACTGCCTTGCTGAGTTCACCTGGTTTCTTTCTTCTTCTTCTTCTACCATCTGGCTAGGGCAAGGCATAAAGATAGACGTATATATTTTAAATATAGCTGAGTGCATGACTGTGTGTGTGTGTGTCTATGTGTGAGTGCGTGTGTGTGTGTGTGTGTCTGTGTGTGTGTGTACACAGAGGTTTAATAAGTGAGAACTTTCTTCTGCGAGGCAATGGGTCCCCGCCTGAAGTCCAGCCCCCTGCCTCGTGGCATTTCCTTCAGACAACGGCCGGCCGACGCCATGGCAACTCTGGCCTTCAGGTTTTTTAGATATGTCTCTTCATATGGAGGGCAAGGTGGTCAGACCTGGAAAAACACCTAGAGAAGATAAGAAAAACAAGGATATTACAGAGATCTGCATAAAGAACTCAACTTCCATCACCCCTTAGAAAATGAATTAGCCCTAAAAGAGAGAGAGAGGCAGTGCATGTGTACTGGGAAACGAGGTATATAGGGCAGGTGAGCTCAGCAGTCAGAATGCTTGGGTTCACCTCCTGCAATAGCTGTGTGATGGAGCAACTTAACCTCTCAGTGTCTTAAGTCTTAGTTGCTTAGTTCTGTCTGACTCTTTGCGACCCCACAGACTGTAGCCCATCAGGCTCCTCTGTCCATGGAATTCTCCAGGCAAGAATACTGGAGTAGGTAGCCATTCCCTTCTCCAGGGAATCTTCCTGATGCAGGGATCCAACCCGGATCTCCTGTACTGCAGGCAGATTACCATCTGAGCCATTAGGGAAGCCTGGTATCTTAATTCCTCCTCAATAAAATGCGGAAAATTGAGAGCACTTATTTCATAGATTGGTTGTGAGGATTAAGTGAGATGATCTATGTAAAGTGCTTAGAAAATTGCCCAGCCAATGGTAAAATCTTGATTAATATTAAATATTATTATTGCGATTGTCATCATTAAAGAAGAAACAAATGTAAAAGTGTTTTGGAAATAATGGGTGTCATGCTCATACACTACAAAGAACGATTAGCCTGTACTATCAAATGATGACACTCTTAACATTTCAACACCCAGATTTCAGTCTTAAGTTTTACAATGGAAGCCCAGAAATGCTGCCTGTGATATCTGCAGGTCTATATAGGCACTCCACATTCAAAGGGAGGAAAAGCTCATGTTTATTAATAATGGTGTCATATGCAGGCATGTGCTTGGTGTTTCTCCAGTACTACCCTAGACTCAATGGACATAAATTTAAGCAAACTCCGGGAGAGAGTGAAGGACCAGGAAGCCTGGCATGCTGCAGTCTATGGGGTCGCAAAGAGTCAAACACAACTTAGTGACTGAACAGAAACAACAACAATATCCTCAGATTTACCATGGTAAATCTTCACACTCTTTTCGTGGGCATTCATGTGGTAGGGACCCTGAGGCTGGGGTCACACAGCCAATGAGTGGCAGTCGTGGGGTGAGAAGCCAGGCAGATGTCTAAACCCATTCTTTGAACTGTTTCTGGAACCCAAGGTTGGCCACTGAATCCCTTTGTCAGCCTCAGAGTGAAAGCAGTGGCTGTTTTCACTCCTTCCCTTCTTTAACACCACCCACTTGATTTTGCCCTGGGTGGTAACTCTTCCACATTCTCAGTTGTATGCGGCTAACCCACCTCCTAAGGCTGAAGTGATGGCCACAGTCATCTGCTTAGTGACAGTCATGTGATCCACAAAGGTCAACGAGAGCAAGTTCTGGGACATTTGCTGAAACTATTGGAAGAGAGACGCTCTCTTTCCACTGGGGCTTAGACACTAAGATAGGAGCTGTGGGTGTCCATGCGGGGGACAGAGCCTATTTGAGAATGAAATTAACAGAGAAAAACAGGCGAAGGGGTAGGAAGGAAGAGAGTTTCTAGTCCTGAGGACAACATCTAAGCACCTGGACTCAGCCAGGTGTGAAGACAAATCGAATTCTGTTCGTCTTAGTTATAGGAGCTAATAAAAAACCCTGGAAGCTAACTCAGGACTGAGTCAGGGTTCTCTACTTATAACTAATAGAGTGGCCATTTCTGCATCTCCAAGGCCTACATACAGTCTCAGGTTCTTGGGCTGGAATCCCAGGGAAGTCAGTGCGTCAGACAGCAGTCATTCTGAGTTCTGGGTGTGAGTTCTCCCTTAGATCCAGCTCTAGACTCTGGTCTCCATCCTACCTGGGAGAAAGTTCCCAGGTCCCCTGAGACACTTCCTGAGACATCCTTCCAGTTCAAAACTCTAGCTGGTATGTTAGTAAGCTGTTCTGCTCAGGTCAGCAAGGGTTCCTGTTCAGGGCAGAATTTCCCTGTATTTGTTCATTCCTAAAACAAAGAAAGAGAAAACCCCTGGCCCTATCTGCTGACCCCAGCACTCTCCACGCACTGTTTGTGTTCATTTCTCAGATACACATGCTGGATAGAACCTCAAGAAAATGAAGCAAAATAGAACAAAGTAAAATGAAAAAAAAAATATCATAACAGGAAAAATAAGAGTAGAAAGTGATCTAATTCAGTAACATATTGAATAACAGTAATTCTAACCATAACTGCTTATTTGGGGCTCTGATTTTGGTATAAGCAAGATACTTGAATAATTCCTTGGCACAGCATCTAAAGGGGATTTGATTTACTATAGAAGAGAGTGATAAATTTTCTTTAAAAGCAAGTACTTGATGTCACCGGTATAAGAAAAAGCAGTACAGCCTGCGGGGAATTTAGTGTTTGACTGTCCTGTGCCGAGGGCACACTTAGTACTATCCACTGCCTCTTCTCTTTCTTTCCCTTTCTCCTTTCCCTCTTCCTTTCTTCCTTCTCTCCTTCCTTCGTCTCAACAGCGTAGAGAAAGAAGATCTAAGTCGGGAAGTTGTTTTTGTAGGTATTTCTCTGAAGTTAACATTCTTACAAGAACTCTATAAAGAAGGTACCATTCTTAGCCCCATTACCAGATGAGATATTCATCAAAAAGAAGCAAAGCCAAAATCTGAACCCAAGTAGCCTTGACTCCAGAGCCCATGCTTTCAGCCATACCCAGTTCTCAGGCTGAGCAGAAGGTCAAGCTGAACTGTCCATTTAAAGAACTGGTAGTAGTCAGAATTGATGGACGGTCTTCCCCAAATACCTGCACCTCATTCCCAGAACTTGTGAATATGTTATGTTCAAAGGCAAAGGGGAATTAAGGTTGTGGGTGGAATTAATTTGCTGGTTAGCTGACTTTCAAATGGGAAGCTTACTCTGGATTATCTGGGTAGACCCAATGTCACTGCAAGGGTCTTTAAAAATGGAAAAGGGAATTAAAAGAGAAAACCAGAGAGATGGAAGCATGAAAAGGACTCAATAGCTTTGATGATGAAGAAATGGGGTCAGGAGCCAAGGAACATGTACAAAGCTGAAAGCTGGAAAAGGCAAGGAAATGGGTTCTTCCCTTGAGCCTCAGGAAGGGAATGGAGAGCAACCCACATCTTGATTTTACCCCCAGGGAGATCTGTGTTGGACTTCTAACCCAAGGAACTGTAAAATGATAAATCTGTAAAGATAAATAAGGGTGATACTAAACTTGTGACAACTGGCAACGTCAGCAACTAGAAAATGAATCCAGAAGTTAATCTGGTCAAGCCTGAGCAGCAAGGCCCTGCAAGAAAGCCACAGAGCATGTACCAAGAACTCTGTGTGTTCAAAAGAGGCAAGTGGGGATTCGAGATGGTAAGGAGCAAAGCAGAAGTCTTTGCTACTAGTACAAAATCTTTCTCTTTTCTTTTCCACATCCTGAGAACATACGGGACAACAGTATTTTTTAAAAAATTAATTAATGAATTAATTTTTGGCTGTGCTGGGTCTTTGCTGCTGCACGTGGGCTTTCTCTAGTTGCAGCAAATGGGAGCTACTCTCTAGTTGAGGTATGCAGGTTTCTTACTGCGGTAGCTTCCCTTTTTGCAGAGCACGAGCATTATTAGGTTTCATGGGGCTCAGGAGCTGCTTCATGGCATGTGGAAATCTTTCCAGACCAGAGATTGAACCCATGTCTCCTGCATTGGCAGGTGGATTCTTAACCACTGGATCACCAGGGAAGTCGCATGGGACAACAGCATTCTTGATTTAGGACTTCATTTGAAATAACCACTCAGTACTGTATGTGTTCCATACTTTCATTCTCCTTTAACCAACTGCTTAACCTGTGCTGAGTAACTAGCAATCTGTATAAGCATCTGTCTTTACTCTTTAAATTCTTTCAGAAAAAAAAAAAAAAAAGTGAAAACCCAACCAATTCTTTAACATGGTATAAAATAGGATCACACCCCTCCTGAATCAAACTAGCATCATTGTTTGTTAAAATTCTAGGAAGAGCATGGACTTAGAATGAGACTGGGTCCCTCACCGTTGAGGTCTTATTTAAATCCAATATACCAGTAGGATACTTAGTCATGATTAATTTATATTTATTAAATTATACTTACTGAGTTCCACATAGGAATAGTAAAGTAAAAAGTAATAGATAAACTCTGCATCTAGAAATGCAGAAGCTAGTAATTCTAAGGGTAATATACCCCCAGCGGGTATTTAGGACTGTACAGCTGTCAGATGACCTTAAATAAGAAAGTTCTTAATGACTAAAATTTGTTTACTGCAGAGAACTAGCCAAACCCCTATTTTCATTTCTCTTGCTGATGAAAAGCGCCCCCTAAAGTCACATGGGCATTGAGCCAACAGCAACACACCAGGGCCCCAAAGGGCTAGATATAGGTTGATGTTTCTCACCACCTATAAGTGGGCTGACAAAGAGATCAAAGATCAAAATGCCTCCTCTGAACTTCTAGGATCTTGGAGGTACTACCGTGGAGCAGGCTCCTTGGGTTATAGCTGCATATGGCTACTTAGGGAAACAGCCCTGCTTACTACCATCAGCAGCCTCTTGCTCTATGGGCTGAGAAACAACACTCATCCCTTTAAGCACCTGATCACTGAGTGGGCTCTTCTGCGCAGTTTGATGGTAAGATAGCCCAAACACCTCATTGCTTTCTCCCCAGACCTGAAGCCAGAGGTCACAAAACTTAATGTCTTTAAGGTCAGGCAGATAAAGTAAATGGGTGCAATGGGTCAAGAGTAAGAAACACACAGCATTTTTAAACCATCTGATTCTACTTCTGTGAATAAAAGAATGTTGCTCTTCATTAAAAGGAGATAACTGGACATGCTGCACAGCAACTGATGCCCTGCCTTCACGCTGGGAGACCGTGGTGAGGGAGGGGGAAGAGAAACGAGTAATCACAGGACCATTACCAAAGGCAGCGGTGACTATTCAGCTCCAGAAAACTATGGCCACCTGCGAACGTGAGTCCACTGTTACCAGATCTTCCAATTTTTCAAAGCCAGGAACAGAGGCTTTTGTGACATTTAGCAATTTGAAATGTTAGCGAAACAAACAAGAACTCATGTATTTTTTAATTTACCCTATAGGCAAAATAAAAGTATAAGTTAGACTTGGTACCTGCTTTAAGGTCAAGAAACCCCAATCTTACTTAGTTCAGCCTCTAAGTAGCATAGTCTGAGGGCTTCCCAGGTGGCGCTAGTCGTAAAGAACCCACCGTTCAATGCACGAGACCTAAGAGATACAGGTTTGATCCCTGGTTCAGGAAGATCCCCTGGAGAGGGAAATGTCAATCTGCTTCAGTAATCTTGCCTGGAAAATCCCATGGACAGAGGAGCCTGGTGGGCGATACAGTCTGTGGGATGGTAAAGGGTTGGGCATGACTGAAGTGACTTAGCACGCATGCTGACAGGGCAGTCTGATTATTCAATTATATGAGGCAAGAGAGAGATTTCTCAGGCTCATACATACTCCAACAGGATCCAGTGCTCTGCTAAGGGCTATAAATGTCCTCTTTTTTTGAAGGTAAAAGTCTTCTAAGGAATGCCAAGTCCGCGGTCACTCCAGGCTTTCCTTCCATCACTTTGGGACCACTCCAGCTCCCCGTGCCACCTCCCAGACCTGCTCTATTTTCAGCACAGTTCGTGCAGCTGAAGTACAAGGTGCTGCCTGTCAGGAGACACTAACGAGGCTCCACCCCCTGGTTTCTGACACTGCTGAAAGGCACTGACTCTCCTGCCACAGAAGTTTGAGCTACTCGCCAGCTGCCCCAAATACCATGTCACAGAGTTTGTACCATCTGCTCAGCAAACTTCTAGCTCCAGAAACCAGAGTATATTTTGATGAGGAAAATCAAGCAAAAGACTAACTGAACTACCCATCCCTGACATCTCCTACACTGAAATATCCAGTCGGTTTGAAATTATTTCTCCATATACATCAGTCAGGTTTAATCCTAATATGTTAAGTGCTGGAGAGATGCATTGTTGTTGTTCAGTCGCTCAGTCGTGTCTGACTCTTTGTGACTCCATGGACTGCATGCCATATCCTTCACTATCTCCTGCAGCTTGCTCAAATTCATGTCCATTGAGTTGATGATGCTATCCAACCATCTCATTCTCTGTCATCCCCTTCTCCAGCATAGACAGTTAAATACTGCTTAATAACTCAGTTGACTTAAGAGGAATACTAAGTCTGGCAATTTCCCCATAACAATTCTTTGCCTGTTTCCAAGGCTTATGGCTATCCATAAAGCACGATTTCCAAATAATAGCCTCACCACCTTTCAGGGAAGGATGACTCATGTGTACCTACTACCACCACACTCTGATAACTCACAAAGGATATATCTTCACCCCCACTGATATAATGCCCTTCCTCATAGGACTGTGGAGCAACATCAACATCACTGAAATATAATCTATAGGAGAATAGCTGCTGATTTCTATAAATTCAGGGGGACTCTGAGGTGAATGGGGCAGAAATGACAAACAGGTTGTATTTTGGAGTAGCAGAAGAGAGCTCTAAGGGACGGACAGACAATAGCTTCATGGAGTATACTTCCTCAGCCTTGGGGTGGGAGGTTATCTTTGGGCTCCAGGAGGCATGGGGGCTTTATTTAGTTCTTCCAGAATGAAGATAAGAGGAAAATAGGCTCTTCAGGAAAAAGGAAAAAAAAAAGAAAAAAAGGGAAGAACAACGTGAATGCTTCTTTATAAGCATCTTAAAGGAGCACCAAGGCACTGGCCACCCATGAAATGTGGCCACTCCTGTCCTGCTCTGCACCAGAGGAAGGTCTGGTGAGGGGGCTGGGGGAGGCAGGATGCAAAAGCGATCGCATTTCCTCCACCGGAGAGCCAGGCCTCTGCGGACATCCTGCACACCCCTCCTGCCACCCTGCGAGCAAGGGGCCAAGCCGGGGAACCCTGAGGCTTTCAGGGCTTTTATCGTATTAGAAGCATTTTTCTCATCATAACCGAGACCTTTAATATTGCATTAAAAAGATGGTTAATTTTCTTAAGCTTCCTTTTAAACACAGAAATAGGATTAGAAGGATAACACGCTCAGATGCAAGCCCATTATTTGATTACGTCTAAACCTAATCCTGCCTTCACCTTGGCCTGCAGAGTCTCCATTTTGGGGTTTATTGGTTGATAATGCCAGGGCTGTCAGATACTATTACTTGTGTAGTGTCTGTTGCTACGTGCTCTTTCTTCCACTATCAAATGCTGAAGGTCTGAAATTGAATTATAGGATGAGTTCTCAAAGCCTCACCATCTTTTAGACCTTTGTACCTACTTTCAAAGAAGAAAGGATGGCTTAGGCCCCCCAAAACAATGGGAACTCTCTTCAGTAAATTCATTTCTAACAATGCTTCAAAGGAGTCTTATAACTAATTTCTCCTCCTTCATGCAGGCTTTCTACTTCTCACATTGAGAAAAACGGTATTGATATTAATAAAAAGATCAGAAACTACCGGCGACCATTCTCTAGTCTATTAATTTTCTTATTATACTAAAATTATCTGTCACATTATCCCCTCGAGGGTAGGAGTTAGGTCTCACTGATATCTAGAGACCATCACAATTCTGGTGTTCATGAAATACGCATGTAACTGACCTGAGAATCCATATCATCTCTTGATTGTATGCAAGGAGGCACCCTTATCTAATTGGTTTTCTCCATGGAGAAGTAAGAGGCATCGCCAGGCCCGATCTCTTCGAGAGAGGCTTGTGATGAAGCCAGGAGCGCACGACCAACCCAACCTCCCACCCATTTCACCATCTCCCGTTCCCTTCCCGCCAGCTTCTAAGTTTCTTTACCTGTCGCAGTGGTTGCATTTAAAGGGCTTTGCACCTGTGTGTTTCCTGTAGTGCCTTGTGAGCTCATCGCTTCGTGCAAAACGCCACTCACACCCTTCCCATGAGCACTTATAAGGCTTCTCACCTGCAAGGAGAGATGGAATGACCATGGTCAGTGACAGGAACAACATGATCTGGGTCTGTTACCTACTCTTCAGTCTTGGAAAAGGGCTATAAAATCATTCCTGAAAGGCTAAATTTCCTAACATAGTGTGTCACATTTTTTTTAAGCCTCTTAGTGCTTTTGTTGTTGTTATTTTTTTTTTAACCTTCAAAAGTGGTTTCACAAGATCTTCAAATCTAGAGCTGTCATTTCAGTTCCCAGAGTCAAAGCATTTCCTTCGACTGGAGAGGGATCAATTTTTATTTATTTTCTATTCTCTGGAGCTCTCTGACCCCCCACATTCCAAGCAGAAAGGAAATGTGCTATTTTCATCAGAACCACAAATGCTTCTAATTCTATTTTTCTCCAGAACCTAGAGTAATTTACCATTTCAGCCTTTTTAGTCTTTTCCCCTCTCTTCTCTCCTACCACAAAGTGTAGCCAGGCAACTGACTGACAAGGCAAAGAGCTCAGGGCTCCCAGAACCTCGGTTCCTTCCAGTAAATGTGAGTGGATGGACACTCATGAGGAAAGGCTACAATTTAAGAGCAAAACAAAAAATCACTTAACGATTCCTGGTATTTATGTAAAATATAGTCACGAAAGTCCCATTTAAGAAGATCATCACTTAATGACTCTAGCACATTCATATTCGAGAGTGATACGCATTATTACAAAATATTTTTAAAGTCAATTTGTAGAGCAAGGTTTCAGGCACGCTGAAGCTGCTTAGAAGCATGAAATCCAAGCTCTGTGCTCAAGTGACCTTTCTGAACAGTAAATACAGATGGAGGAATATGGGAGAGAAAGTACATGACTTTTCCTAAGACCTTTTTTTTTTTTCAACCCATCAACATCTGTCACCAAACATGACAAATATTTACTCCTCCAACTGTATGGTGGGCTGGTTCTAAAAAGAAGAAAAGTGATCTCTGAAATCATGAGAGTTACCCAGCCCTGTCACTGAGAGGCTGGTTAGCATAGAGGTTAACAGCCCTCTGAAGCCAACTTTCATAGGCTCAACTTTTGGTTCTGCCCTTAACTATCTATCCTTCGGCAAGATGATATACTTCTCTGTGCCTCTGTCTTCTTTTACAAATAATAGTAGTATGTACCTCAAAGGGAGAGGATAAATTAATGTACAGATGTACCATATATTAATCAGAACAATGCCTGGCATAGATACGATTAACATAACTGTAAAACAGTATAAATGACCAAACCCGAAATTTCCAGATACACAAGTGCCGAAGTTGTCCGGCTGCCCCATTACTTCTCCACTTTTAATAGCTCAATCTTTCACCAGGCAGCAGTTTAGGAGGCCTTGCCCAGATACTATACTTGACCCGCTTTCTTCTTTCCACCTTTCTCCTTCCCTTTAAACCTAACTACAAAGTGTTCACAATTCTTTATTTGTATCACCTAGAATTGAACCAAACAGGATGGAAAATGTTATTTCATTAAATCGGTGCCCTAGTGAGCCGCTGCTCTGTAAGACCCACGGAGAAGAGGAATGAGAAATACAGGCATCTCTTTTCAACTGAACCAAGAGGACATGAAGGTGGGCCAGAGGCGCAGGAGGAAACCCATTCAGTTTTGGAAACCAGAAAAAAAAAAAAAAAGAATCACTAAGCAGAGTTAAAAGTTCACCTTCTAGATCCTTACAGCCACAATTTTAGAAAAGTGTGCCTGCTGCAGAGAGAGAAGGTGAAGCGTGATGGGGTCAGGTCAGCTTCAGAGTTAGCACACCTGGGATCTTATTCTGTTTGTTATAGACGCGAGGCCTCAGGGTCCCCATCTGTCAAATGGGGGTGAGATTCCTGTGTCTATTGTGAGGTTGACGTAAGGTGTTGTGTATCAGGCATTTCTGGAGCCTGGAGCAAGGTAAATGGTTAGTTAATCTGAACCCCCATTCCTCCCCATTCGCCTGTATTCTCAGAGGCAGCTAAGGAGACAGGTCTAAGTGGCGGTCAAAGAAACTTCTAGGACTCAGGCTCCAGCCTGCTGAGCCTGGAGTCACTCTGGGCAACCTAAATATTGAAAAATGGGAGAGTCTTTTTAAGTCTGAAGTGTTACCTCAGTATACTGACGGAGAATGGACCAGAAAGACCGTGTCCTTTAGATCTGCTCTGAATGAGTGGGATGTTGAAGGGGAACTAAGAGACCCAAGTTGGAGAGAGAAGTACCAGAGAGGACTGTTGGCATCATTTACTTAATGCTACTAATCACCCATGAGCCTCTGTTACTTCAAGGAAATCTGGCAAACACAACAATAAGAAATGGAGAATGAGGCACCAAAGACTTCAGAAATTCCAAATGCCCCTTACTCCCAAAGGCCTTCATGTACAAGTAACACTGGAGGGTCCTGGAACCTTGGGTACCAAGCACACCTCAAAAGCAACAATGAGGCATCTGGAAATGCCATGACATTCTGCAGCAACAAGCAGAGACATCCGGTCCCCAAAATCAATCCCACAATCGAACAGACCCATCCATCATAGGCAACCACACTCTGAAGGACACAGGAAGGACAGAGACAAAATGGAGATTAAAGTGGATGTCTTTGGGTTTTTTTATTAATTTCTAAGTGTTTGCTTTTTCCCTTGCTGAATTTTTTAAAATTAGTTTTGTTCTGTTTTATGCTGACAAATAATGTCAAGGATTTAGTTATTTCCCAGAAGATAACGTGGATGCTCTGTTAATTCCTGGCACAAACCAAGCACCCTCTCCCCAGTAGCTATTTCACAGCATGCTTCCAGTGGCTGTGTCCCTGTTGCAGCTGTAAGACAGAAACTACACGCAGCTGGACTTGGCTCTGAACCGTGTCGCCTAACACTGTCTCCTGCTTCAGCAGGTACTACACAGAGCAACACTGAGGACAAGCCCCCCCGCCCTGCCAGTTTAGCCAAGTTACGCTATCGCGATTTGTCAAGCTATTTTCCCAACATCTGATTAATTAACCCACAAGTTGTCATTTCTGCAAATGCTCATAAAAAATTTAAAACAACTAAGAAAGAACTCAACCAAATGAAGGAGTAGTGCCTGAAACAGGGGGAGTTCAGAAATCAGAGGGACAGGAAAAATAGAATGGGGAATACAATTTCATGTTTAAAGCTCACTCATACCGCAGGGCACAAATTCATGCTTCCTCACAAAATGGCCTCTGAAATGCAATGTGGTCGAAAGTAGAGTGGCCTTCTATTCCATTTCTTACAGAATAACTCTCTACATCGTGATCATCACATTTGATCAAAAAATAATGTCACCATTGCCTTCTGAACATGTACCTCCAATACATGTAGATTAATCCACGAATTATATAAATGTACTAATGTCCTAATACATTAGGACATTATAAAACATAAACTCAATATAGAAATTTAAAGGAATTAGGGTCATTTAAATATAAACAGGGTCTTCCCCGGCGGCACAGCAGTAAAGAATCCACCTGTAATGAAGGAGACGCAGGTTCGATCCCTGGGTTGGGAAGATTCCCTGGAGAAGGAAATGGCAACCTACTCTAGAAACTCACCTGGAGAATTCCATGGACGGAGGAACATGGTGGGTTACAGTCCATGGGGTCACAAGGAGCTGGACAAAACTGAGCGACTAACTTCTCCCCCCACACACAAATATAAACAGAAGTTATCAAATTTTCTCCCTGCATTCAAAACGACAGTGTTGCACAACTGTACTTCGAGACCACTGCCCTACAGGGTAAATGAGAAGATCTTAGCTCCACGCTCACTGGTGTCTGTGCTTCCAGCCTTGGTCCCTACAGTCTATTCTGCCTGCAGCAGCCAAAAGAACTCTTTGAAAATATAAATCGGAGCATGTATGTCCCTTACAGGGGACTTTAATCTTTCTATTTCCATATAATTATTTTCTTTAACACCCTCTGGGATTTTATTTTATGCACTGAAAAACATTATTCTGTAGAGGGTTCCACAGGCTTCACCAGACTGCTAAAGAAGTTCATGACCCAAAAAAGGTTAAGAAGAAATTAAAATGTAAATGTTCCACTGGGTTCCTACTGCTTTTAGGATAGAAGTCAAAAGCTTGTAAGGTCCTATTGTATAGAATCCCCACGATCTGCCCTGGCCAACTCGATTACTCATGCCCTACCTGACTGCTCCCACCTCAGAGCTTTTGCACTTGCTCCCTGTTCTGCCTGGAATGCTCCTGTTCCCTCGCTGCCATCAGGTCAATGCTCAACTGTCTCCACTTCAGAGAGATCTACCCTTGGCATTCTCTTTTGAGCAGCAGCATATTTTGTCATCTTCTGGGACCACTTAGTTGCGTCAGACTTTATTTTTGGGGGCTACAAAATCACTGCAGATGGTGACTGCAGCCATGAAATTAAAAGACGCTTGCTCCTTGGAAGAAAAGTTATGACCAACCTAGACAGCATATTAAAAAGCAGAGACATTACTTTGCCAACAAAGGTCTGTCTAGTCAAAGCTATGGTTTTTCCAGTAGTCATGTATGGATGTGAGAGTTGGACTACAAAGAAAACTGAGCGCCAAAGAATTGATGTTTTTGAACTGTGGTGTTGGAGAAGACTCTTGAGAGTCCCTTAAATTGCAAGGAGATCCAAACAGTGAATCCTCAAGGAAATCAGTCCTGAATATTCATTGGAAGGACTGATGCTGAAGCTGAAGCTCCAATACTTTGGCCACCTGATGCGAAGAACTGACTCATCTGAAAAGACCCTGACGCTGGTTAAGATTTAAGGTGGGAGGAGAAGGGGATGAGAGAGGATGAGATGGTTGGATGGCATCACCGACTCAATGGACATGAGTCAGAGTAAACTCCAGGAGTTGGCGATGAACAGGAAGGCTTGGTGTGCTGCAATCCATGGGGTCACAAAGAGTTGGACATGACTGAGCGACTGAACTGAACTGAGTCACTCTGAAATGAGATTGCATAATGTTTGTGTGCCGTACTGTCTGCTTCCCCTAGGAGGGTATAAGCTTCATGCAGGCATCTCTTTTGTTTGTTGTGATACCGACAGTACCAAAGTGGGGCCTGGCTCAACCTTGTAGAACACACTGCATGAATGAAGCATCCTTTCTGATTTGCAACGAAGACCCAAGTCCACACAGAGGAGCAGGACAGTCTAAGCGATCTCAGTCCCTCTCTACGTTCTGACCTGACTTAAGAGCAGAAAATAATTGCTGGCTTGTTTAAACCCGGCCATACCTCTGTGTCAGGGACCACACTGTGAAACTCTACAATGGATTAAGTATTACTTCACCATCATAGCTCACTCCCCACTTCTTTCCTATCCACCTGAGCCTAAAAAAGGAGTATCCTGAAAATCTTCCTGTAACCTTCAACTCACACCTGGGATCAGTCTCCTGAGCAACATCTCCTCTGGGAAACCACGTGCGTCATTTTACGGAATTCATTTGTAAAGGTTCTCACTGAAGAAGAGGCTGGGAGAGTGTAAGTGATATGTCAAATGTATTGCACTACACATTTGCCTCTAAGACAAAGACTGTAGCATGAAGTATGAACAGGTGTCAGAATCTTGCATTAAAAGTCTTTTGAAAATAAACATCACTAATGCAAATTTTCTGCATTCACTTCCCGATCTGAAAAATGTCAAGTTCCTAATCTAATTCCTAAGGAGACTAGGACCTTGACATACCCAGGTTTCAGTTAAAACCAATTTCATCTATTTACTTTTCTTTTTTAAAAAAATGTAGCTACTAGATTTCTGTTGTCTGGGCATGTTAGGGTCCTAGTCCCCTTAGGACTTGGATTAGGAATTTGTAATTCTGTGGATCAGGAAATAGAAAAGCAAAATAGAAAGGAGGAAAAATACTCTGTAATGGGTTTATATTGCTACTGAGTACATCTAGAGGGAACCAGCAAAGACCTATCAATTGCTTTCACATCACACTCAGCAGCACTAGAGAATTTAAGCTACCTGCGGAATAAAGACATTGAGAGAGAAAATGTCACTACGCTTTCTTAACATTGGAAAAAGAGTAACCAGTAAACATCACTCCATAGTTTGGCAATTGCTTCTCAGGGGGTACCTGCTACAACAAGAAAATACTCCAAGTTCTTAACTCTGCTTTGGAAAACTGTCTCAGAGTTCCTCTTAGATTCAAGATGAATCCTAAATACTTTCTTTAGGTGACTGATGGAAGAATGAGACAAGGACTTAATTTTCCATAATTTCAAAAGCATTTATAGTAACTACATAAAATAAAACACATACTCTTTTATTTACACTACATGTTGATTCTTTTCATTCATTAATCACTTGCTCATCCAAAGGCCAAATAGATGCTATGACCTGAGTTACTGAATTTACAAAAAGCACTAGTCACTTTACAGAGCATGTAAACATTTACTCTATTTTTTTAATTTTTAAAATAACTAATAAAATAAAAACTGGCCTAGGTTAGGTTAACTCCTCATCACTTGGCATGTGTGTGTCCTTAGTCGCTTCTGTTGTGTCTGACTTTTTGCAACCCCTTGGACTGCAGCCCATCAGGCTCTTCTATCCATGGGATTCTCCAGGCAAGAATACGGGAGTGGGTTGTCATGCCGTCCTCCAGGGGATCCTCCCAACCCAGGGATCAAACCTGCAACTCATGTCTCCTGCATTGGCAGGTGGGTTCTTTACCTCTAGTGCCACCTGGGAAGCCCCTTCATTGCCTGGATTACCACCTTAAAATGGTTCTTTAAAGATCTATAATCTAGAATTTAAACTTTATGTCCTTAAGTAGCTATAGCTCCTATTTTAGAATGCGGAGAGAGGTGAGAAAGGATTTTGACTTAATCCCACAACTGCTGACACCTGTGGTGTCCAGTGTAGTAGTTACGAATCATATATGGCTGTGAGCATTCAAGTGAGCCTAAGGCAACTAAAGAACTGAACTTTTAATTTAACTTAATTTATTTAAAATTTAAAAACTGAAGCAATGTAAAGAATATTTTACACTTTTGTTTTGGTTAGTTAACACATATTGTTAAAATTATTATCACTATTTCTATTTACTTCTTAAAAATGTGGTTACTAGAAAAATTTAAATCACATATATAGCTTACACATATTTCTATTTTGGACAGTACAGGTTAAAATATATCTTCTATGTGGAATTCCCACCATTAATTCAAGTGTAAGGGCTCATCCTTTCTAAACTCTTCCCAATGCCCAGCCCAAAAGCTACGTTCAGATGAGATCAGATCAGATCAGTCGTTCAGTCGTGTCCGACTCTTTGCGATCCCATGAACCACAGCACACCAGGCCTCCCTATCCATCACCAACTCCCAGAGTTCACTCAGACTCATGTCCATCGAGTCAGTGATGCCATCCAGCCATCTCATCCTCTGTTGTCCCCTTCTCCTCTTGCCCCCAATCCCTCCCAGCATCAGAGTCTTTTCCAATGAGTCACCTCTTCGCATGAGGTGGCCAAAGTACTGGAGTTTCAGCTTTAGCATCAGTCCTTCCAAAGAAATCCCAGGGCTGATCTCCTTTAGAATGGACTGGTTGGATTTCCTTGCAGTTCAAGGGACTCTCAAGAGTCTTCTCCAACACCACAGTTCAAAAGCATCAATTCTTCGGTGCTCAGCCTTCTTCACAGTCCAACTCTCACATCCATACATGACCACAGGAAAAACCATAGCCTTGACTAGACGGACCTTTGTTGGCAAAGTAATGTCTCTGCTTTTGAATATGCTATCTAGGTTGGTCATAACTTTCCTTCCAAGGAGGAAGCATCTTTTAATTTCATGGCTGCAGTCACCATCTGCAGTGATTTTGGACCCCAGAAAAATAAAGTCTGACATTGTTTCCACTGTTTCCCCATCTATTTCCCATGAAGTGATGGGACCGGATGCCATGATCTTCATTTTCTGAATGTTGAGTTTTAAGCCAGCTTTTTCACTCTCCACTTTCACTTTCATCAAGAGGCTTTTGAGTTCCTCTTCACTTTCTGCCATAAGGGTGGTATTGTCTGTATATCTGAGGTTATTGATATTTCTCCCGGCAATCTTGATTCCAGCTTGTGTTTCTTCCAGTCCAGTGTTTCTCATGATGTACTCTGCATATAAGTTAAATAAGCAGGGTGACAACATACAGCCTTGACGTACTCCTTTTCCTATTTGGAACCAGTCTGTTGTTCCATGTCCAGTTCTAACTGTTGCTTCCTGACCTGCATATAGATTTCTCAAGAGGCAGATCAGGCGGTCTGGTATTCCCATCTCTTACAGAATTTTCCACAGTTTATTGTGATCCACACAGTCAAAGGCTTTGGCATAGTCAATAAAGCAGAAATAGATGTTTTTCTGGAACTCTCTTGCTTTTTCCATGATCCAGCGGATGTTGGCAATTTGATCTCTGGTTCCTCTGCCTTTTCTAAAACCACCTTGAACATCAGGAAGTTCACGGTTCACATATTGCTGAAGCTTGCCTTGGAGGATTTTGAGCATTACTTTACTAGCATGTGAGATGAGTGCAATTGTGTGGTAGTTTGAGCATTCTTTGGCATTGCCTTTCTTTGGGATTGGAATGAAAACTGACCTTTTCCAGTCCTGTGGCCACTGCTGAGTTTTCCAAATTTGCTGGCATATTGAGTGCAGCACTATCACAGCATCATCTTTCAGGATTTGGAATAGCTCAACTGGAATTCCATCACCTCCACTAGCTTTGTTCGTAGTGATGCTTTCTAAGGCCCACTTGACTTCACATTCCAGGATGTCTGGCTCTAGGTCAGTGATCACACCATCATGATTATCTGGGTCGTGAATATCTTTTTTGTATAGTTCTTCTGTGTATTCTTGTCATCTCTTCTTAATACCTTCTGCTTCTGTTAGGTCCATGCCATTTCTGTCCTTTTTCGAGCCCATCTTTGCATGAAATGTTCCTTTGGTATCTCTGATTTTCTTGAAGAGATCTCTAGTCTTTCCCATTCTGTTGTTTTCCTCTATTTCTTTGCTTTGATTGCTGAAGAACACTTTCTTATCTCTTCTTGCTATTCTTTGGAACTCTGCATTCAGATGCTTATATCTTTCCTTTTCTCCTTTGCTTTTCGCTTCTCTTCTTTTCACAGCTATTTGTAAGGCCTCCCCAGACAGCCATTTTGCTTTTTTGCATTTCTTTTCCATGGGGATTGTCTTGATCCCTGTCTCCTGTACAATGTCACGAACCTCATTCCATATTTCATCAGGCACTTTATCTATCAGATCTAGGCCCTTAAATCTATTTCTCACTTCCACTGTATAATCATTAAAGCTATGTTACTACCGTGCTTTCCACATTCACAAACCCTAACATGCATCATCTCCAAAACACCTCATCTCTGTTCACGTGTGAGCAGGTCAAGTCAAATAATGAAACTTCTGATCTAACTCACTGACGGTGAAAATACCGTTGACCTCTTTGGTGTGACAATCTGGATGCAACCAACCTTAATTGTTGATTCTATTAATAAGATGTACTGAACAATGACAGTGTTGGAGATTAAAGTGAAAAAGTCTCAGCATTAGAGGCGTTCCCAGGTTGGGAAACCCCATGTGTACACACAAATAATACAAACCCAATGTGTCTGATAAACACCTGTGTGTGGATATGTGGAGGAGACCATCCCTAAGACTCTCTAGGACCATCAGGGTAGGCATCCCTTGATGTCTCAGTGAAACCTGAATTACTGGTTTGGTGGAGAAAAATGGACTAGACATCCAAAAACAGATTCTTCTAACTCTGGCTTTGCTACGTATTAGCAATATGGCCTGTACAGTCAGTTAACTTCTTCATCCCAACTTACTGTTCTTCACTGTGTGGAAAAGATATTTTAAAAGATCTGTCCTGCTTCCCTTGTCGTTATGAAGATTCAGTGGAATCCAATACATAGAAGTGATTGGTCAATTACAAAGTGCTAGATGGATAAAAGGTTTTGACGATGATGGCAATACCAAAAGGGAGTTCACAGATGTGCAGGAGGCCAGGGAAGACTATGGAAACAGAGACCATTGTTACCTCTATGTGCAAGGCAAGGGCACAAGGGCTCCTCCACGAGACTTAAGCTGGAGCCTAAGCATCACACCAAATTACTCTTCAGACCCACCAAGCTTTGTGAATCACAGCCAGGAAATAACACAGGATGAAACAAATCTTTGGGGACTTCTTCCCAGGTGGTGCTAGTGGTCAAGAATCACCTCCCAATGCAGGAGACATAAGAGACTCGTGTTCGGTCTCTGGGTGGGGAAGATCCCCTGGAAAAGGGAATGGCGACCCACTCCAGTATTCTTGCCTGAAGAATTCCATGGACAGAGGAGCCTGGCGGGCTACAGTCCATGGGGTCACAAAGAATCAGATACAAATGAGCAACTAACACACTTTTTCCAAAACATTCCTTTTGGAGGTGAACTGTTACATTCTTGGTGAATTTGTCTGAAATGCTGAAGAAGACTGGATTGGTCATGAAACTGGCAACCATCACAGATGCTGGAGCAAGTACAGCTCTCAGCAATTAGAATTTTTGCAAGTGTGCAACCTGTGATTCCAATGTAAGTATTTTTAGATACTGCAGCATGTTTCCCATAGCTCAGTTGGTAAAGAATCCACCTGCAATGCAGGAGACCCTGGTTTAATTCCTGGGATGGGAAGATCGCTGAAGAAGGGATAGGCTACCCACTCCAGTATTCTTGGGCTTCCCTTGTGGCTCAGCTAGTAAAGAATCTGCCTGCAATATGAGAGACCTGGGTTCGATCCCTGAGCTGGGAAGATCCCCTGAAGAAGGGAAAGGCTACCCACTCCAGTATTCTGGCCTGGAGAATTCCATGGACTATAGTCCATGGGGTCACAAAGAGTCGGACACGACTGAGCCACTTTCACTTTCCGCTAAGGCTAGGGGTATCATGATATTCTCAAAATCAAATTGATTTTTTTAAAATTTCATCAAAATGTGTATAGTATTCTAATATTTTCCGTGAGGTACAATTAATTCTGTTCCCCCAACAAAACAAAAACAAACTCCTGCAACTCTTAAGAGAATAATTCTCATACGATTATAAACTCATTTAAAAATTTAGACCTCAACACTCATACCTTAAATTATATGTGCTCAAGTTTTAAAACAAGTAGTTTCTCATATTTTACTCATGGGGATCTAAACTATTTTCTGGCAACATGGTTAATGTTTTCTGTATTTTTTTCTTATTTTGCTTTGATTCTCACTGGTTTAATTTGGTTGTTATCACCCAATATTAATTTTTAAAAATAGTTTTATCAGCTTTTTAAGGATAAATTCAAAGAAAGTTTAATACCAATTTGGAAATTGAAGTACATTTTAGTGATTACCAAAGTTACAACAAAGTTAAAAGCTAGATAGAAATTAGATTTGAAAAGTTGTTAAAACATTCGTCTCTGTCACCATAACTACACCATGTGAATTATTTGAAACTAATTCATAGGACATTTCTTCCATTTAGCAATAAAGATATTACTCTGTAAATCAGGTTCCCACAATTCAATGTGATATTTAGGTAGGAATTTGATTAAGACCTATGAATTTCAAACACATGGCCAATCTTCAATTTTCGCATTCAAATATAAAGATAGCATAATTGCAAAGGATACATACAGGAACAGTCTATTACTACAACCATGACTAAAGTATTAATTTCTTAATCATCTTAAAAAATTTAAAGAATGACAAGGAAAACACTGTAACTTTAGCC
Organism: Bos javanicus; assembly: GCF_032452875.1. Lineage (NCBI taxonomy): Eukaryota > Metazoa > Chordata > Mammalia > Artiodactyla > Bovidae > Bos > Bos javanicus. Next base: position 95,471,124 of record NC_083869.1, read on the forward strand.
ACAAACAACATGTTCCAAGCTTAACTGACATGAAAAGTATCACCAAGCCACTGTAAGAGTAACAGTATCTCTAATACAAGACCGTGCCCTTCAGAAGCAAACCAATTTAGAACAGGACCCATTCCCCCCAAAGATCCAGTATGTTTCAAAGGCTGGGAACTCAGGTGTAAAACTTCAAGTGAAAATCAGCAGGAATTTATTCTTGCATGGAGAGAAGTAGTAAGACAAAGAGTAACTGTGGAGCACAGAGCTTTGAAGGAGAGTAGACCTGATATTGAGGAGGATTTGGGGGAGCCTGAGGACAGTGGGAGAGGATTGTGTATCTGGGATTCATGGCAAAAATAGATATATGGAGGTCCAGTACCGGTGTGTAGGGAGGGGAGGCTAAAACACATCTGACCAGATCCCAGACACATGGCAGTCATCAACTGGTAGATATCACATTAGTTGATGATGCCCAGTCTACTGTCTTAGAATAACTGTAATTTTTTTTTATTCCTAATGAAAAATTGGATAATATAAGCTCAAAACACTTACTATTAGAATACAGAATTAATTTCCTGCTACACAGGTGGTATACATGAAAAGAGAGGAACCAATGGTATAGAAAACCCGTAAAAGTGGATAATCCAAAAACCATGTTAGATCTGACTTTGGTAGTTATCTAATGACTAGTGTCAGCATCTTGAATTTGTTCTGATTAAGCTAATGCAATCATTAATTGTTATTCCCTAATGTAGACGGTAGAGATGGTAGAGAAGTGGCCTAAGCAAATCAATATTTGATAAGGTAATTTGCCTTAAATCAATAAATAAAAAGGTAACTTTATCAATCCTCAAAAAGCCCAAATTTGATCATTTACATACAGGTGATGGAGATATGGGCCCTCCCCTGGACCAGTTACCATTCAAGTTGAACAGATATGAATCCAATTCCCTAGAGATTTTGAGTCAAGATTTAAAACATCAGTTTGTCTATATAACTTAACTCTCTTCCAAGATTAACCCCAGGTTGTTTTTTTTTTTCCCCAGAGACTGAATTTTCCCACTAAATAAGGCATCCCAAATATAGACCTTATCCAGGTATGAAGTTTAAGAAAAGACTAACACAAAAGGAAAATATTAGTTTCTTATTTTGACAACTGATAACCTAAACAAGATGCTCTTCAAATACCACTGCCTGGATTTAACAAGAAATGTCCACAAAACCATCTTACTTCTTTTTCTACCCTCATCTATCCACTACTCTTTCCACAAACCCCTCACTCTCCAACATCCCTAAGCAGCCCTCCCCAGCCCATCCTGCTTACTGGGATGTCATCTACTCAGGATGTGTCTTCCACACATCACCCCAGCCCAAGCATTTCTTCCCCTCAGAAACCTATAGCTTTATCTAAGCTTTCATTCTCTGGCAACTTTTTGCTATTTCCTGTAGATATTTACCCTTTTATGCCTTGATCATTTGCCCTACTTTTCCCTACCCACATTACATGGAAATTGCTTTTAAAGCAGGGAAATCCTACACCTCCAACTCAATAAATTCAACTGAGTATCCAATGTGTGTCTGGGTACAGGGCTGGATGCTTTCTCACTTGCTTCTTCGTCATCACCCCCTGTCCAGCACCAGCTCAGGCACATTATATGCACTCAGTATGAGACCTGTTAATGAATGGGTCAGTGATCAATCAGAAATCAACAGTAACATACTGTCTTCCAGATGAACAAACCCTAACATGCATTGTTTCCGACACACCTCATCTCTGTTTGCAGGTGAGCAGGCAAAGTTAAATAGCAAGACTTCTGGTCTAACTCACTGATGGTGAAAAATACCATTGGCCTCTTCAGCGTGACAACATGGATCTAACCAATATTAAGTCTTGATTTTAATATGCACTGAGCAATGAAAGTGCTGGAGATTAAAGCAGCAAGGGCCCCTATGTCAGAGGAGTTCCCAGGTGGGGAAGCCCTACCAGTGCACACAAATGATACAAGGTCCGCTGTGTCTGATCAGTGCATGGATGTGTGGAAAAGGCCATCCCCAAGACTCTGCAGAACCATCGGGGAAGGCTTCCCAGAGAAGAGACGTCTCACTCAAACTTGAAGGGTGTCAGGGACAAAGGCAGTGGACATTTCAGGGAGCAGGAACACGAGATGCAAAGGGCCAGAGATGAGGAACAGGGGGTTGTCACAGCTGAGGTGAAGGATGAGGATATGAAGAATCGCAAGAATGGCCTGGAACGGTGGTAAGAACCACACCCTGCGGGGCCTTGATGACACATTCCCACCCCCTCTCAGGAGGCTGACTGCCTTGAGGACAGAGCCCATGTCTTTACATAGCCGGATCCTCAGAGCTTCATCTAATGTGTGGCACAAGGACCTCACAAAGCACCTTCTTGGGCAAGTGATTCTATGCCAGCTCTGATAGAGGTGGGCACCCCTTCCTCTCTGCTCCTGTAACTTCTTTTAGAAGAGTCTTATCTTACTACTTGAGTGATTTGTTTACATGCTGTAGCTTCACAGATTGGTCTCTTCAAGGGCAGAGGCTGGGTTTATTCACCTTACTATTTCCAAGACTTAGAATACTGGAGACATTCCACACACTCTTGATGAATTTGATTGAACAAACATGCATTCTATGACTAGTCCTTATTCAAACCTTCCTTCAAAACTCTGTAACCTAGATCCTCCTACACTCTCTTTCTGTTGCTCTGTAGTAGGAATTAGGAAGAAAACACAATGATTGAAGCTACCCATGGAGTCTATATTAACACACACACACATACACACACAACCACCTCCCCTCAAATCTGCAAACAATTCAGCACAAACATATTGACACCCACATATGTAAAAACACCCCCACACAATCTGTCAGCCTATATACCCCTAACCTCAAACAGTCTTAATTTTGTCTGTGCTAAACCCATAGCTACAAAATACTTTTCATTCTCCTACTACATTTTCATCCTGGGACGAAAATGTCAATGCAATGTGACTTTATACTTTGGAAGGGAAAAAATGTGCAAGAATATTAAGATGAGGTTAATTTGACCCTACAGGCTTACTATCTCAAAGTTATTCATTTCCCAGTCACTTCATATTATGCCAATAATGCAATATTCTCATAAAATGCAAAATGTAAATTAAATTTCCATTCAGAACTTCTGGCATGTCACAGGAACCTAGTTTCCTGCAGTTATTTGGATTGTGCAATGTGCTACAAACTAAAATGCACTAGGGTTTTTTTTCTTACCCTATTAAACGTTTAGGATTTCTGAACCCAAGTGACTCATGCTTAAATGTCTTTAAAAGAGACTATTCTTAAGACTAAGGGCAGAGGAGCAACAGCCAGTTGTCCATCTATATACATTCTCCCCTTTTTTATCATAAGAGACTCCCCAGATTTTAGCTGGGCTCCTTGCCACCTACAATGAGGATTCCATTTCCCAACTTCTTTGCAGTTGCATGTCAACATATAACTAAGTTCTGGCCAGTGAGATGAGAGTGGAAGTGAAAAGCGCCACTCCATGCTGTACTTTAAACGTTGGGACATCCTTTCCCCTTCCCACTTTCCAAATAGTTGCATGAAAACTAGATGCCTGGAAAGCAGGCCTGGGAATAGCCATCTTGAACTGCATGGATATCGGCTATTTCTTAAGGGCAGAAACCCCAGGGATGGGAACCAACAGGACAGAAGGAGTCTGGGCTTTTGACTGCTTCTCAGAAAACACCTGTCTGGGAGCCTGGACTCTTATATGAAAGAGAAAAAAAATCTTCCATCTTCTTTAAATCTCTGTTAGCTTGGGTCTCTATCACAAATAGCTTCATTTATGTTCTTATTAATTCAAAGGGTAACAAACCAATGAATGAAAATGATACATGCCCAAATGGAAAACCCGCAGTACAAACTTTATTTTACATCTCAAAATTTTTTAAATTCAGAAAGGTTGCCACAACTTCTGAAAATGGAGTATCACGCTTGCAAGTACAGTTTAGCGTAAATACACACACAACACACTCACACTCACATACATGACTTGCAGTCAGGAGACCTGGGTTCTAACCTGACTCTTCCTACTTACTATTTTAGAAAGTTACATACTCTCACTTTCTTCCTCTGTCAAATGGGGCTAACTTCTTCGATTTTGGCCTCACAGGATTACTATGAAGTCTAAGACAGATGACATCCGGGCAAGTGCTTTGTATACTATAAAACACCATGTAAACAAAGTTATTGGAGAAGGCAATGGCACCCCACTCCAGTAGTCTTGCCTGGAAAATCCCATGGGCGGAGGAGCCTGGTAGGCTACAGTCCATGGGGTTGCTAAGAGTTGGACATGACTGAGTGACTTCACTCTCACTTTTCACTTTGATGCATTGGAGAAGGAAATGGCAACCCACTCCAGTGTTCTTGCCTGGAGAATCCCAGGGATGGGGGAGCCTGGTGGGCTGCCGTCTATGGGGTCGCACAGAGTCAGACACGACTGAAGTGACTTAGCAGTAGCAGCAAACAAAGTTATTATTAAAATATTCCCAAATAAACTTCCTTCTTTATGCATGGTGGCTCATACCAATGCTGAGTGCCCAGACATACCATCCTGGTAAGTAAAAGGCCTGCAATCACCTGTTTCTACCTAAGATGGTCAGAGGTCAGTGTTACAGTATTACGAGCAGACCACCTCCTAGGGCTAGTCTTTCATTTAATGATCAGAGATATCACCCTAAGCCCCCACTTCTCAACTGGTACTGTGTCATTGATTAGAAAGACAAAGTGTTCGGACTAAAGAGCAAAAGTTTTTTAATAGAAAAATAGTCATAGTCCATATACCACTAATACATGGTATATATTTCACCATGTCTCACATCTCATCCACTGAAATATGTTTGACTTTTTCTACTGGATACACGGATGGCAGAATCAAACCCTGATGAGATGTCTCTATTTCCCTTCCTCACACACACACACACACACACACACATATATATAGTAGGGAACCAAGTGAGAGAGAAAAACACAAAACATTTGTAGATACAGACAATAAATGTATCTTCCCTGAGCAAACATCTTGAATGATCATCCTGAGCCAAGACTTGTGGCCCAATTCTATCAATCCTCAATCGATAATGATGGTTTATAAACCCTGGGGAAACAGGCTATTGGCTAATATTTACTGAGCACTCATTATGTGTTGTCACTTCAAGGCACCAAGGGCTATTCTCTACTTTAATCCTCTCGACAGCCCTATGAGATACAGGCCATTATCCTCCCCCATTTTATAGCTGAGAAACTGAGAGTCCAAGAAATTCAGCCCAAGTTCACCTGGGTTCACTTTCAGCTTGAAAGTGGCACAGATTTAAACCCAGGCAATCTCACCTTCAGAGTCCACATGGTATCTTCTATCTCACTCTGCCTCTTATTTAAATGTCAACAATAAAAATAAATGTTCATATTCCTTTTGGAAATATTTTCTGATAAAATAAATCTTTCAACTGAAAGAATGTCACAAATCTTTAGAGGCACCCACACAATAGCTGTTCTAACTATTTTAAAATGAATAAATGAAGGAATATTATCTATTGAAACTAGAAGCCAGAGATGTGAACCACCCCTTTTCGCTCCTGTCAGGTCCCATGGTCTCATCTTTAGCTCATATAATGCTACTACTCACTGCAGGACCTCTGTGTGGGGTAGGCAGTCAAAGTTGATACCACATATCAACTGTACCAGTGGTTTTCCATTTCATTCCCTTCACTTTCCCAAAAAAGAATCAGTTTAGCCCTAGATAAACCAAAATGGAAACCCCCAAGGCCAATGACAAAGGAGGACTTCATTCTTAACCCATACCTCTGACTTTCTGAAGGCCCTGCAGGTTCAAAAGTAGCTTGAAGAAGGCTCCATATTGGGCTAGTTCCTCAAACTCTTACCTTCTGGCATATCTCCCACATCTAGCCTAGAAAGCCAAAGACAGGTATGTGGAGTGTGAGTCCAGCAGGGAGAGAGCGACACAACGGGGAGAGAGAATCAGGCAGCGGCCAGACCACTTGGTCCAATTTGGAAGCCATTTATCCCATCTGGCTCACATTTGAAATGTGAGCAATATGAATAAAGATCGCTCTAAATGTAATATACATGCTGGATCTCAAAGACTTATTATGGAAAGAAATGTAAAGTGTTCATTAATAAATGTTAATATTGATGACGTGGAAATTAAAGTCTACTACTAAAATTAATTAGTATAGTTAATTACTTTTTAAATAAAGTACACGTGGCTTATATTACATATTTCTATCAGTGATCTCATACACCACGTTTAAGAATCTGGACAGGATCCTAAAAACAATGGCAGCCACTGTGAGCTGTTAAGCAGAGGCATAGAGCACAATCAGATTTGAATCTTTAAAATATCACCCTGGCTACAAAATGGAGAAGGGGCTGCAGAGGGAAATGAGATGATGAAAGAGACACTCTTGGATGCTCTACAACCATCTGGGAGAAAGAAGATGGTGGCTGGAACATGGATGGCACTACTCCTAGCAGCAGAGAGGCAGAGAGCTGAACACATAAAAAACATAGTTAGAAAATAGTGCCAACAAGCTATAGAAAACTACTGAATAAGGGGGAAACAAAAGGTTGTGTACAGGGATGCTTCCCAAGGCTCTGCTATGAATAGAGTGGCTGGGCCATTTGGTGCCACCCTCTAGCAATTATACATCCAAGAAAAAACGGCCCATCCAGTCATCCCAGGGCCTCAGCGCTGTGTCTGCATGAAGCTTCCTCTGCAGGAGGCATGAATCATGGATGCTCTGAGTACTTGGGAACTAGCGCATGCTGTTCCAAAGTGCTTTCCTTCTGAAGAGCTCCCAGAAGAAGTAACTCAAGATTCTGCCAAGACGAGAATCACTTGGGAAAGCTGTAGGAAATGATGATAATTGCTGCTAAGATCAGGAAATGGGCTGAATGCAGAGCAAATGGGATGGACTGCAGTGGAGGTGGGGGTGGGGGGAGTGGCCGTTTGTTCCTATGCCCCTTCCTGGCTTCTTTCCTAGAAAACCCTGCAGAATATTGCAGGAGAATGGGCTCTGGAGTCAGCCTCTGACTCAGAAGTCAGCTCAGCCCCTCACTAGTTGGGTACCCCTGGGCTTTCCCAGGCTTCTGTTTTTCATCCCTTGGATGGGAAAATCACCACCCACCCTGGGAAGGTTCAGGGTGATTTGATTTTGCACAGGAGTGCCCCAAACTGGGGCTGGGACCTTCCCTCTTTTCTCCTCTCCTCCATCCCACTCAACACCCGCCATCCCCAGACCTGTCTTCACCTCTCACAGATGAAAGCACGATACCATCTCAAGAAAAGCTCAAGAAAAACTGGGCTGGGTGTTTTGGCATTAATCTCCCAGAGCACCCAGCACAGAGCCAGGCTGCCAGGACACGTGAGGGACACTCCTCTCAGAGCAAGCATTAGCGTGAATAATTAAGGCAAAGCTCTGCTTATCAAAATAAATGAACAAAGGATGCCTCTGACATAGCAGCCACGTTTTTTTTGGTTGTTTTAAAAGACCATTTTTTCTCAGTTACTGCTCCTTCCAGTTTGATCATCTTCAGAGTCCTCCCTATCAATTTGGGTGAATTAGCAAGCTTCTCCTCCATACAGAGCTGCAGCCATAAATCACCGATATGAGTATGTGTAAAATTATATAGCATGGGGCCCAGTGTAATAATAAACACATTTATATTTTATAACTGCTGTTTTCTCCACGCTCGAACCAGTTCACTGCTTGGGCCCCAGGGGCCGGGAGGCACCAGTGTCTTTCCCACTACACACACCTCCCCGTGCCCTGTGGGAAGTGTTCCGGCTTTGTGTGCTGGTCTCAGATCCACAATCTGCCAAATGCCAGCCGGCTCCTCTTTGTGCCGCAGGGGGGAAAGGAATCAGACCCGTTCCTGGCCCTGTGTGTGCAGCACAGCGGAGACACAAATGAGCAGGTGACCTTTCAAACCGTGTCAAAACGGGCCCTTGACCCAGAGACCTCAAAACTTCAGTGGTTTCACTGTCTAAATCAGCCAAGTGAAAAGACCCATGTTTGCACAATATGATTGTGTTTACACAAAGGTTTAACGCCTCAATAGAGCAAAAGCTGTTCAGTTAATTTTAATTATTGCTTTATTCTTCTCACAACAGATTTAGAAAAAAAAAATGTTTAACAGTGAGCTCGTTGTAATTGATCCTGCAAACTTGGTGGCTATGGTTCTTCTAACTCGTGCAATGACAGCAAGTGGGAAGGATGCATGAAAGGTTTTCCTCAGTTGAAAGGATTATTTCCAGTCCCTGTCACTGCTTATTTAACATTCTTTGGGGAGAATATGGACACCAAGGAAAATCACAAAAAAAATTCAAGATCTGACTGTGGGGGAGTGGAAAAACACACATGGGTTAGAAAGCATTCTAATGCTTAGCAGCAAATTCTAAGTAAGCAAGAAACGCATATTAAGTGAGGATGAGGGCCCTGCCAGTTCTAATGATTTATTAGGTTAACTCTTTGGCAGGTAGAATAAATAGAAAGGGGAAGTAAATCTGAAAATATAAAGATGCACAGGAACCCAGTATCAGACAAAGGAAAATCCACTGGCAAACAATCTGCTAAAAGCAGAGCCCTCCGGGGTCACGTGTGCTGTTCCCTCCACCTTCCAGGAATTTGTCTTTCAGTGTTGAAACCATTTCATTCTTCAGATCTCAGAAGACAATGCAAGTGCCTGTCACTCGGAGGTTCCTGCAGATCCTTAAGGCAGAATGCTAGAAAGCAGCTATTCTTCTCCACCACATGCTCTCCTGAATACAGAGGGAAGATCGTTGCACACCGCAGCAGAATCTTCACCTGCGTTGGGATCTCTGCTAACTAGGGGATTTCTAATTTCTGTATCGATCCCATGTTTTTCTCCTTAAGATATTTTACACATCCATAAACATCCTCCAAAAAGTGTGGCCAAAAAAAAATAGATAAACAGAATTATTTTTAACTCCACGAGGATCATACAAATAAAAATGAGAGCACAAATTATTTGTTCAAACTCCCCAAAGCCCTGGTACGCCTAAGACAGCAACGTGCAACCTACACACCAAGGTCTATCCATCCATAGCCTCTCCCACCTCTTCTCTAAGGCACCTCCACTTGGATTTTCCAGTTTAGTAAGGAAAGAGGACTGCTAAGGTGCATTCTTTTAAGGGATTGGAGAGAAGTTCCTATTTATGATTTATTTCTCTCCTCAACTTTTCTTAAATATGTAAGTGTATTAGTACTGGGCTATCATCTCGAGAATCAATGCCTTGCATTTGTTGGGTTCTTCAAAACTAGCTTTATTTCTTAAAATAGAAAAAAAAAAAACACCCAAAAACCAAGATCAAAGATCGTTAAGTTCAATCAAGACCAAATATAGGACTAGATGAGACAATCATTCAGTTTTCTTAACTATTCTAACTTTGTCATATTGGATCCAAGATAACAACTCATCTCTCATATGTGTGAGACAAGAAGGATGGTAAGTATTAGGCCATTTACTTTACTAAACAACTAAACTCATTTATATTCTGTCTGAATTTAGTCCCTTCCCTCTAGCCCCACAAAAACACCTGATTTCCAAAGGACAAATAGAATGGGGTATGCACTAGGCTTCATCACAAGAAATCTTTGAAAAATCATTCTCAGAGCCACAGTTTCCTCATCTATAAAATGGGAATGAGAACACCTCACAGGTGAATGAGGGTTAAACAAAAAGAGGTAAGTGAAAGCACTTGGTGAGCTGCGACGATCAGTGTGATATCTTCCTGCTCACTTCCTTGGATAAAGCAATCAAGCGCAGGCAACCATTCCCAGGCTTGGTACCCACCTGCCTTCATCATTTCCAATCTGAGTAGGAATGTCTCAGCCTACCCTTTCTTTAGCACATCTGCTCTGGGGAGCTGACTAAATAACCACTGCCTCTTCAGGTCATCAAGATAAATCTTACTAATTCCCTACTGAACCTAAAACTAAGGTCCGATAACAACTGTGATCCAAAACATGGCACTCACCATGACCCCAGGCTAGCTCACTAATCGCAGTCCCTCCAAGTGGCAAGGGATAAGCTAATCTGTGTGAAAGACACAGATGTCACGTCCTCCCTACAGCCACATTCACATGTATGAGAGGAATAATGTCAGCAGTATTATCTCCAAACAGCAAGGACAATGCCACACAATTATAATAGCATATTGTCCATTGTATCTGGGGATGACACGTCTGACAATGTTATTTTCTATGCATGTGAATGCAGCTGAAAGGGCCAATGCATAATTCACATCTCCTGACAAAATGCAAGCCTGAAGTATGTGTCCATTAGATAATGCCACTTAAAATCCTTTTACCTCAGGTAGCACCTTTCTCCCTGAGAACTCAAAATGCCTCCCGGTACTTTCCTCACGGTACTGGTGTGAACCCGACAGGAAACGATAGGAAATGCACTGAGAGAGCACACATCAATTTTTCCCAGTAAAATTCTGGTCTACTTTCTGACTAAAAATATTTATTCTCAGCCTTATTTCTGCCCTAACAATCAACTTTCTCTCTGACAATAAGGAAGCAATTGTTACAATTGGGCGAGACTGCTGTACATGAGAGGACGGGTAGAGAAGGATCGTTAGTGCCTGGTCAGATGGACCCATTTCCTGGCTAAAAGCCTCTCTTTCATCTACCCGCCTGGCAGCCCATGTGATTTAAACCCCTGCCTCAGCAAAATCTCAAATTATTACAGGTCAGAAGCCTTCAGCAAGAAGGGAGGGGGTGTTGCCTGTGAACAGCTACAATAATGAATGTTAATTCAAGGAAGTTAAGCATTGGGTAGAGGTGGAGAGACTTTCCTCATATTGTAAGGGGAGCAGGGGGACAGCCCATCTTCTAAGACCCAAAAGAAATAATTATACAATAGTCATATTTCGTTGATTTTTAAAAGAGCACAAAAGGGAGACTGACAGACCAGTGGTCGGGGCTTCACCTTCCAATGCAGGGGGTGCAAATTTGATCGCTGGTTGGGGAGCTAAGATCACACATGCCTCTCGGCCGAAAAACCAAAAACACAAAACAGAAGCAATATTTTAACAAATTCAATCAAGACTTTAAAAAAATGGTCCACATCCAAAAATAAAAAATAAAAAAAAGCACAAAAGGGAAGGCAAGACCTGGTCAGTAACCTTAAAAGGATGAAGAAATATTTTGCAAGTGGTGCAGAGGAGCCCAAAGAGAAGAAGCGAAAGCCAGCTAAAGTTGCGTGAGGCCAGGGTTTCTCAATCTCGGCCCTGCAGACACTTGGGGCCCAGCGAGGGTCTGCTGTGGAAGCTGTCCTGGGCACTGAATTGCACTGTGTAGTGGACTGACCAGCGTCCCTGCCCTCCACCTCCCAGAAGCCTGTAGCAACCACCTCCTCCTCAAAGATGTGAAAATCCAAAGTATCTCCAGACATCATCCAATGTCCCCAGGGGGGAAATGGGCCCAAGTTGAGAATCACAACATTAGGCAACTAATGATCTCATATTTGGGGCTAGTGGCTGGGCTGACAGGTTTGCTCTCACACATACGGCCGGCCTCTCACCACTGAGTTGCCTACGTGCTCAGTTGTGTCTGACTCTTTGAGACCCCTTGGGCTGTAGCCCACCAGGCTCAGGCCAAGACTACTGGAGTGGGTTGCCATTTTCTACTTCAGGGGATCTTCCCGACCCAGGGATGGAACCTGCCTCTCTTGTGTCTCCTTCATTGTGGGCAGATCCTTTACCACACTGCACCACCTTGGAAGCAAACCACTGAAGAGACGGTCCCAATATCCACCCTTGAACAGTCATGGGACTTTCATGTTCCTGCCGGAACCTCATTAACTTCTCAAGTTCATGGAGGGTTAGGGAAGGCCGGCCAAGTGGATCAGCTCCTGTGGTGAGGATGCAGCCATGTGAGGCAGTGGGCACCGGGTGTCCAGCTGAAGGGTGGAGCGGGGCTGACACTAGCTCTGCCACCCAAGTACAGGTTGCACCTGCTCCACAGAAGGGCACCTTTTTCTGATTCACACAAAAGCAAGATCTGGGACAGCAGCAGCCCTGCAGGGTGGCTAGCAGCCATCGGATTCCTCTTCTCCAGGTCTGTCAACTGATGCACCTCATACAGGAAGTAATACTGTTATGCAGATGAGAATTAGCAAAGCCGGGGTGTTTTGTGATTGAGGAGAATGCAAAGTTTGAAATAGCTTTGTGGAATATCTCCTTCCCTCAACCCCCGAAGCATGCTTATGTGTATTGGTGTGTGTGTGTGTGTGTGTGTGTGTGTGTGTGTGTGTGCGCGCTACGCCGCTTTAGTCATGTCCAATTCTGTGTGACCTCATGGACTGCAGCCCTCCAGGCTCCTCTGTTTATAGGATTCTTCAGGTAAGAATACTGGAGTGGGTTGCCATGCCCTCCTCCAGGGATCCTCCTGACCTACGGATCGAACCTGCATCTCCTATATCTGCTGCACTGGAGGTGGATTCTTTACCCGCTGAGCCGTGGGGGAAGCCCTAAGAACTATAAACACTGCACTCTTCTCTCCATCATCCTTGTGTGAGGCCTTCTACCTATTTTAAGGATAATTTGAGCAGAAATGATTCTATAGAGTCTGGTCTGATCTACTAGTGACAGGGTTGCTGCTCAGAATAGAGCTTCTCCTGCTTCACTTTCAACAGTGGAGGGTAGATCTCATTAGTATGGGAAGCCAGTACCAGCCATTAGCGCCAAGTAAGAGTTGCCTTTGCTAACTATTTCTGTGCACAGTCACACAACATGCTCTGAGTTTTCTCAATAAAACAGCTCCTTCCCAGGGGGACAAAGTTGCCTCTTCAAGGGACCTCAATTTACATACACTTTCTCAACCATTTAAAGTGAAACCTCCTTGAAGCGTCACTTCACTTCTGAAGAATCTTCCTTCCCACACTTCCAGGGAGAATTTCAATAATGATGAAATAGAAACCTCTACTTAGACAGGAAATGCAATGATATGGAAAGTAATTACACTTAAAAAAAAAAATCACAAAACTGACTCTAGGTTTACTTTTCACCACATTTGTTCATTTCCTATAAGGAAAGACAAATAAGGTATGCAAACATATTTATTTCTATGTCGATGTAATGTATCAGCAAAAAGCACTTAGGACATGTGCTGCACACATCAGACGAATGATATCCATAATGGAAAGTCATGGGTCTAGAAGCTTCTCTCCACTCCTTCTTCATGAATAAAACAGTTGGGAAAATCCCATAGTTGCTTTTAGTCCATTTGATTTCTTACTTTATACTCTGTGTGATACCAAGAATGGCTATAAAAAATGTGGTCCATTTAAGAGATAAAGCGGCACTCTCCCTAAGATGTTAAAGATGCTGCTTTGTTACTAAGTTAGGAAAGTTCATGTTTGCACAAATTCTATTAGTGCCCATATCAACTATAGATGTGTAATGACTTGCCAGTTCTTTCTTAAGAAGATCAAATCCATCATTGAAGTAATAAGTCTTCAAATGTCTTGTTTTAAACGATATTCAAAAGGTAAGCAGAAGAAAGACTTCAAGATTCTAATGTGTTTTCACAGCAAAAGGATTTAGTTGAGAAAGCAGGCTGAGGGGACGCAGGTGCCAGACACTGTGTAGAATTTGCACTTATGCTCCATTAATTGCCAGCATATCTTCCTTTCCCTTTTTCCTCCCTTCCCCCCATTAAATCCCTTTGGAAAACAGCAGAGCAGCAGGCCCAGACTGGTACCCAGCAGCAACACCAGGAGCAGAAGTAGCCAATTAGCCTCCAGAATACAAAGAGGGAGAAAAAAAATTGATGCAGTTACCTAGCAACCAGAAGGAGCAGAAACAGCTGTGTAGCAGGCCCAGGCTGGTACCCAGGCAGAAAAAGGATAGCCAATTAGCACACTGTATTTAATGCTGATGTGGTTTCCTAGTAACAGGCTGTACAAGTCTGTTGCATTTTCTCCCTCCTTTCCTCACATTTTCCTCAATCATGCACAGTATTACTATTTGCCCTAATTACTGTTTCTCCACTGCTTCAAGCAGCCATTATTTTGTCCCCAGAGAAATTGGAAGAACTCAGAAAAAAATCTTCTGTAATGACAGTATTTAGTTTCAAATTCAGATTAGCTGAAGGCTTGAGACACTAAACAACAACAACAAAGAACGGAAAAAACAAAAAAGCCAGCAAATAGCCTTCTGCCTAAATTCTTAAGTAACCCATGGCACCTTTTCTTCATGCTAATATCTACACGTGAGTGAAGCAAAAAACACTTAATAATGCATACCGTCATTCTGCTACACACCACATTTTCGAAGAGGCTGAATCCTCTGTGTACTTGAATTTATTCATATTGATTTTCTGACACTCTCTCCTGAGCATGAGGAACATAAAATGTCTTATTACCTGTATCAGAGAAGGGAGATGTATCTTTTGTTGCTCTTTTTAAAATACCGATACTGGATTCAATAAGCTCATGACCAATTGAGAATTCGACATGAGGAATCATTCTTTCCTTGCTACAACAGAAGTGGAGTACAGATGAAGAGTGTGTATACTGCAGTAAGGGGATTCAAACACCATGTGTAGGTTCATAATCACACTAATGAATTCCAGTGAGGTGATGTTAAACCACACAAACATACAAAATTAAGACAGAAAATGTTTAAACATGCCTTCTGCACCAGTATTCTAAAATATTTTCTACTGCATGCTGCGCCTCTTATAAACTAGGACATGCAGTGGCATCAACCATTTTCCTGGGTTTTAGTCATCAGGGCACAGTTTATGTAAGTCTACATCTTATTTAAGGCCTCCATTAGACTCCTAGAACCTCTCTCACGTAACGGTGTCTTCTTAGAACCAGCTATTATCCTCCTTACAAAATTATCCTGTTCTGAACACTGCAAAGGCTCCAGAAGAAGATGTTAGACACTGTAACACACTTAACCGGGCAATGCTCTCCCATGAAGGAAAAGAACCTTCCCCACTGAGGACAGTGTTTGGCTTCCTGCCCACCACCAAAGGATTGATGGCTTTTGTCAGCTCTAGCTCACTAGTGAAATGGTTCAAACTATTCTATCCCAATAAATTTGGGATTTAAAAAAATTTTACCTTGTTTGACAACAGTGCACAATGCTGAACTCCATAAATTAAATGTCAAACCTGTTCCTAAAACAGGGCATTTTCACTTTACTGAATTCCATAAATTAAATGTCAATTACAGTAACGGAGAGAAGATACACTCTAAAGACAGAAACAACAAAAGAAGCTTAAAGTATATGTCTGCTGAAACCAGATGAGTGACGTACAGAAAATGAATTTTAAATTATAAGTTCTATTTATTTTGCAAATAAAATAAAAGGAATCTAACCTGAATGCAGATAACTTTTGAAGGGAAGAGAGGAAAAGACCCAGGGCTCAAAAAGGAAGAAAGTCTGCCAAGCAGGCCTGGTTTAAGACAAAGCTGGACCTAGGCTCCATAAGGAACTAGTAATGGGGTGCCCTAGTCTTCTACCTGTAAAATCTTATTGGGTCCAATCCTGCATCTGTGCCCAACTCACCTACCTCAATAAGCATAGATGGTAAAGGAGGAGACAAAGCAAAGACCAAGGAAAGCGTATTCTCTCTGCAGACACCCTTAAATAATTTAAATGGGCTGACCTCCATTATATAAGCGAGGCAGGTCCTTACACTGGCAACCAAATGTGGGGACACTGCAGAAATGGGCAGTGACTGTCACTGGTGACCCAAATAGCCAGCACACTAAAAAGCCACTACCCTTTTGATTATTTTGAATGGTCTTGCTTCTATTAACATTCAATATATTATTTTTTCAAATGGCTGAAAATAGCTTACTCCTAGAAAATGCAGAAAATCTGGTAGCAGGGGGAAGGGAACGAGTGGGAAGTGGAGAATGCTGCTCCAGCTTCTAACAGCTCCCCCCATCTTGTCTGCCTACTTGCCTGCAGATTCCTGAAATTCCATGAAGAGGCTCCTAGAATTGAAGAATAAAAAAGTAGTAAAAGATTTCTTATTCTTATTTTATAAACTACTGGTTAATGGATATGTAATCTATCAATTAATAGTGCACCAAATACTTTCTGATGTAAAGGAGGGTGTTGCTGCTCTCAGTCGTGTCCCACTCCTTGTGACCTTGTGGACTGTAGCCCACTGGGCTCCTCTGTCCATGGGATTTTCCAGGCAAGAATACTGGAGTGAGTTGTCATTTCCTCCTCCAGGGGATCTTCCCAACCCAGGGATTGAACCCTTGTCTCTTGAGTCTCCTGCATTGGCCAAAGGGATTCTTTATCACTGAGCCTCCTGGGAAGCCCGAAAGAGGTCAAAGCAGGCCAAAAAGGCAGGAAGTGACCCAGTATAGGAAAGCATCAAGTATAAGATTCTTGGGTGGGCCATGAAGAAGGAAGGAACTAAAATTTTTATCAAACAGGTTTGCCCAAGGCCAGCGAGTTCACCTCCATTAGTGTGGGAAAAACTGAAACTGCCTTGTTGGAAATGGCCAGACCTTCTTCATATGGTACCTGAGGAGTCTGGCTTTGAGTCCCACTATACATATAATGCTGTACATATGCTGTACATATAATATACATATACATATGATGCTGTGAAAGTGCTGCACTCAATATGCCAGCAAACTTGGAAAACTCAGCAGTGGCCACAGGATTGGAAAAGGTCAGTTTTCATTCCAATCCCAAAGAAGGGCAATACCAAAGAATGCTCAAACTACCGCACAATTGCACTCATCTCACATACTAGTGAGGTAATCCTCAAAATTCTCCAAGCCAGGCTTCAGCAATACATGAACCGGGAACTTCCAGATGTTCAAGCTGGTTTTAGAAAAGGCAGAGGAACCAGAGATCAAATTGCCAACATCCGCTGGATCATGGAGAAAGCAAGAGAGTTCCAGAAAAACATCTATTTCTGCTTTATTGACTATGCCAAAGCCTTTGACTGTGTGGATCACAATAAACTGTGGAAAATTCTGAAAGAGATGGGAATACCAGACCACCTGATCTGCCTCTTGAGAAACCTATATGCAGGTCAGGAAGCAACAGTTAGAACTGGACATGGAACAACAGACTGGTTCCAAATAGGAAAAGGAGTATGTCAAGGCTATATATTGTCACCCTGCTTATTTATCTTATACCCAGAGTACATCATGAGAAACATTGGGCTGGAAGAAACACAAGCTGGAATCAAGACTGCCGGGAGAATTACCAATAACCTCAGATATGCAGATGACACCACCTTTATGACAGAAAGTGAAGAGGAACTAAAGAGCCTCTTGATGAAAGTAAAAGAGGAGAGTGAAAAAGTTGGCTTAAAGCTCAACATTCAGAAAACTAAGATCATGGCATCTGTACATCATGAGAAACGTTGGGCTGGAAGAAACACAAGCTGGAATCAAGATTGCCGGGAGAATTACCAATAACCTCAGATATGCAGATGACACCACCTTTATGACAGAAAGTGAAGAGGAACTAAAGAGCCTCTTGATGAAAGTAAAAGAGGAGAGTGAAAAAGTTGGCTTAAAGCTCAACATTCAGAAAACTAAGATCATGGCATCTGGTCCCATCACTTCATGGCAAATAGCTGGGGAAACAGTGGAAACAGTGTCAGACTTTATTTTTTGGGGGCCTCCAAAATCACTGCAGATGGTAACTGCAGCCATGAAATTAAAAGACGCTTACTCCTTGGAAGGAAAGTTATGACCAACCTAGATAGCATATTCAAAAGCAGAGACATTACTTTGCCAACAAAGGTCCGTCTAGTCAAGGCTATGGTTTTTCCAGTGGTCATGTATGGATGTGAGAGTTGGACTGTGAGGAAAGCTGAGTGCCAAAGAATTGATGGTTTTGAACTGTGGTGTTGGAGAAGACTGTTGAGAGTCCCTTGGACTGCAAGGAGATCCAACCAGTCCATTCTAAAGGAGATCAGCCCTGGGTGTTCTTTGGAAGGACTGATGCTAAAGCTGAAACTCCAATACTTTGGCCACCTGATGCAAAGAGTTAACTCATTGGAAAAGACTCTGATGCTGGGAGGGATTGGGGGCAGGAGGAGAAGGGGACGACAGAGGATGAGATGGCTGGATGGCATCACCGACTCGATGGACATGAGTTTGAGTGAACTCCGGGAGTTGGCAATGAACAGGGAGGCCTGGCGTGCTGCGATTCATGGGGTCGCAAAGAGTCGGACACGACTAAGCGACTGAACTGAACTGAACTGAATACATATAACCAAAGTAGCCTGGACTCCCAGAGCTCCATTTACTGCCCAGAATTAGCTTCTTTCTATGAAAAGCTTGTTTCCTCATGATTTATTTATGGGGCTTCAACTATAATTTCTACAGAATTGAAAGTGTATATTTTTCAAAGAAAGACACATCATTTAACAAATATTTTTTCATCTGTGCTTGTATCTCAAATAATTTTTTTCAAAAGTTATTCCAAAGTTTAAGGGAAAAAAGGGTTTTGGTTTTATTACACATGACTGTCTTAAACTCCCCTTGGTTTCCTGATTCAAACAGAATCACTCCACTACTGTTTCAGCTTCAGGAGATAAAAGTATTGCCTACCACCAATGGATTTTAACAATATTCTCTTCACCTGCAGTCTTTACAAAGGCTCTATTTAACTTTCTTCCAACCTCTCACTGTAATATATACAGGATAACCCTGATGATCATGGTTATTAATACTCTTATTATATTAGAAACAACTTCTATACATTATTTATTTATTAAAGGGAACACTTTAAGTTGGCCTTCCCAATGCCAAGCCGTCACTGGCACAGACTTCTTGTGACCCTCTTTTCCTCTTCTAGAGCAAACAGAGCTGGCCTAACTTTTAAATCTTAGAATTTATAACATTCCATTACTTCCACAGCCTTTTCTAAAATGAGGTTCCTCTTTTCCCTTTTCCTACCTCCCAACCCCAATCCATGCTCTCTTTTGAAATCAGGTTCTAAATATTATATTTAGACTTTATGAAACCATATTTCAGGCTTTTGCATCAAAAAATGAGGTTCTCAGAGATGGGGAAGGAATAATGTCTAGTACAGTGAGTGTTCCATAAATACTGTCTATGGTGCAGTATTTATTTCATGGTTCTTCCTTTCTCTTCAATTCTTATTTTAACACTTTGTGACTACCGATTATCCTTTAAAAGGACATCTGGAATAGGCATCCTACAAAGCCTATGTTTATTACCATATTATAATAATAAAATAAATGTGTTTGTTGTGTATATGCTGAGTTTAAGCCATTCGACTCGATATACATTCACCTAAATTTATCTTCATAAATAGTATGAAGATTTAGCATATTGCTAAATCATCATATGGTAAAGCTCTAAGATTCTCTCATCAACTGTTTTCCACCACCTCATTCACACCCCTTCTTTCAAACTCTTTCTCCCAAGTCCCTGAATATGCTAAATCCAAACTACCAAACCCTCCTATTAAACTCTCTCCACCTTGTGAACTGAACAGTTAACCCCTACGCTAGTTTCCATCCCATAATAGGGGTTTAATGAGTTTCTGCCTCAACACATGGATAAACTTCATTAGCAGCCATGTGTCTCAGCATATTAAAGGCCTTTTAATGTCTTAAAATTGCCCTATTTCAGTTGCTATTGTATAAATTCAAAGAATTCTTATCTATAGAGCTGAGGAGGTTGAAAGTGGTCGATGGGCCCCCTACAGTTCCAGACTGAGGTATTTAATTTCATCCTGCTGATATGCCTGACCTTGAATTAGGGCTTCTATTTATATAAATTAATGTATTATCACATTGGCATAATTTTAAAAGATGAACAGCATCAATAAAAAACAGCCTTTCCAGAGGAGAAAAGTGACTTTGTATCTCAGAATCATCCATGCTGCTTCTGACCACTGACAGGAGCCCTAATCTCATTTAATGCCCTGTCTTTCTTTAGCCTTCCTTATCTGAACAGCCCTTCCTATCTTAACTGCTGGTTATTCTATAGCACAGCACCTGAAATCTATGGGCACTTAATACCTGATTGTAAGATGGCTGAGTGAACAAAGTAAGAATACTACTAAACTATATTAATGCTAAATAGAATACAAGCTGAAGGGAATGGGACAAATTTTAATTTAGTGGCAGGTTGTATAGCCTGGGTTAAGGTATTTACTATTTTTGGTCCTCAGTTTTCCCTGTAGGTGATAACACTTGTTTATATTATTTCATATGAATACAGTACTAACATTTATCATTTTAATGAGTGAATTGAGAATGTTACAAGAGTCTCTTTAATACTAAAGTAAAAAAAATGGTTTCATAGTAATGATCATAATAATAGTAACTATTGCAGCAACAATAATGGGACTGGAAACGGAAGATCATTCCTTCGTAATTTCCTTGTTCTGGTTCTTAGTCACTTGATGAAGCAATATGTTTAAGGATCCTCCTAGTTCTTATCTGTTTAGAAGATACTTAAAGTAGTTTCACTGTCAATTTGTATTTAAACTGTAAGTTTCTCATTTCCTCTAAATAATGGGTTATTAAGAAAAATATCTAAATGACAGCATTTCCCCTTATGACTTAGCAAAGAAATTAAAAGCTCAAAATGGAGAAACAAAATCAAACAGGATTTGATTCAAACCCTGGCCCAACCACCTAGGAGCTGTGTGATATTGGGCAAGTTACTTGACCTCTCCTGGTCTCATTTTTCTCATCTGTGAAATGAGAATAGTACCAGTGTCATTAGATTAATGTGGCTTAAAGGGTTATATTCATAAAAAAACTTCTGTTTAGAAAAAAGACAGCAGGCCAAAATGGAGTCATTTGTGCTAAGCCCCGTATCATCAAACCAAGACTTAATACCTAACTTAAGTACAGTTTCCTAAAGGAAATCAACCCCGAATATTCATTGGAAGGCCTGATGCTGAAGCTCTAATACTCTGGCCTCCTGATGCAAAGACCATGAAGCTGGAAAAGATTGAGGGCATGAGGAGAAGAGAATGAGATGAATGAGACAGAGAATGAGATGGCTGGATGCCATCACCAACTCAATGGACTTGAGTTTGAGCAAACTCCAGGAGACGGTGAAGGACAGGGAAGCCTGGCGTGCTGCAGTCAGTGGGGTCGCAACGAGTTGGACACAACTGAGCGACTGAATAACAACAACAACAACAAAGTAGTTTCATCCTCCTTAGAGAATGAAATCTCAAACCAGTCATCTGGAATTACCTGGTGAGCCCTAGTGAGGTCATCCGCTTGATAGACCCCAGCCATCTTCTGCAAGGAGATGATGACCTTGCCATAAACAATCAGCTCTTTGCTGGTATAACTTCCTTGTCCTGCCATCTTCTGCCTATAAAAGTCTCACATTTTGCTCAGCTCTTCAGAGCTCCTTTCTATTTGCTAGATGAGATGCCACTCAATTTATGAATCATTGAAGAAAGCCAATAAGATCATAAGTACTCAGTTGAATTTTTTTGAAAAACAAATTTGGGGGCAGTGGTGGGATCCAGTGGAAACTTCAGCCAGTTTCAGAGAATGAGAAACACAGGTGCTGGTACCTGTAAACTTTGAGTTCTTTATCTTTCTTATCATTTCCAAGTGCTGTGGGTAAGTTCCTCTGGGCTTTGAGGTCCACTTTTTTTGTGTTGAGCTCCTGATCTAATTAGCTTTCCAGACTAGGGTTAATGGGCCAGTCTAGACTGACAGGGGGCTTCCCTGGTGGTTCAGCTGGTAAAGAACTGAAGTGAAAGTTGCTCAGTCATGTCCAACTCTTTGCAACCCCAGGGACTATACAGTCCATGGAATTCTCCAGGCCAGAATTCTGGAGTGTGTAGCCATTCCCTTCTCCAGGGGATCTTCCCAACCCAGGGGTTGAACCCAGGGGTCCCATAATGTGGCGGATTCTTTACCAGCTGAGCCAACAGGGAAGCCAGCTGGTAAAGAATCTGCCTGCAATGTGGGAAGCCTGGGTTCCATCCCTGGGTGGGGAAGATCCCCTGGAGACTGACAGGAGGCTCTAACAGGGTGTCAGTCCCCAGCCCTTGGTTAGTTCACGGTCCCAGGCCAGGCCTCAGTGGGTCACTGAAGTCCCTAGCCCTTGGCTAGTCCAGTCCCCATTTGTTAGGGTCTTTTAGTTTAGCCTGTAGTTCTTCATTGAGAACAGCTGGAGGTGTGCACCTAAAGCTTTCTCTTGGCCAGCTTACTGTACCATCAGTTTGGTTACTGCTGGTATGTTAATGTGCATGTAAAGACTATTGCTGTCTAGGTTGGTCATAACTTTCCTTCCAAGGAGTAAGCATCTTTTAATTTCATGGCTGCAATCACCATCTGCAGTGATTTTGGAGCCCCAAAAAATGAAGTCAGCCTTACTCCTCGGAACGAAAATTATGACCAATCTAGACATCATATTAAAAACCAGAGACATTACTTGGTCAACAAAGGTCCGTTTAGTCAAGGCTATGGTTTTTCCAGTAGTCATGTATGGATGTGAGAGTTGGACTACAAAGAAAGCTGAGCACCAAAGAATTGATGCTTTTGAACTGTGGTGTTGGAGAAGACTCTTGAGAGTCCCTTGGACTGCAAGGAGATCCAACCAGTCCATCCTAAAGGAGATCAGCCCTGGGTGTTCATTGGAAGGACTGATGTTGAAGCTGAAACTCCAATATTTTGGCCACCTAATGTGAAGAGCTGACTCATTTGAAAAGACCCTGATGCTGGGAAAGATTTAGGGCAGGAGGAGAAGGGGACGAAAGAGGATGAGATGGTTGGATGGCATCACTGACTCAACGGACATGAATTTGGGTGAACTCCGGGAGTTGGTGATGGACAGGAAGGCATGGCGTGCTGCAGTTCATGGGGTCGCAAAGAGTTGGACACGACTGAGCGACTGAACTGAACTGAAAGACTATTGCTAATGGGAATCTCAGAAGACCAAAGTCACAAAACTGACTTTGTGTATGGGTATGGTTGAGCACTTAAAAGCTGTTAGAGCACTTGTCACCTACCTCAAAAGACTCCTGTGTTAGGACAAACTCGTCACAAAACGGGTTAGGCTGATACCAGGTCACCTGCCAATCCCGGGGAAATTTCCACATAACAAGGTAGGCTGTAAAATACCACACAATCCCCAGTCCAGAGCCACATTCCTCTTAGGTATTAATTCTGGCTCCAAGAGACCCAAGCTTAGCTAAAAAAACTGAGATCCTTAAGTTTCAAAGAATTGAGTACACTACATTCTGGCACATCTGCTTATTTTATGTCTAAGAACTGTGGTCCCAGAAGCTATGAATATCTTACAACAATGGCTGCCAGGCTCCTCTATCCATGGAATTCTCCAGGCAAGAATACTGTAGTGGGTAGCCATTCTCTTCTCCAAGGAATCTTCCCAACCCAGGGATAGAACCAGCATTTTATGCATTGCAGACAGATTCTTTACTGTCTGAGCCACCAGCAAAGCCTGCAAATGGGTTTATGGGAAAACTGGGAGACCAGCAAAGGGTGAGAATTCTTAACAGAATCAGCTCTCCTGAATGCCTGTTATGCCCAGAGGAAAAAGGAAACTAAAATTTCACATGGTCCTTTCCTTTCTAAATCCAGATACATTGGTTATTGATTCTTTCTCCCCCAAGGACAGCTGTTACCTTCTTGTTTGTCTTGTTTTACGTCCTGAGAGCTTGGTTTGTCAATTTGGTGGTGGTTTAGGCTTCCCAGATAGCTCAGTTGGTAAAGAATCCACCTGCAATGCAGGAGACCCCAGTTTGATTCCTGGGTCCGCAAGATCTGCTGGAGAAGGGATAGGCTACTCACTCCAGAAGATCCCCTGGAGAACGGAAAGGCTATCCACTCCAGTATTCTGGCCTGGAGAATTCCATGGACTGTACAGTTCATGGAGTCACAAAGAGTTGGACACGACTGAACAATTTTCACTTTAGTTACTAGGTTGTATCCGACTCTTGCGGCCCCACAGACTGTAGCCTGACAGGCTCCTCTGTGCATAGGATTTTCTATGCAAGAATACTGGAGTGGGTTACCATTTCCTTTTCCAGGGGATCTTCCTGACTCAGAGATGGAAGAGGGATCTCCTGCACTGCAAGCAGATTTTTACCAACTGAGCTACCACGGAATTTGGGTGCCCCAAAATATGACTGGGCAGAAAATGTAGGTTATATCCCCATTTGCAGTTAGATATGGTTGGACAGAAATATGGTTGAATTTCATTTGCAGCTCCAGGATATGGCCAGTCCTCAGGGGAATTGTATTTTTTATTTCTTCCTTTTTTTCCTTTGGCTATCTTTGGCTCTGGATCTTGGGAGGTATATCTTTTGCCCTCTCTTTGGGGACACCTCTTGAGTCCATAGGAATATTCAATACTGCCAGTATTTATTTATTTATATTTATTGTTTGTTTCAGCTGAAAATTGACAAGATATTTGAAAGCATTTTTTGAGTAGCTCTGTGATCAGAGGTTGGCCAAACTAGAAGCTGATATTCAGAGCTTGATGGAAAAAAATTTTTAAACCTTCTCTCCTAAGATAAAATGAAACCATGTACCCAGAAGGAGGAAAAAAATTAAAAAAA
Organism: Bos javanicus; assembly: GCF_032452875.1. Taxonomy (NCBI): domain Eukaryota; kingdom Metazoa; phylum Chordata; class Mammalia; order Artiodactyla; family Bovidae; genus Bos; species Bos javanicus. Next base: position 95,495,758 of record NC_083869.1, read on the forward strand.
CAAAATTCTGATGGTTTTATGGAAGGATTTACTAAAATGTTCCAAAGATTTTCATTTCCATCTTAGTTGGAAATCTTCTCCCCAGTATAAAAAAAGTAAATTGAAGATAATGTGGTTGGATAAGCAAATCAACCCTTTAATAAAATCATTTAGGCTATAACTTCTTTAGAGAAATAGAAATTAAAAGCAACTGTCTACATCTTACAAATTTTTGCAAAACCAGAAATGCAGCTCTAGAAACAATATGAAGTCCAATCCCCAAACCTCTCTTATTCATCTCAAAAGACTTGCAGGTTCCCCAGTCCTGGCCTTCGGAAACAAGAGTCCTTCTTGGAGGAACTTGCATTCTTTCCCTGGGCTTTGAGACGTAAATGTTCTACCTGGTCATCTCTAGGAAATCTTATCTAGGCCATCTCTTTTAAATGAAAACTCCAGGGAGGTAATTCCTATTAAAGGAAAAAAAATGGGGAGGGGTATGTAGTTATTTGGAACTTAGACAAATGAAAAACCTTAATTGTCTTCTCCACCAATATTAGTAAAAAGCTTTAGCCACTTGAGCCGTTAATTTATTTTACCTGGCAAATACACAATTTGGATCCAACTTATTTTATATAACTAGTGAGTTTTATATTATTGTACTTGATTCGTGGCTAAAATTTGAGAATGGAAGCTAGACCCTGATGATGGGAAAGACTGAAGACAGGAAGAGAAGGGGATGACAGAGGATGAGATGGCTAGATGGCATCACTGACTCAATGGACATGAGTTTGAGTAAACTCCAGGAGTTGGCGATGGACAGTGAGGCCTGGTGTGCTGCAGTCCATGGGGTTGCAAAGAGTCGGACACAACTGAGCGACTGAACTGAACTGATCTGTCTTTATGTGTATCTACACACACAGTTGACACTCGAACAACACAGATTTGAACTGTGTGGATCCACTTATGTATAGATTTTTTCCAATAGTTGGTATTACAGTACTACATGATCTGCACTTAGTTGAATCTGCAGATGTACTGGAACCATGTAGAGAGGGCAGACTATAAGTTATACACAGATTTTAGACTATGCAGAGAGTCAGCTCTCTTTAACCCCACATTGTTCAAAGGTCAATTGTATATGTGTTACAGATGTGTGGTATTATCTACCTTTGGATAGTAAGGCTAAAATTAATTTGTAAAGGGCTTTATTCAATTGCTTTTAAAACAAACAAATGCTACATAAATTAAGTATAATCTCAGAAATAAAAAAACTATCCCAAATGTTTCAAGTTCACAACCTAGTATTATCTCCACTAAATAAAGGGTAGTTTAAGTTTGTTGGTTTAATTAAAATAGACATGTCTATAAAGTTATCAACACTGAAAATAATGCAGGCATACCATTTTTATTCTACTTGGGTTATCTCTATTACAGAATTTTTCACCAAGAAAAATAATTTGGTATACTAAAATTTTCATGAGTAATCTAAACATAACTATTAAGAACAAGTGATTTGAATAGATATAAGTGTGTTAACTATTTCCACTTTCCAGTAATAACTATAGTTTGGTATGTTTATTTAAATATATTCCCCAAATTTTTTCGGTAACTTGAAACCTTAGAGTTTTTCTATGTTAATTTAAATGATGAATATTTAATTGAATACCTAGATTGTTTCCGAATAAATATTGGAACATTAGTCCTGAATGTAGGTTTGTCTACTTTTGGCTTCCTATTACTGAGAAACTTAAGATATTTGGGTTTATTAGTAAACATTTTTTTTGTTTGCCACATTGGAAAATTTATTATGAGGAAGAATGTATTTCTAGACATTATGACATGTATTTCTAGAAATTATGACGTGTATTTCTAAATTTGCCAATCCACAGAATGCCCATGTAAGAGATAGTCCACAACTTCCTACATCTCAGTTTTCACTATGAATTAACCATTCTAAGAGTCATTCTAATCATGTATGTAGTTAGAACTACTTAGAAAAATAAAGGTGAAGGAAAGTAACTGTGTATGAAAAGTAGGTAAGGAAAGTAAAATGACTCATTGTTTTAGAATAAGAAAGAGGGAAAAAATGGAACAAAATTGTAGACAGTTTGTGTAAGAGGAACCTTGGTTTTATGTGGAGTCAGGATAGCTAGGATTAAAATAAATTTATTTAATTGTTTAAAAAATGAGTTTTACTATCAAAAGTACACTGGTGCAAAATTAGAATTTTATTCTCTCTGTTAACATTACTAAGGTGTTGTTGGACTTTTGGTCTACTTTTGATAACAGACTGTGAAATTTTCTTTATTTTTTAAGTAATCTGCCTGAACAGTGAAGATTTTATGTCATACCAAAATAACTTACTGTGCTTCACACTGTCTTTATCAGGTCTTTTACTTAAGAAAACCCAATCTTCTCAAAATTAAAGAGCTAAGATTTGCTCACAATTATGTAACTTTCTGTTTTGCCTTTAACAATATCTACTGTCATTTTATTAAATGGATATTTTTTACAAACTTCCCCCAAACCAAGTTCTAAATGAAGTTTTTTGACTTCAAACTTTTTTGGAATTTTCTAGAGGGCTCCTGGAACATCTCAGGAGATTTGTTCTCTCTCTTTATAAAAAAAGAGATGTTAAACCAAATAGGCTTATTTACTGTGTTAAATTAACCAAGAAGCACTGTCAAATAGGTAATATTAAGTCTTCTTTATTTTGTACTTGTATAGGTATATGTTACAAGTGTTCCAGAAACTGTTTAACATTCCTGGAACTCTCATATGTTCTGGTAAAATATTATCAGTCACAATTTTAGTTACTATCTTAAAATGCTATATATCAGAGAAATAAATATACTTCTTTAGCAAATGAGTTGGCATCAGATCTTCAACAATGGGCATTTTAAAGTCTTTTGTAATTTACAGACAGCTACTGTTTTACTCCAATATTCTTGTAAAAATGAGACTCATGGAAAGGACTTTACCAGGTGCTCCTGACCACTGACACTGCTACAAAATTAGAAAGTAATAAACCTTGAGTACATATCTTACAGCTGAAGAAGGCTCCACATGACATTTAGAATTGGGCAAACTCTGGAGACACGCAAATAAAACTGACTAGGAAGAGAAGTAGCTGAAATCAGTGTAGACTGCCTCCACCCAAGATGCTGGATCAAGACTTCATACTTTAACAACAAAAACCTTTTCTTCTTTTCTTTCTTTTACTTTGGCATGGTCCTAAAAAGATAACACTATCATCCATATCTCCCAGGCCATTACTAAGGAGGATAACCTTTTAGACTACTGGATCTGCCAGTAAAAATACCAATCTATCAGTAATACTAAAGAACCATTGGTCTTCCCTATGACCACTTTTTCATCTATTCCGAATGTCCTGTAAACTACAATTGAACCTCCCTTAGAAATCATTTAGAGGGTCTGATTTTAATGGCCAGAACAACCAGTGCCTCGTTTTCACTTTTCTATTATAGGTGCCCTAGACACAACGAGACACAATGCCTAGAGAAATCCCAGTATATCTGCACTCCCATGTTCTTATGATTATCTAACTATGATTCTTCCCCAGTCATGAAAAGATCTCACCAGCAGCACCCATCTTTGCCAGAAATTTAGAACAACATTTTATTTTGAGCTAGATATACTTTCCAAATGCACTGAAAACCTAACTGACCCCTGGTTTGAATGGGCAAATGTAACAAATTCCTGCAAATGAATCCATCAGTAGGAATGGTTTGTGCCCTAACATGATTAATCTTTGTCTGTGTTGATTATCATTCTCCTTGGGCTTATACATGCCTTGATGGCTGGTGTGTAACCAGGCAATGCCTCTTAGGTTGTCTCTCTATGCCCGTGTGTGTGTATGCTCAGTTGCTTCAGTCATGTCTGACTCTTTGCAGCCCTATGGACTATAGCCTGCCAGGTTCATGGAATTTTCTAGGCAAGAATGCTGGAGTCAGTTGCCATGCCCTCCTCCAGGGGATCTTACCAACTCACAGACTGAACCCTACTTCCCTGGTTAGGAGTGAGTACAAATGATCAGAAACCATCATTAACTCAGAATCCACTGCTAAAGCTGCCCAAGAAAAATCCTTAGACTTTCTGACCAATGTTGCTCTTAATGATGGGATAGCCGTTGATTATCTTATAGCTTCACCAGAAGGGGTCTGTGCTGCATCCAACACCACTTGCTGCACCTGCATTAACCTTTCTGGGGAAGCTGAAACTCAGCTTCATAAAATCACTGAACTTGGCTGAAAAATCACTTGGCTTTAAAAAGTGATTGCTTTAACAAGATCTTTCTTTGACATATTTAGTTTTGATTGGCTTGGGTCTTGGGGACCGTGGCTCTGAAGTGCACTCCAGACACTGGGAATTGTCTTGCTTATAATAATAATAGTCTTCCTGGTGCACTTTAAATGCATGTTTAAGTGCATGTCTGTAGCCACTAACCACCAACCAATACTCTAAGACTGAAATGTCAGAAAACAGATGAAGAGAATGACCAACTTAAAACATGTGAACCTTAAGTCATGATCTGTGAATAGCACACAGAGAATCAGCAAAAACTGGGAGATCTTCAGAGCAGTAGCTGGGAGTGGCATTTGATGCCTTAAATTTTTATCATATCTCTCAGGCTAAGTCTGATCAAACTAGGAGAATTGTTAAAAAAGACACAACTGGCCCAAAATGGAGTCACTTGGGCTAAGCCCATGAAATTGGAAGGAAAGTTATGACCAACCTAGATAGCATATTCAAAAGCAGAGACATTACTTTGCCAACAAAGGTCTGTCTAGTCAAGGCTATGGTTTTTCCAGTAGTCATGTACGGATGTGAGAGTTGGACTGTGAAGAAAGCTGAGTGCCAAAGAATTGATGCTTTTGAACTGTGGTGTTGAAGAAGACTCTTGAGAGTCCCTTGGACTGCAAGGAGATCCAACCAGTCCATTCTGAAGGAGATCAGCCCTGGGATTTCTTTGGAAGGAATGATGCTAAAGCTGAAACTCCAGTACTTTGGCTACCTCATGCGAAGAGTTGACTCATTGGAAAAGACTCTGATGCTGGGAGGGATTGGGGGCAGGAGGAGAAGGGGATGACAGAGGATGAGATGGCTGGATGACATCACCGACTCGATGGACGTGAGTTTGAGTGAACTCCGGGAGTTGGTGATGGACAGGGAGGCCTGGCGTGCTGCAATTCATGGGGTCGCAAAGAGTCGGACATGACTGAGTGACTGAACTGAACTGTGCTAAGCCCTACTTCAACAAGCTGAAACTTATAAATTTAATATAGATTCAGCCTCTCCCAGGAATAGAATATTAAACCAGGCAATCTGAAATGGCCAGGTCAGAACTAGTGAGGTTATCTGCCTCACAGACCCCTACCATTCCCTAAAGGAAGGTGACCCTGCCACAAACCATCAGCTCTTTCCTGGTATAACTTCCTTGTCCAGGTTTCCGCCTATAAAAGTCTTTCACTTTGCATAGCATATCAGAAAGAAAATGAAGTCATTCAGTCGTGTCTGACTCTTTGCGACCCCATGGACTGTAGCCTATCAGGCTCCTCCGTCCATGGGATTTTTCAGGCAAGAGTACTGGAGTGGGTTGCCATTTCTTTCTCCAAGGGATATTCCCAAACCAGGAATCGAATACGGGTCTCCTGCATTGTAGGCAGATGCTTTTACCGTCTGAGCCACCAGGGAAGTCCCTTATAGCATTTCAGAGCTCCTTCCTATAAATGCTAGATGAGATGCTGCCCAATTCATGAATCACTGAATAAAGCCAGTGAGATCTTTAAAATTTACTCAGTTGAATTTTGTTTCTTAATACTCTGAACATTATCTGACATATAACAAGTTTTTATAAGTGTTTGTTGAATAAATAAATTATATTTCAAGCTTTCATTAAAGCACTTTTGTTTATCTCTTAAACACTATACCCATCCTGACACTACAGGAGGCAGGGATCAAGACCATCCCCAAGAAAAAGAAGTGCAAAAAGGCAAAATGGTTGTCTGAGGAGGCCTTACAAATAGCTGAGAAAAGAAGAGAAGCAAAAGGCAAAGAAGAAAAGGAAAAATACACCCATTTGAATGCAGAGTTCCAAAGAATAGCAAGGAGAGAAGAAACCCTTCCTCAGTGATCAGTGCAAAGAAATAGAGGAAAACAATAGAATAAGAAAGACTAGAGATCTCGTCAAGATAATTAGAGATACCAAGGGAACATTTCATGCAAAGATGGGCTCAATAAAGGACACAAATGGTATGGACCTAACAGAAGTAGAAGATATTAAGAAGAGGTGGCAAGAATACACAGAAGAACTGTACAAACTAGATCTTCATGACCCAGATAATCATGATGGTGTGCTCACTCACCTAGAGCCAGATATCCTGGAATGCGAAGTCAAGTGGGCCTTAGGAAGCATCACCATGAACAAAGCTAGTGGCAGTATTGGAATTCCAGTTGAGCTATTTCAAATCCTAAAAATGATGCTGTTAAAGTGCTGCACTCAATATGCCAGTAAGTTTGGGAAACTCATCAGTGGCCACAGGACTGGAAAAGGTCAGTTTTCATTCCAATCCCAAAGAATGCTCAAACTACCACATAATTGCACTCATCTCACATGCTAGAAAAGTAATGCTCAAAATTCTCCAAGGCAAGCTTCAACAGTACGTGAACCGTAAACTTTCAGATATTCAAGTTGGATTTAGAAAAGGCAGAGGAACCAGAGATAAAATTGCCAATATCCACTGGAGCATCGCAAAAGCAAGAGAGTTCCAGAAAAACATCTACTTCTGCTTTATTGACTAGGCCAAAGCCTTTGACTGTGTGGACCACAACAAACTGTGGAAAATTCTGAAAGAGATGGGAATACCAGACCACCTGACCTGCCTCCTGAGAAATCTGTATGCAGGTCAGGAAGCAACAGTTAGAACTGGACATGGAACAACAACAGATTGGTTCCAAGTAGGAAAAGGAGTATGTCAAGGCTGTATATTGTCACCCTGCCTATTTAACTTATATGCAGAGTACATCATGAGAAATGCTGGACTGGATGAAGCACAAACTGGAATCAATACTGCCGGGAGAAATATCAATAATCTCAGATATGCAGATGACACCACCCTTAAGGCAGAAAGTGAAGAACTAAAGAGCCTCTTGATGAAAGTGAAAGAGGAGAGTGAAAAAGCTGGCTTAAAACTCAACATTCAGAAAACTAAGATCATGGCATCTGGTCCTATCACTTCATGGCAAATAGATGGGGAAACAATGGAAACGGTGAGAGACTTTATTTTGGGGGGTCCAAAATCACTGCAGATGGTGACTGCAGCCATGAAATTAAAAGATGCTTCCTCCTTGGAAGAAAAGTTATGACCAACCTAGACAGCATATTAAAAAGCAGAGATGTTACTTTGCCAACAAAGGTCCGTCTAGTCAAAGCTATGGTTTTTCCAGTAGTCATGTATGGATGTGAGAGTTGGACTATAAAGAAAGCTGAGCACCAAAGAATTGATGCTTTTGAACTGTGGTGTTGGAGAAGACTCTTGAGAGTTCCTTGGACAGCAAGGAGATCCAACCAGTCCATCCTAAAGGTAATCAGTCCTGAACATTCATTGGAAGGAATGATGCTAAAGGTGAAACTCCAATACTTTGGCTACCTAATGCGAACAACTGACTCATTTGAAAAGACCCTGATGCTGGGAAAGATTGAAGGTGGGAGGAGAAGGGGATGACAGACAATGAGATGGTTGGAAGGAATCATGGAGTCAACGGACATGAGTTTGAGTAAACTCTAGGAGTTGGTGATGGACAGGGAGGCCTGGTGTGCTGCAGTCCATGGGGTCGCAAAGAACTAGACACAACTGAGCAACTGAACTGAACTGATACCCATCTTTTTGTTCATAATGTTTTTAGCCACCTTTCCATTTAAAAATAAACTATTTCCCTAAATCCTAATTAAACTTAGAGATTGTGCCACATTATGATTCATTATGACCTGCCTCAAAGCAGGTATCACATACTAAGAAAATTGCATGGTCATTTTATCTTTTCACCTAAAAAGCATATCTTTACATCTTTCAGTGCAAAACCTAGAATGTTCTATCACCACCCATGGATTAGGCAAAAGCAACTCCAGTCTATGGAGAGCCCTTGTCCAAGTAGCAGAAGACAGGACATGGCCTCTGCTCCTTCCTCTATGACCAACAGTCAAAGATTTCACTGCTGGCCTTTGTCCTGACTTTACCAACATGACTCATCTTAATCGTGTAAATGTGAACATGATTTTATATGAATATTCATATTAGAGAAGTCTGCTCACTTAACATAAAGATCCATTTCAATCACAGGCTTTTTTTCCTTCTCAGAAATGATCAAGAAGAAATGTGGAAAATTATTTTTTGTTTTTTTGAATAGAAACTACCAACATTTTAACAAATTGATTTTTGCTGAAAATAAACATAATAAAGTAGTATTTTAAAACCTGAAAGTGAGGGATTTCCCTGCAACAAAATTTAGGATTATTTAGCTGTCTTCAAGAGGACAAATAAAACTGTGAACATAATGGTTGACTTATTGAGAAAGAAAAATATATTATACAAAGACCAGAAAACAGTGGAAGAGAAAGGTCTGTAATGGCTTGGCTGCTGAAGGACATTTCTACCCTCATGCCAGCACTAAGTGCTCTTCCCAATGAATAAACCATATGTCCATTTTTATATGCTTCCTTTCACTTAGATTCTGCTACTTCACAATATTCCCTTTGTCCCAGCCCCTGCCTCATCTTCAGCCACCCCCAGCCTGCTCCCCCATCCCTCACTTCAGCTCCTTGGGCAACCAGTATTTGTGCCCTAGCTACCAATTTGAACATCTGCTACCTGAAAAAAAGAAAAATCACCTCATTGCCTAACATCCTCCAGGGCAAAAAGTTTGAAGGATTCAGCATCCTCAAAAAAACAGCCACAGAAGGACAAAAAAAGCAGCAGCAGCAGCATATCTTTTCCAGCTCAGTAAATTCTATCTATATAAAGATGAAATGAATAACACTTTTAAAAATTATTCACTGCAAGGAAATCCATGTTACCAACAACGTATTGTCTTTCTTTATGCATAGACTGAGACCCACACAGTTTATTTCATTTTTGCAAGTGTGTCTCTTTTTCAACATATTACCATATAGAAGAGATAGAGCATATACATAACTCCAGAGAACAAAATGCCAGTATTTCCTCTCTTTCTCTTGGATTTTTTTTTTCCCTCTCTCTCTCTTTTTACGTCCCAAAACACTTCCCCAGCTGAAAGATAAGAAAATATTTTCATTGAATTAAAGTGAGCCCTGTGTTAAAATAGCTTGCCTGAATCCAACCAGAGCTTCATTTCAACACTTGGTCAGCAGCCCTCCCTTATTCATTTCTTTCTATCAATGGCCTCATCTCCAACCTGAATTCTCATCACCATATACCTTTGCCCCCAAGCTTTTGCTAGTCCACTTCCTTGATATGTTTGCACTTAATTTGATTCCATCCTTCATGCTTTTTTCATTATTCTTAGTTCATCCACACCACATAAATTATCACTTTTGTTTTCAGTTCCCCTGTGCCCCCTTCACACCAATTCCAAATAAATACTTCTGATTCTCATCTATTTAATCCAAATTAATTCAGATTCCCTTTCCTCATTGCCCATCTCCACCTCTGCCTCCCCTCCTGTCTGTTTCTCTTTCTTATAGCGCCTACTTTTCCCTCCATGTTTGTCTCTGCAGAAGGTTTTACTGGCAAAATGCTTCTGGAGGGTGCAAGGTCATTGCTTCCTGTGTTGTTTTAGGAAAGCTGTGCTCTACCTTACTGCCAACTTCAGTGGGTCAATGCCTGCATGTCCAACTTCATCCTCTATGACGAGTGGCTGTGCATCACCACCCCGACACTGAAATTACGGAAGTGAGGAAAGAAAAGCTTCTTGCTTTTTAGTGGGATTTAACTTTAAGTGATTTATTTCTAGTTTATATAAAGCTGTTTTTCTTTTTTTTCCACAAAATCATCTTTAATCAATATCATCAGCAATAGTCAGGACTACAACCAACCCTATTACTCTCTTTAATGAGCTCTTACCATCTGCCAAGTAATTTACATATATTTGGGCTTCCCTGGTGGCTCAAGGTAAAGAATCTGCCTGCAATGCAGAAGACCTGGTTTCAATCCCTGGGTTGGGAAGATCCCCTGGAGGAAGAAATGGCAACCCATTCCAGTACTCCTGCCTAGAGAATTCCATGGACAGGGGAGCCTAGCAGGCGACAGTCCATGGGATCCCAAAGAGCTGGGCACAACTGGGCGACTAACTTTCACTTTACATATATTTACTCATTTAATTTTCAAAACAATCTAGGAGGTAAATTATCCCTGTTTTACAGATGAGGAAACTGAGACTCAGGGAAGATGCATCAGGTATCCAGGTCATAAATCTAGGAAGTTGTAGAGCCAGAATTCAAACCTGAGTCTCCCTGACTGCAAAGCCCTGCTCTTAACTGCTCTGCAGTACTGCCTTTCCAATAATGCAAGGTGCCTTCTTGGATAAATTCCCCACAGGGAGGATTCTTTCCACTTTAATCCACTATAGAGCAAGTGGTTGCAGGTGCTGGGAAACATAATGAGCTCCACCTTGATAATCACTCTGAGTAGACAATGCCCAAAAAAAACAAACCACAGAAGATGCATCACTTCTCAGAGTTATCCTCCTAACACATCCATTAGAAAGAGGGGACAGGAAAAGGAAGCAAATGCTCTGGACTCACCCCCCAAAAAAGAATCTCTGCTTTCCCAGAGATGCCCAGCCTCCAAACTAGGCAGGACATAGCCTGTCTTCGTGTCAATAATTTAAAAAATGTGCTCATAATCATGAATTCCATACCCTAAACAAAGCTCAACCTTCTCGCCTCATCCTGCCTTCTCTGGTTTCCTGGGGGGGAAGAGGAGATGAGTCACGGCCGAAGCCTGGGAGCACTGCAATGTCTTCTAGTTACTTTATTCACCGACTTGAGAAAGACAAATAAATAAAACTAACCTCCAGAACAATACCAGACAGGTGAAAAAAAGGAAAAGCTGACAGTAGCAAGAAGCTTTTGCCTTGAAGTATGTGGACTAGAGGACTCGAACTCAAACTCCAAAAGGAACCATGAGTGGGACTTGAACCTGAGCCACGGGTTCAAAAGTAACCTTAGGATAACTTTCCATGAAGCAAGCAAGGACCACAAGCAAAAGTCAGTTTGAAATGAGAGGAGAACATGCCTAAGTCTTATGCTGTGAGGAAACACTGTCTGCTATCATCCTCCCATGGGAATAACTTTGAAATTCAAGGTGGTGATGGTTTCTACACACACATTATACACTCCTATCTCAGGGAAGCTCCTCTGTTCTACACAAAGACATTTCCCAAAACCGCCTCCCCCAAGAACATTAGAGCTGAGAGGGGCCTCAAAAGCCAAATTGTTTGGTAGATGTAGAAAATGAGGCTACTAGTGAGGTACAGGGATGTGCTCAGGGTGACAAAGCTAGTTAGGGACAGCACTAGAACTAGAACCTAGGTTTCCCCATTTTCCAACCAATGATCCTTGCACTGCACACTTCTCTGGTGACATAGTCCTCAAGTCACCACAGAGCACCCGGAAGGCAAGCAGCAAGCCCAAGAAGAAGAACTCTCTCCAGACATATCTCCCAGCCTAGATCTAATCACCCATTTTTTCCCAGCAACACTCTGATTCTGCTACTTACACTTTCGGAGCTCTTCCCAGTTCAGTTGGTATTGTGCACGCAGATTGAAAAAACCATACCGGCAATATACTTTCAGGGACTCATTTAAAAACCACTAATGACAGTAATTGCTCCTACAATGCTAACCCCAAGAAGAGACACCAGCCCTAAGTTTCTGCCTCAAAGCAGAGGACAAAGACCAGATTCAAGGAAAATGCTAATCTCATTCTTTTCTTCACAAACCCCACTCTTCTAAATTATCCCATCACTCCCAAGATCAGTATGAGTCCTGGGAGTCACCACAGAAGTCCTGAGTAAACTATACAGTCCCTGCCGGTCCCCACCGCCCTTACCACACACATAGCAATGTAATCACTTTAGCAACTTCGCAGTAACAAGCTCATTAAAAAGCAATTCTGCCATCTCTCTATAAAGCACGCGCCAGAGAACAATGCAAAAGAGGAGATGCCAATTAATTACAGAATGATCACATCTAATGAACTCTGAAACCCTCCTGCTGTTGGTGACTTTGATGAAAAATCAGGGATGCTGGAAAAAGAGTAAATAGGGACACCCTGGCTACCTTGTTCAATTGCAATTCTCTCCAAGGTAACGTCTCAGATTCCAGTGTTGATCAAAACCACCGAATCACACCGATAAAACAACGAAAAGTGTCAGGGAAGTGACAGGTGCATACATCACGTACGGCTGTGAGTCACACCACCAGAACCCCTGTTCAGGCATCCTCAGCAGTGTCTGATACTACACCAAGGCTGGCACTGCCCTCTGAAAGAATCTCCAAGCCAGTGAGTGACAAACCCATGTCTGGTGCCCAGGACACCTGGAGATCCTAAGGTTAATGGGTGAGTCACTCGGCTTCCCTCCCAGGCCTGCCTGCCTCTCTATACCTCCTCGTTGGCATGGATGCCACTTTTCGGAACAGAGAGAAGCCCTTCCCCCCACGAGGCTAAAGGACGAAAAAGAAGAAACCACGTGCGGCCAACTTGTACCACTACCTGTGTGAGTCCTCTGGTGGGCCTTTAAGTGGGAGCTTTTTGTATAAACTTTCCGGCACCCGTTAAACTGACAGCGATGAACCCTCTTCTTGTTTTCGGGGCACGCCTCAGCCCCTACCCCTCCTTGCTCACTGTCGCTGTGTCCACTCTTAACTGTCCCAGCTGCCGCCACGGCTGCCGCTGCTGTTGCCACCCCTCCCACCTTGACTGAGCCGAGCGCAGCCTTCTTGGCCACCAGTTTCAACGTCACTGTGCCGTCCACGGCTGAGAGAGTCTGTGAGGTTTTCACCAGATGGCGGCTGAGCTCAGGGGACGATGGGGGCGTTAATGAGGTCACTGCGTTGAGCTGGGCCTGGTTGACGGCTGTGTAGCTGTCTAGAGAAGAGCTGGTTGGCTGGAGGCTGAGGCAGGTCTCAGATAGCAACTTGTCCCGAGAGAGCAGAATGTCCACGGCCGAGCTCTTCTCGCAGATGGTCGCTTCCACGGGGAGCAGCAGGGGGTCTAAGCGCCGGAAGCTTTCCTCGATGCACGGGGGAGGAGAAGCACGGAGGAAACAGTCCAAGTCCTCACCGAAGGTCTCCGAGATCCTCCTGGGCTCCGTCTGCAGGTAGCGTTCCAATTCAAGGCATGTCTGCAGAGGGCAAGGATGGAGGGAGAGAAACAGCCATCAGAAGCAAAGAACACCAGGGGACCACATGTTGACAGGCTGAGGCGCAATCTACAGGAAGGAACAGAGGATGTTTCCTGGCTCATATCTGAAATCTTCCTGGTGAAAGGTCTGACCTTGTTATTTTTCTCTCTGGACACTTCTGAAGGGTTCACAAGGGTCACATCATATGAGCTCAACTACTACAGTTAATGGGGAACTAGAAACCCAGAAGGGCTATCTCATACCATCAAGTTCCCTGAGAACATTCAATGTTAAAATGATCTCACATCCTACAATCCAATTCGGTAGGTGAGATGCTCTTAGCCTCCCTAGGAGCCTGTATGCAAGCAGGAAGCAAACAAAATCAGATGAGGTTTTCATAGCAAGTAAGACTCCCCACAGTCCAACTTCATTTTTCAAACAGACTTTGGCAAATCACTAAGCACAATCATTACGTATTGCGAGGCAAGAAGCATGAGTCCCATTACAATAGTTTGACATCTGTCTACGTGATAAAAATAAGTTCAAACACAGCTATTTGAATTGTTAAAGAAAAAGACACTAATCTATTTCAATATAAAGTTTTCACCTGGTAAAGAAGTGAGGCAAGAAAAATATAATCAGAAAAGTTCAGAGTTTCAACAAATCTTCATCCACGGTGCTCGTAAGTCTTTGTAAGATGGTAGAAGTGTTTTTATGGCAAAAATGGATATTTAAGTTTATAACCTGAAAGCTCTCCTCACTTAATCCTGCTCTTTCAGAATCTGGTAGAAAACCATAGTCCTAACTTATGTGTTTTGGAGAAGGCAATGGCATCCCACTCCAGTACTCTTGCCTGGAACATGGACAGAGGAGCCTGGTGGGCTGCAGTCCATGGGGTCGCTAAGAGTCGGACACGACTGAGCAACTTCACTTTCCCTTTTCACTTTCATGCATTGGAGAAGGAAATGGCAACCCACTCCAATATTCTTGCCTGGAGAATCCCAGGGACGGAGGAGCCTGGTGGGCTGCTGTCTATGGGGTCGCACAGAGTCGGCCACGACTAAAACGACTTAGCAGCAACTTATGTGTGCTAAGTTACTTCAGTTGTGTCTGACACTTTGTGACCCTATGGACAGTAGCCTGCCAGGCTCCTCTGTCTATGGGATTCTCCAGGCCAGAATACTGGAGTGGGGGGTCATGCCCTCCTCTAGGGTATCTTCCTGACCCAGGGATTGAACTCGTGTCTCTTATGTCTCCTGCACTGGCTGGCAGGTTCTTTACCACTAGTGCAACCTGGGAAGCCCAGTCCTAATTTATGCCATCAGTTCAACTTGTTGTAACTTCTGGGGCTTCAACAAAGAAACACTGCTGGCAAATTTAAAATCTGACTAGCTCCTAATTCTCTGGCTCTCTAGCACTTCTATGTTTTCAACCGGTGTTCTGATTCTAGGCTGTTATTCTGTTAAGAATATATTTTCATGATATACCTGGTTGTGTTGTATCTGTCAACAATTTTATTTTGGTGACATTTCAAAAGATTGGTTTTTAATCAGCCTTCTGGTAAAACTGCATTACTGAATAAGAAAAGCAGATTTTTAACAATGAATCACCTTTGGGTCTCACTGCTGATTTTTAATAGTATAAACTAATGAATGGTTCCAATCTTCATTCAATACTCATGTCACAAGTGTTCATTCAACTACTGTGTTCACAGCAAGGTGCAAGGCTTTCTGTGTTAGAGGATGACACAGTAACAGATCCATGTGACGTACATACAGAATAAACAACTGCAAGCTAAAATTTACATGAATTTACAAGCAAAGTGATACCAAATAATATAACAATAAAGTATGTTGACAAGTTCTTAAAGGATGAGTGGACAATGAATTCTGTACTCTTATGTTATGGAGGTGTTAATCAAGGAAAGCTTAGTGGAAAACTAAGCTTGATTCTATTTTGCTTATTGATTAAATAATAGCTCTTGCTGAGTAGCTTTCCACCACTTTATATCTAAAACCAATACTGCCACCTTCTCAGGTCTAGAAATTTCTCTTATCCTTATTTGTCCCTTTTCTGAATTCTATGTTTCAAAGTTTTTTTTCTTTCCTTTTTCCATCTCATTGCTAAAAATTATCATTTATTTCTTTCCAGTATTAAAACCCGCAGTCTCAGCCCCAGTCAATTCACTTCTGAATTATATTACCCCCAAAAAACCTCCCTTTAATCTTCCCTTCTCTTTTTAAACCATCACCTATCAAGAACAGTGTCTGGTACCTATCAGGTACATAATGTCTACCAACCAAAGATAAACCAACTATATACTATTATTTTTAATCATTCTATTCCACTCCACTGTACAAAAGCTACCTGCTGACCTTAATCTGGAATACGATGAAGCTAGATATGACCACTAATACATGTCTTCTAGAACATAACGCTCCTTTAGCTTTGTTCAAAGAGTAGAACCAGACCTTTGAGACACAAATATGTTCCAGGGGGAAGTCAGCTGAATCATGGGTTAGAAGAGGTCATTGAGACAGGTCCTCGAGACAGGTCCTCACACACAGGAACTATTTCACAGTCACCAGTGTCTATCGATAGGGCTTTTGGATGTCATATCCTCTTATGTAGTTTTTAGCTCAAAGGTTCAAAAGTCACTAAGAAATTGTGATTGTTACTAACAGGAGGCTTAGATCTCTTCATATTCAAAGTTCTGAGGAACTGAGACATTCTAAATGCATTTACACACTCTTCAGGGAGGATACAAACTAACCTACCCAGTATGCCCTAGTTTGAATGCCAGAACACATGGATCATACTAATCATCTAAGGATGGAGATACTTCTCATCACTTAAATACGGGGAAATCTGGATCACTAAGAGAGGCTATCTCTTGCAATCCTAATACAAGGCATTCTATTCCATCTGAGAGCTATAAACCATGAGAACCCGTCAAAATATGCTGGATAGCCCTCTGAAATCATTATGGAATATTGTTGTCTTGAGAAATCTACTTCTTGTAATATCTGCTGGTAATGAAGCTTAGATAGAAAAGAAGATTTTGTCAACCAGAAACTCATCAGGAGTTCTGGAGAATAAAATGTTAAGGATGAGGAGTATTTATTTCATTGTTAGATTATTTCCAAGCAAAAGAGATAGTTTATCTCCCATATTTAAAAAAAATAATTACAAGAAGTCCCATAAGAAACACCTATGATGTTTAATTGGAATTTGTGGTTTCAGTATTTATTTAGAGATTTCAACACATATACACACAGAGATTTTTATAGTAACAAAGGTGTGTTTGCATGTATGTGTATACATGTATGTACTTCCTGGCTCTGTCAATCAGAAGAATCCACAAGCAAAGACACCCCAATAGTAGTTAGCACACTTGGCATCAAGATCTTGGTTTCTAAATATCATTATCCAATAAAGAGAACCTGGGAGGGAAAAGTTGATTGAAAGGCCTGAGGCAAAGAAAATAAAGATGAGTTTGGAATATCTTGTTGTACCATAAGGTAAAAAAGTGCGCATAAAGTGATGAGTGTATGTCAAAAAGACACATGAGCCAACTTGAAGGAGTTCTCAAAGCCCAAATCTAGGGAATTTGAGCAATAAAAATGAATAATGATAATAACAGATTCTAACCCATGGAATAAAACTAATATTCAAGAAATTCAGTGACATAAAAAAATGGTTGAATAAAAAAATGGAGGAGACAGATCAGCTCCTCCTTATAGTAAAATGACAATTAATAAACATAAGTATTGATGGAAATAGAAGATCACTACTAGTCAAATAACAAAGAAACAATGACTTTCAGCAAGAATCACCAAAGGATGTTAAAATTAATAGATGAAGGTATAATGAGAAACAAGATATTTGTCTAGTCTCAAAGTATCCCCTCCCAATAAGACATTTATTAATTATAAGGACAAAACATAATAATTTTATAGCAGAGAAACCTGGCATGCACCATCTTAACCATATGATGAAATTTAGCAGCATATTGATATCATATTCCACTGGTATGATAGGCTGAAAAGGGCACAACATTACTCTATGTCACTCTTGCCAACAGTTCAATAACCTCAATCTTATCATGAGAAAACATCAGACCAATACAAACTGAGGGCCATTCTACAGAATACCTGGCCAGTATTCTTTAAAAGTACCAAGGTCATGAGGAGCAAAGATTGAGAAGCTGTCACATACTGGAGGAAACTAAGACGATCAGACAACCAAATGCAATAGGTCCCTGTCTGGATCCTGGATGAGAAAAAGAACAGGGGTGGGAAAACAATGTAATTCAAAGAAAGCGTATAGATTTAGTTCATGGTATTTTATCAGTGTCAATTTCTTATTCTGATATCTGTACTATGGTTATGTAATATTAAGGTAAGCTAGGAATATGTATACAGCAACTCTATGTACAATTTTTGCAACTTCTGTAAATGTAAATAATTTCAAATGAGAGAGAAAAAGGAAATACCGACTGGCAAACCAGGAGTGTCTCCAGATTGCAAATTTTGATACAGAGTTTGAATGTCTGTTTTTCTATCAGAACCAGAGATTTGCATGCATGCATGTGTGCATGCTGTCGCTTCAGCAGCGTTCAACTCTTTGAAACCCTGTGGACCATAGTCCATCAGGGTCCTCTGTCCATGGGACTCTCCAGGCAAGAATACTGGAGTGGGGATGCCATGCCCTCCTCCAGAGGACTTGTACTACAGTTATGTAATATCAAAGTAAATTGGGAATATGTATATAGGAATTCTATGTACAATTTTTTCAACTTCTGTTAAGTCTAAATTATTTCAAATGAGAAAGAAAGAAAAAAAGAAATACCCATCAGCAAACTAGGAACATCTCCAGATTGTCAATTTTGATATAATGTGAATACTTGTTTTTCTACCAGACACAGAGATTTACTCTGTCCCAAAGACACTCTAGCCAGCAAACTCCAAACTGGAGTCAGCAGATGTCAATTTAACGACATAAATCATGGCTGTCTGGTACCTCACCTTGGAGAAATGAGGCTTTGCTCAGCCTGAGCTTACAGTACAGCTAAAGACTTGAGACACTGTATCAGCCTCCACCATCTCAAAAATCTACTACCGTCGTCAGCAGTGAGAAGGAAAGGTGCCCAAGTGCAAAGCGACTTTCTTATTATTTATGAGTCACAAATGAGTCACTAATATCTTGATTTCAAAATGTATGGCTTCTTTGAGTTTTCTAACAAATATCACCTGAATTTGGCTTTGAACTGATCACTCTGAAATATTTTAATATGCTCTCTCCATTCTCTTCATAGCCCTCTTGTTGAAACATGCTTATTAAAAACCATCATCCAAGACCCATTGTTATTAGTGCTATTCGCTCAGTCGTGTCTGACTCTTTGTGGCCCCAAAGACTGTAGCTGGCCAGCCTCCTCTGTCCATGGAATTCTCTAGGCAAGAATACTGGATTGAACCTGGGTCACCCGCCTTGCAAGTGGATTCTTTACCATCTGAGCCACCAAAGAAGCCCCAATCCAAGACCTAGTCTCTAAAAAAGAAAAAAAATGCAAATCTATTACTGCCATATCTGCAACTTCTATGATAGGATCCAAAGGCATAAGTTAATAGAAAACAAGATAATCCAAGTCTTGCAGCACAAATTCAGTTCACCAAAATCTCCCTGCGGTAGTTACTTTCATAGGATCAAGAAGTATGCAAGAAACTTGTCATATGCAGGCAAGATGATGCCAAGGTTACCAAACAGCTCTTTTTCAACCAGTCCTTATCTCACCATAATTTACACGAAACTTGCCAGGGAAGACTACAAACATCTCCAGGCACTTCTGCCATCTCTCCTAAAGGGTTTTAAAACCTCACCTATTTTTCCTCTCATTAACTTTCCCTCATGCCCATATACTTGACACAACCTTTCATTTTCTCCCCAACTAATTATCCTTTCATTCAAAGTTCAACATAAAGTCTATCTCTTTAAGGAGCCTGGTCTAGGAAATGTTAAGAAAATATGCTGGCTGTAAAGTGCTTAAAAACATTCCTCTTCAATCCTGGACAATTAAATAGTATCTCCAAAATGAATCAAAGGGGCCACAAATTGGTGACATGTCTGGTTTATTAAGATTTATGATCTCCTTAAAAGCAATAATCATATTGTTTAAATCACTTAAGCCTCAAACAATATAAATAATCTTTTAGAGCTAAAAACTACCTTTGTTATCTCAGATGGGAGATATATCTAAGTATCTGAAGTGGTGTAGAGTTGTTAAGAACTTTCTAAAAATTAAGCTGACCTCACAGCCCCCATCCATCACCACCACTGTAAATATTTCTGTGTCTTTTAATTAGAACATAAGACAAAGTCAGTGGTCCAATATTCTTGGCACCGCTCAATAGCTGTGTCATTAGGAATATTTATTTGTAGTCTTCGTACTTTTACTCAAGTATCCACACATACTTGAGTTAGTGAGTAAAAAAGAAATAAAAGAAATTGCATTTTGCTAATGATTTCTTTCTGGAAACATACAGTCATCAAAATAAAATGCTACCTACTACTACCTATGTTTATAATCAATCATCAGTCATTTGTGTTCCTGTTAACCATCTGCCCTTCATTCCAAGAATCCCACTTACTTCATTCATCTAAAATACAAACAGATAAAACAATCTGGGGAAAGAATATAGATGCAAAAATATGGGGAGACACAGCATTCTCCTTTGCGGAAACTTGCAAAGTCATGCTTCTTCTGAGATCAGACCTTGACCTGCTGATGTTGATGGTTATGATGATGACGATGCTTCTAGGAAGAAAGGGGTAAACTCTGGTTCCCAGAAAGAATGCTCACCCAGGTAACTGCACACACAAGTGAACTGTACTTGGCTGCCCGTGCGAGTCCCTCCCTGTGACATTTGTTATGTGTGGCTTTGTCACATGCTATTAACCGTGGTGCCACAGTCCCCAAAGAATCTGAAGTGTAGAAACAGGGAGAAGAACCTCTTACCTTTCTCCTGGGAGTATCCCAAAGCTTAATTACTTTTCTGTGATTTGAAATCGTCACACACATCCCAGAATGGAAATTCAAAGTGCCACAAAACAAGCGACTTGTAGTAGGGTAATCTGGCCTTCTTCTATAAAGCAATCTCTTAAAATACTCATTCTTTCTAACATATTATTAGCTATGCTCACACTTTACACTTTTTAGCAAAATCTTTATTCTTCTAACTCCTACAGCCAACTTGAAAACTTTATAGGATTGCAAAGTTGATATTTATGGGAACTTTGTGATTTCTTTTTTCCCTTCAAAGGATGATATGATGTAATGGTTCTGTCATATTTGTAGTCTTTTAAAATTAGGTCAGAGTTTAGAAAAGGAAGTGGAAAGCATGGCCAGAGAGTTCTGGTACCATTTTTCTCAGGAACTAGAAAGGGGAAAGGAAGCACCATGATTGATAAGCTCAGTAAGCATATAGGAGAACCTTACAAAACAAGCACCTCAACTCTTTGCCCATCTTCCTGGGTTTCAACATTTCAAACCATGTTTGAGGAGAAGAAGGTAACACTGAACCTAACTGATGGCAGGCAGGATGCATGAACCAGTGACAAGAATTAACCTTGTAAGATCTAGAAAGTGATGTCTGATGATTTTAAACCAACATCCACTTTTTCTTGACTTCCACTGGGGGAAAACATTAGAGTGGAAGGTTAGGGGAGAAAAAATTCTATCTAGATATTATGGGTAAGCAAGTATATGGTTTAAGTGAAAATCTCTTACTGCATTTTTCAGTTATTAGGTTAAAAAAAAAAAAAGAACCCACATCAATAGCACACCCCAGAGGTACAACAGAATTACACATCACGACCAGAACTGCTGAACTCCACAAAATAACCACAGTACTAAAATCACTGTAACATCGCGTTCCTTTCCACTGTTTCTCACATCAACTGGTTGCTGGAGCTGAAACCAAATTAAATATTTCCCTCTAGTAATTTGTACACTCTGAGAGACAGTACTATGAAAATTAATTGAATTCTAAACAAACATCAAAGTTGGGAAATTTCTACCAAAACCTCTTCAGTGTTTCTCCTCCCCAAACTATTTTCAACATACAAAAAAAGTATTTATTGTATGTTTTTCAATGGGGAGTCTGGGGAGAAAGGAGACCAGATTAAAGGCTTGGGGAGAGGGTGATGTCTTTGAAATAAACAGCCTCAAATACTCGTTTCATCTCCCAAGGATGTCTTAGTTGTGGTACATTAAAAAAAAAAAAAAAAACACCTCAACATAAATCCAAATTAATTGTTAAGGCGAGTTTTAAAGTCACATAACCTAGGCAGAGTTGGGATCCAGGTCTTATGCTCCTTGAAGGAAGGCTCCCCACACCTCCAACAACTTAGAATAGCACTTTCTTCCTTCAGTGTCTGTAATCCTTAAAATTAAGTGTCCACTAGGGAGAAGGCAATGGCACCCCACTCCAGTACTCGTGCCTGGAAAATCCCATGGATGGAGGAGCCTGGTAGGCTGCAGTCCATGGGGTCGCTAAGAGTCAGATACGACTGAGCGACTTCGCTTTCACTTTTCACTTTGATGCATTGGAGAAGGAAATGGCAATCCACTCCAGTATTCTTGCCTGGAGAATCCCAGGGACGGGGGAGCCTGGTGGCTGCCATCTATGGGGTCACACAGAGTTGGACACGACTGAAGTGACTTAGCATAGCATAGCATAGCATAGGGATAAGGAGGTACATGCATAAGAAGTCTTCCTATCTTGGCTCAGGGTTGTTTTTCCACACATTACTTTTCAGAACACACCAATTAGAAGTCTATCACTCTGGCTTCCATCCACAATTACTGCAACTACCCTCCATCAGCCCTTTAGGAGAGGCACTCGCTATTACTTGGCCACTGAATTAAAACTAAATTCAACTTACAAGTGGTAGATAGACACCACTGCTCATCACAGCTAGATCACTGAAGATGCTTGGGTCTGCTATCAACATACTTCCCAAAGAAGCCTCAATTTAGCTTGACACACACTGGAGGAAATCCCATTTGTTACTTTATAGCTTGAAAAGAAGCTTCATTAGATGTCTCTGCTTCAGTCATCACACTTTCATGGACAAAATAAAATTCATGCCTTAATAACAGTCAATTAAAAATCATCCTCCATTAGAGCAAAGACCTAGCTCTGGGCTGAGTGTGTGGATTAAGAAAGACAAAACTGCAGAAGAGATACCACTAAAGGAAAAGCCCATCCCCATGTAGGGGAGTGCCAACAGTCCTTGCTTTAAGTCCCGTCCCAGAAACTCACAAGAGCCCACGGACCTGGGAGAAGGCATGCTGTCCAAGGAGTGATGCTTCCTGGGAACAACAGTGATCCTGACAGTTGCTCAGCTTCACCATTAATTTTCCATAAAGAGCAGTTTTTGCAACGAGCGCTTGTGTCAGGAGGGGCCTGATGCTTCAAAAACCTGTAATTATTCTTGGCTCCCCACCCCCCACAGCCTCTGCACCTGCGTCAGTTCAAGGCACCAGCTGGCCATGTCTTGCCTCCTGCCTCTTAAAGGGGTGGGTTGGGGCTGAGGGGCGGGGTGGGCAGGGGAGCCTTCATTGAAAACCCAGACTCACATTACTTGCCTCTTCTTCCAAAATGCAAAAACAAAACAAAAATGTTTCAACTCACCAATCTCATCCCTTCCCCCAACGGGTCTTGCCAAAAGAAACAAATAAACATTAATTGGCTAGAGAGCCTTCATTCAAACCAAGATTGCTGAAAAACACAGTAACAGAGAAAGGTCTGACAAGGGGTTATTAATGCTGTTTCACAACTGCGCTCTTACTCACTCCCCCACTCACTCCTGTGAACTCTGCACACACATGCACACACCCTCCCCAAACTCCCCGGGCCCCTCTGCACTGAGTGGCCAAGATGGGAACATGCCGAACCCATGACATCATCTCCCCTTCCTCTCCCAAATCACTTGCACAGGCTGACTCAGGCTACTGGGATTTTTTTTTTTCTTTAAAGCAAACTCATTTTATGGACTCCCTTCTGGACAATTGTTATATCCTCCTCAGTCGGGTAAATTAAATATATCCTTTCTCTACCTCCCATAAAAATTACATATACATATATGATTGCTTCTTTTTACCCTGAAGCACAGTTGCCCATGTGTACAATGTACACACACATACACATACCCAGTCAAAGCTTGAATTTCCCAAGAACAACAGGTTCAGTTCTCATCAGGGCCCTCAGTGGTAGATGCAATTTAGTGATTGGTGATCACAGAGGATATTTTCAAAACCAAGAGAGTTTTCAACAACTTCCACTGTGGAATGTTAAAGGTGGAGGTACTAAGGAATGTTTGTTCTGCTCCTCAGACTGCAAAGTGACAAGCAAAACATAATGAAAACCAAGCCCTGAGCTGCTTTTCCTGACACAGAAGGTTGTACACTGACTTCATTTGAGGTACTTGGAATCCACTTCTCAAAATATTTCAGGTGGCAGCAGGGGTGTGCCACGGGGCTGCTCACCCCAGTTAAAGAAACTGGCCCCATGTGCTCTGAAAGGCAGAAGAGAAGGGATGAAGAGTCGGCCCTGGAGAGAGACTGCCAAGGGCCAATATCAGGCTGCACTACTTACTAGCTCAACTCACTGCTGGGCAAGTTACTCGACCCCTCTGCCTCGCTTTCCTCATCTGTAAAATGAGATAACAGAAAAACCTACAGCACAGAAGTGCGTGCGAGTTCCATCCCTCTCAAGTGCTGAGTACCTAGAACAGGGCCTGAAACACACACTCTCTAGCCAGTATAATGTGTTCTTTTTATTACATGTCTAAGAACATTGAGGGCATGGAAAGGGAAAATAAAAACAGCAAATAATTATCCAGGTAAAGCAACGCTATTGAGTAGGAAAGATTAAGTGATCTACCTCATGGGGCTGTTTTCTCACCTACCAGGTGAACGGATGGGGTGTCTTAGGAACCTACTCGTCTGGCGGTTCCAAGATGCCATGAAATAGTGGTAAAAGGGTAAAAGTGGTGAAAGGTGGGAATGGCTCATTGAGAACAGGTTCGAAGGAAGAGACACGTGGCTCTGCTACCCAAGAGGCTGGTGAAAGGAAGGAGGCTGAGAACCCAGAAAAAAGGCGGTCTTTGGCCTCTTCACAGGGGACTCAGGAAGCTTATGACACTCTCTAACCCATGTTTCCAGATACTGTGAAACTAATCCTCTGCTTCACCATGGGTATTGGCCTCACTAGCATTTAATCTTCACTAGAATGTGGATTCCTCAGATACCTGGACTTGTTTTTCTCTCATGGTCCGTTTGTCTTGTTGAATGAATGAATGAGTCAATGAATAAATGAATGAAGCAACTTTCAAACAATTCCATCAAAATGTCAACATATTTGAGCACAATTCTTGTCAGGTAGGGGTCCAAGAGTATGATAAAAGCCAAAATTCTTCCTCCTTCACCAAAAGAACATCAGAAAAAGTATGCATGCATATATAATCAGCAACAGTCCTTGTAGGATTCCACAGTATTTTAATAATTAAATTTTTCATTAAAAAAGTAAAGTTTTAAATGCTTACTCTCTGGGATACACCCAGCATTCCTAAATGAGAGGCATATTTAGATTCCTAAAAGGCCATAGCGCAGCCCTGTGTAGGAAGTAAAAGTCATTTCGTCATCTCAGAGAATGTTCCTCTTCCTTTGGCCACTTCATCTTTTCTCCTCTGGCCTCCGGAAACCACCAGGAAGAGACGCCAGAAAAACACAAGTGGACAAGCTGCTATGTCCAATTTTCATTTTTTGTTGGTAAAAGGGCCTGGTCTGGGAATCAGGTTCAATGTCTCCCTTTCTGATGCTGCCTCTCCCCTTTGCACTAAACTACTAACCTGGAGCAGAGAGTTCATTTCCTTCTCTGCAAAATGAGTGAACCATCCTCGCAAAGACTCCTTCCAGCTCAAATTCTTGCTGACAATCCTAGCCAGCCATCACATTTACTTACTTGCCATGGCCAATCAGGTCCTACGTGAACTTGTCTTGCCTTCCTCACCTCTTACCCTTCTCCCATGCACACAAACACACCAAGTTCAGAGCCGCAGTGCCTGCTGTTACCTGCTTTCTTTTAACCTATGATGTTCTGGTTTAATTGCCACCTATTCAGAGTCCTTTGATCTGCCTAAATAACTCAAACATCCTATTCATTCTCTATCAGACTACTTTGTTTTATTTGCTTTTCAGTTACTTGCCAAGCCCTGGAAAGATCCAAATTGTTTGTTTTCATGTTTACTGTCTATCTTCCCTACTATTAAGGAAGTTCCAGCAGAGTAGAGACCTCCAGCTTATGTGCCAGTGAATCTCCACACTCAGCACAGGGCTTGGAAAAGCCATCTACACATACTAGTTTAATGGGTAAAGGAATCAATGAAGCCATTAGTCAATGCCGAATTCTACAGAGAATGATAGCTGGTCTCTCTAGCCAAGAAATCTATTCTAAAAGGTGTACCTTACGAAGTCAAAGGGCTCCATCAACATTTCTCCTCCATTCACACATCAGCACCGAGAAAGCATGTGCTGATGATTCATTCTCATCGGACTGAGCAGAATGGAGTCTCTGCTCAAGACAAAGGGATCAGTCTTGGGTCCTCACACTTGCCCATTTCCAACAGATGCAAGGAGGGCATTTCTTCTCAGAAGTCGGTATTGCATCATGTGTTCAGGGTGTCACTCAGATGAGCAAACCCACCCTCTCCTGGCTTTCCGCACCAGGAGCTTGTTAACTGGTGCCCTGAGGGAACAGACTAAGGGTAGAGGCTCAAGCCTCTTATATCATTTATTCCCATTTCTACACCCAAAAGGGCCTCCCTGGGAAAGGCAACTCTGGTCACTGGTCTCTGCAGCCCTTGAGGGTCACAACCATTTGGTCCCCAATGTGGGTCTCCCCATATTCACTGGTCTTTCCATGAAAGAGTGCATTTCAATTTCACAGGCAGCAAGGATCCTGTTTTTTGTCATCTTAAATAGCCTCACACTCCACTTACATAGGTGAGGTCCTGGGAAATTCCTATTTTGGCCTCTTCTGGTGACTTTCCCATAAATTCCTAAACACAAAACGTTTCGTTCCTCTCCATTCCCTTTAAGAATTTTACATAAAAAGATATCTCTACTGAGAGATGCTATTTATTTCAGGATCATTATCTCAGAGATACAGAGCTCTCAAATACTGAACCTGGAAGTAAGCCAAAATCCAATTAAGAGGGTATGGCGTTTGAACTAGGCAAGAGCTAAGGGTGAAAATACTGAATATAAGCTGTACAGGGTCCCAGTGTATGTGAGCGTGTGCACGTGTCACTGACAATGCAATGCAGATTCTTTTTCATGTCTTTCAGATGCTTTTCCCTAAACTCGTTGTTTCCAGAATCCCAGAGCCAGTCCCTTTCTTGTTTATTATGTTAAGCAATAGGAAGCTTTCAATGATGGCTGGGAACAGGTGAGGGAGAAAGGAAGAGATGGTTTTCCATCATGTAAAGAAAAGAAAAACTGTGCCCAGCCCATTTTTGAACCACAATCCAATGTTGCAGATTTCAAATTAACAATTCAACCCAACTTGACAGGGAAGAATCAAGTGTTGAGGCCCTGAAGTTTGGTTTCCAGTAGCTCTGGCATCTCATTCAACCCTAGGTGGCTCGCCCGGTACGGCATGACATGCACTTTCAGGCGCACCAGTCTTCTCACTGAAGAAGAGACACTAATTTGAATCATCACTGCCATCCCCTCTCCTCTTTGTTCCTGTCTGAACCAATTTCCATACAGTTTCAAAGAAATCATCAGCCCATGCAAAGGGGAAGTCCCAATGGAACAAGAACTACATTAGCAGCATAAGGGGGAAAATCTAATTTCCAATCCAGTTGCTTTGTTGTTTCAACCTCCAAGGAAGGTTGCTACATATGCACAACATAAATTAAGTTTTAAAACGCCACCGTGATTTAAAATTAATAAAAACTCTCATGGGGAAAAGGTGGTTTTTGGTACAAATCTCCTTACACAATTGAAGGTCAACTCCACCAGAGCCTGTGGGTGGTCTCGGTCTTTGAGATCTCAATCATATCAGCGAGCAAAATATTTCAAAATGCATATATTCACTGACATCAATGCACATACTTTTAAATAGTTTATGGTGGATGAAATCTCAGTGTAAGGTGGTATCCACATTAAAAATTCTTAAACTACCTTGTTGACAGACCTCACTGAGATGTATTTTAATGCTTCAAATTAAGGATCCCATTTTGGCATGACAGGATATGCCAATGAGATTTCCTAGTGCCCTGCTTACTGGGATAAAACTCATGGCAAGACACCAGTGTGACTACATCATTAATTAACCTGAACCACATACCGGAACATTGCTGCTAATAAAACTCCCCTATAAAGAAAACATGTTTTCTCAACTGAGAATCCTGGAATGTGGGCCCCAGCAGAGCCACAGCCTTAATTAAGGAGATATTCTGATGTTGTGTCTATATTTGCACTTGTCATAAAATTTGGTCATGTTTGGCTTGCTCTTCAACAAATTGAGATCTTGAATGTGCTTTTTGGAAAAAGAAAATAAAAATGACATCTACACCATCAGGATTTGCAAACAACTATATGAAAGAAAGGATTACTTTTGCTGAGGCAGGGATGTACTATCTATGTCGTTCTTGAAAACACACTCTGAGCTCTGAAACCACGATTCACTGAATTAGAGATCCACAGAACCCCTCCATTTTCTCTAGAAAACAGGCTGACAGAATCAGGAACAAATCATAAATATAGCAGCCAGGTGAAACTGGGACTTTTCCAATCCAATCCGTATGAAATGACATATAACTTCTTTATAGAGAACTGTTTTGTGCAAAGCTTCTGAAAATGGTTGTCAATGTTTTCATGTAACCTTAAAGTCCTCCTATGAGTCTAACTAGACAACAAGGATTAAAATTCCCTTCCTATTAACGGGGAAGCCTTTCTGGTAAAGAAAAATGGGTTTTCCATACTTCTATAGCCGTACTACCAACAAAACCAGAAACAGAACCAAAGGATTCTTGGGCTTTTCCCTTAGGCTCTTTTTCTGGTCCAACTCTGAACCCTCTATCATAATCTCAAAACATAGAAAGTTCAACAAACCATCTGCAGTAAGCTTGAAGGAACAGATTCCTGACAAAGGCTCAGGATCTTCCCAAATTGTAAGCACAATACCCAAATTTCATTCCACAAGCTTTTCAAATATTTGTGTAATTTCTCCTGGTAAGAAGGAAACAAGAAGTCTTAGTTTTGACGACACCCTTTATTAGGAAATTTCTGAGTTTTCTCTGGCTGTTCCAAACCTTGGTTGGACTGTTAAAAGTAATTAGAATTTTAGTCATTCCAATTTATCAACATCAAGTGTCATCAATGAAACAGAAAGAAATGGAACCAGTATCATTAAGATCTGAACTAAGAAAATTTATAATTATGGTTTACTAAGAACCTAATTTTATTTTTTTATTGGATTAATGACAAATATATGGAAACTATAAGTGATTCATTTTTTTAAAAGGGGTAGTTGAACCTGCCATTCAACATCTTTTTAAAAATTTTCCTAGTTTTAATAAACATAAAAATGCATATTTGACCAAACCAGATTCAACATCCCTCTCAACCAGTGCCCTTCAGAATACTCAAGCTATTTTCAACACCAGTACTATCAATCACTCATTTCTTTTGTTTAAGATTCAAATAAAAAATGCAGCCTGAAAAAGGACATAGAAGGAATAGAAGCAGCAAGAAGAGGAAAAATAGCAGCAAGCGAAACAGATGAACAGCAAGCATTTCACTCCTGTGTAAAAACCCTGGATGCCAATACCTCTTCTCAGGTGACACACCTCTAACCAAGGAGATCCATCAAACTTTGGGCAGCAAATCAACTCAAGGGTAAAAGAGACACTTGGCCTTGCTCCCTACATGGAAACTAAACCTTAATTTTAAAGTGCTTTTGTCTATAATCATTTGGTAGTCAGCTAAGAAGAAAGATGGCTGGCATTATTGTGATTCAGAAAGGTGTGGTTGTGGAAGACCATCTTTATTAAAAAATCAAGGAATTAAGCATCTTATTGGGATGGGCACCTAATCAATCTTGGATATCAAAACCTTTCCACTTTGGGACTTTTTACAGATATCAAAGGCAATGTGGGGTCACAGAGAGAACACAGACTGGAGTCAGGAGGACTTTAACCAGCTCCTCCCGTGTAATTAGCTTTTCGGCCTTCTTCAAGTCACCTCCTGTTTGGTCCTTGCTTTCTCATGGCCAAATCTTGCTTGTCTAAAGGAAGCAAAGCATGTGGAAGATGAAATTTTACTATTCGGATCCCTCTGCTTATGGGAGTCTTCCGGTATCTCCATTTCAGATTGTGGACTGCAGTTTCTGCCCAATCTCCCAGGTGAGATCCCAGGAAACAAGGCCACACAGTTGTCCTTGAGGTGCTGGGGTAGACAGGTGTTGTTTTTAAGGATCCCCAGGTGACTCAGTGGTAAAGAATCCGCCTGTCAATGCAGGAGCCGTAGGAGAACCAGGTTTGATCCCTGGGTCAGGAAGATTCCCTAGAGGAGGAAAATGGCTACCTACTCCTGTATTTTTGCCTGGGAAATCCCACGGACAGAGGAGCCTGATGGGCTACAGTCCATACAATCACAGAGAGTCAGACATGACTGAAAAACTGAGCATGCACGCGGGCACACACACACACACACACACACACACACACACACACACACACTTCGAGTAGGTATTAATGCCCTTCCTGATAAATCTAGGTCAGGATTCACACACTCAAACACCTATAGGGGCCAGGATTTAGTGGAAAGAATATGACAACAGAGATGGGTGGGAACTGCAGTAAACCTTCCTCCAAGTTTTCCTATGAAACTGCTCACTTGAGGAGAGACCCATCTGGAGGAAATCACAAATGAGCAGCACTTTCATTCATCTTCTGCTCAGCTACCCTTGCCCAGCACCACACAGCTGGAATCCCTGCTCTTGAGAAGAATCCTGACACAAGAAAGGGAAATGTGCAGAGACGTCACCAAGAAATGTCAAGCAGGAGAGGGCAAGCGCGGACAAATCTACAGAAGCCTGGAGGCCAGGCACCAAGTTTTAAACCTCCCTCGGGCTAAGCACAGTGCTCGGTATCATCAGCAGTTGCTCAGTAAATTCTTCTTAAGTGAATTTTTTAAAAAAGAAATCTTGATTAGGAGCCACTATTACTTATCATTCTGTGCTCTTCTCAGAAGTGACCAGATCAAACTGGTTGCTTTGATGAGCAGGATAACAGCCAGGGAGAAAGAACTTTGCTGGGATATGCAGAGTACACCCATTTGAACTCTGTTGGCCTTTCAGGGGCAGGTACTGTGTCTTGTCCTTCTTTTAAATTAATTGAACGATTATTTACTGAGTCTCTGCTTTACATCAGACACTTTGCTAGAGATTTTGGGGAGTCCTAGGGCTCAAAACCTGCCTACAAGATGCCCACAGTATAGCAGGGACAGAGGGATAGAAATATGCTCAACTCTAAGAGAGTATGTGTGTGACTAATAATTAGGACAAACCACGTATGACGGCATCGCAGCAAAAGAACCAGCTCACTTTCCTGGAGAGGTTGGTAAAGGCCACGTGAAAAAGTCACACTTGAGCTGGACCTTGAAAAATGAGCAGGCTTCTGTTAAGTGGAGAAAGGGGATAGTGACATTCCAGAAAGAGCACAGGGACACATGAAAGCCCCACTGTGTGCCTGGAAGTGGATGAGCAGACTCGTGGTTCTGATACACGGGGGTAGCTATAAAGGGGCAGCAACAGCATCCCCCGGGCCCAGAAAATGCAGTTTTCGGCTGAAAATGATGTTGCCTGTTTGCTCTGGGCTCAGTTTTACCAGTATAATTTGCTAAACAGCAATGGCTGTTTCTCTAGTGCATTGGG
Source organism: Bos javanicus (assembly GCF_032452875.1). NCBI lineage: Eukaryota > Metazoa > Chordata > Mammalia > Artiodactyla > Bovidae > Bos > Bos javanicus. Next base: position 95,527,145 of record NC_083869.1, read on the forward strand.
GATAATTCAGGGAAAGATGAAGAGCTCAAAAAACACTAGTAAAGCCCACTGGTCATATTAATGCTACCAAGTAATACTTCTGAACCAAATGTTTTACAAAGTCATCTGAGGCTTTTTCCATTTCAGATTTATACTCCTAGTTTAAGACACACATATAATAAGCCTTCAAATGAGAATAAAAGAAGAGATAAATATTATTAAAAAGAACGCTTAAAAAATGCTAGTATATCAAGCACAAAATGAAATTCAGCCCTGAGTTTCCTGGTAGCCAAGGTAAAATGATCAACAATAAGTTAAGAACTTCTCATCATCAAGAAAAAGAAACATCAGTTCCTCAGATATCAGTTGATCTGTGTATGCCAGGTTTAAAGCAAGAGCTGGAAGAAGACAAAATATGGAATAAAAGAGAAAGAATAAGAGGAAAAAAGGAGATGATTAAAAAGTATATCTCCCTATTTTTTTAAGGAAAAAAAAAAAAGTGGAATTTCCTCACTAAAACCATCAAATGTTTTGCTGGTGAGGGGACCAAAGGTTCAGCGCCTGGATGTGTTTTTCTCCTTTGTAGCCCCTTTCTGTTGATGTTTTTCTGGCTTTCTAAGCAAAGAGGAAACCTCACCCATTCCTGTAGACATGCATTTATGACCACATTCTCCTGGCCAATAACACTAAGCGGCTCCTTTTGGCACCTCTCAAGGGTGGAGCGTCAAGCAATTGGACCTGGTTATGAAGTTGCTGTTGCTACCGCTCAGGTTGAACGCTGGCAAGTTCAGGGAGGACTCCAGGGCAGAGCTAACTCATTAAGGACAAAATGTGCAGGCACATTTGACCTTTGGAAATCCAGCCCTGGTTAGAAGCTTCCAGAATCAAAACAACAGCTCCAGGCTGGAAAGAGAGTTGGAGGAAGCGTACTATGAGCACTGGACCCATCCCCGCCCCCACATTCCCCTGTGACTGAGAGGCTCACAAAATCAATAGAGCAGCATTATTAACTCTGCAATATCATAAGAGAAGGCTCTGCTCTCTGCCTTAGTGGAGAGTGAAGACAGCAGAAAGGCAGGCTGGCTCCAAGGGAAAGGATGCTTCATTAAAGTCTGAACTCTCGGGAGGCAAATTCATCTAAGCTCTACAGATGAACCCAGTATTGATATAGCACCTCCTCCACTCCCATAAAAGTTGTGCCCTTGGTCAAGGAGAAGTCTCAGAGGGAGACAAGCTAGTCTGAATGACAGGGAGTTATTGTTTGGTTTAGACTTCCAAAAAGTCACGCCAGGGGGCTAACCCAAGGCAAAAGTTTCAAAAACATCATAGAAATGTTCAGTCACAAGCTTTATAGCATCCCACTGTTGCTAATTTTTCACCTTGTTTTCCTGGGTCACCGACAAGTACCAAAATGAACATTTTCAAATGTCAGCAGAGGAGAACACAGAGCCTCTGTTATACCTGCAGGGAAATGAAACCACCAGCCCTATCCTTGCGTCCCTTCTGATTTGCTTAGGACTCCCAACCAGCTGGGTCACGGCTTCCCTCGCATCAGTCACATGACCCAATTCAGCTGCCTCTATCACCAAGTCAGTATCACCAACACATTTCATGCACGCCTGAGGGAACAGGGTTCATTTCAACCTTCCCTTCATGTGAGGCTGTACCTTGGTCTCTACAATATCCTGCCACCATCCCTCAGGAATGCCTGTAATTGTCACTACAAGGCTGAAAGGTGCCTCAGACGCCAGGAGCAGGGAATGGCAATCCACTCCAGTATTCTCGCCTGGAGAATCCTATGGAGGCTGGCGGGCTATATAGTCCATGCGGTCGCAAAGAGTCAGACACAACTGGGCGACTAAGCACACAGCACCAAGCTAAGCAAAGTAAGTTTTCAGATGCATCTTTATCCCCAAAGCCTTCCTCCAATCATGCAGATTAAGCAAAAGTCTTCTCTGTAAAGTCATTGTTGTCTTCAGCGTCTCTGATTCTCGCATTTGATTCTAGATAGAAGGTTAAATATCCCTTGTTACAAACCATACTTACATCAATTCAATCCATTTGCTATTAAAGAAGCATCACTCTTTCCAGAAAGGTTTTTTTCCTTTAGCTGGAATCAAATAAATACGACCTGATATGTTTATCAGTATTGTTCACATCACTCAACACAATGGCAACTCACCAATCAGTCCTGAGGCAGAACTTAAGGAACAGAATGCTTATCACATCTATATTTTTTAAAACTGCCACCACTGATGACCATAAATTACCTACTGCTTTTACGTATACAGATTTTATAAGGAAGTGCTGCACAGTAACGTACCATTAAAGGTTTAACTGACGTGCTTAGTCAGAATCTCCTGGCTGCCATGATTTGCTGTGACATGAAAAGACCATTAGCTTTTCCTTTTCTTTACTTCCCTCAGTTTTTCCTATGAAAGGAATACAACAAATCTATTGGAAAATAAGATGAGGTTAAAAAAAACAAAACCTTCAAACGATAATACAGTTACTTAAACACTGACAATACATACAGTAAGTATATGGAGTGTGACAGCCTTTTTGTTTAGCAAGATTAAAATTCCAGCTACATACACAGAAGAGAATTTACACACTCAAGAGGAGACTCATGATAAATGAAATATATGCAATAAATGAAACAGATCATAAGTATACTAAATCCAAAATGTTTGTTCCATTTTAGATTTCTTGAGTGTCAACTACATACTTCCAGGAAAAAGTTTTGAGAAGAACATTTTGGGGAGTATATAAAAAAGCTATGAGATGAGCAGGAAAATTCCTTAACTATTTCAGATGTGACTGGGAAAATCACTGAGGAAATATTCTCTCCTGACACCCTGTTCTTTTCCTTATATGCCAATCACAATCTATTTATCTTGTGGGTCCACTCTAGATTCTAGCAAGGACAGCATCTGTTTGGGTCATTAATACATTCTCAGCACCAAGTACAATGCTTAGCATATCAAAAGCCTTCAAGAAAAGAAGAGAGGAAGGAAGAGAAAGAGAGAGGGATGAATTAAATTAATCAATTAAAGAAAAGGAACCAAGAGAGTGATGTCACCAGGATAGCAACATAGGTGGTTCCTGGCTTCACAAGAAGAGCAACTATCAACTATTCATGAGATAATAGTTGTTATCTGAGAAATCTGATAGAAACTGAGTAAATCACAAAGAAAGAGAACCAAACAAAAATCATAGAAGAAAAATGAAGCATAACTACAAAACTGAGCATTCCCTACTTCCTTCTCAAGCATCCCGATGGTTAATTACAGAGGAGTATGACTGTTCCGACTCCTTCACCCCCTGTTAGTGGATGACAGACTGATCAGCAAGAGCCAGCTGACTTCAGGGACTAGGAGTTCTATTCTGATGTGAAGTGGCCAAGAAGAGGCAAGTGGACAGGTGGACAGGTAAGGGACAAAGCAGTCTCCACACCAGCATTTTTGGAGACTCAGGATTCTTCTGTTCTCATCTCTCTACCTCCACCACTCTTCCTTGAGGCTACCTGCCTGCAGTCCTCAAATTCTTTCCATTTTTACTTGCAGGGTGAGGTTGGGGGAATTCAGGACAGACTAGAACTCAACACACCCAGGGTCACTCCCCTTCCCTAGCTGCTCCCAGTCCCTTTCTGGCCAGTGTTCCTCAAAGAGCAGGGCCTAGGACCAAGGTCCCTTGAGCCCCTTCCCCTGAGTCAGACCAAGATAAAACCATCATTGCTGCTTCCTGTCTTCCTTCTACCCTGGAGCCTGTCCCCGTGCTATACTAGACTCCTCCCCTCCTCCGCTAGAATTCCTCAGAGGCACGGGGCTCACTCTTCCAAGTAAGTATCTCCCAGGATGTCCTGCAAGTAGAGCTTCCAAACTTCTTTTTATCACCTTCCCTCACTCCTGCCCAAGAAAGCTATTGTAAGAGAAAAGATTAAAGAAAAGAAAAAAGAAAAACACTCTATAGGCCCTGCTCCTCTCTCGTCATCCTAACCCCTTCCTGGAAAGCTTTGCCCCCTGCTGTGCAGGAAGCCCTGAGGGGCCAGGCAGGCAGTGCAGAGCTGGCGACCTGCTGCTCAGCTGGACGCACGTTTCCTTCCCCTGGATGAGCAGCCTACAAGCCGTGGGGTGGGGGTGCGGAGAGGATTCCACAGTAGCTACTGGGACGCCAGAATGAGACGGCACTTCCCAACTGGGTCTCAATCCAGTTTTATCCACTTGAAACCTGATATTTAACCTCTAATCTGTCTGTTTCCTGTATCTATTTTCTCAAATGGGTTGGGGAGGGGAGAAGGGGAGTTAATTTATTGGCCCCACTAAAAGAAGAGCAATCATGGTATAATTATAGACAATTGTCAGCAGTCCAAATTATTGATCCTCTCAAGAGGCTGGGTATTCTTTTAAATGAACATAAGACTGAAAGAAAAAAAAAATCACAAAGAAAAGGCAAGAGGCCCATCACTTCATCACTGGATCGCTCTTAAAAAAATTGAAAGTAATGAACACAGGTGAAGGTCAAAAAATTTAAACAGAATAGAAAAGGTTTAAAAAATAAAATCTCCCTTTCTAATTCCCAGCACCCTCTCCTCCTTCCCCCTCAAACTGTCAATAAGTATATCCTTTTATTTGAATGTATATAGAGAGAGACAATTGTATTTCTTCTTTTTTCTCATTTACACAAAAGCTAATTGGCTTTTTAACAGCTGGGAGGCCCCAGCTACAAACAAGCTGGGGAGGTATGACCTGGATTCCTTCTCAATTACCCCTGCCTTCTGCCTACAGCCCCTTTTGCCCCATAAGAACATCATCCCTGTATTCCAAGGTATCCCCACTTACCACACCCACCCCACTCCCTCAGAGCAAGTCCCTCAAAAAGAACCAAGTCATCTGATGGCTATGGAGTAAGATGCCCTCACTGTGGGGAACATAGGACTCTGTATTATTTCTGCAACTTACTGTGAGTCTATAATTACTTCAAAATAAAAAGCATTTCTAAAATGAAATAAGTTACCACTCGACAGGGAAAACCACAGTGAAGAACCTGAAAGTAAGAGGACGATAAGTAACAGATGATGACAAATTTCTCTGATAATACAATGTGCCAACATCAGCCCCAGCCTCTGTCGCTTCTTTCCACCGTGTTCACTGACCAGGGTTGTAGCATCGGCCAGTTCTTGCAATGCCTTAGGACAGGTTTGATTTTCTTTAACGAACAAAACATTATTTTCCAATAAAACTGTTTGTTGCAAACTTGAAAATGTTACCACTAGATCTGAAGCAATTTTTGTTTTGTTTCGTTTTTTTCTTAATAGCTGATTAAGTTTCTATCCTCTTTTAAAAAAATCAAAACTAAACTTTAAAAGTACGTAAGTATTTAAGTTTGCAGAGAAAGGTATGGCTCTCCAGATGGGGAGTCCATCCAATTCATGATCTCAAGCATTTTATGGCCACACTTCCTTGCAAATCATATTGATGGCAAAGATCCAGCTGCATACTCAAGTGTTTTGTCACATTCCTGACCCCAGAATCAAATTTCTCATGTGGGAGGTTGAGCCAAAGGTATGTCCTGACAAATCCCTACAGAAGTAGATTCCTGTCCATCTCCACTTCCGCTTAAAAGTCCGAAGAAGGGCAAACTGGAAGCTCTGAGTTTTAAGAAGCCCCTTAACAGAGAAGGCAATGGTACCCCACTCCAGTACTCTTGCCTGGAAAATCCCATGGACGGAGGAGCCTGGCAGGCTGCAGTCCATGGGGTCATGAAGAGTCGGACACAACTGAGCAACTTCACTTTCACTTTCCACTTTCATGCACTGGAGAAGGAAATGGCAACCCACTCCAGTGTTCTTGCCTGGAGAATCCCAGGGACGGCGGACCCTGGTAGGCTGCCGTCTATGGGGTCGCACAGAGTTGGACATGACTGAAGCAACTTAGCAGCAGCAGCAGTAGCAGTAACTCTATCAAGGCTGAGAGGAAGGCCATGTCGGCCATCCAACCCTGATGAGAGAGAGAGGACTGTGCTAAGCCACTACATGGGCTGCTCCTAAAAATCTTCGCTTTGAATGGAGGTCTTTGAATAAGGACAGAGCTACTCAATCCCCTAAAACAGGGATGGGCTAAAACCCTAGTGGCCCTCTCTTAGACAGGGATCCAGATACTCCCTCATTCCCAGCTTCAGGATGAGGCAGTATGAGAGAGGGCCTTTGGACCTCACACTCTGAGTTCCTAAATTCTTGTCAAAATGGCACCCATCTGAGCATCCTGAGTTGAAGAGTTCATGGAGCTTGACCAACGCAGTCAGTGTGGTCCTCAAGTCAGAGAGATCAACCTCCCTTCTTATCTACAGTTATCTCCGATCTGGGTTGTCTAGGGTGGGATAAAAGTCCATGTCCCTGAGACCATGAATGCTGCTCTGTCACTCCAATCCCTGTGCAGCATAAGCTAGGCTTTTCTGGAAGTCAGCTGAAAGGTCCTGGTAAGTCCAGGACTTCCTAACCAGGCCAAGTTCCCATCTTATCAGTGAACCACATGTGACAGACATTGTTAATGAGTCACTTTAGCCACACAGACTTCTACTTTCAGGAGCAAACTGTCCCCAAGGTTCTCCTTTCTACACAAAACCCAAACTGCCTTCATCTCTGGGCATCAACTCACAGACACACACCCAATTCTTTCATGAGTGTGATAAAATATTTTAAGTTTTAAAAATTTATCTGGAAAGAATCAGTTAAGCTAAACGTATTATCTTAATCTAGCTTTGACATACTATATTTACTAAATTTACTTTTTTCAAAATTTATTTAAAAGCTAACACACACACAAAGAAATTAGAAATTATGTCCCCACTTTTAGAAAACCAGTAGGAAGATTTTTCAAAGTGCTGCAAGTAAGGGACAAGAGCCCCACTTGAACAAGTAAGAAGCTACTATATCCATGCTCAGAACACTGAACAGAAATCATAAGGAAGAAGAAAGTCAACAGAGAGTGCTAGTTTAAGTCTGAAACTAAAGCCTCCGCTACCACAGAATAGAAAACAATAACATTATGTAGCATATGATAGTTTACAAAGCACTTTCACAGCCATGTATCATTTGATTATAATAATCCTATTATTATAAACCCCACACTGCAGATGGGAAAATGCAGTTTAGCGATTTGCCCTGGTTTATATTTACAAAGTCAGAACTAAATTCCAGTTTTCTGACTCCAAGTCCCTTGAATTCTCTACCACATCAGTGTTCTTCATATTTCACTTCATCCCACGTTCATACATTTTTACCAAATCAGCTTTCCATCTGTATAATCATTTCCCTATTATTTACATTTATAACTGCCTCATGAAGGCATTGAATCTTGTAATAATCTATAACAGAAATGTGTCTGAAAAAGTATACGTGTGTGTATGTGTGTATATGTATCTGAACCGCTTTGCTGTATACCTGAAACTGACACCACATTGTAAACCAGCTATACTACAGTAAAAATTTAAGGCTGCATATATTTTAAAATACTTTTCCTATAAATGATCATCAATAAAAAATAACCATAAAATTAAAAACAATATAACCAAAATGATAATATTAACTTTTAGCTGGACGTTTGACTGTCAAAAACTCTGGGTTTGGTTTCTGTTTTCTCGTCATTAAAAAGAAAGAAAGGAAGAAAAATGAAAAAAAGGAAGGCATAAAGAGAGGGCAGGATGGAGGACAGGACAGAGAAGGAGGAAGAGAAGGAAAAGATCATGAAGCCTTAAGGACACAAAGCTGAGACTTTCTCCTAGAGTTAGTCAGAAGGATTGAAAGAAAACTGAACCGGGAATAATAATAAGGCCTCCCAAGGTAATTCTGTTGTTATTTAACGCTGTGCTCCTGAGCCCACAGAGGGTAGCTCACCCTTTGAGAAGCACTGCCTTGAGCCATGCTTCACCACACATTATGTTAACATGGGAAGACATCTGAAATATTGAAATGGGATAAGTTAGGAGTTTGGGATTAATATATACAAACTACTATATATAAAACAGATAACCAACAAGGACCTACTATATAGCACAGGAAACTATACTCAGTATCATATAACAATCTATAATGGAAAAGTGTCTGAAAATGTATATGCATGTATATATGGATATATATATATCTGAACCACTTCGCTATACACGTGAAACACCACATTGTAAATCAACTATACTACAATAAAAATTTTAAAATAAAGTATTTCAAGTAAAGCAAATTGCTTGAAGGTCCAATACTGGCTTGGACTTAAATAATGCTCTCTAAAGCTCAGGCTTTACAGTAAACTCCGAGAGATAATGGAGGCCAGGGAAGCCTGGTGTGCTGCAGTTCATGGGGTCACAAAGAGTCAGACACAACTTTGCGACTGAAACAACAGAGCTCAGGCAGGTTATCTGCAAATCGAGGAGAAAGAAAAGAGATTGCGATGAGATGTCTAATAGTCCTCAGATTCTAATATTTGTAAAATCTTAAACTCTTTGAAGAGGGTGCATAAAAAAAGAGATCATGAATGCAGAAACAAGAGGAAAAGACACATCTTGGATAGGAAGACAAACGATTTGCATTCTGCTTCTCTTTCACAGAAGAACTGTGCAAGGACATTTGAGGGCCATATAAGGTCTGCCTGCTTTTTTCTTTTTGCTTTTATTTTCTACCTTTCTTTCTTCCTTTCTAAAGATACTTTCCAGAAATATTTTAATAGCTGTCAATTCACATAGTAAGATAAACAACTATTTAGTTTTTAAAAATTAATTAATACATATGCTAACAAGATAATGAGGCTGGACCTTTACTTAACCCTCAGAGTTTTTTAAAAAGAAAAAGTAATTGGAGATTGTAGCAAAGGAGGTATACCCAGCATCAAGTAATTCAATGGAATGACTGGCTTTTTTAACAGGAAAAGAATGACTTGAAAATCGCCAGCCAGTCAACCTAAATGATATCCTTAGTAATATCAGAGAGCCAATACAAAAGAATAAATTTTTTCAAACACCCCTAATGTAGAATAGCATCCTGAAAGCATTAGAAAATGAAGGCCAAGTGCCTTGCTGGCAGTATTTGAGTGCCAAGGGCCAAAAAAAAAAAAAAAAAAAAGCCAATTACTTGATTCTCAGAAAAGTACTTTATTATAATGCCCTAGAGTTCTTCACACAAAAAGCATCACTTCCTCAGTGAAACAAGTCATATAAAATCCACTTCCACAAAAAATTAGCAGTTAAAGCTGATAATGGGGTTCTATACAACATGCTTCTATATCAAGACTATGAAACCTCAGCAATGGATACACGTTTTTCTTCCACAAAAACGACTTTTCCCCACCACTGATCAGTTGTGTGTCATGAGTGACAAAAGAAACCCAGACAATGGCAGTCATTTGTTAATGAGGGTTGTCTGACCAGAAGAACTTTTTTTTTTTGGTATTGTCTCATTTCACTCCCATTTCCACCAAGAAGACGCTGCAAGCTCAGGAAACTTAAGAGTCAGTTTCCAAATTGGAAAATGTTGCAAATACCAATAAGGAATAAACATGCTCAGCAGCAACTGCTCAGCCCAGGCGGGGAGAGGGGTAAACCAGATGGTCTTTTCCAACCCAGATTTCGATGATCTACAACAGAACCTGGATGACTCGGAGAAATTGAGATGCAATTTGGAATCTGCTTTATAAAATAGAATCCCAAACAAAGACATTCAACAAGGCAGAGAAGTCTAAAAAGGAATGAAAATGGATTCCGGGTAAGAACAGAAATCAAGCCAGCTTGAGACTCATGAAGAAATAACGGCTGTCCCCCAAATCACAGCATTTTTGGAGGGGAAGGTGACTTAGAGAGCTGACAGTCTGGGGGTCACAAACTCAAATGCATGCTCACCTGGCTAGAGATCAGAAACAAAGCAAGGTAGAAATAGTGGAGACAAGGTTAATTGAAGAGTGCATGATGTGTCTGAAAGCATTCCAATTAAAAAGAAAACTGAAATAGGTATGCTGGCCAAATAAAACAGCTCTTGAAGCCAGTTTAGCCTAGGAGCTTCCTGTTTGTATCTGATCATCTGACTGCTCCTAACTCTACCCTACTGTCTACACATGAGGAAACTGAGGACCAGAGAACTCATATCATTTGATGATAAGCATGCAATAGTGTTTGCCTGTAGCAGAGCCAAAATGCTAGGATTATATTACACACCGAGATGATGTTAAATGGAAAAAAATGAAATGACATTAAGGCAAAAATCCTGCATGCCTTTAGGTCAGGTGTACTAAGTTCACAGAGCTTATTTTTTCAGAGGCCAAATTATATCATCTAGTTAAAACATAAAGCTACTGAGAATTGCTGGAAGATGTATGCAAGGAGAGGTTGTGCAAAAAAACAAAACAAAAATCCTAAGTAGTCAGAGTCAGATATCCAGTTTTTCAAAAACCAGTGTTAAGTCCATAATTATCTTTGTCACAACAGTCCTGAATAAGATGGCAAGTGGAGTTCCTGACTTCTATTTTCCAGGCAGTAAAAACGAGGGACAAAGAACCCTCACAGTTTTATTTTTAATGGATTCTTTAAAGTTACATGCTCAAGGTTCCTTCTAGATACTCCTCAAAAAGCAAGGTAAGAAAAATCCTTTCCATTCTTGGTATTGGGGAATGTACATTTTTTAAAAATTGGGTAAGCTTAAGACTCTTAAAAAAAAATAAAAAGTGAAGTTCCGAGGGAAAAAATTTCATTGAGATATATTAAGTGGTGTGAAATCTCCCTAGGAAATTCATGAAGTCCAGAGAAGGATGACGAGATCCTCCCCTAGGGCAGCTAGAAGCAGATGAGACAAAGAACTGGAAATCTTCTTTCTGGGAGCCCCCCCTTCTGTCAGCCAACGGGACTTTCCTTCCCTGGTTTCTGTGTGTCTAAGAAACACACAAACACACACTCCTCAGAAGGAGGAGATGCAGTCTGTACACACAGCTGGCATCTCTTGACATAAATCTCTCCATAGGTACTGGGCTAAACCTTCAATATGAGGAAATAATCTTCAAGTTTTATAGCAGCATATGCATGATTCTTCCCCCTCCCCCATAAAACTCCCAACATGAACAACCACATCATGAACAACATCAAATTATTGCTTTTCAGAGGCCAATTCAAAAACACCCACTTTATCACAGAAAGAATATTCCTTGTGTATGTGAGTACTTCCATTATGTCTTATTTGAAGGGGGAAAATGAAATAAAAATCCTATCGGAGATATTTATAGATCTCATAAAACCTGATTCACTCTCATAAGCTGCTGTAAGCTCAGTCATCAGGTAAGGCAGAAAAGGCAGGTGTAGTAACCGGCACTGTATTACAGTATATGTGCCTAATTCTGACTCACAAAGAAAAATATCCACATGCCGGGAAAACTTAGGAAAAGTCCTAAGTAAGACTGGAAAGAAAGGGAATGAGTTGGACATGGGAGTGAGCAAGCCAAGCAAATTCCAACAGTATCAAAGGAGGCCGAGTTTTGGGGGGCAATGGATATTGCGAGTATTTCCCCACTACTAAGCGCAAGTGATTTCATGAAAGCTGCTCTGGTGGGATGGATAAAGGAAATACCATGCCTTCCCATCATTCACCTTCTCTTAGACACTCGAGATGACTAGGGCCTTAGAGAAACCAGTGATACTATTTAGAAAAAGAGTACTGTTTTCAACGGAAGGAAGAATGGTTGAAAATGGGAAAAGAATTTGTTGAGTGGATCCTATGTGTCAGACACTGGGCCAGAGAGCCAACATGCCTGCTCTTACTTAGGCATTATTGTCTCTATTCCACCCATGACAGAATAGACTCAGAGATGTTGGGTGACTTTCTCAAGGCTCCAGCTCTGCCTGATTTCAACACCTCATGTAATTTGACTAATACAAACACTATGACCTTAAGAAACCCTAACTAAAGTGTTAGTCGCTCAGTCATTGACTCTTTGCGACCCCATGGACTGTGGCCCACCAGGTTCCTCTGTCCATGGGATTCTCCAGGCAAGAATACTGGAGTAGATTGCCATGCCCTTCTACGGGGGATCTTTCTGATCCAGGGATCAAACAAGGTCTCCTGTACTGCAGGTAGATTCTTTACCATCTGAGCCATTATAGGGCTCTTTTTCAGATGAGAAAACCAAGTCCCAGAAAGATAGGCCAGAAAGCCTTCAAATCCATACAGTTCCACTGAGTCCCAAGCCATGACCTTTGGCTTCTGCCTTGGTGTCTCCTTCCTAACTAGGAGTCAGTATAAATGTAGAAATTCAGAGTCCTGAGCATACTGCCTGGGCTCATTCTGAGCCCAATCTGGCTCAACCAGACTTCCAAGTTGTGTGACTTTAGGCAAGTCATTTAATAACTCTCACCTCAATGTATCCATCTGTAAAAGGAGGATTAAGCAGAACATATATCTCACAGGGTTGGTGTGAGAGTTAAATGAAATGATGTATATAACGTGCTCAGATGAGATCATCTCTAGGAAGTATCTGATATCTATTAGATATTATTCCTAGAGGAGGGCATGGCAACCCACTCCAGTATTCTTGCCTGGAGAATCCCATGGACAGAGGAGGCTGGTGGGCTACAGTCCACAGGGTCACAAAGAGTCGGACACGAGTAAAGCAACTTAGCACAGGTATTATTATGATGCTTGTTATGGTGACAGACAGAATGGCCAAGTTGAAAGAAGGAAGAGGAAAGAATGTTCCACCATGGGTTTTGCAACTCATCTGCTTTGCAGCCACATGAATACAACTTGCTTCATCTTCCTCTGCCCCATTTTTCTCACCTCTGAATGGGAAATTCTGTAATATCTGCCTGTTCCTTAGTTACAGAAAGAATGTGCCAGTGACAAGAGATCCTGATCAAAACACCCTGAGTCCTTGAGAACAAAAGCTCAATACAGATGTCTGTTAGACTCTTACAAGCCAACGTGAACATCCCCATCACAGGGGAAACCATCTCTTGGTCCATATTAAAGAAAGAAAGAAAGAAACTTAATACAGGGAGGTAAATGCACAGGGGAGGGCCGGGTCATCTTGGAATGCAGAAGGCAAAGCCAAAAACTCAGTGTGACACTGAGCAGCATCTCAGGGAGCTCACAGGAGAATCAGCTCTGCACAGGGGGCTCCTCGCAGATGACATCCTTCACCTCTTAGACAGGAGCTGTGCTCTATGAACAGGGTCTACAGTGGCCCTATGAACAAACACTAAGAGCTCAAAAGGGAGGGATGGGGCCATCTATTTCCACTCCTTTGTATGCCAAGCAAATCGGCCGCCTCTCCAAAAATAAGAGCCAGCACTGTGACCAGTCCATTGAATTCCCGCAACCTGAGCTCTGGAAGGTGAGCATGAACGCAGGGTCAGGAGCAGGCAGGCACTCCCTTGTCGAGCGATTGCTCCACAGCTAATTGCCGTTTTCACAGCTGGGTTGAGCTTTCCAAAAGATATCCTTCAACCCTGAGCTCTGAGCTCCTCTCCTGATGTTCTCTCTTGCCAACCATACCCCATCAAAGACAGTTTATAGATGAAAGGATGCAGCTACAGTACATACATTTTTGCAAACATCACAGTTTGAAATCGAGGCCTTTCTAAGGCTTCTTTGTGAAAATCACCACATGCCCACAGTCATTACCACAAGAGCTAAAGCCTTCTATGGACAAGGAGGCGGCCCCCTTGCCTGAATGTCCTCGGTGGCAATTCTTCTACAGTTTATTTTTGCACCTCTTACTAGAAACTTGGGTCCTTTGAAATTCTTTATAAACAGAGTCTACTTGCAAACAGTGAGGTCAGGAAGAAATCTGTTGAACTGGTACCTAATACCTATCTGGCATCATCCAACAGATGTTCATGCATGCATGCATCCATCCCTTCAAAACCACAGAGCGGGCTGAGGTAAGTGGAAAATCATGGTCGAGAGCCTGCCGAGAATGAATTATTTGAAGCACGGCACGGCTGGAGTTTAGTGCCCACCACCACAAAAGTACCAGAAATGGAATTTGACCAGGTTAAGCAAACCTCTAGTGGGTCAGAGGAAATGTAAGCTAAATGAGACTGTACTCAACACTTTAGGGTAAAGGAAAGCAAAACAAGAAGGATCAAACAACACTTGGACAGTTGCTATTAACCAAGGAGCTGGATGAAGTATACCCACGACTACCCTGCTTTATTATAAACCTCTTTTACACTTAGCTTCCAAGTTATACAAGAAATAAAATATTTCCATATAAGGAACAGCCAACTACAACTCTGATCTATCTGATATCAACCTTCCATAGATTAAGAGCTCAAAACCTTGGCTGCATATTGGAATCACCCAGAAGATTATTTAAAAAAAAAAAAAAAAAACACACTGATGTCTGGGTTCCACCCAAAGGAATACTGATATAATTGGTCTGGGGTACAACCACAGTTGTGAATCATTACTGCACACATAGTCAAATCTTAAGTCACAGTCATATCTTAAGTCTTAAATATCCACTGATTATCTACCATGTGCATGGCTTTCTAAGAACCTGAAGGGTTATGTATTAAAAGTTTATTCTCAGAATTATAACCAAGGCATGGACTTTGCTCCAAATCATACAACCTAACTGGAAAAACAGGGTAATGGGGAAAAAAGAAAAACTATATTACAGGACAAAACTGAAAAGCATCACGAGGAAGTAGAAAGTTCTACACAAGAGTGTAGAAATAGCAGCAATTACTGTTGGCAAAGGGAAAGTGAGGGAGTTTCCTGGATGATGTGGCAACCATCTGAAAGTCAAAGGATGGGTAGAATTTGGACAAAGAGACTCATGAGGGAAAAGGAAAAAGAAGGGAAAAGTCTGAAGGAAATGACATAAATGAAGACAGAAGCAGAAAAAGCACAATCATTCAATTTGTATGGCAGCGCGCATGGTAACAAGAGGGCAAACTTGTAACTACTACCTAGCCTCAGTCTAGGAATACTGTGACTCTTAGACGTTTGGCGTCATCATACGCAAAAGAGGGAAACACCAACAATCTGAAACACGGTGATTGAGGTAGAAAGTCAATCCAGGTGAGGTGGCCAGGCTGCCCTGCGGCAATGGCAGAACAAGAAGAAAGCCAACCAGGTGCCGTACGGTGAGATCCAAATCAGGGGGATTCTTCAACCGATGACAGTCAAGGGAAAGAGAGAAGCCACAGATGATAGAACCTTCAAACCTGGATCCCAGAAGAAAGGCAATTAGTACAAGAAACAGGGGAGCCAGGAAAAGGAGGACAGACTGGATGAGCTCACACTTCGGGGTATATTCAGCTGAGGTCATAACTGGACAATCCCAAAAGTCTTTAGTGTCAGCCCCCATGTTTCCAATTCCAAACTGTGAGACTGAACTCAGGAAGATACCGGAGCTGGACATGTAGATTACAGCTTTGATGAAATAAAGAAGTCTCCATTTGGGAAGCAAACTTCAATTTCTAAGATCTTAGAGGTGAAGCCAATCTGTGAGACAAGTTCCAACAGAGAACTTTTACCATCATCACTACCAGAGATTGGGTGGAGACGGGCCAAAAGTTGCTGGGAAGTAGAGTGAAGAGCGCCCCAAGTTTCCTTTCCTCGCTAGAGTCACTCAAAATTAGGCCAGCACAATCCTTCCAGCCCCACAGGACTTTTTTAAAAACACACAGAAGTTGACTCTCTTCCCAACTGCTTATCACAATGTGCAATATTTTTTTGTTTAAATTTGTAAAACATTACAACTTCACTGCCCATCCAACCCTCTCAAGAAATCTTAAAACACTTCAGAAAAGCTTTTCCTGAATTGGCACATGATAACTGCTACAGTTTCACGCAGTCTCTTAGTTGGCAAGTTGTCAGAGACAAAGCATTTCACCATTTCGCACTTGACGCTTTCCACATAAAACCCCAGTTCCACCATCCATCCAGCTCCCTACCACATCCATCTCAATGCACCTCCTTATTCTCACTCCATTTGTTATCATTTAAGTGACAGCACTTTTTTTCATAGGGCTGGAGTTGTAATTGGGGGCTTTTGTTTTGTCTTTTTAGTACAGTGTACATTTTCCAGGTTACCACACATTATTAAAAGTGGAAAAAGAGATAAAATGACACACATAAGCTTTCTCCAAGATATCAATAGCTTGGTTTAGGGCCCAGACAATTCCCAAACTTCATGTACAAGGGCTGTTCAAAGTAAAAACAGGATTTTTTTGCCTCCTTTTAAGGGGAAACAGGGAAAGAAAGAGGAGGAAAGATGAGAAGTAACCCAAAATATACTCAGAACAACATGATGAAAAGCAAGCAAATGGATCATGTGGACATCTGAAAGAGTCTGGGGCCTAGGACCGCCATCCATGTTAACAACAGCTGGACCTTGGAAGGTTCAGTGTTCCATCTGGCTTCAACAATCACTTGGTCCTAGCCTAGTGTTTTAAAGAAACCAAGAGCCTTTCAGGATTTGAAACTCTAAGATTATCTGCATCTAGCTTTGGTAACAGGCCTGGGGCCTGACTTTTAATATGACCCTTAGGAAATGTCAATAAACCCATATTCAGAAATAGATATTGCATACGGCTCTACATTAATTATTTTAATTACCTATAATCATTTCCGAATGACACAGACAGGGATGCTGTTTCCTGGCCATTACGGACATGTGTATTTACGCTGTCTACTCATCTGCCCTCAAAGGGCCACCAGCCCCATTACCCCATTAGCTAAAACAAAAGCACAACAGAACTTAGTAAATCTCAAGTATGTTCTATAAACAAGATTTTAACAAGGTGAGGCTATATAGAGAGGCATGGGTCAGTACTCAAATTCAGGACTTCAAATCTCTCTTTTTGGCAACAGTGTTCTGATAGTGCATTACTGAATTCTGAACATGCTCACTCTCCCCTACTGGAGTCAAGCTCATACAGGGCAGAGCCTATAGCCAATTCAAATTCACATCACCCAAACAGTATTTTGCACATAACCAAAGTAAAGGAATGAAGTACTGACTGTGAAGTATTTTCCATATTTTCATATAAATAGAGAAAAGCCCACAAGGTGTGACTGAGTGCCTCGACCAGCTCAGTCAGCAGTGTGAATCACTATGAAATCATAAGTCACTCCCATGTCAAGCAGGCTGATCCTAGATGGATCTCGAAGCTGCTGCTGACCCTCAGCTGTCCCTCTGTATGTCACGCACGTGGTGGATGGGGACAGCTGGAAGCTGCTCTAATGGAGAGTGCAGCAGACACAATACACTCAGCAGGACCAAATTCTCAGGGTCACAACAAAATACCAAGTGACGAAAACAAAAAGGTACCAAGGCAGGAGAAATGATTCTCCAAATTAGCAGCAGAAAACAAAAGTGAAAGAACAAGAAGGGAGAGGAACAAGATGATGACTAATTTTAGGTAAAAACCTGTTCTAGTAATGCAGGACTTGATTTGGGGAACACTTAAATTGAATGAGGAGAGTTTCTCCTGTGGGTGTGTGATGTTCTAAAATAAGCACACAATGTATCTGGGCAGAGGAGTATTTCTTAACTTGCAGGTGTTGCATGTAACATTAATGATTAGCTGCTGTATCTTGTTCCACTGACTTTAACACCTTTAGTGCTTGTAGAGCTTCCTAATCACTGTTCTTGGTAAGATCTGGCGATCTGGGTTAAAAATTTCTACCTGTTCACGCAAAGCAAGCACTCAGTTGATCTGGGAAAACAAAGGGGTGTATTTGTAGAGAGATACATCTCCACCCCTCACCCTTCTGGCACTGCTCAGGTTACGTTGGGGAGCTGTCCTAAACTTTCAGCAAATCTCTGTCCCAACATACATGCTAACTGATAGACTGAGTGAACCGGAATCACAGAGGCATTCTCTGCATTTGCCAATCATGGAGGCCAGCAAAGGTGACTGAAAACTCCTGGCATGCTACTGCCAAACTGCAGAGATAGGGGGTGTCTCCACCCGATGTGGCCAGCTACCCTCTCAACGTGAGTCATTTGGGGCTGGCTGGAGGAAACTGCCTTCCCTCCCCAATAAGCATAGGCTGATTAAAGAATTCTGCATTGCCTTCTTGTACACACAAAGTTAAAATGCAGGAATTCTCTGATGGGAGAAGAATCTGAAGATTTATAAGAGAATGGCAACTAAAAGCTCCATTAGGACCCTCTCTAAACTATTCCCATTTAAGTGGAGAGGCAAATAGCCCCCACTGGCATTTATATTTAGAATGGGCTGAGAGAGAGGAAGAGCGCATTTTGAACACTGAAGGTCTCTGACATACCCATACATAAATCATTTCAGGGTGAGGTGTCACAGTGCATCTTCTGCTCTGCCCTTTAAATGGATTGGACCCCAACATCACATTCTCCTCAGGGTAGGGAGTGGGGGTGGGAGTTACATGGAGAACAAAGAAGTCACCACTTCCTTTACCCCCTCTCCCGCAACTAAAGACAGATGTAGTTAAAAAAAAAAAAATCTGCATTGTAACATTCATTCATTTAAAATACCAAACTGAAACAGGTAGACTTAATGATCATGTTTAGAAACCCTAAATCTACACAGAGATATATCTATTCAGAAGAACATGGAAATGAATCTGTTAAAGAAAGGCTAAGTGTGTGATTGATGGCATTCACATGTGCTTTCATTTGTAAAGCTACATTTATTTAGTGACTGCATTCTTATAAAGGAAATCTGGGTAACAGGGGCAGTTCCAATTTTTTTTTTCAGTCTGCCAAGTCACTGTTTCAAATTTTTTTAAAAATAGGCTTATGGTAACTAAAGAACGCACAAATCACATACAATAAATAAATAAATAAATAAAAAGCCAGCTATTTTATCCTTTCAGTGTGGTTAGCAAGGCTCCTTTGTGTCTACAAATTTCCCTGGGTGGTGCTGTTGCCAAGAAATTCTAATTCACGACAAGGTTTTCTGCAAACTGGGGACAGAGGCAAACCTGCGGGTGCAGGGACCCTACAGTTTGCTTTGTCTTTCTGGCTGAGACAGCACCTGGCTGCTCGGGCCTGTAGAAGGCAGTGCGAAGGCACGATCCCCGTGTAGGAGAAGCAACGTAGCTCACGGACCAAATCCTATCCCTTGCACCATGAGGCTGCTCTTGGAAGGCAACCATTTTTGTAGGCTGTCCCCTAGAGATGCTTCATACCAAAGGCCCTTATAAAAAGTGGTTCAGGGTGCCTGTCACCAAGATGAAATTGCAGTGTTATGGGGACGCTGCAGTTCTTACAGTAGCCAAGTATGCCATTAGTTTAAAACAATGGGGGAGTGGGGGAGGAGGGAGGAATGTTCTATGATTTATTTATTTGTTTCCAGTAGCAGTGGAAAATTTTCTCTGAGCACAAGGGAGGCCTGAAACTGACCCCATCTGCCAATTATGAATCAGCATTAACAACAAACATAATTCCATAAGAGTTTTCCAGTAAACACACCATGCTCCTCAATGGCATGAAGCAAGGCTAAGTGTAAATAAGACTTAGAACATCATTACTTGACCTGTACTCATGAAACAGCAGTCTAGGTATGAAGAATATATCAAAATTCTAAAAGTGCTTGTAGCTTCCCAAAGAAAAATAACCATCAATATTGTATTAAATCCTTCTTCATCTTCCAAGTCAGCAGCACATCCAGAAAAATCATGATTTCTGACGGCGACAAAACTCATGAATGGGTCCCCCGTTATCCATCAAGTGGTACCCTATACACTACGCTAGCTTCTGTCCTACCTTTGACTTTTTTCTACTTTTGCTCAGACAGCTCTTGGAAAATTTCCTGCAAGTTTCCGAAGGGCTTAAGGCTGGTGGCCGTAGGAGTTGTGCGTCAGCTGAATTCCATAAAATAATAGACCACATAAGCACAGCGTAATTTACAGTTATATGACAGGCAGGGATGATGTTACTTGAGCCAAGTGCTTAAGTATGCAGTCAGAGCCCAGGAATGGAGAGCTGTTAATGTAGGATGTCCATCTGGATTTAAAAATTATACCAGCAACGATTTTCACAGTTGGAGCTGGATGTGGAGAAGACATGATTGTCCCAAAACCCAATGTCAAAATGATGACCCCTGTGATAGGAGATCCATGACAAGCTCACTGACTGTTAAGCAGGACAATTATCTCAGGCAAGAATTTAAAATAAAACCTCCATCCTTAATTTTAAAATGCACAGATGTTCTTGGGTTTATCATCCAAGCCAGTCTTTTCTTAGGAACCAAACCAGATTACTGGAATCTCTGCATTTCGCTCATCTCCTCAAGGTACACTGTTCACTTTCAGGAGTACATCTAATAATTGCTCCTCATTTGACCTCTAAAATCTGATTACCCCAGAGCATCAGCAAACTTCCTCCGGCCTGGGGTTCTTTGTAGCAACCTTCCTGAGCTGATTTGAGCAAAGGAGACTTAAAATTTCACCATCTGATGGTTGATTTGGAACCAACAGTTGCATGTAACCACATTCCCCTCCTTTATACTCAGAAGCAGCACAGGGGAGGGTGTAGGGAGAGAGAGGAAGAGAGAGAAGTTGGAGATATGTCACCAGTACGAACTTGGGAGTCCCAATCACCTTTACAGAAAGCATTTGTGACTAAGGAGTCCAGAGAAGAAAGCTCTTTGGAGTGACAGCTCATTTAGGACTGTGTCCTCACAAGTTATATTTCAGTATGGACTATGAGCATGCTTCTGAAAGAGCGTGGTAAAGGATCTGAAGGTGAGGGTAACAGGCAGTAGGACAGGATTAAGGCAAGAAATAGGGAAGGAGGTGCAGTGGGCTGAAATTCCTTTGCCCACAGATAGAAACTAAACTAGAGGTTCCTCGAAGTGGGTGAGATGAAGTGAGGAGGAAGGGGGGTGGGAGGTGGAGAGAAAAGCAGAGAAAGCTTCTGAGGAAACAATAGATCTAATACATCCTCTAATTATCAAACCAATGATGTTTCCTTATAGATCTAGATGTTCTCATGGATGGTCTAACCAGATCTAGAAAGGCAGGTTTCCTCTGGAGAGGCCTTCCCCAAAAAGCAGGCTTTACTACTGTGAAAACTTGAACCAAAACAAAGTTGGGTGATTCATCAGGGGGGAACGTTGTAACAAATAAAGCCAACTTTCTTTCCTCCAAGCCTACTTAACAGTTAGTCACAAACAAGGGTTGCCTAAATCAACAGATTCTCTTCCCTAACGAGTCTAGACAGTTGTTAATAGGCAACCAATTCAACACCAGTGGGCTGACAGTGTGAAATGAAGACTATTTCTGAAAATGAAATTCTGGCAACCTTTTGGTTTAATTAGCATGTGAAATAAAAGGAGGAAAAAGCTCCAGTGAGACCCTTCATGAGGCAGTCTCATCAAGGATGGAAGAAAGGATGCACTGGAGAAATGCCTTATGCTAAAAAAGTGTGCGCTGTGTGTGCCTTTAGAGAAGGACAAAGTCAAACACATCTGCCAGCATCCTCAGGCAGGAATGCATGTGTGGACCCACAGACACCAGAGACCAGTATCCGGAGAAACTCCAGCCTGGAAGAATCAGGGGAGTAACGGCAATTAGTAACAATGGTACAGAGGATCACCTCCTTACACCGAAAACCAAACCTCACTCGCTAAAGCAGCGACTGTTACATCCTTAGACTCAAGCCGGCAAATCCCGCTTTGGATCCTGGCAGAGGAAATCCAGCCGTTCATTAGCCTTAACAAGCTGCTGTCACGAAGCAGAGAAGTTACATGAGCAGCCACACACCAAGCCTCTCGCAGCCCTCCCCAAGGGCAAGCACGTTTCTCCAAGACGGATTGTGCACGTTCACACTTCCTCCATGCAAATCTGAATTGTCTTCTTGGACTTTCCATGATACACATTGTAGAATTTTGAAAGAATACTAAAGCATACTCGTGTCCCTCCACCTTCCCCCCATCCACCATCTTTCCTGAAGAAATGTCCCCTCAGCAGCTCCCAATCCTTACTGCGAAAAACCACCGTTTCTGCAGCAGATCTGGCACTTTCCACTGACCAGCACTTTCTTTATTCTACTTCACAAAGCCCAGTGAACTTGTCACCAGCCCCACTTCCCCCTCCCTGGGACACCTAGCCAACTTGGCACTGGTGCCCTTCAGCATCTTAGGAGTTTCTTAACTAGTCCTCTAAGACAAAGTCAGAGGCATGGAAGCACACACCACCCTTTGTCGGAGGTTGTGCTAAGTGGAGAGGGACACCAAAGGAGAGAGGGAAGCAAGGACACACGCAGAGAGTGATCTCTTTCCGTGGATATTGCACTGGGGAAGCCTACAATGCATGGTCAGCACTAGATAGATATATCTTCCCATCCTCCTCCAAGATATCCTTGAGTACCTTTTATAACTGGGTTCCTCGCCCTCCTGCCCACCTTCTAATCTCAAAATCAAGTTCCTATTCTTTATTGACACTCGCTAATTACTAGGAAAACACCCCGCTTTGCGCTTACCACCCCCCACCCCCCCGCATCTGACGGCCGTCAGCACCAGTTGAGAGATGAACCTGATTTAAGGTACCAAGTAGGTACAGCTAGTGCATGTAGGGACGCGGTAGCTGTCTGCGATGGCTCGTTAAGCCCCAAACCCCCTTCCCACCCGGCTCCTCCGAACCCCAGAAGTTAGGCAGGTCTCTGCTGGGGGACAGTGAGCCCAACAAAATGTGCACAAGGATGTGTGTTGGTGACTGAAACGCAGGCAGCTCGGACCGGCTGCTCAGCTCTGCACACTATACGGGGTTAGGGGGTGGGTGGAGAGGTAAGCATATGACTGTTTCCAAAAACATTTTCAACAACAAACAGCCAAAAGGGGGGTAAAAATTAAACAAACAAACAAAAAAATTCAACCCCAAGCCCACACCAACGCAGCCCCTGCGAGTCCGCCGCCACCACACGATTTACACAAGTAATTTAAATCATTCACCTGCTGCCAGGTCTCCTCCAGGGATGGCAAAGCTGAGAAGTAGCCGGTGTCGTGGACAAGTTGTAGCTCCTGGAATATACTATAACTAGCCAACACGTCCATGTTGCTGCTGCCGGGCAAAACCGGAGGAGAAACCCTCCCCCGAACACAGTTGGGTCTGTTTGTTTGTCAGTCTGTCTGGCTCACCCCCCAAGAAGGCAGACATCCAGTGGCCCTTTTGTTTTGTTTTGTTTCAGTCAACTAAAAAGGAAAAAAAAAAAAAAATCAATGCAGGAGAGAGGGAGAGAGGAGGTGAGAGAGGAGAGACTGAGTGGGGTGGATGGAGAGAAGCATCCAGCGTGTACAGTGCAGACGGCTGCCAGGAAAAGGGGACTTCTCCACGGGAGTAACAATTCCCTTCCAGGGCTCTAATCACTCCAGCTCGTGGATCAGGAAGGGGGATGCAAACTCACTGATACGAAGCTGCCATCTATTTCTGCAGCGCTGTTCGCTCCTAATGCAATCTTTGCTCTTTATTTTGGGAGGTTGCATTTTTTTTTTCTCGCGATCGCTTCTCTCCCCCCCTTTCCTTCCCTCCCCACCCCCCACCCCATCCTCGCTAGTTTGTAGTCTCTCCCCCTCCTCCTCCTTTTCTCCTCCTCCTGCTCTTCCCCCTCCCCAAACTCCCTCCCTCCGCCCCGCTCTCCGCGCAGCCGTGGGATCTCGGAGGAGGGCGTACATTAGGCCGCGTGTGACCATGTAAGGTAAACAGGGGGCTCATGAAGTCACTCAGGACCAATGGGGAGCGCGGAGCGGGACCTGAGGCGGGGCTCGGCCCTGGCGGCGGGCGCCGATTGGCAAGCTGCGAATCTCCCCGCTGCCTTACAAGGCGGTGCGAGGCGAGCTATTTTTAGAGGGCTATATAATGGGGTTGAGGCCGCCGCACAGCGGCCGGGTAGCGTGAGCGCGAGGGACGGGGAGGGTCGCGGCGACACTCTCGCCGGCTCCCGGGACGCCGAGGCGGCTGGGTTCGGGCCGCACGCCGGCCTTCGACCTTCGCTTTGGTGCCAGATGGAAACTCGGGCGGCCGGAGCCGGCGCCCCTCAGAAGGGAGAGGGTCGTGTATCGCCATTCTGGCGTGGACGCGGCCGTTCAGGAGGTGAAAGTCCAGAATGCGGGGTTAGGATGCCTCCTGGAGGAAGAGCAAGGTGGGAGGACGAGGAAGCCGGCGTGGGGAAGAGGGCCAGCCACTTCCCACTCCGCCTCCCTCCCAGGCCTGGGGGCGGGGAACCGCGAGGGAGGGGCAGCACAGAAGAGTTCCACACTTCCTAAAAAATAAACCGGAGCGGGGGAGAAAGGAAAAAGTCACCAAAAACCCCTTCACGAATTCCCCACCGGCTACCAGAGTGCAGAGAAGAAGCGCCGGAGGAGGAAGTGCCACACAATGGAACAGAACAAAGGGGAGCGGCGCGCAGACAGCGGCCCGGGGCCCGCCCCGCGCGCAGGCCCCGCCCCCAGCCCGCAGGCGCCAAGGAGCGCGCCGCCGCGCCCCCAACCCCCTGCCCAGCCCTCTGACCCCGCGCTGGGGACCCGGCGAGGGTCGGAGTGCCAGCTAGAGTTAATTGGAAGGGGAAGTATTACAAGAAGTGTGTGTGTTAAAGACAATAGAGGGAATCAGGGTAGACGTGAGGTGCTGGCAGGAGCAGGCAACTTGTTTGGGGTCTTAAACGTGAGGCCCCTCTTGTGACTTGAAGATAAAGTGTCAGTCAGCCAAGCTGCGGTGGTGAGAGGAGGACCCAGATTGTGTTTTTGATACAGCTAACGATACAGCTAACGTATAGAGATGTATAGATCTAGACCCTATTATCTCTTAGCTGAAAGCCCTGCAGTATGCCAGTTGCTAGGGTTGACCCGTTGTTTGCTTGACCTTAAATGGTTAGTGTAGCTGAAGCTTCCTCAAAATGCACTGTGAGCTGAACTTCCACTTTTGGAATGATTGCAGAATTTGGTACTTAGTCAGAAATGAGAAACTTAATTCAACTCATAATGGAAGAAACACATCCATGTTAATCACCCTTCTCAACTCTCTCCTTCTGACAATGTGGAACTCCATATCACAATATTTGAAAGATTCTACTTGATAGGACAAACACAATTTGAAATTCAATATTTGCCAGGGGAAATTAAACAGGAATTATTGAGTTGAGGAAAGTTTATTTACTTTTTGATGTCCTGAATTCTGTTGGTCAGATCTACAGCATCCAGTGTATGTGTATAAAATTGGTGCGCTTACTGCAAGCGTATGCACAAGAAATGCACAAGGATCTTGGTGCGCTTAGTGTTATGTATACACATTCATGGTACTAGGAGATAAATGGTATAAAAAGATTAAAAGTCCTACATGAATAAGGTGATATTATAATAGCGCACGTATAAGTGCCAGTATGCAAAGGCTATGTGGGCCTTTCCTGTAAGCAGAAAACCACTTAGAGCCATCACACCCCAATTAATGCATTAACTGGATCCTTATGACCATTGATAGTACCACTTACTAGCTGTGTGTCTTTGAGCCAATTACTGGCTCAGACCCTCAGGCTACCTTTCTTAGAAACAGTAATAGTGGTATCTACTTGCCTGATCGTTATGAACAGTCAAGATGTCCTAAAATGATGTTTGTAACTTACCTGACATACTCTATCTGGTGCTATTAGGTGAATACTAAATGTTAGCTGTTATTATCTCCTGGCTTTAGCTGAGTACATATATCTGAACTAATCAGGCTCATAGGGGGATATACCAGAGTCTTAGGGAAGGAGGAAGATAGAAACCTCTTGCCTATTTGGAATAATGTCTCCCCTTACCCCCCACCCCCACCCCCACCCCACATGCTATTCTGACTGGGTGGGGATAGGGAGGAGACCACCCAGAAATACTGGGGCAGAAGATATGTTCAGAAGTAATAGGGGAAGAAAAGGAAGCTAAATATAGGAAACTCAGGAGGCAAAAATCAAGGGAAGACCAGAGAACCTAATGTTTGATGTTGGAAACTCAAGTGAATTTTTTTTTTGTTTTTGTATCATGCTATTACCATTTTGAACAAAATATGACATACCTGTTAACTTAGGAGTCCAAAGATTTTACAAGTAATATTTATTAAGCAAAGTGTGCCAAGCTGCAAGGCCACATAAACATTTTATATGCAATTTCACCTTTCATCTTCATGACAATCCCAAGGTAAGTGTTTTTATTATTCCTAACTTTATGGATAAAGATACCCAAGGTTGGAAATACTAAGTTGCTCAAGGTTAGACAACCAGGAAGCAGCCAAACAGGGGTTCAAACCTAGGAGCACCTGACTTCCAAGATTGTGTTCTGAATGGGGCTTTCTGCAAGGTAAAAGACTGGGTTTCTTGGTTTTAAGTCAAGATTTGTTAATAAAAAACTTCTTCAGTGTGGAAAAGGGAGGCTTCCATTGAGGTTTTTCTCATGTAAATTGCCATACTAATAGAAGAATTAAACCAAAATTTTAGTGTAAATCCTAAAACCCTCATTATGACTTTTTTCAAAGTTTCTAGAATTCATTCTAAGAGATTTTTCCAACAAGGCTCTCCTAAAGGCACGTTTTCAAAATTAGTCATGTTTAGCTAACTTTAATAGCCTAAAGATACCTGGTTCACATTGCAAAGCACATGCAAAGGATCTGAAGGTACAAAATAATCAACAAATTAAGATCACAAGGGAACTTTGGCAGTCAACAAAACAAAACAAAAATAAGTAGCACTTCTATAACTATTGTGTAGTGAATGCTTTCTCTATACCTGGGATTTTAAACGTGTTCAAGTCTGATCTTCACCGCAGTCTTTTGAGGGAGCTATTATTGCTCCATTTTCACAGATGAAAATACCAAAGTTCAGAAGGTTCACATAATTTGCCCATTGTTACATGTCTCAGTGGCAAAAGCTGATTCAAATATAGGTCTGACTCCAAGTTCACTCCAAAATCTATGTCTCCCGCATGTGTTGCCTTAGAAGACACTGATGATACTTTTAAAAATATCAGCCTTTGAAAATCATCGTATAGGAAACACCTAAGAGTAAATAAGTTCATTTTATTATGAGGATATTTATGACCAAAATAGTAAAAATTTTATATGTAAATAGAAGCAGTCAAGACATCAGACTGTTACTACCAGAAAAGTTCTGTGCCATAAGTACAGGAAGTGCTTATTATCCTAGTGTGATTAGCACTGAGAAAGCTTCCTTGAAGTAAGTCTACTTAAAACAGGGACTAAATTTCAGAGCAATTAGTGAAAAAAGGTTTGCCAAGACTTTTTTTGAAAATCTCAACATTTTTAAAACACATCCTATCTTGGACAAAATTTATAAGTACAACTATGTGCAAATTGTGGAATGAATAAATAGTACATCAAGATGATTATCGGAGAAGGCAATGGCACCCCACTCCAGTACTCTTGCCTGGAAAATCCCATGGACGGAGGAGCCTGGTGGGCTGCAGTCCATGGGGTCGCTACGAGTCGGACACGACTGAGCGACTTCACTTTCACTTTTCACTTTCATGCATCGGAGAAGGAAATGGCAACCCACTCCAGTGTTCGTGCCTGGAGAATCCCAGGGACGGGGGAGCCTGGTGGGCTGCCGTCTATGGGGTCACAGAGAGTTGGACACTGAAGTGACTTAGCAGCAGCAGCAGCAGCAAGATGATTATTGTTGGCTTAATTTTTCCTGGACAATATGAAGCACCTAACAACATGCTTTATTTCATGTTTGACTTTTAAAGAATAATCAAAAATAGGATAATCAAAAACATTTGTAAAAATGTGTGAGAGCTTCGGTTTTCCCAAGGGTCTCAGTTAATCCTTTGATATTCAAACTATTCTCTTCTGAAGCACCCATGTAGTCATCCCAGTTGATTTTACCTTCATTTGTTTGTTTAACTGTAAATCCTCATGTGCCAGCTTTACCGATCTCACTTCTATTGATCTTATACCTTTTGCAAGATTTGCCCCTTCACTTTGTAATAGAATTGAGTGTATTTGCATTGTACTAGAAATGGCAACCCACTCCAGTATTCTTGCCTGGAGAATCCCACAGACAAAGAAGCCTGGTGGGCTACAGTCCATGGGGTCACAAAGAGTTGGACACGGCTAAGCGACTAACACACACACACATAAATGTTTACCATCATGGGGGAGGGGCGAGGAATGTGGTGTTTAAAAGAGATGTTTGAAGGGGGCACTAATTTATAAGTGGCCATATCATTAATAGTACTTTCATATAGTATTGACTTTTGCTTCTCTTTACAGTCTTACTATAACAGAAGAAAATGTGAACTTAGGAAGCAGGCTTTACTTGTATCAGAGAAAATAAGAGTGCCAAGGAGATGGAAATAGAGATGCCAAAGAGACTCTGTTAGAGGCAGTTTGAACCTGAAAGAAAATGTCTGTGGCCATACACACAGTGACATACATACATACATACATACAACCAGAGAGTTATTTCATGATTGAAAAAAGAAATGGCAGCTTCATCAGGCCTCTCATGTTCTGGACAAAATATTCCTTGAGAATACACATCTCTTCTTATTTTCATTCTTTACTTACTCTCAGCTCATAATTTGGCTTCCTACTTGTTCTGCCTCCAGGGAAAGAATGTGCTGGTTACAACCACAGGAGTCTGGTGATCATTGTGACAGTTCTGGTTGTTTTTGTCCACACACAGTCCTTTTAGTTGTACGTGTGTTCCTTGTGAGTTTAGTTAGTATGGGTCTGATTCCCTGGGTGTGTCCAGTTTTGAGACTCTTAACATGTTGAGGTTTCTGGATATGATGAGTAAAAAAACAAACAACAGAAACAAAAAAAAATTCTCGGTAAATTAACATGTAGCCTCTTGCCATTGACTTTTCAGAATTCTGTGGGTATGTCATAGTTTAATAAAAACATTTCCTTTTTTAAATCAGATGTTAAAGTCAGCCCTGAATGTTGAGTCTGCACTGCAGTGGATTATACTAAAGGAATTAAAGGGGACACCTGAGGTACATCACCAGTGATGGGCATGTTGCTCTGATTTAAGTAGTCAATTTATTGCTTAATAAAAATTGACTTACCGTAATGATGTAGGTAGGGAATTCAAGAATTCAGCAAGAAATCACTGTCAGGAATGTCCTGTCCAGACCTTAGACTGTTGGACATGTAATGCCATTATGACCTTTGGTACATAAAGCCTGTGAAGATTAATGTCTACAGCCACTTTTCCAGCCTGAGCTACCAGCACTTAGAAGTGTCAATATTTTCTAATGAAAAGCAAAATCATCATCTAAATTCAATCAGTCATTCAACATATATTATGTAAAGCATTCAGTCGTTCAGCATATCTTATGTAAAACATTTGGTCATTTAACATATTATACAAAGTGCATAGGTTGAAAATAGAATGGTAAGCACATACACTTTACCAGTGTCAGATAGTTGAACTGTATCTCAGACGTGAGAAAAAAGCATTTGAAGTCTCTAGTCCTACTTTCACAGAGCTACCACTTCCCTCAACAACATTCCTTCCAGGAGATGCTCCAATGATGGGTAAATCCCAGCAGGCACTGGAGTAAACCACTACGATCAAGTCTGGCTAATTTTCCCCATCTGAGAATAGAGTCACAAGCTATTCGGGGTTTCTGGACAATGATTTTGGAAAAGAGGCCAATAGAAAATGAGAAAAGATTTTAAATAATGAAAAGAAGGATTTCTTTGGCTATGTAATGATAGAAATGCCAAGGCAGTTGTGAAGCTAGTGAAAAATTAAGTTGCTCATGTTTTAGGGATTATTGCCCTTTACAGTACATGAGGCAATTTATAGGATTGTGTCATGTTTCATCCTGAACAATTTCTATTGTGACATGGTGAATACAGCCCAACATTACTATTAATATATAAATATCACTGTCAATGTTTTTCAGGATATTATCATTTTTCTTTTAAACATGCCATTTCCAAAGGGTTTGGTATACACTTAATGGGATTTAACAGCAGAATGCATCTCAGATTTAGTAACGGAAATCAATGGGAGAATAAGATTGATTTGATACAAAGTCTGGACCACAAACTTTGCTGACAATGCCCATTCCTTTAAGTGAGGGATACGTATTCCACAAGTGCCCAATGATGAGTTTTTATGTGGATGATAGATCTGAGTAGTTTGGAAGATTAATAATGTCAGCAGCAGTTTTTTGCTGACTGGTTGCTCATTTGAATTTCACTGAATTTTCTTTACCAGAAGGATGCTTATTTGAATGGTTAGGAGAACCAGCTGAGTCACAGTTTTTAATACTGGTTACCGCTTTTCTCAGGAGTAAGCAAGTCATGTCCACTGACTCAATGGACATGAGTTTGAGCAAACTCAAGGAGATAGTGATGGACAGAGAAGCCTGGCATGCTGCAGTTCATGGGGTTGCAAAGTCGGACCCGACTTAGCAACAACAACAACAACAAGGCAGATAGCCTAACCCTCCATTTATGCAGCCCAGAAAGGGGGGAGGTATGTGTAGGAAGCACCTCAGTGTCCATTTCAGAATGCTTCACAAACCCTCTCCCAGCTCTCATCATCTCCCCCTGCTGCTTTGCAATGCTCGAAGATTTTTCTAAGCAGTCATCAGGGTCACCACATTTTGGTTTCACTCAAGCTGGTCCCATATATGATATGCTCTTCCTTTTTGCTCGGAAGCTAGGGAAATCCCATTTGATGAAGACCAAAATTCAGTATAATTGAGAGAGACTTACCCAATTTACCTAAAATGTGAGATTCAACCTGGCTCCTTTGTGCCATACATTAACGTGTCCTTTGCTTTTCTGCAGCATCCATCCTTGATCTTTGATGGAGGTCCATGTTAAACCCCTCTCAAAGGTTATTGTCCTTTCCCCATGTTCATGGGCATCATTGTGCTTTTGAGATTATAAATTCCTAAGTAACATTTGTCTGATCTCCCTATAGAGAATCTAATATCTGTTACAATAAACACAAGCTTAAAAAAAAAAAAAGCTAACTTTTAAAAGATCATGCAAAATATTTTTAGTAAAATTTAAAAACAATATTACTCTTTCCCCAATATTGTTAGGGCATTGTATTGTTTGCACTGGTTTCTGTTAGGTTGGCCCAAGCAGGAGAAAATGGCATTATCTTAAATGATGTCAAATGTAGTTGAAAGAGAAAGGAAGATCTCAGGCTCCTGGCAAAATTCTCTGTAATTAAAATAACAAAATCTGCATAAAGTATATGAGATATGTTGTCAAAGAACCCACTTTACAGGGTGATTCAGAGAGAATGTATTTTTTGAGGGGTATCTTGTTTCCTTGAACTTTTTTATTTTTTAATTTTTACAGTTTGTGTTGGTTTCTACTGTACAACAACTCCAATCAGCTGTAATTATATATATATCCTCTCCCTCTTGAGCCTCCCTCCCCTCCGCCCCACCCCTCCCTTCTTGGTCATCACAGAGCACCAGGCTGAGCTCCCTGTGTTACACAGGAACTTCTCACGAGCTATCCACTTTGCACGTGATAGTATATATATGCTAATGCTACCTTCTCCATTTGTCCCACTCTCTCCCTCCTCAGTCGTGTCCAGAAGTCCATTTTCTACTTCTGCGTCTCCATTATTTCTCTGCAAATAGGTCCATCAATACCATTTTTCTAGATTCCATATATACACGTTAATATACAGGGTGAAGTAACTCAAAAAAAAAATGGTATACAGAGATAAAGTATATTTTAAAACAAGGTTCTACCTGGTCTATCAGGAAACAGCCAGTTACATTTGTTACATTTTAAGAGAGACTGTAATCTTGACTATTGTAACATTTCACAAAGTGGAATATACCTGAAATAATAGACTTTTCTGGGAACTAGTAACAGCATTAGCAGAAAGAAAGCTGGAGAATAGGAATTTGTTAAATTTGAGTTTCTTGTATACTGACCTGGGGTAAAGGATGCCTTGATGCTAAATGACCTTTAAAGATCACTTAGACAGAATAGAAAGAGATCTACTTTAGCAGCTTGAAAGTAAGTGATTTGTCAACCTTGAATTTCCCCTTTCTGACTTGTCTTTACCATGGCAACCTTGTGATCTGTAATTTGGTCTTCTGAGTGGACTAACTTATATAAGATTGCCCTTTGTAAACATATGGTATCAATGTTATTTATTTACCTACTTTTTATTATTTCTTCTACTTCCAGAGGGGAGGTATGAATAAAGATATTAAAACACAGGGAGCATAATACAGAAAACTATTAGCATTAAAGAAAAGACAGAAGTTAAGTACCAAAGTATCAGGGAAGAAGGAGATAGCTCAGTTGGTAAAGAATCCACCTGCAATGTAGGAGACACTGTTTCGATTCCTGGGTTGGGAAGATCCAGTGGAGAAGGGATAGGCTACCCACTCCAGTATTCTTGGGCTTCCCTTGTGGCTCAGCTGGTAAAGAATCTGCCCGCAATGCAAGAGACCTGGGTTCAATCCCTGGGTTGGGAGGATCCCTTGGAGAAGGGAAAGGCTACCCACTCCAATATTCTGGCCTGGAGAATTCCATGGACCGTATAGTCCATAGGGTCGCAAAGAGTCAGAAACAACTGAGTGACTTTCACTTCACTCCACTTCATTATCAATCCAGCTGTAGCTCCTATTAAGTGGTGATCAAGATTTATTTATAAACTAGTTCCTTGTAAATTTGCCTAGTCTGAACTAATGCACAGAATCTTGTCTCTGTGAACATAGTCATTTGCTTTTTAAGCTGGCAAAACTGAACTTCATATGTTTCACTTACGGTGGACCCACTAAGATGTGCCCAGAGGGTCTCATTTAAAGCTTCATCATTTCATTTACTCAACAATTATTGAGCACCTATTTTGTCAAGCACTGGCTGGGGAAAGGGACTAAAAGGTTAAGTTAAACATGATTCTTGTCCTTCTGGAACTAGGATGTTAAGTGAAAAGAGATTTAAATAAAAAGTAACATGAGTGATATGGCAGACTAGATTATTGGACCGGACTCCTTTTATGTAAAAACAACCAAAATACTAGGATATAAGTCTTGATGAGCTGACAAGATAATAAGGGATTATTGAGCTAAAATCTAACCAAAAGTGGGATTCAACATCGCTGCTGGCAGTGAGCACTTCTAAACTCAATAGTCTCAGCACTGGCTGTATATTAGCAAGAGCTTAAAAATTGTCACGTGTGCTTCCAGCAAAGGTCAACTAGCTGGTATTGGAGAAACCCTGCCCTTCTCTATCCCGAGAACAACTAGAAAATCTAGACAAAAGATAAAAATTACATGATGAAGTAACAATGCAGCAATAACTCACTATGCCTAGATCCTGGAGAGAAAGGAAACAAAAAGCAATAGACCAAAAAATCAGCATGGTTTTATCCCAGTGGAAGTAATTACCAGAGAGAAAGCTGAGAGACTCTGAAGCTGAGCAGAAAACACAACTGAAAAGGAAGGTGAACAGAGGATTCAGTAAATTCAAAAGGCTGGGAGTATGAATATTACAGTTCAGAGTTGACTAGGAGGTTAAGGGAGGGCAGGTGTAGAGGGCAGAAAAAGACAATACTTTACCAGGGCTAAAGTCTGGCTTTGATATATCACAATACTTGATTGGAGTAAAGTAGTCTGCCCCTAGTCAAGCTGTCTTCAGAAGAAAAGAGGAAATCCTCTCTGCCAGAAAGATAATCCAAAACCTTGAACTAATCTACATTAAAAAAAAATTTTTTTAATATCCAGTTTCCCAGGTGGTTCAGTGGTAAAGAATCCACCTGCCAATGTAGGAGATACAGGACATCCAGTTTCAATCCCTGAGTTGGGAAGATCCCCTGGAGGAGGAATGGCAATCCACTCTAGTATTCTTCCTTGGAGAATCCCAGACAGAGGAGCCTGGCAGGCCATAGTACATGGGGTCACAAAACAGTTGAACATGACTTAGCCACTTAGCCACTGAGAATGCACACATGCACTCATTTAAAAACAAAGAGTTATAAAAAGGTAAAATTTCCCTGAAGCCAGGATTTTAAAAATTGGATAGTAGAAATAGACCCATAAGAGATCCAGACATTGTCGTTTTCAGACATACACTTTATTTTTTTTAATTTTATTGGAATGTAGTTGAGTTACAATATTGTGTTACAAAATTGTGTTAGGTGTAAAGTGATTCAACTATAAATATACATATATACATTCTTTTTCAAATTCTTTACCCATATAGATTATTACAGAATATTGAGTAGCATTCCCTGTGCTGTATACAGTAGGTGCTAGTTGATTGTCTATTTTATATATAGTAGGGTGTATGTTAATTCAAAGCTCCTAATTTATCCCTTTCACCCCATACTTCCCCATAGGCTTATTTTCAAAACCTATGAGTCTGTTTCTATTTTGTAAACAACTTCATTTGTCTCATTTTAAACATTAGATCCCACATATGAGTGATATCATATATTTGTCTTTCTCTGTCTGACTTGTTTCACTTAATATGATAATCTCCAAGTCCATCCATATTGCTGCAAATGGCATTATTTCTTTCTTTTTATGGCTGAGTAATATTCCATTATATATATGTGCCACATCATCTTTATCTATTCCTCTGTCAATGGACATTCAGGTTTCTTTCATGTCTTGGCTATTGTAATAGTGCTGCAATGAACATTGGGATGCATGTATGTTTTTGAATTATAGTTTTGTCCAGATACATGCCCAGGAGTGGGATTGCTAGATCATATGGTAGTTCTATTTGAAGTTTTTTAAGGAAACTCCACACTGTTATCCATAGTGGTTGACCAATTTACATTCTCAAGAACAGTGTAAGAGAGTTCCCTTTTCTGCACACCCTCTCCAGCATTTATTATTTGTAGACTTTTTGATGATGGGCATTGTGACTGATATGAGGTGATGCCTCACTGTAGTTTTGATTTGCATTTCTTTGATAATTAGTGATACTGAGGATCTTTTCATGTGCCTCTTAGCCATCTGTCTGTCTTCTTTGGGAAAATGTCTGTTTAGATCTTCTGCTCATTTTTTATTTTATTTTTTCAATTTATTTATTTATTTTACTTTACAATATTGTATTGGTTTTGCCATACATTGACTTGAATCTGCCACGGGTGTACATGTGTTCCCCATCTTGAACCCCCCTCCCACCTCTCTCCCCATTCCATCCCTCTGTGTCATCCCAGTGCACCAGTCCCAAGCACCCTGTATCATGCATCGAACCTGGACTGGTGATTCATTTCACATATGATATTATACATGTTTCAGTGCCATTCTCCCAAATCATCCCACCCTCGCCCTCTCCCACAGAGTCCAAAAGACTGTTCAATACACCTGTGTCTCTTTTGCTGTCTCACATACAGGGTTATCCTTACCATCTTTCTAAATTCCATATATATGCATTAGTATACTTGTATTAGTGGCTTACTTCACTCTGTATAATAGGCTCCAGTTTCATCCACCTCATTAGAACTGATTCAAATGTATTCTTTAATGGCTGAGTAATACTCCATTGTGTATATGTACCACAGCTTTCTTTTCCATTCATCTGCTGATGGACATCTAGGTTGCTTCCATGTCCTGGCTTCATTTTTTATTTTTATTTTTTGACAAAGAGTGGCATGAGTTGTTTGTGGATTTTGGAGATTAATCCCTTTTTGGTCACTTTGGTTGCAAATACTTTCTCCCATTCTGTGGGTTGTCTTTTCATTTTGTTCATAGTTCCCTTGACACTTTAAAATAACTATCATTAATATAATCAAGAAATTAAATGACAAGATATATACACACACACATATATTGTTGTTGTTGTTCAGTTGCTCAGTCGTGTCTGACTCTTTGCAATAAACTGCAGCACGCCAAGCTTTCCTGTCCTTAACCATCTCGTGGAGTTTTCTCAGACTCACGTCCAGCAATGCCATCCATCCATCTCATCCTCTGTCGTGCCCTTCTCCTCTGGCCCTCTATATTTCCCAGCATCAGGGTCTTTTCCAGTGAGTCAGCTCTTCACATCTGGTGGCCAAAGTATTGGCGCTTTAGCTTCAGCATCGGTCTTTCCAATGAATATTAGTCAATCCTTTAGAATTGACTGGTTTTATATCCTTGCTGTCCAAGGGACTCACAAGCCTTCTCCAACACCACAGGTTGAAAACATCAATTCTTCAGCCGTCAGCCTTCTTTATGTTCCAGCTCACATCCATACATGACTATTGGAAAAACCATAGCTTTGACTATATGGACCTTTGTCGGCAAAGTGATGTCTCTGCTTTTGAATATGCTGTCTAGGTTTGTCATAGCTTTTCTTCCAAGGAGCAAGCGTTTTTTACTTTCATGGCTGCAGTCACTGTCCACAGTGATTTGGAGCCCAAGAAAATAAAATCTGTCAGTTTCCACTTTTTCCCCATCTATTTGCCAAGAAGTCATGGGACCAGATGCCATGATCTTTATTTTTTGAATGTTGAGTTTTAAGTCAGCTTTTTCCCTCTCCTCTTTCACCTTCTTGAAGAGGCTCTTTAGTTCCTCTTCACTTTCTGCCATTAAAGTGATATCATCTGCATATCTGAGGTTGTTATTATTTCTCCCAGAAATCTTGATTCCAGCTTGTGATTCATCCATCCTGGCGTTCCACATGATGTACTCTGCATATAAGTTAAACAAGCAGGGTGACAATATATAGCCTTGGCATACTCCTTTCCCAGTGTGGAACCAGTCCATTGTTCCATGTCTGGTTCTAACTGTTGCTTCTTGCCCTGCATACAGGTTTCTCAGGAGGTAGGCAAGGTGGTCTGGTATTCCCATCTCTTTAAGAATTTTCCATGGTTTGTTGTGATCCACAGAGTCAAAGGCTTTGGCGTAGTCAATGAAGCAGATGTTTTTCTGGAATTTTCTTGGTTTTGCTGTGATCCAGTGCATGTTGGCAATTTTATCTCTGGTTCCTCTGCCTTTTCTAAATCCAGCTTGAACATCTGGAAGTTCTTGGTTCACATACTGCTGAAGCTTAGCTTGAAGGATTTTGAGTGTAATCTTTTTAACATGTGAAATGAGTGCAATTGTATGGTAATTTGAATATTCTTTGGCATTGTCTTTCTTTGGGATTGGAATGAAAACTGACCTTTTCCAGTCCTGTGGCCACTGCTGAGTTTTCCAAATTTACTGGCATATGAGTGCAGCACTTTAACAGCGTCATCTTTTAGGATTGGAAATAGCTCAGCTGGAATTCCATCACCTCCACTAGTTTTGTTCATAGTAATGCTTCCTAAGGCCCACTTAACTTCACACTCCAGGATGTCTGGCTGTAGGTAAGTGACACTATAAAACAATAATAATAAGGTCTATCAGATTTTAAATTATGTGGAATTAAAATATCACAAAAGTAGGGAAGTAAGTAGAGTTAAAATATTCTCATATCTTTGCATAGTCCCAGGACATGAGCCTGGGGTCCTCAAGGCCTGCCTGGGGACAGCCAGGCAGCAGCCACAGAGGCCACCAAGCCCGTCCCTCACCCACAAATGAGCCACAAGGGCCAGAATAAACAAGTGCTGAACTGCCAAAAAAAAAAAAAAAAAAAGTTCAAATGTATATCAGACTTGAACAAATCAAAGAGAAATGTTGTGATTTCTAAGGTAATCACCAAAAGAGTAATTTAAGGATATCAGATAACAAGCTAATAAAGGAGGAGGAGTAAAATTATTAATCTAGGAAAGGAAAGAAAAAAATAGAATAGTTGATACAAATAGCAAATAGTAAGATGGTAGCTTTAGGCCCAAGTATATCAGTTTATTTCAGTAACTGAAAACAGCTAAACTGTTCAATTAAAAGGCAGTGTCAAACAAAAAGCAAAACTCAAGTACAATGAAATTTCTATTTTTGCAGATCAGAGTGGTATAATATTGACCATTTGAAATTTTTCTACCAGAAATATATGCTGCTTAAAGGGAAAAAAAAGGTTGAGTATGAAAGAAAAATGATAAATCTCACATATGTAACCAAAACAAATCAGATCTAAGATTACTAGACAAATTAGACCCTATGTTAATAAATTAGGCCTAAAAAGGGTAGCTTATGAGTCCACTGAAAAGAGAGAACACTTCTAAAACTATTAATTTAGCCTCAAAATGACAAAATAGAAGAATAAAAGTAGAATAATTTGGAACCATACTAAGTTTAATTTTTAATTTTTTTTTAATTTTTGAGTTTAATTTTGTTTGGTACTGATAGAACAAACAAACAAACTAAAAGTAAAGAGAGAAAGAATTTTATCAAATTGTCTACCTAATTGTCAAATATAGAGTATGGCACTTAATGCCTATAAAAAACATATTTTCAAGTGCATGTGGAACATTTACCAAAATAGGCCATATGTTGTGCCATACACAAATCTCAGCAAACTCCAAAGAGTGAAATTATGCAGAATAGATTATTTTACCATAGTTGGAATTAAGCCAGAAATCAATAGCTAAAGATAACTGTAAAGACCCCATGTGTTTGGAGATTAAGAAATAAACTAGTAACATCCTATAGGTTAAAGACAATATCACAATAAAATTTTAATGTACCTTAAGCTACTTAAAGATGATATTTAGATAGATGTGTAACAAGTATAGCAAAATGGTACTGATGGAATACTCACTGGAAAATTTTGTTGTATTCAGCTCAAGTTTCCTTTCTGTCCAAAAATCTAAATCTAAATCTAAATCTAAAATGTTCTTGATTTCATAATCTAACACATTTGCTGTCCCTCTCAACTCCATGTCACCTACAAATTGGTTAGGCCTAATAATAACATAATGGTCATCTGAGTTAAATTCACCCATTCCAGTCCATTTTAGTTTGCTGATTCCTAGAATGTCAACATTCACTCTTGCCATCTCTTGTTTGACCACTTCCAATTTGCCTTGATTCATGGACCTGACATTCCAGGTTCCTATGCAATATTGCTCTTTACAGCATTGGACCTTGCCTCTATCACCAGTCACATCCACAGCTGGGTATTGTTTTTGCTTTGGCTCCATCCCTTCATTCTTTCTGGAGTTATTTCTCCACTGATCTCCAGTAGCATATTGGGCACCTACTGAGCTGGGGAGTTCCTCTTTCAGTATCCTATCATTTTGCCTTTTCATACTGTTCATGGGGTTCTCAAGGAAAGAATACTGAAGTGGTTTGCCATTCCCTTCTCCAGTTCTAGGAATCAGCGAACTAAAATGGACTGGAATGGGTGAATTTAACTCAGATGACCATTATATCTACTACTGCGGGCAGGAATCCCTCAGAAGAAATGGAGTAGCCATCATGGTCAACAAAAGAGTCCAAAATGCAGTACTTGGATGCAATCTCAAAAACGACAGAATGATCTCTGTTCATTTCCAAGGCAAACCATTCAATATCACAGTAATCCAAGTCTATGCCCCAACCAGTAATGCTGAAGAAGCTGAAGTGGAACGGTTCTATGAAGACCTACAACCTTTTAGAACTAACACCCAAAAAAAGATGTCCTTTTCATTATAGGGAACTGGAATGCAAAAGTAGGAAGTCAAGAAACACCTGGAGTAACAGGCAAATTTGGCCTTGGACTACGGAATGAAGCAGGGCAAAGACTAATAGAGTTTTGCCAAGAAAATGCACTGGTCATAGCAAACACCCTCTTCCAAAACACAAGAGAAGACTCTGCACATGGACATCACCAGATGGTCAACACCAAAATCAGATTGATTATGTTCTTTGCAGCCAAAGATGGAGAAGCCCTATACAGTCAGCAAAAACAAGACCAGGAGCTGACTGTGGCTCAGACCATGAACTACTTACTGCCAAATTCAGACTTAAATTGAAGAAAGTAGGGAAAACCACTAGACCACTCAGGTATGACCTAAATCAAATCCCTTATGATTATACAGTGGAAGTGAGAAATAGATTTAAGGGACTAGATCTGATAGATAGAGTGCCTGATGAACTATGGAACGAGGTTCGTGACATTGTACAGGAGACAGGGATCAAGACCATCCCCATGGAAAAGAAATGTGAAAAAGAAAAATGGCTGTCTGGGGAGGCCTTACAAATACCTGTGAAAAGAAGAGAAGCGAAAAGCAAAGGAGAAAAGGAAAGATATAAGCATCTGAATGTAGAGTTCCAAAGAATAGCAAGGAGAGATAAGGAAGACTCCCTCAACGATCAATGCAAAGAAATAGAGGAAAACAACAGAATGGGAAAGACTAGAGATCTCTTCAAGAAAATTAGAGATACCAAGGGAACATGTCATGCAAAGATGGGCTCAATAAAGGACAGAAATGGTATGGACCTAACAGAAGCAGAAGATATTAAGAAGAGGTGGCAAGAATACACAGAAGAACTGTACAAAAAAGATCTTCACGACCCAGATAATCACGATGGTGTCATCACTCACCTAGAGCCAGACATCCTGGAATGTGAAGTCAAGTGGGCCTTAGAAAGCATCACTACGAACGAAGCTAGTGGACGTGATGGAATTCCACGTGAGCTCTTTCAAATCCTGAAAGATGATGCTGTGAAAGTGCTGCACTCAATATGCCAGCAAATTTGGAAAACTCAGCAGTGGCCATAGGACTGGAAAAGGTCAGTTTTCATTCCAATCCCAAAGAAAGGCAATGCCAAAGAATGCTCAGACTACCACACAATTAAACTCATCTCCCATGCTAGTAAAGTAATGCTCAAAATTTTCCAAGCCAGGCTTCAGCAATACGTGAACCATGAACTTCCTGATATTCAAGCTGGTTTTAGAAAAGGCAGAGGAACCAGAGATCAAATTGCCAACATCCGCTGGATCATGGAAAAAGCAAGAGAGTTTCAGAAAAACATCTATCTCTGCTTTATTGACTATGCCAAAGCCTTTGACTGTATGGATCACAAGAAACTGTGGAAAATTCTGAAAGAGATGGAAATACCAGACCACCTGACCTGCCTCTTGAGAAATCTGTATGCAGGTCAGGAAGCAACAGTTAGAACTGGACATGGAACAACAGACTAGTTCCAAACAGGAAAAGGAGTATGTCAAGGCTGTATATTGTCACCCTACTTATTTAACTTATATGCAGAGTACATCATGAGAAATGCTGGATTGGAAGAAGCACAAGCTGGAATCAAGATTGCCAGGAGAAATATCAATAACCTCAGATATGCAGATGACACCACCCTCATGGCAGAAAGCAAAGAAAAACTAAAGAGCCTCTTGATGAAAGTTAAGGAGGAGAGTGAAAAAGTTGGCTTAAAGCTCAACATTCAGAAAACTAAGATCATGGCATCTGGTCCCATCCCTTCATGGGAAATAGACGGGGAAACAGTGGAAACAGTGTCAGACTTTATTTTCGTAGGCTCCAAAATCACTGCAGATGGTGACTGCAGCCATGAGATTAAAAGACGCTTACTCCTTGGAAGGAAAGTTATGACCAGCCTAGATAGCATATTGAAAAGCAGAAACATTACTTTGCCAACAAAAGTCTGTCTAGTCAAGGCTATAGTTTTTCCTGTGGTCACGTATGAACGTGAGACTTGGACTGTGAAGAAGGCTGAGCGCCAAAGAATTGATGCTTTTGAACTGTGGTGTTGGAGAAGACTCTTGAGAGTCCCTTGGACTGCAAGGAGATCCAACCAGTCCATTCTGAAGGAGATCAGCCCTGGGATTTCTTTGGAGGGAATGATGCTGAAGCTGAAACTCCAGTACTTTGGCCACCTCATGTGAAGAGTTGACTCATTGGAAAAGACTGATGCTGGGAGGGATTGGGGGCAGGAGGAGAAGGGGACGACAGAGGATGAGATGGCTGGATGGCATCACTGATTGATGGACGTGAGTCTGAGTGAACTCCAGGAGCTGGTGATGGACAGGGAGGCCTGGCGTGCTGCGATTCATGGGGTCGCAAAGAGTCGGACACGACTGAGCGACTGAACTGAACTGAACTGAATAATAACATATATGTAGCTTCCCTTATGCTCAGCACTGTTCTGGGTGCTTTACTTGTATTATTTCATACTCATAATAATACCCTAAATTAGCTACTAATTGTTTACCCATTATACAAAACAAAACAAAACAAAAACAACAACAACTGAAGCTTGGAGAGATTTAAGTAGCCAACCCTGGGCCACACAGCTCCTAATTGATAGGCCAAATCTGAACCAAAAGTCTCCATGCTTAGTCATTACCCTATGGTTTGCCCCTTTAAATCTCAGGGCAATCTAAAACAGACAAGATTAGAATGCTGAACAATTTAAAGACTACACTCTAAGTTAACCCACTTCAGTTCAGTTCAGTTCAGTTGCTCAGTCGTGTCTGACTCTTTACGACCCCATGAACCACAGCCCACCAGGCCTCCCTGTCCATCACCAACTCCCAGAGTCCACCCAAATCCATGTCCATTGAGTCGGTGATACCATCCGACCATCTCATTCTGTGTTGTCCACTTCTCCTACCCTCAATCTTTCCAAGCATTAGGGTCTTTCAAATGAGTCAGCTCTTCAAATCAGGTGCCCAAAGAATTGGAGTTTCAGCTTCAACATCAGTCCTTCCAATGAACACCCAGGACTGATCTCCTTTAGGATAGACTGCTTGCATCTCCTTGCAGTCCATGGGACTCTCGAGAGTCTTCTCCAACACCACAGTTCAAAATCATCAATTCTTCTGTGCTCAGCTTTCTTTATAGTCCAACTCTCACATCCATACATGACCACTGGAAAAATCATAGCCTGACTAGACGGACCTTTGTTGGCAAAGTAACGTCTCTGCTTTTGAATATGCTGTCTAGGTTGGTCATAACTTTCCTTCCAAGGAGTAAGCGTCTTTTAATTTCATGGCTGCAGTCATCATCTGCAGTGATTTTGGAGCCCCAAAAATAAAATCTCTCACTGTTTCCCCATCTATTTGCCATGAAGTGATGGGACCAGATGCCATGATCTTAGTTTTCTGAATGTTGAGCTTTAAGCCAACTTTTTCACTCTCCTCCTTAACTTTCATCAAGAGGTTCTTTAGTTTTTCTTTGCTTTCTGCCATGAGGGTGGTGTCATCTGCATATCTGAGGTTATTGATATTTTGCAATATCAATATCAATATCAAGATTCCAGCTTGTGGTTCCTCCAGCCCAGCATTTCTCATGATGTACTCTGTATATAAGTTAAGTAAGTAGGGTGACAATATACAGCCTTGACGTACTCCTTTTCCTATTTGGAACCAGTCCGTTGTTCCATGTCCAGTTCTAACTGTTTCTTCCTGACCTGCATACATGTTTCTCAAGAGGCAGGTCAGGTGGTCTGGTATTTCCATCTCTTTCAGAATTTTCCACAGTTTCTTGTGATCCATACAGTCAAAGGCTTTGGCATAGTCAATAAAGCAGAAGTAGGTGTTTTTCTGGAACTCTCTTGCTTTTTCAATGATCCAGTGGATGTTGGCAATTTGATCTCTTGTTCCTCTGCCTTTTCTAAAACCAACTTGAACATCTGGAAGTTCACTTATGGGACCTATAATGTCAGTAGGCTGGTTATCACACACACCTTTCATCTTGTCCATGAGGGTACAATGAACGATTTCATTGGCTGCTTTGCATAGATGTCTGCAGTCCCTCTGCCTCTGGCTAGCTCATCACTTAAATGAGGACATTGGACTGTTTGGCCTGACTCCATCTTGGGGCATAGATGCTGGATCCTGGGGATTGTGGCTTCTCTTTTTGGGTCCACACAAATTTTTGGTTTAATAATTCTAGAATTTTGCTTAGAAATGGTGTCAAGATTTAAAATACAGTCTGATCCAGGAGGGGAGTTGGTAAACCCCCAAATACATTTTTATCAGGACACACATGGTATTAAGGGAAACAGGATTCTTGGCTACGGGTCTACCTCATTGGTACACTAGCATTGCTTTGCAAAATTTAACTAATTTTAAAATAACATTAAAATAACTTTTAAATAATAGTTCAGTCTGTCCTAATTCCATCTAGACAAGTCTATACCATTTGCTTATAATTGTCCTTGATTATATGTTTCTCCTTCCAACTTTTATACATTATTTTAGAAGCTGAACTTATTGAAGTTACTCTAGGACAGTCAAAGCAGTATCTTTAGATTCCTTACAATTTTTTCCTTGGTGGAGTCCTGCGACCCCATGGACTGTGGCATGCTAGGCTCCTCTGTCCATGCAATTTTCTAGGCAAGAATAATGGAGTGGGTTGCCATTTCCTACTCGAAGGGATCTTCCCAACCCAGGGATTGAAACCCCGTCCCTTGAGTCTCCTGCACTGGGAATCAGATTCTTACCAATTGAGAACCTGGTGCCGCCTGGGAAGCCCATTCATCAATATGTTGTCAGAATTTCAGTTCTGAACAATTCCTTTCCCTTTTGGGTTCAGCCTTCCTTTCAGTGATGTAGATATTGCTATTCAAAGTGTGATCCTTGGACCAGTAGCACTGACAACACCTGAGACTTGCAGAATTGCCACCCACACCCTAGACCTACTAAACTTGCAATCTGGTTTTTAACCAAATCCCTGGATGACTTGTATGCATGTAAAGTCTGAGAAGCACTGTTATACATCAAGGACTCATGACT
Source organism: Bos javanicus (assembly GCF_032452875.1). Taxonomy (NCBI): domain Eukaryota; kingdom Metazoa; phylum Chordata; class Mammalia; order Artiodactyla; family Bovidae; genus Bos; species Bos javanicus. The sequence goes on from NC_083869.1 coordinate 95,571,624, forward strand.
TCTCTTTTTCTGCACTTGTTAAAAATGGCTGCCTGAATCCTACAGCAAGTTCTATCTGGCTGTACCCACCTGCCTGACTTCTATTTACTCTGAGATAATGGGGTTGTTTCCTGTGGTGTCACTTCATCAGATGGTGCCTTCTTTTGGTAAGCATTAGATTTAGAGAAACTGCTGTTCCTCTTTCACTTCCTCTAACTTCTAAGAGAAGTCTGTTTTTGTTTCTACTTTCCTTTATTTCCAAGACACAGAAGCTGAGATATCTCCTCCTTAATTATCCTTTTATATTGAACAAACAATTTACGATGTACTATATGTTAATTCAAAGGCACTTTCATATTGGCTATTTTATTTGGACCTCACAACTGTTCTATGATGTAGCTAGGGTTAAAATGCTCAGAGCATAAATTACTATTCTCATTTGTCAGATAAAAAAGCTGAAGCTTAGACGCTAAAGCAACTTGTGTGGAACCATACAGTAAGTAGCGGCAACGTCACTGCTGTTATGCGGACCCCTTCTATTCTTGCCACTACTTGTATTCGCTCAAATCTCTGGGCTGTGTCAGAGGGATAACTCCCCACCCTAGCATCACCTACCAAGATAACACTCCCCTATGAAAAGTGCTCTGGCTTATCTACCCAATGCTCAACTTCCTTTTAAAATTTGCTAATTTTAAATTAGCAGAATCCTGATGCTACAGATGGATTGTGTTCAGCTGTATACATATTGCTCGGCCTCCCTTTATGTTAGGGGTGGCCAGGGACACCCTTCTGGCCAAGGAGATGTAAACAGAGGTCATGAGGCATGGATTAGTATGCTGGGGCTGCCATAACAAAGCACTACCAACTGGGTGCTTAAACAACACAAGTGTATTATCTCACTGCTTTGGAGGCTTTAAGTCTGAAATGAAGGTGTTGGCAAGGTTGGTGCCTTCCACGGGCTGTGAGGGAAGGATCTGTTCCAGGTTTCCCTCTTCAGTTTGGAGTTGGCTGCCTTCTCATTCCCATGGTGTTCTCCCTGTATGTACACTTTGGTATCCCAATGTGGTCTTTTCATAAAGACATCAGTCACATTGGGTTAGGGCCCACCCTAATGACCCCATTTTAATTTTATTACCTCTGTAAAGACCCTCTCCAAATCAGGTCACATTCTGAGATATTTAGGAAACATTCTGGGGTGTTGGAAAAGACCCTGATTCTGGGAAAGATTGAAGACAAAAGGAGAAGAGGGTGGCAGAGGATGAGATGTTTAGATAGCATCACTGAATCAATGGACATGAATTTGAGCAAAGTCCAGAAGATAGTGGAAGACAGAGAAACCTGGCATGATGCAGTCCATGGGGTTGCAAAGAGTCAGACATGACTTAGTGACTGAGCAACAGCAACTCCAACATACCCTTTTTAGGGGTGTGCAATTCAACCCTGACATGGGAGACCATGGGCTTCTGGGGGAGACTTTGCTTTCCTCGTAAAACGGGACAGCCAGAGGGTGCCGTCTTTCTGCCTTGTATTCAGTCTCAGGAGTTGGAGCTGCCCGTCTTATTGGGATAAATAGGGAAAAACCAGGAGAACTAAGGAGTTGAACCAACGTTAGGAACTTCCTGACTCTTCATCTTTTAACATGAGACAAATTAACCCCTATGCTAAAAGTCCTTGTAGCAGGTTTTCTGTTATTTATAGCCAAACACATACTAATATATCACATTCTCAAAGAGCTAGCTTTACGTGATTTTATCAAATAATACCAATTAATCCAGAGTAAAAGTGCTAGTTATTATCAAGCTATGTGTACAAATGATTTAGATTGAAAATGAGATGGACCGAATTGAATAATGAAAGTACTGTACCTCTGCAGACATTCTAGAAAACAATGTCTAAGAAAAATATGTATGTTGGAGGCTGTCCACCAACTGCCAGCCAACTCACTTTTGTTGCTAGTTCTTGAAGGTGACTGGGTCTTCCAGCCCTCAGTGATGTTCTTGACAAGCCAATAAAAAAGATCCTGCTTGCTATTCTTGCGTTTATACTAAGGCTGCAGTGTGAGAAAACGAGGTCATGACTTGTAACCCTCAACAGTGGAAGTTTCAGCAAGTCCCTCCTTGTACTCCTTTGATGGCTGAACATGAGATCACCTCTGCAGTTAAAATTTAGAGTCTTAAATGCACCTCTGTCCCCTTTCACAGGCAGGCATCCTGTAATGATCTCTTGGAATTCTTGGGGAAGTTAAAGAAGTCTGATAGCAGTGCCTGTTGTGTTTCCAGATACTCTTTAAGTGTAAAACAAAACACTGGGGAGAGAGCAAGCTTCAGTTATCAAGGCAGGAAGTATCTCTCTGAAGGGGAACAGGCACTAGACTAAGGCAGGAGGGGAACCTTGGAAGAAAAATTTAAGGAGGCGCTCATGCGCAGCGCAGGGCAGCAGAGGGTCAGCCCCTCTTAATGTTTGCCCTGGGCGTTTCTCCTGCCTTCTTCCCAGCCCTGCCTATCAGTAAGAATGATCTCTAACGGACACTGTTATCCCCTTGAATTCATTTCAGTTGCTACACATCTGCTTTTTGCTTTTAGCCGGTATGTTTTTATTAATTTCAGTTGACTAGTTATACTTTTCACCATAATCCTGGTAAGGACACAATCACAGAAAAAGATATTTTCTTTCTACGCAAGCATTTAATGTTTTACAATGATAACTCCAAATAAGTGAGTACCTATGTGACCAAATATATTATGTATAATAGACACAGAATTTCTGCAGTCCAGGCATCCGCATCCCACTTGGTAGATGAGTCTGTGCTTAGCATGTGTGCTCAGTCATTCAGTCGTGTCTGACTCTATGCAATCCCATGGACTGTAGCCCGCCAGGCTCTCTCTGTCCACGGGATTTCCCAGGCAAGAATACTGGAATGGGTTGCCATTTCCTCCCCCAGGGGATCTTCCCAATCCAGGGATCAAACCCTCGTCTCCTCCCTCCTGCACTCGCAGACAGATTTTTTACAACTGAGCCACCTGGAAAGCCCACAGATGAGTCCCAGAGAGAATAAATGACCGGCCTTCACAGCCCCACAGAAGACAGGCCACTCCAACACAGCACCATGGCTGCACTCACTTCCTACACTCTCGTCAGGCCTCGAAATCCCTGCTTTCTAAGCTTTTCTTGCTTTAATTCCCATAATCACCACAAATTCTACCTCTTCGTCTCCTGATCAGGTTTTTCTTTCTTGAGTAAAAGATTTTACTATTGCTTTGCTTTTGTGGTTTCTTGTTTTCCAGCTTTAAAAAAATTTTTCATTGAGTTTCAGAGTAGATCAGTATGTCAAGTTTTCTTAAAACATTCTTCAAGCCATTTTTTTAATTTAAATGTCTAGAGGGCAGAGCTAAATGGGGCCACTAGGTAAGAAAGCAGGACGGCTCCACACACATAGAGGGGATGAGGAAGGAGAAATGGAAAGGCAAAATCTTATTAGGCTTTGTAGGTCAGGGAAATCCTTTCTAGGCTGGATTTTTAAACCTTCTGAATTTTAATTGGAAGCATTTCTCCAGGGTATTTACTTTAACATGACTGTGCACTCTCAAAAAAATACTCCCTATCCATATTAGAAAAATATTACAAATCCCAGGAAGACAAAGTTGCATTAGAAGGAAGAATTTGATGATATGCCCTTTCTGCTTCAGATGTAACCATGAAATTTCTGGTAACTACAAAAGTTGCCAGACTTCTATTGAGCATGTCTGCTGAGAAAAACCCAATGCTCACGGGTGTGATGCATGACTATCTGGTCCCACCTAGGAATCACCAACAATTCTTAAAAGAAGTGAGCAGTACTCTCTTTGAGAGATTTATGTTCATCCTCACCAGAAAATACTCCCAAACTAGACAGTAAAAGATTAGTTTGAACATATCTTTATTAACCTGGGGCTATTGTTGCTGCCAAGTCGCTTCAGTCGTGTCCGACTCTGTGCGACCCCATGGACTGCAGCCTACCAGGCTTCTCTGTCCATGGGATTCTCCAGGCAAGAACACTGGAGTGGGTTGCCATTTCCTTCTCCAGGGGCTATTGTTAGAAAGGTATAAAAATTAATGAAAAAAAACTTGAAGTCACCCCAATTTCCAGCTTTGACTTGAATACAATATATTGCTTATTCTCTTTTAAGGAGAATAAAGAATCTACCTGCAATGTGGGAGACTTGGGTTTGATCCCTAGGTTGGGAAGATCCCCTAGAGAAGGGAATGGCTACCCACTCCAGTATTCTGGCCTGGAATGGGGTCCCAAAAGTTGGACACGACTGAGGGAATTTCACTTTCACTTAAAAAAATTTTTTTTTAATATTATGTTGAAGTATAGTTGGTTAGGTCTTCCCTGGTGGCCCAGCAGTAAAGTATCTGCCTTCCAGTTCAGGAGACCCGGGTTCAATCCGTGGGTCAGGAAGATCCCCTGGAGTAAGAAATGGCAACCCACTCAAGTATTCTTGCCTGAGAAATCCCATGGACAGAGGAGCCTGATGGACTATGGTCCATGGGGTCACAAAGAGCCAGGTACGGCTTAGCGACTAAATAACAACAACAACAAATAGTTGGTTAACAAGGTTGTGATAGTTTAGGTGTACAGCAAAGTGATTCAGTTATACATATACATGTATCTTTTCTTTTTCAAATTCTTTGTACAGTTTTACACACACACATACAAATACACATTCCAAAAGATAGAAAATTTCAATTGTTTCCTTATAACAAATGCAAAATCAAGGGACAGCTAAGTTATTGCTCATCTATTTTTAATTAGTGCGTACGTACATTTTCACCCAAACTGGAAATGATTCTCTTCATCTGGCATATAGGCATATTACTACCACTGCGACTATTGGTAACAAGGCAGATTATAATAGTACATTTGTTTAAATAGTACTTTTTGCCTTTCTGTCTGGCTTAACGTATTTTTATAGTATTGTCTTCTCATTATTATCTCCCCATAAAGGAGGTGACATCATTTCTGATTTATAGATGTAAAAGTCAGGTACTGAAAATCTAGGTGATGAAATGTGAGGTCAAACTGTCATGAAAAGTTGATCCTTCAATACACTTCCTATATTCGAATTATTTAGCTCTTTTTAAAGACAGAAAATGGAGTAGAGTAATATGTAAGGAAGAATTTTCCATTGAAAGAGTGCTTCAGCCTTAGAACACATTTTCAAGTCAGGATCTTCCTTTCCAAATTCCTTTAAACATAGCACAGAAGACTAGGGATTTTGGATGGTTCCAAAGCTGACCCACCTGAGCCAGGGCATTTCCTGGACAAGCTTGAAAGAACTCTGAGTAAGAATTCTTGTGATGCTATGACTAAGTGATTGTGCCTTGCCTGCTTCATCCACCTCTTACTCATATTTTCCCAGAACTCTGCTTATGAAGAATCACTTTAGCCTCTCCTTGGAAACATACTCTCCCACACTACTTTAGAGTTTTTGCCTTACTCCAGGGCAGTCTCCCCATTTGACACTGGGGTTAGAGGGAAGTTTCCTGTCCATGAGATTCAAAGCTAGAAGTGGTCTCAGCACTAATGAAGGATACACGACATGTCCATTGATTAGCCATTCATTTGGGTAGGGGTATCTCTTCTCTCCAGGTTGCTCCCTGATTCATTGGAGCCAACTCCCCACCTTCAACTTCATTTCTATTCTGCACGTCTCATGGATCTTTGCAGTCACAGGAGGCTCAGAGAGACAGCAGTATATGGGCATGGCCATGACCTCCACTGTCAGCGTTTAACATGCAGGATGATTCAGCCCAGCCATGAAACAAGAAGTGGATGAGAGTGGAGATGGGGGGGCAACCATCCACACTCTGCAACCGGTAAGATTGTTAACCTCCCACCTTAGCAAGGGCAGAGGAGAAACTGCACGAATCAATCTAACATGCAGGCTCTGTGCGTTTTAACTCTAAGGTACTTTCTTTGCTGCCATTTTCACATTTAGACCTAACAACATCTTTTCCTGAAAACGACTGTGCCTTGAGCATATGTTCAATGCTTTTACATATACTAGTTCTCAGTTCAGTTCAGTTCAGTCGCTCAGTCATGTCCGACTCTTTGTGATCCCATGAATTGCAGCACGCCAGGCCTCCTTGTCCATCACCAGCTCCCGGAGTTCACCCAGACTCATATCCATCGAGTCGGTGATGCCATCCAGCCATCTCATCCTCTGTCGTCCCCTTCTCCTCCTGCCCCCAATCCCTCCCAGCATCAGAGTCTTTTCCAATGAGTCAACTCTTCGCATGAAGTGGCCAAAGTACTGGAGTTTCAGCTTTAGCATCATTCCTCCCAAACACCCAGGACTGATCTCCTTTAGAATGGACTCGTTGGATCTCTTTGCAGTCCAAGGGACTCTCAAGAGTCTTCATTGGACTTTGCTTCTATCACTAGTGGATAGCTATTGATTTTTGGTCCTCTAGTATCCTGAATTATCCCCATTGATAACCCTACTCTGATTTTCCTCTGAGAATGACCTCTTTTCCCCTCTCAGCCCATGAACTTCAGGATAAATTTCTCACTCTCAGCTCCAGGGCTGTCAGTCAGTTCAGTTCAGTCACTTGGTTGTGTCTAACTCTTTGTGACCCCATGGACTGCAGCATGCCAGACCTCCCCGTCCATCATCAACTCCCAGAGTTTACTCAAACTCATGTCCATTGAGTCGGTGATGCCATCCAACCATCTCATCTTCTGTCATCCCCTTCTCCTCCCACCTTCAATCTTTCCCAGCATCAGGGTCTTTTCAAATGAGTCAGTTCTTCATGTGGTGGCCAAAGTATTGGAGTTTCAGCTTCAGCATCAGTCCTGTCAATGAATATTCAGGACTGATTTCCTTTAGGATGGACTGATTGGATCTCCTTGCTGTACAAGGGATTCTCAAGAGTCTTCTCCAACACCACAGTTCAAAAGCATCAATTCTTCGGTGCTCAGCTTTCTTTATAGTCCAACTCTCACATCCATACACGACTACTGGAAAAACCCTAGCTCTGACTAGATAGACCTTTGTTGGCAAAGTATTGTCTCTCCTTTTTAATATGCTATCTAGGTTCATAATTTTTCTTCCAAGGAGCAAGTGTCTTTTAATTTCATGGCTGCAGTCACCATCTGCAGTGATTTTGGAGCCCCCAAAAATAAAATCTCTCACTGTTTCCACTGTTTCTCCATCTATTTGCCATGAAGTGATGGGACCAGATGCCATGATCTTCGTTTTCTGAATGTTGAGCTTTAAGCCAACTTTTTCACTCTCCTCTTTCACTTTCATCAAGAGGCTCTTTAGTTTTTCTTTGCTTTCTGCCATGAGGGTGGTGTCATCTGCATATCTGAGGTTATTGATATTTCTCCTAGCAATCTTGATTCCAGCTTGTGCTTCATCCAGCCCAGCATTTCTCATGATGTACTCTGCATATAAGTTAAATAAGCAGGGTAATAATATATAGCCTTGACGTACTCCTTTCACTATTTGGAACCAGTCTGTTGTTCCATGTCCAGTTCTAACTGTTGCTTCCTGACTTGCATACAGGTTTCTCAAGAGGCAGGTCAGGTGGTCTGGTATTCCCACCTCTTTCAGAATTTTCCAGTTTGTTATGATCCACACAGCCAAAGGCTTTGGCATAGTCAATAAAGCAGATGTTTTTCTGGAACTCTCTTGCTTTTTCAGTGATACAACGGATATTGGCAATTTGATCTCTGGTTCCTCTGCCTTTTCTAAATCCAGATGTCCAAGTTGGACATCTGGAAGTCCACAGTTCACATACTACTGAAGCCTGGCTTATATAATTTTTTTTTTTTTTTTGGCTTATAGAATTTTGAGCATCATTTTGCTAGCATGTGAGATGAGTGCAATTGCGGGGTAGTTTGAGCATTCTTTGGCATTGACTTTCTTTGGGACTGGAATGAAAACTGACTTTTTCCAGACCTGTGGCCATTGCTGAGTTTTCCAAATTTGCTGGCATTTTGAGTGCAGCACTTTCAAGCTTCATCCTTTAGGATTTGAAATAGCTCAACTGGAATTCCATCACCTCCACTAGCTTTGTTCATAGTGATGCTTCCTAAGGCCCACTTGAGTTCGCATTCCAGGATGTCTGGCTCTAGGTGAGTGATCACACCATCATGATTATCTGGGTTGTGAAGATCTTGTTTGTACAGTTCTGTGTATTCTTGCCACCTCTTCTTAATATCTTCTTCTTCTGTTAGGTCCATACCATCTCTGTCCTTTATTGAGCTCAGCTTTGCATGAAATGTTCCCTTGGTTTCTCTAATTTTTTTGAAGAGATCTCTAGTCTTCCCCATTCTATAGTTTTCCTCTATTTCTTTGCACTGATCACTGAGGAAGGCTTTCTTATCTCTCCTTGCTATTATTTGGAACTCTGCATTTAAATGGGTATATTTTTCCTTTTCTTCTTTGCCTTTCACTTATCTTCTTTTCATAGCTGTTTGTAAGGCCTCCTCAGGCAACCATTTTGCCTTTTTGCATTTCTTTTTCTTGGGGATGGTTTTGATCACTGCCTCTTGTACAATGTCACGAACCTCCATCCATAGTTCTTAAGGCACTCTGTCTGTCAGATCTAACCCTTGAATCTATTTGTTACTTCCACTGTATAATTGTAAGGGGTTTGATTTAGGTCATACCTGAATGGTCTAGTGGTTTTCCCTACTTTCTTCAATTTAAGTCTGAATTTGGCAATAAGGAGTTCATGATCTGAGCCACAGTCAGCTCCTGGTCTTGTTTTTGCTGACCATATAGAGCTTCTCCATCTTTAGCTGTAGCCAAAGGGCTGTACATCCAGGGCTATAGCTTGCAAATCAATCCTGGCCCATCAGAATTTCATATTTCCCTGGATTATGTGGAATGAGTCTCATGCAGTCTCTAGAAGCTGCCTGTAGAGGATTGCTCTAACTTGATCAGTCTGAGTGCTGGGTGTTGTCATGCTGCTGCTGCTGCTGCTAAGTCACTTCAGTCATGTCCGACTCTGTGTGACCCTACTGATGGCAGCCCACCAGGCTCCCCCGTCCCTGGGATTCTCCAGGAAAGAACACTGGAGTGGGTTGCCATTTCCTTCTCCAATGCATGAAAGTGAAAAGTGAAAGTGAAGTCGCTCAGTCATGTCCGACCCTCAGTGACCCCATGGACTGCAGCCTACCAGGCTCCTCCGTCCATGGGATTTTCCAGGCAAGAGTACTGGAGTGGGTTGCCGTTGCCTTCTCTGGTTGTCATGCTAGGAACCTAAAATCGTTGAGCCACATCACATAGAGGCTAACAATGAGCTAGCCCAGAGGAATCTATGACACAGAGCCAAGAAATGGGTCCTCATGGCAGGTTTGTTGAGGACTGAATCATACGGACCCAAAGCTCTACGTATTCCTACACTCTTAGTAATAAAATTCCTTTTTAGCTTTAGACAGTTTGAATTGGGTCTTCTGTCACAGTATCATTTTGCTGAAAAACTGATTGAACTAATACACAATACTGTTGTAAACACTGTAAAATGTAAAAACTTAGGTAATGCATAGAAGGGGTATTTCAAGAGTATAAGCAGAATTATGAAAGCGTGAAACATTATTCTTGATCTACCCTAAAAAGTAACCCCCACTTCCTATTTTCCCTCTTCAATCATGATATTTAAAGCATGATTCCTGTGAAGAAATTGTGCAAACTGATATATGAATATCTAGCTCATTAAAAGTTATTTGGCTGGATTTTTCTTTTACTCCTTTTGGAACTGAGTGCAGTATAACACAAACTGATCAACAAGTCTCTAACTCTGAATCCTGTCACTCTTTAACTCTTCCTTCCTCCCATCACCAGTTCTATCAAATACTTCCTTAATGTCTATTTAGTCCATTCATCTCTGCCAATTTGTTGTCACTATTTTAAACAGAGTCTTCATTATTTCTTACATGAATTGTTGAAATTAGACATGTACATTGTGGTGTACATGTCTGAGGAAGGGGACACAGGAAAATATTTCAAAATTTTGTTGAAATATTGATTATATATTTGCTTCATGGCCCCAACTAAGTGTCTCCAAACAACAATAAACATGTATTAGTTCACACAGTTTCTGTGACATAAGGTTTGAGAGTGGCTTAGCTAGATGGTTCTGATTCAGGGAAAGAGATTACAGTCCTAATGTTGGTTGGAGCTACAGTCATCTGAGGGCTTGACTAGGGCTCGGGCTCTGCTTCCAGGTTGGCTCCCTCACATGTCTGGCAAGTTAGTGCTCATTGTGGGTAGGGAGCATCTTCCATGCTGCACAGTCCTCTCCATAGGGACGCTGAGTGTCCTCATTGACATAGCAGCAAGCTCCCTCTAGAGCACATGATCAAGAGTGAGCAAGAAAGAAGCCATAATGTCTTTTATGTCTAAGCCTCAGAAGGCACTCTTCATTATCTCTGCATGTTCTTTTGGTTACATTGGTCAACCCTATCCAGTGTGGGAAGGGGTATGAGGGCATATAAAAACAGGTGGGGTCATGGCGGGTGTCATCCTGTGGCTAGGCTACTACTGAGAACTTCAGTCTGGAATGTTCAGTTTTGAACAGGAAGTACTTATCAAGCAGTATTGAGGTGAGAATGAGCAGCAGAGAGCTGGACTTCTGGATTGTGAATCAGGAGAGAGGTGTGCACAGTGAGTCATCAGCAAGATGATGACGGCAGAAGAAGTGGGAGTGAATAAGATCACCCAGAGAGAGTGAGAAGAACATGAAGGACAGAAACACTGATACCTGCAGATGGACAGAGAAGGAAGAGGCTGCACAGAAGACTGAGAAAAAATCAACTAGAAAGGTGGAAGAAAAGCCAAGATAGACCAATTCCATCACAGCCAAGGAACTTTCAAGAAAGTATAATTTCTAACTTCCCACTGAATTCTAGAATTCTATGATCCCAGTTGACAGTTGTAATGATATCAGGCTTTGCTAAGAGACTGGTAAGGAAGGGAAAAGTTCAAAGGTTTTTGGAAGTCGATGCCTTACAGTTTCATTTAATGTCTAATTGTCTTTGCCAGCACAAAACAAAGAATAATTTTGTTTCATCTTTGGTGGAGTTGGTTGAATATTTTATTTCTCTACATATTCTGTCCATATATTTTCTCAGATTCTTTCCTGGTTATTAAAATAATACTCATCATTATCTGAAACACCAGACTTGGTTATCAACTGCTCCTATTCTCCTGTCTCTTGAGGCAGCAATAATTTAGTTATGTTCTCTGTGATTTTTGAGGTTTCTAAAATCTCCAGACCACGTCTCTGGTCTGTGACATCATGGGATATCAAAGTTTGTAAGAATTCTGTCAGGATCACAGTTTGGGGTTGGTTGGTTGGTTCTCTGATTATCAGTTTGTTCAGTTGCTCAGTCATGTCCAACTCTTTGCAACCCCATGGACTGCAGCATGCCAGCCTTCCCTGTCCTTCACTATATCCCAGAGTTTGCTCAAACTCATGTCCATTGAGTCGATGATGGCATCCAACTGTCTCATCCTCTGTTGCCCCCTTCTCCTCCTGACTTCAGTCTTCCCCAGCATCAGGGGCTTTTCCAATGACTCAGCTCTTTGCAGCTTCAGCATCAGTCCTTCCAAAGAATATTCAGGGTTGATTTCCTTTAGGATTGACTGGGTAGATCTCCTTGCTGCCCAAGGGACTCTTAAGAGTCTTCTCCAGCAACAAAGTTTAAAAGCATCAGTCCTTCAGCACTCAGCCTTCTTTATGGTCCAACACTCACACCTGTACCTGACTACTGAAAAAATCATACATTTGACTATATGGACCTTTGTCAGCAAAGTGATGTCTCTGCTTTTGAATATGCTGTCTAGGTTTGTCATAGCTTTTCTTCCAAGGAGCAAGCGTCTTTTAATTTCATGGCTTCAGTCAACATCTGCAGTGATTTTGGAGTTCCCCAAAATAAAGTCTTTCACTGTTTCCATTGTTTCCCCATCTATCTTCCATGAAGTGATGGGACCAGATGCTATGGTCTTAGTTTTTTGAATGTTGAGTTTTAAGCCAACTTTTTCACTCTCATTTTCATCTAGAGGCTCCTTAGTTCTTCTTCACTTTCTGCCATAAGGGTGGTGTCATCTGCATACCTGAGGTTACTGATATTTCTCCCAGAAACCTCAATTCCAGCTTGAGCTTCATCCAGCCTGGCATTTTGCATGATGTACTCTGCATATAAGTTAAATAAGCAGGGTGACGGTATATAGCCTTGATGAACTCCTTTCCCAATTTTAAACCAGTTCATTGTTTCATGTCCAGTTCTAACTGTTGCTGAAAAAAAAAAACTTTAAGAAACATATCTTTAATAGAAATATGAGCTAGTCATGAATATACTAGATATTTGGGGTTTTTTTTTTTTTTTTGCCTTTGAAAGTCTTTAGATTGGATGTGTGTGGTTTAGAGATTTGTTGTGTTTTATTTAAGACTATTTTAGTCAATCTATGATCTATGTATCCTGCACTTGACCAAATATATTTGCTCTGACCCATTTCATAGATAGTTGTTTGCTATTTACTTTCCAGAGAGAAAAGTGCTTGGTCAGCCAAGGAAAATACTGCCAATGTTAGCAAGAGAATCTTGTGTGATAGCTTAGCAAACCAAATTGCATTTTGACCCTCTTCTCTATGCTCTAAAGAGTTTTGACTTCAAGAGGAAAATAAAATTTATGTTAATGTAGAAATCAAAATTCTTTCCATGAAAATGAAACCTACAAATAAATTAAAACTTCTACTCCTAAGTACCTTATAACAGTAACTGACAGAACTGCTCCTAATTTTTTTTCTCTCCATATCTTTTCATTCATTTCTGGAGTATGGCCTCTTCTGGCATGGAAAGCAACAAACTTTAACGGCTGCACAATAAGGCGTTTCACAATAATGTACAAAGATAGTCCAGGCCAAAAATGCTACTGTCCAGGGTGAATTTAGCTATAACTTAGTTATAGCTGGAATAACTTAGCTATAACTAGAATGCTGTTGGGTTGACCTTGGTCACTATTTATGAGTTGAATTGTGTTCCCCCCCAAATTTGTATATTGATACCTAGCTTCCAGTGTCTCAGAATTACTATGTTTTGAAATAGGGTCTTTAAAGAGGTAAAATGAGAGTTTAAATGAAATCACTAAGATAGATCCTACTCCCGTATGACTTGTATGTTCTTATATGGTATATGTCTTTATAATATAATATGTCCTTAAAAGAAGAGGAGACTAGGGCATAGACACACTCAGAGGGAAGACCACGTGAAGACACAGAAAGAAAGTAATCCTCTACAAGCCACAAGAGAGACGTCAGAAGAAAGTAGCTTATCGACGACTTGATCACAGACCTCCAGCCTCTAGAACTGAAAAAAAATGATTTCTGTTGTTTGAACCACAGTGTGTGGTACATTATATGGGGCCCTAGCAGACTGATGCAGCCACAGTGTCAGACGTAAAGAGTTCTGCAGGACTTCCCTCATGGTCCAGTGAATTAAGAATCCACCTGCAGGGGACACAGGTTCAATCTGTGATCTGGGAAGTTTCCATGTGCCACAACTGTGGACCCTGCACTCTAGACCCCATGGGCCCACAACAAATAAGCCTGTGTGCTGCACCTACTGAAGGCCCCGCTCCCTAGAAGCTGTGCTCCGAAACAAGCCACCACAATGCGAAACTTGTGCACCGCAACTGGACAGTAGCCCCTACTTGCTGCAACTAGCGAAAGCCTGCACACAGCTACAAAGACCCACCAGAGCCAAAAATAAATGAATAAATAATTTTAAATAAATAAATAAAGAGTTCTGGGGGATTGCATCTCTGAATTCCAGAAACACAAGGTACATTAGGCACACTGGTTCTCTCCACTTTGTCCCCATTGGTCAACCAATCAGCTCTATTCCTGACTCTCACATCAATTCACTCTTAAATATCTATTTTTTAAATTCATCCATTACATGTTACAGTCTAAGCTAGCCCCAACAATAAGTAGCTAGAGAGCTATGTCTCGCTCAGCATGTGCACACACGTGCACACACACACGAACATTTTCTTGTGCTAATAACTAATAAATATTCTAGTAAGTGTTCTAATGGCCAACAAGAGGCAAATTCTTAGCAAGCCAAGGTACTCTTGTAAATGAGCTACATGGGAGAAATTCAGAGCCCATTTATGTTATTCCCCTTCAGTCATATATTAAGACACAGGATTTAATATGAATCTGTTGGGTGTAGTGAAAAGCATCTCCTAGACATTTTTTTTGGCCCCTTAATTTAACTCAGAATATATATTTGGGATAATGCCCACAAACATGAATTAAACATAGGAAATGGAGACTATTAACATATGAACTAAAATAAGTGCTATAAAACAATCTTTTAACCTGAATTAAATCATCCCACTTATTGCAGAATGTTTATGGAATTTTTGTTCTGTAGGGCAATGATGTTCTCTTTGGATCTCCCAGCTTCTCTGGAAGGGAGGAGGCAGAACAAAATGAGACAAGCTTCACTTTACAAACAGGAAGACAGAGGTTCAAAGAAAGACTGGCCTTGCTCTCACCGTTTAATGTAGCAGTTTTGTCTGGGCATTCCTGTATTGAAGAAAATTTTAAGCTTGAAGTGTATCTTTTTATTCATTTCTTTCTAAGTGATATATACTTGTTTCACTGTAATACATTATGTACATTATAGAGCATACACTAAAAATAGAGATTTTGTAAGGATGAGTTTAACATTCATTTTCTTCTCACAGATTAGCATGTGTTCTCTCTGCTTTGGAAACCACTGAATTATTGAGTGGGGTGTGGGAGTAAGGGGGCAGATCCTTAGGTTCCCTTCAGCATATTTATTTGATCACTCTGCCTCTCACCAGTTTTCAAAAGTAAATAACTTTGTTTGTGCAAAGGAGCACATGCCAGGCACTGCTTATACTCAGGGTCACTGTATCATCTCGCTAGTATCTCCCTCAGGACAAGACATTAAACACAAACATATGGACTTTCTTTCCTTTTGGCTTGGCAGTAGCTTTCCCAAGGGTACCAGTGGTCAAACACTCTGGTTGAACTGGAATTACACTCTCCAGTATCGTTGCATGTTGCAGTTAAATATCACAGAAGAAAATAATCAAGTGATGGTGATGAGTTCAGCATGAAACGTTTTGGTCTCTGTAGCTCCTTGTTGTTCAGTCTCTAAGTCGTTTCTGACTCTTTGAGATCCCACAGCCTGCAGCATGCCAGGCTTCCCTCTCCTTTTCTGTTTCCCAGAGTAGCTCCTTGTAAGTGATCATAAATGTGTGGGATAAACTAGGGCAGAGGTCTCCCCACAACAGATATTTGGGAGCAAGCATTCATTTTTAAGTTCAATAATTCTTTTTGTTTCACTTCAGTTTGTTTTTATTTGTATTAAATTTGAATTAAATTAAAATGGATTCTTCCTTTTTAAGACAGTAAATATAATATGACCCAATGTTATAAAAACATCTCTATCTATTCTGAGAGCAGCTTTACCTGAGAAATCAATGATTCTTTCTGCCTTTACTCTTCTGTACTGCTTACAATATCTTTTATAATATAAAAATATATTTTGTATAAAAACTATAAAGTAATTTTCCTTTTAAAAAAGTCAGATATTCATATCTAAGTGAATGAATAAAAAATCTGGAAAATCAGTTATGCCTAAAATTGAAAGGAGACTTGGTAGATCAGAGCAAAGGAAGACATCGTTTTGTTTTGTTTTTTCTTTTTGCACGTGCTATCCCATGGAAATGAAATTGTGGTCAGCTTTGAGCCCTCTACCATGAGAGAGACGTTCCACATTTCAGCATTCTCCTGAACTGTCTACACCGTGATCACCAGTACCCTCATCTGCAAGATAATAGTCTAGACTTAGAAGATACACCCTCAGCCCTAAAAACACTTTTTTTTTTCCTTTATATTCAGCAGAATGATTCATGAAAGCCCTAAATTCTAGAAACCTTGAAGTTTAAAGCTGGCTGATATTTCAGAAATCATCTAAGAATGTAATCCCTGTACGTTCCAGTTGAGAAGGTCACAGACCAGAGAGGTGCAGCATCTTGCTCACAGTCACCATGATGCAGACAGACCCTGGATGGTAACCCTGCACTCTGACTTCAAGTTCAACAAGAGCCACTCTGCTAACTCTAGGCTGGCACGTTTCTGGTTCTCTTTTCCTTTCATTTGTTCTGACTTATTACTCCCATTTATGGCTTTATTATTGCTGCAATATTGTTGTAAATAGTCCCAAACCATCTGTCAGTGATGGGGGACTAAATATTTACACCACTGACTATACCAGGGCAGCTCTCCTAACCCGCAATGCAAGTGCTTTCTCCAAAGAGGCTGGGGTGTCAGAAGCCTGGAGTTCACTGTTACTGCACGGTCACTGATAATATCTGCTGTATCCCTGAGGCCATGAAGACTTGCAGCAGTGAGCAGCATACTGTACATACACAGGCTTCCTTCATAGTTGGAAATTCCTTAAAAGTGATTTTTTTAATGTTTTTGTATCTATTCAAAAACTTATTTAATAATCACGAATAAAATTACCAAAGGTGAGAGCAGAAGTCCTTGTTAGAACAGACTCACAGACATACAGAACAGATTTGTGGTTGCCAAGGAGGGTAGAGAGGTTGGCGGAAAGATGGATTGGGAATTTAGGATTAGTGGATGCAGACTAGCATGTATAGAATGGATAAACAAAAAGGTCCTACTATGTATCACAGAGAACTATATTCAATATCCTGTGATAAGCCACAATGGAAAAAGAATATGAAAAGAATATATAAATAACTGAATCACTTTGCTGTACAGTAGAAATTAACACAAAATTGTAAATCAACTGTACTTCAATAAAATAAAATCTTTTAATGAATAAGTCCTTGTTAGAAACCATGACAATTAGGAGATTTGACAAATAATAAATAAGCATCTATTTGGGAGAAGGGAAATTCATATGACATAATTTTGTATTGACTTAAGAACTCAGATATAGAAGCAAAAAAGGAAACATTTGTAAAGATGGTTTGGTAAAACAACGAGAGTAGAGATAGTAGACGTTGCTTAGAAGATGAGAGCTATTCTCTTCTGGGAAATAGACTTGATCTTTTTTTCTGACATCACTTTACTTTTCATGTAAATACATGATATCAGAAGGACAAGAAGGTGGAAAAACATAAGGTCTTTGACTATGAATGAAATCAACAACTAAACTATATAAAAATATTTATCTATATAACACTTAGGTGGTGGAAAAAAATGCATTGACTATATCTGACCCTGAAAACACAACTGATTAGCAATGACACTGAAAGGAACAGTAAGTTGAGTTTCCAGGTCTGGTAGGGTATTAATAATGACTTGCAAAAATTCAATTATAATCCACTTATCTCATGCTAGACGGTTGCTCAGATTATTGTCAATAATCTTTTAACCAAAGAAAATAAGAAGGAAAGAAGAACCTATTATATTAACATTTTAATAAATTTATGTTTTTGTGCTCTATTTCCACTCTTTGTGTGAAAAGCTATAACCAAAGTTATGGATTGTGTATCTTCTATAGACCACTGACATCCTGACAGGACATAGTGGCCATCCTTGAACAACCTGTCTTTAACTTAACTGATCTTGAATCAGAGCTGTCAATCATTATTGGAATAGAACAGGGTGAAATTAATGCAGTGAACACATAGCCATTAAATTCAAGTCAAAGAGTATGAACTATTTTAAATAAGGCTTAAACATAATACAAACCCTTCTATGGTCAAACACAGAAACAGGGTTCTTGATTATTCACTCTGTTTGGGGATAGTTTACATACCATAGGAATCAGATATAAAGAAATGTCAAATTCCAAAGCAAAACTTTTAAACCTAAGAATTGTATTAAGAAGTATCCTAGTACCAGTTTTTATTTTCTAGATTCACATAAAGTAGTGTTCATCATCTCGTTTGAAAAATAAAAACTTATTATGTAAATATATATTGATTTCATCTCAATAACAAGATCAACAGTAAAAATAATAATTAGACAATCATCACACAAAATTAAAGGTTTTATGCTCTGTTTGTGTTTATTATAATAATAATAGAACTTCAAGGTGTAGCAATGAAGAATTAGCTTATTTTAGAGCAATTGTGTGGGAGGCAACTAATAAAATTACATTGACATTATATATACTTGTCTTTCCACAAGAATCACAGCAATCAAGTCAAATTAAATTTAAAAGAATACACTAAAATACTCACTGCTCAAAGGTGATCAACAATTCTTTCTTAAGCATCTAACTGTGATAATTAGGAAGATAATGCTTGATTTGCCCATAAAACTCATTATTTCTTTTTCTATTTCTGGGATTCATTTATCTCACTTACCTGTGACCTGTTTAGTATGGATCTGGGTCACTTTTAAATTAAAGAGTATACATCCTAGGGTAATGAAAACTCCACAAAAGGACTGTGGATATAAATAAAATGCAGGCATTTCCTAAATTACAAATATCTAGCTATGAACACACATGCATGTGAACAGAGGCCTGGAGAATAAAAAGTATAACCAGTTTTGCCAACCCTAATGCTTACAATGCCCCTGGTGGCTTAGATAGTAAAGAATAGGCCTGCAATGAGAGAGCCCTGTGTTCGATCCCTGGGTTGGGAAGATCCCTGGAGTAGGAAATGGCAACCCACTTCAGTATTCTTTCCTGGAGAATTCCAAGGACAGAGGAGCCTAACGGGCTACAATCCATGGGGTCGTAGATTTGGACACAACTGAGCAACTCACACAAACACACACACACACACACAATGCCTACAACATGAGGTAGGTAAAATATATGTGAATAGAGCCACTCTTTCTTTGTTTTTGGCTGTGCTAGGTCTTTGTTGCTGCATGTGGGCTTTCTCTGGTTGTGGCAAGTGAGAGCTACTCTTCGTTGTGGTAGACAGGCTCCTCATTGCAGTGACTTCTCTTGTGGAGCACAGGCTCTGGGCACGTGGGCTCAGTAGTTACAGCACACAGGCTCAGTCAGTGTAGCTCCTGGGCACAGGCTCAGAAGTTGCGGCAATAGCCTCAGTTGCTCCACAGCATATGGAATCTTTCCAGACCAGGGATCAAACCCTTGTCCACTAGCAGCCAAATTCTTTACCACTAAGCCACCAAGGAAGTCCTAGAGCCACTCTTTAAGTGGAAGCAGCCTCCATCCAGGCCACCGAATTATTGCCATATAGGAATAAGGGGCAGCAAATCCACATCCATATATAAAACCCCTGAATGTTTGAATATTGGACACACCAACTCAAAACTTTAAAAAATACTTTGTAGGTCACACAAAAGATTTCTATAAGCCATTATGAACCTTCTTCAATGTACAACTCACGATGTTCAAGAGAAATAGTTCTCCAGTCCACTGTTATTGAAAATGTGTAAATCTAGTCTGTGCTTCTAAACATGCTTTCAGAATGTAAAAGAGCTGCTCTGTGAGTGGTAAATAGGGGATGATGGTAATAGAACATAACCGACACACTGCCTTTTCAGTGTTTTCTGCCAGCACATTAATGTTTTGTGTCACACAGTAAAGGCAGCTAGCTGCAAAGTATATTAGCCCAGCTCAATGCAGTAAGTGACAGAGGAATAGGGTATTGCTTCATTCACCCTGTTTTGTCATAGAAGTGATTATTTACAATTTCCCCCAATCTTTTTTGTATTTTGGCCTTGTACCATTCTCTGCAGACTCAATACTTCCTTGAACATCCCTTTTATCAAGCCACCTTCATTTTTAAAGTCTCTTATATGCTGTTGTTGCTGTTTAGTTGCTAAGTTGTGTCTGACTCTTTGCAACCCCATGGGCTATAGCCCACCGGGCTTCTCTGCCCATGAGATTTCCCAGGCAAGAATACTGAAGTGAGTTGCCATTTTCTGCTCCAGTAGATCTTCCAAACCCAGGGATTGAACCTGTGTCTCCTGCAGTGGCAGGTACGTTCTTTATCACTGAGCTAGTATATTTATTAACAAACTGGTATGACTTTGATTTATAAAATACTAGAATCTAATTGAAATTACTGTTATATTGGTACTTTGTTTACAATTTTGCCTCAGTGTTAGTTGGTCTGCCTCAATCTTATTTTCCCCAAAAGTGGTTCTATTTTTGGTACAAGCTTTTGTAGAACACAAGTTCTTCTCAAGAAATATGTACATCACATTATAGCAAAAATATGACCCGTTGTTGAGATATGGATGTGAGATTTCAAGTTAGATCTGTTCACTAATTAGTATCATTAAACTAACCTTTCAATATAAGTGATTGTCTTTCAACTAAACCCTTTGTTCTTAGTCAGTTTACACTGCTGTAATAAAAATACTATTAATAAAAATAATACTAAATAATAATAATAATGTAATAAAAATAAAAATACTGAATGGCTTAAAGAACAAACATTTATTTCTCATGTTCTAGAGGCTCGGAAGTTCAAGATCAAGCTACCAGTAGATCTGATATCTGGTGAGAGCCTGAATCCTGGTTTGAAGACAGCTACACTCTTACTGTACCCTCTCACACCAAGGAGAGACAGATTGACAAACATCTGGTCTCCTTCCCCTTATAAGTTCCATCATAGGAACTCCACTCCCATGACCTTAACCAAACCTAATCACCTCCCAAAGGCTCCATCTTCAAATGCCATCACATTGGGAATTAGAGTTTCAACACATGAATTCTGAAGAGACATAAATTTTGCCTACTCAACAATTAACAAATTGATTAGAAATGGTACCTGGCAGCCTGCGAGACTTTGGGGCATGGTGGTGAACAAGAACGATCTGGCCCTTACTCTCATAGAGCTGAGCTCCTTATAAGGTAGATATAGTAATCTCTGCCATAAGTGGTGACCTAGCCAACTAAAGGGTGGTCTCTGCCAAGGAAGCAGGCTGCTCCCCAGAGGCCAAGAGAGTGAAAAGAACCTCCCATCACTGTGCTCCCTCTCACTGCCCTTGGGAAGGGCAAGGGGATTCTCCCACAACACACACCTGCCACCCTCGCCCCATCACCCCCACTGAAAGAGCCAGCAGCTCCCAGGGACTCTTTGCTGCTGACTGACTCTCACCTCACAGCTCTCAGATGTGTGACTCTGGCTCTCTGACCTCAGAACTGGTTATTGGGATATGGTGTTTCTGAAACTTGAACATAGGTTTTTCCTGTACTTTTTTTTAAAATTAATTTTTATTCAAATATAGTTGCTTTGGGTTTTCCTGGTGTTTCAGTAGTAAAGAATCCACCTGTCAATGCAGGGTTCAATTCTAGAGTCAGGAAGATCCCCGGAAAAGGAAATGGCAACCCACTCTAGTATTCTTGCCCGGTAAATCCCACGTGCAGAGGAGCCTGTCCATAGGGTCGCTAAAGAATCAGACATGACTTAGTCACTAAATAACAACAAATAGTTGCTTTATAATGTTGTATGGGTTTCTACTGTACAGCAAAATTAATCAGTCATCCATATACACATATCCCCTCCTTTCTGGACTTCCTTCCCATTCAGGTCACCACAGAAGTAGAATTTCCCCGTATTGTTTTAGCTTAAATTGTTTCCTGCTACAGTTTTCAGCTTTTGGGAGGAGGCAAGTATCCTCCTCCATCCCAGCCCTGCGGAAATAATGTCAAGACTAACACCAGCTCCCTGCCAAGGGGATGTTTGGACACTGGGCTGCATTATTGCCATATTATTACCATGTCTGGGGCTCCTACACAAGCATTCCTCCCATCCTCTACCATCCCTCCTTGCCAGGCCTAGAGCCATCGTCTCAGGGAAGCAAGGTGTCTACATGCATAGCTAGTTCTTTCAACCACATTCAATTTATAATCTAAAAGGAACTATGCTTTGAAAGCTGTGGCTTGGAAGGGAGATGTGTTGGGGCTTTTGAGCAGTGGGATATCTCATGGAAAACCACAGAAGAGGAAGAAAGGAACTTTACTTAGGAGATAGCAGAGAGTGCAGAGGAAGGAGAAATGTTGATGATTAAAGGGAGGGATAGAGGGAGGGGTTTAGTTGCAGTGAGAGGGCATTTGTTAAGGACTTTAATGTCAGAGTAAAGAATGTGGGTCTGTTATCGTAAGCAATACGAAAATCTTGATCAGAAAAATAACGTGATGGTTTCTGAACTTGAGGGCTGTTGCATTCCAGTTGGTTGTAGAATGGGTTGGACAAGAGAGAGGTGAGAATTTGAATAACCATCTAAGAGGTTGTTAATATCTATCTATCTGTTTATCTGGCAAAGAAAATCCAAACAGCCAGGAAAGTTTAGTAATTAAAGAGAGGTACAAACTCAAGGGACATTGTAAGAGATTTTAGGAAGCCATCAGGAAGAGCTTTGTTCATCTAGATCATCACTCTTCAAAATGGAGACTTCAATAAAATGAACCTTCCAGCATTTCCACCATTTTTTAAGACATTTAGAGAGAGAAGTCATGGGAACAAAAGAATTTCCATAATGAATGAAACTCTAGTCTTTGCACTCAGTGTCCCATTGACCACAGTAACCTGGGTTGCCCTGAGAGTACCTGCTTCTCCTCTAGGAGTCCAGATGTGGGGTCAGAGGACCACCAAGTATCTATATGTACACACAAGGTCTCCAGCTGTTGACGGTCTGAATACCAAATATATTAGAATGCAGTTCAGGAAGGGATGTTCAAGAAAGGACTCCCATACCAGTTACAAAACTCCAGTGCAAATAACATGAGCCTCTTAGCACCACCCTCCCTATACCATGCCACATCCACCAATGAAGGAAATAGACTTGATGCTACATGTTTCTGCTTTGAGCATGTAAGAGAGTTGGCCTGCTCTAAAATCACCACAAATCCGTGTCCTTCACTTTCAACACCTCATCTAAAATTCAATTAAGTGAGGAAACTTTCTAAGGTTATTGCTAAACTTGGTATTTTTCCTGCCCCAGGAGCCCCAAGTATATAACCACATCAAGAACATATTCACACACTTTAAAATTTTTAATATCAATAAGTTAGGCTATGAAAAAAAACCACTTCAACATAAAGGACCCCTATAAATAGCTAATTTTTTCAGCACCTCCCAAGATTCAGTGAGCATTCATCTTTTCAAGAATATATTAATACCTATGGCACTGTTTGTGAATGTCTTATTTAGGCACTTTCTGTTGCTAATTTTGTAATTATATTCTTTGATTACTTTACGAGTGCTTCTGTCTGACTATATTATAAATTCTATGGGGGTACAAACCTACTGTATTAATATTTTGGGTATCATCCGTAGTTCCCACTGCTGTTTCTTGGAACAGAATGGGCATTCAATAAATGCCCTTCCCATCAGATCAAGTTGTTAAGTCAGAAGAGAAGTCAATGGTTTATAGTTAGGTCTAAATCTTTTGTGACTGGAGAAAAAAGGAAATGGGCAAGTATTTCAGCTTTAAAATGGCATGGGAAATTTGTTTTTTTCTCTGTAGCAATCCAAGTAGATGATATTGGATTTGCCATGTAGCAAGGATCATGGAAGTGCAATACAAAACTCAGATGACAGTATGAAATGTATTTTGTGTGTATTCACAAAACTCCACAGAATCAATCACCATCCCTTTGACCGAGTTAATATGAACTCCAGTGGCAGTAACCCACGGACCTCTAATAGAATTCACTGATGGGAAATAGTAACAGTTCCCATGGAGGCATTACCTTCGCTGCTGACTGTGATCTATGGATGACAGCCTCCCAGAAAACACATTGACACAATAGGCTGTAATGGCTCAGATGGGGCCTTTATGTGATATCGGGCCAGTGATCCACAGACAATGTCTCTCCGGGAGGTTTCTCAATTGCCTTCTCCAAAGCTTTCCCTCATGCTTTCAGGGCCTGTCCAGGTTCTTTCCGGAGCTCAGGGATGTCTGCCTGTGCTATAAGGCTATTGAAGCTTGCCTCAAGGCATCTCCATTACACTAATGAGCCTCTGAAAAGCCAATGAGAAAATGAAGAATAGCTACAGATGGAAGGTTTTCTCCAATTTGCAATGATGTAGGTGTAGACGTGCTTGCTTATCAAGTGTAATTAAGCTCCAACAGTCAGATTTGGGCTTTATGTCTTCTCAAGCCCTGTTAACCAGTTTGAAAACTGCTTTCTCCACACCTAAAGAGCACACAAACAGAAAGAGGCCTTGTTACCAATAGGTCAATTGGTCAATCCATCAACAAATGTTTGTTAAATGTTTGTGTGTGCTAGGTCACTCAGTCGTGTCTGACTCTTTGCAACCCAATAGACTGTAGGCTGCCAGGCTCATCTGTCCATTGAATCTTCCAAATAAGAATACTGAAGTGGGTTGCCATTTCCTTCTCCAGAGGTCTTTTGACCCGGGGATCAAAGCTGAGTCTCCCGCGTCTCCTGCACCTCCTGTATTAGTAGGCGGGTTCTTTACCACTGAACCACCCGGGAAGCCCTTGGTAAATGTGCATATCCATAATTGTGCAAGATATTGTTGTAGATGTAGGAGAATAATTGGCTTCTGCTCTCAAGGAGCTTCTAATTGAGTTATAAGAGGTGAAGCTGACTCATGTGACTCCATGTGTAATTATGGATGAATTGCTAGGTTGGTGTATTCTTTGATCTGGACTTTTTTGACAATTATGCACTCAAAGTTGCTTAATAAACACCTGTACTTCACTCATCATTGCTTTAATATAGTGACACAATGGGCATATGATGGCACCGAGCAATAACTCAGGTAATACAAAAAAAAGAATAAGATTGGATTCACCAGTGGGTGCTAAGAAGACCTGAACCGTACATTCTTAGAGTAAATCAAGGGCATATGGGAAGTAGGACTGGGGAGAAGGGAAGAGAGGGAATTACTGACATTTACAAACACCAGTTATGTCCCAGACACTTTACAGGCTGCCTCATTTTCCCTTGACAACTGCCTCGTGAAGTAGAGATTGACATCATTCTACACAGGAAGGAACAGAGGCACAGAGCGATTACCTGTCTTGCCCCATGTCACACAAGGAGGAAATTAACAAGTCAGAACTCAAACCCAGATCTGTCTGCTCTAAATCCCACACTGTTCCCGCTCCTCAACATCTCTTTCTCATTTTCTATCTTCTTTTTAACTACTGTCTCTTGCACCCCGTTATGGGAATGGTGGTGGTGGTTTAGTCGCTAAGTCATGTCCAACTTGTGACCCCATGGACTCTAGGTGGCCAGGCTCCTCTGTTCATGGGATTTCCCAGGCAAGAATACTGGAATAGGTTGGCATTTCCTACTCTAGGGGATCTTCCCAACCCAGGGATCAAACCTGCATCTCCTGTATTGGCAGACGGATTCTTTACCGCTGAGCCATCGGGGAAGCCCATTAGGTGAAAGAGTCTTTTTCAAATAATTCCAGGCTGGTGATTCTGGGTTGGGTGGGAAAAGGGAGGGATTGAGCACAAGAAAACAAAGGTGAAGAACAGATTTCAGAGACTGCCTTCTGCCAATTCACACAGTTCAGACCAGGGCTGGTGGACTGCCAGGATGCCTGGTCTGAAACACCGGCCAGCACCCATTCTAACCAGTCAGTGTAAAAGTTAGTAGGGGTATGACAGACTTTTAAATAACATCCCCCAACTCCTTAATTGGTTTATGAATTTGAAGACACTGAATATTGGTTCTTGAGAGGAATAATGTCAAATATTGAAGGAAGGAAATACAAATAACACTTATTGCTGAGAGAAAATTTATACTGAGAAAAATATCAATTCTTTCAGTCACATACTTTATATATTTTACATAACCCTTAAGATTATTAGAAAACAAGCATAACATTTTTAAATAAAAATTTAAATACATATTATAATTGGTCTAAACTTACAACATAGAGGACTTTGATTTTTATTTGTTGCATAGATCCTTTGAAAACATAATAACTCTTCTAGCTACCCCAATCCATTACCAATATCTAACTTCTCAGTGGTTTAATTAACATCTAGATTTTTTCTATCCATAGAGGAACATAAAATATATTTGAAATCTGTGTTTGCTTTACAAAATTTAGTCATATGTTCTACTCTGTAGCTTCTTTCTGTACATAGTGTCCAAGGACAGCATTCCTTGTCAATATATAGAATCCAGTTTGTTCTTTTCAATAAGTACATGGTCTATGTATGGATGTATCATAACTTCTCAAGCTTTATTGACATATATTTATAGTATTTTCAATGTTTTTATAACTTAGGTAACCCTACCAAAAACATCTTTGTGCACTTTTCCCACTTTCATGAATATTTTAATAAGAAAAATACATCCTTTTAAATACTTTGATATCCTTTTAGCAAATTACTGTAAATATGTATCTGTGCCTATTTTATAGAAATCAATATATATATTTACTCTTCATTTTTATAATTTATTGACATATTATTATGCCAATATGATAAATTCATATTAGGATAATATATGACATGTGTTCTTCATCAGATACAATCACCAAATATAACACTGCACTTATAATTAACAGCAATTTTCTTTCAGTCACAGCTGATGGGTAACCAAAGAAGTGAAAACCAAGCACTATCCTAACAGGTTTCAGAAACACTGTCAGAACTCAGAATAGTAACTCAGTGAGGACTGGAATAATCATAGAAGGCTTTTTCAAAGAGCTGGAACTTCAGCTGCCTTGAAATATAAGGAGGATTTGGAGAGCTTAAGACAGTAGGGCAATGGCAACCCACTCCAGTACTCTTGCCTGGAAAATCCCATGGACAGAGGAGCCTGGTAGGCTGCAGTCCATGGGGTTGCTAAGAGTCGGACACAACTGAATGACTTCACTTTCACTTTTCACTTTCATGCATTGGAGAAGGAAGTGGCAACCCACTCCAATGTTCTTGCCTGGAGAATCCCAGGGACAGGGGAGCCTGGTGGGCTGCCATCTATGGGGTCACACAGAGTTGGACACGACTGAAACGACTTAGCAGCAGCAGCAGCAGCAGCAAGACAGTGGGGCAGTAGAGAATGTGAAACTAAGAAGTCAGTACCATGGACAGAGCAGAGATGGGCCAGGAAAAGAGTGCAGTTTAAGGAGTTGTGAGTAGAGCTGTGAGAGGTGAAGTGAGGTTTTATGATGAGGATTTTGAAAAGCAGAATCAGAAGGTCTAGATTTGATGTAGAAATAGGAAATCAGGACCAGTGGTCAGTTTATGAGAATAATCAACAAAGCTGACAGCCATAGGAAGTAAGGCTTAAAGAGGGAAAAAAGTGTCATATTGAAACAATGGTAGATCCAAGGTCTGCACTAGTAATCCCACAAATGAAAGGAGAGAGTTAAGTGAGACATTCCACAACGTGCTCCACAATAACAGCTACTGCTTAATTAGAACTTGCCCTATGCCAGGCCCTGTGTTAAGTGCTCATCAGCTCCTTAATACTCATCATGATGACCCTTTGAATCTATGTAATAACTAATCTCATGGATAAAATATGCTCAGGCTCAGAGAGGTTAAGCAACTTACCCAAGGTAACAGAGATTGCAAATTACAGAGTTGGGATTCCAATCCATATCCATATTGAAAGCCAGGAACAAGGGCTGAAATACAAATTTACATTATAAGCCTTATGAAGATACCATTCCATGTTAGATCATAGCATCAATAAAGGAGATGGTCCTTCATGTTCTACAATGTTTCCCTCCTTCCAAAAAAAACTGTAAAAAGATAGTTTCTTTTAAAAGTGACCAAGTTCAAATCATTTCTGGGATAACTCCACCCAAGCTGATGAAGTCCCTAAGAGGCATAAATTCTAATACCAGCTTTGACAAATCATGAGTTACCTCACATAATATCACTTAGCTTCTTGGAATCTCACTCTCCTCATTCACAGTGAGGTATAAGGAGTGGTATAATAGGCCCCTGCCTCCCAAATACTCTGATGCTCCTATTCTTTGTGTATTTGTTGCTAAATGAAGCTGGATAGAGGACTGAGCTAGCAAAATCTAAATCTTACCTGGCTCCCAAGATATAACCTCTTATAATTCCTGTATGCATCCCTTAATTTAATTATTTATAAAATAAATATTTCTTGAGTACCTACTATATGCCAAACAATTCTCTAGATGCTGCCTGTATAGCAAGGAAAAAAACATTGGTCTCACCTTTTTAGTAAAATAATGAGAGCTAACTTTTACAGTGTACTCTTTGTTCTTATATGTGATTTAAGTATTAACTCATTTAATCTTTACAGAAATCTTATAAGGTATTTCTTCATAAGAATGAGCCATAAGGAGAATTAGTAACTTGCCCAGGATTATACAACCACATAGCAGAATCAGGTTTTAAACTCAGGCAGCTGAGCTCCAAAACCCCAACTCAGCCTCAACATTTTGCTCAGTAATCATCACATTATCCCATTGCCCATAAGTAAAGCCACCGCTTGGCCAAAGTTGAAATGAATGTCTTCAAGAAAAGCCATAGGATTCTATGACTTGAACTTTGGAATTCCAAGACTATGTTTGAATTCCAGTTTTCACACTTGCTGGTCAAATTGGTGATTTTAATTTCTCTGAGACTCAGTTGCCTTGTCTATGACATGTAGGTAAAATAATGTCCACCCCATAGGGTTGTCATAAGTCATAAGGTGGAAGACAATGTTGAGTACCACAAAGGGAGTCAGAATAAGTACTCAAGTTATTTTAAGAGAAGACCCTAGCACTTTGGTTGTTGGAAAGTATTTATAGATGCAGAACCCATCTTGACTTCAGTCATCTGATCACCTACTTTGAAGAAACCTCAAGAGTCTAAGATATGCTAATTCAGAACTGGAGGCCTTTAAACATCAAAATGCATTTTCATGGAAGAGTAAATTCTTAGGGGTTACCCATGCATCCTATAATCACCACGAACAAGGGTGGAAATACGCAAAGCCATGGAACATTCTAGAGCTATCTACCCTGGGGGAAGGTTAAGTTTCCTCTCTGATGGGGGCATCCTTAATAGCAAAGATGCCTTGTGTTTTGTGTACCATTGATTGTATAATGGTCTTCAACACCTCAGGATCATTGTGTTGGCACCAGAACAGCCCCATAAGGAAGATTAGCAGGACTATTTTGCACTTTAATTGATTTCTTGAAACATTTCCTAGATGAGACCATTATTTGCATTTTCCTGATGGCTAATCCAAATGTACATCTTCTAATGGTTGGGATGTGACACACAATAAATTTGTGACAGTAAAAGTAAAAAGAGTCACAATACCTAGTCCCAAGTCTCCAGATGCTAAACCACCTTCTTTTCCTATTATCTGCCTATATGAATAAATGAATAGGCAGACTCATGGAATACAATTTCAAAGTATTACAAAAATTCAATTAAACCTACATGGAAACTGGTAATAGATGAGATAACTCTCAAAACTCCTTGTACTAGAATTATACAATACAAGGCAAAATCTAAATCACAAACATGACTGCCATTTGCCTAACCTTTATATCAGTCTTTGGTAATACAGGATCCAGAACAACAGATTAGCATTCAAATCCTTATTTTTCCAATTTACCAGCTATGGAAATCACTTCTCTATGACTCAGTTTTCTTATCTGTCAAATAGGGAATAAAAATACTCAATAAAAATACCCCAAAATACCCAACAACCACCTTGGGCAATTATGAGAACCAATGATATAATGTATGTAAACTGCTTAGCATGGGGCCTGCCACATAAAAATCCAAATTCACTCTTATTACTATTTTATATACATTTAATGTATTCTATACAGTACATTATTCCATATACAAATAATGCATTTTATATATTGGTTCTGATCTTTTTTAAAAAAACTCCAGAAAAGGTGGTGTTAACCCCTTTGTATAGGTAACACAATGCAGGTTCAGGCCAGACATATGACTTGCACCAAATTAAATAGCTGCTAAGTGTCAGAAACAGGTCTTTCTGATCCTGGAGTTCAGGTGTTTCACACAAGGCATTCTGTCTCTCAGAGTCACCTTGGCCCCCAAAGAAGCCACCATGCTGACTGAAATAACTCCCATCCTACGTCAGTCTCCACTGCCAACCCAGCACTCAGCTCTAAACTCGAGACTCCAGTAAGGCTGCCCCAGACAGAGACAAGCCAACATGAACATGTTTACAACATGCCTTTCACCATGGAAACTGGCCATTTTGATGGGCATATTTTAGCAGGAAACAAAGTGGCTTGCTTTCCAGAGTGCTTGCTCTTGCATTTCATAACGGAAGGAGAAGAGCAGCATTTTTTTTTTTATTGGCCCATAACCTTTCAGTTATGTGAGTTTGGCACAAAATGACAGCTGTTAGCACAGCAGGCCACCTCTTGGCATTCCAGTGATGGCTATATTAGTGCCACCTCAGGCCCAGACCTGTCATAAGCCTTTCGTGAATCAAAGTGCCACTAATTTTCCTCTTATAAAGACCACAAGATGGTATCCAGGCTGTGCCTTTCAATTTATATTGTTCTGTCATGCAGCAGCGAGATCATGAATTTTAAATGCCTACTGTGATTTGGTCCTTTAACTGAACCACGGGCCTGATGCCATTACAGAGAGAATGGTGCAAAGTAAGTATAATAGTATTTTTACAGTGAAATCTACTTACAATAAATTCTGAGAATTGAGAATAAATTTTATGGAAGCTCCTCATTAACTACTAATTCTCCCTTCTCCTCCTTGCCCTCGCCTCACCCTCTCATGCATTACATAAACCTTATCTTAAAGGACTCAACATAGGACTAAAACAATCATCTCACTGCCTTCCATAGATGCTGGCAATAAAGAGGAGATGGTGGCAATAAGATAGAGTACAAGGGTAGAAAAGGAAAGAACTGGAGGCAAGTGTTGACTATGGCTTCATTAATAATTCATAATCTGTCTCTAAAAACCCAGGCTTCCCCTAAACTTATTCTCTCAAGGGATGTAACCAATACTCTCCTAAACACCCAGGATTGAAGCAATGAAACCAAACCTTTGCCCTGTTCTCACTTCGCCACTCACACTCAGCCACTAGGTCTGTGGATACTTCCTTCACAATATCTCTCAAATCCAACCTTTGTTTCCATTCCCACTGCCACCACTTTCACAGAGGTCATTATGAACTAACTACTGAATCATTGCAATTGTTGTTTATTTGTAAAGTAGATAAGAATTCAGCTCTTGATGCAAGAAAATCTAGGTTCAAATTCTTAATCAGCCACTTGCCAGCTGTGTGATCTTGGATCATTTATTGAATTTTGGAAATACTGAATATTTCCAAACTGACCCAAAGAAGAAAGAGAACAATGAGTGGCTACCTCTAGTGTTGTTAAAATAATCAAGATAATACATCCAGAGTGCTTACATTATTTTTTGACTATTTTGCATGATCCATTTTCTCCCTCTTTACTTCACTCTACATACCTATTTTGTGTGCCAGCAAATTTGGAAGACTCAGCAGTGGCCACAGGTCTGGAAAAGGTCAGTTTTCATTCCAATCCCAAAGAAAGGCAATGCCAAAGATTGCTCAAACTACTGCACAATTGCACTCATCTCACATGCTAGCAAAGTAATGGTCAAAATTCTCCAAGCCGGGCTTCAACAATATGTGAACTGTGAACTTCCAGATGTTCAGGCTGGGTTTAGAAAAGGCAGAGGAACCAGAGATCAATTGCCAACATCCACTGGATCATAGAAAAAGCAAGAGTTCCAGAAAAACATCTATTTCTGCTTTATTGACTATGCCAAAGCCTTTGACCATTCTACAATAAACTGTAGAACATTCTTCAAGAGATGGGAATACCAGACCACCTGACCTGCCTCTTGAGAAATCTGTATGCAGGTCAGGAAGCAACAGTTAGAACTGGACATGGAACAACAGACTGGTTCCAAATAGGGAAAGGAGTACATCAAGGCTGTATATTGTCACCTTGCTTATTTAACTTATATGCAGAGTACATCATGAGAAATGCTGGGCTGGATGAATCACAAGCTGGAATCAACATCACCAGGAGAAACATTAATAACCTCAGATATGCAGATGACGCCACTCTTAATGGAAGAAAGTGAAGAAGATCTAAAAAGCCTCTTGATGAAAGTGAAAGAGGAGGGTAAAAAAGTTGGCTTAAAGCTCAACATTCAGAAAACTAAGATCATGGCATCTGGTCCCATCATTTCATGGGAAATAGATGGGGAAATAGTAGAAACAGTGGCTGACTTTATTTTTGGGGCTCCAAAATCACTGCAGATGATGACTGCAGCCATGAAATTAAAAGATGCTTACTCCTTGGAAGAAAAGTTATGACCAACCTAGACAGCATATTCAAAAGCAGAGACATTACTTTGCCAACAAAGGTCTATCTAGTCAGAGCTATGGTTTTTCCAGTAGTCGTGTATGGATGTGAAAGTTGGACTATAAAGAAAGCTGAGCACTGGAAAATTGATGCTTTTGAACTGTGGTGTTGGAGAAGACTTTTGAGGGTCCTTTGGACTGCAAGGAGATCCAACCAGTCCACCCTAAAGGAAATCAGTCCTGAGTGTTCATTGGAAGGACTGATGTTGAAGCTGAAACGCCAATACTTGGCCACCTGTTGTGAAGAGCTGACTTGTTTGAAAAGACCCTGATGCTGGGAAAGATTGAGGGCAGGAGGAGAAGGGGACGACAGAGGATGAGATGGTTGGATGGCATCACCAACTCAATGGACATGAGTTTGGGTGGACTCCGGGAGTTGGTGATGGACAGGGAAGCCTGGTGTGCTGCAGTCCATGGGGTTGCAAAGAGTTGGACGTGACTGAGTGACTGAACTGAACTGACATACCTATTTTAAGTTTCTCTTACTAAAATAAAGCAGCAACAGGTCATATTCTGTTCTAAAACTGAACTATACTCCCAGCATGTGAGATGAATAACAAATACCTTGGCCTCTCATTGAAGACCTTTTTCTATCAGGTCCTAAGTTATCTTCCCACCCTACCTCCATTTCATTACTGTTCACAGGTCATAGCACTCTTTCCCCCTTCATTTCCATACCATCTCCATCATCCAAACACGTGCAAATTTAATCTACTTCAAATCCAGCATCCTTCATAAATGTCTTCTTGACACTTCAACTCAAACTAGCCTCCTTTCTCCACCAAACCCTATTTCCCACATCATTTATGTTGCAAGGGACATATTGCCAAACTTGAACTCCTTTTTTCAAGTATTTACATCTTATATTTGCAATTGAATAAGGATGTTTTTCAGTTGCAACCCAAGGGACCACCTTACAAGTGAAATGGTCTCAGACAAAAACCTTTTGATTCTTTAGTAAGTGATTTCTTTTGGTTGCAGTCCAAAATGTACACCTCACATGACACCTTACTTGATAAATTTCAGGAGAAAAACGGCTTTAAACAATGTGAACTGGGACCCAGAAAGGGCTAAGAAGATTTCAGTGTCCTTGATGTGGTAGTAGCCAAAGTGAAGCCAGTGGTGACTATCTAAGATTGAACACCTCTTCAATATAGATGTCTAACGCAGGTCACTGAAAACAGGGAAAGGGGCTCTTGGGTTTATGGCCATATGTTAATGGACAGAGATAGAATCCTTACCTCATGGGAAAGAGACCAAGGAGCCATGATCTACCTCACATGTTGAGAGAGCAAAAGAGGAGAACCCTATTGTAGGTGACATCCTTAGTATTCCTGTTTCTAATGATGGAATTCATACCACAAAGCATGTTGTTCGAATGAAGCCTTCATATCATTCATTATGAAGTGAATCATAATGAATAAGAAATAAATCAGTTGTGAATAAATAAATAAATATCAGTGTGAATTGATTCTATTTTAGCCTTATAAAATAGAATCACACTGCATGTCCTTCCTCCATCCTTACCAAGCAAGCAATCTGTTTTCCCAGCCCCAATTCAACAACAGTGTCTTTGTCCTGATCCATTTGACAAGTTATAAAGCCAAGTCCCTCTTTCCCAGAAATCAGTGACAGTTGGGCCTGGAGCACCAGAGAGTGAGCCGAATCAAAACCAGAAATGAACCAAACAGACCAGGGAAAAGTGGTGGTAGGTTCTTCTCAGAAAACTGTATCACCATGGCAGCAAAGGCGCAGCACAGGGAGGTCAATGCGAGATAAGGATGCCACAAGCGAAGAACAAAATAGCATAACCAGGAGAATGATGCAAGCTAACTAAAGGCAAATGTTTGGACTGTGGTAATCTTCATCATCATCATCATCATCATCACTGTCCCCGCTCTGGACCCCTTAGCCCCCTTAGAAGTGTTTCGGAATTCAGAATTTGTGGACTTTTGAGTCTATTGATAATATTAATTTAAATGCATCTGTATTTCTGCAGCAAATCACAGTAAGTGGGATTAAATAGAACCAGTAAATAGCTTCACGTCAGTTCAGGTCAGGCTTTGCCACCAAATGAGTTTTGACTCCAATTTACAAACAGAACAGCTTTTGTTTTTTCAGAATGTGGGGTAGGGGTGGTGTTCAGAATTACAAATGAGACTGTGGACTAAGAAAACACCAAGTGTCAGGTGAAGAAGGGTATGAGGATCTCCACATCCCTAGGAGATTGAATCTTGGATACTGGGCATCATCTCTACTGCAAAATGATGAAGCTGAGGCCCCAGGAGATTAACAACATTCTCACAGCCATCTCAAAGTTCGCTTACAACTTGAAAACACAACTATAGATAGGTACGTAATTTAGAGATAGAGATCCTCTTTTTTCTGACTATACAAGTAGTCACTTGGCAAGCCATTCACATGCAGTGAACCCAGATTTCAAAGAAAAATTTTATTTGAGGTAGATCTATTTAACTATATTCTAGGGTCTGTATTCTTCTCATATTACTGATTGATTGGCATTGCCATTGCTCTCAAATTGCTATTTTGGAATTCTTCCTTGATGACTTTGGGTTGTATTGGAATAAACAAGATCAGTTATTTTGATGTTGACCATTTCTTCTAATGACTATTTTTAGGGAATATGTCTAAGGTTATTTAAAAAGTCATTTGATTCTATAATATCACCAGTAATTGTCTGGTATCATGAGGTCTGCAAGAGAAAATTTGTTTAAAAGACTAATTTTTAAAAATGGTATGAGAAGAAAAGATCACACTGTCCTCAATACAGTCTGTAGATCATATTTGTGCCTAACTATTATGTATGGATGTGAGAGTTGGACTGTGAAGAAGGCTGAGCGCCGAAGAATTGATGCTTTTGAACTATGGTGTTGGAGAAGACTCTTGAGAGTCCCTTGGACTGCAAGCAGATACAACCAGTCCATCCTAAAGGAGATCAGCCCTGGGATTTCTTTGGAAGGAATGATGCTAAAGCTGAAACTCCAGTACTTTGGCCACTTCATGCGAAGAGTTGACTCATTGGAAAAGACTCTGATGCTGGGAGGGATTGGGGGCAAGAGGAGAAGGGGACAACAGAGGATGAGATGGCTGGATGGCATCACCGACTCGATGTACGTGAGTCTGGGTGAACTCCGGGAGTTGGTGATGGACAGGGAGGCCTGGCGTGCTGCGATTCATGGGGTCTCAAAGAGTCGGACACGACTGAGTGACTGATCTGATCTGATCTGATTATGGAAGTACAACAAACAATTATGTGTCTACCTGAACATGCAGGGGACAGCTTTACTGACAGACACTCTGTCCCTGCACATTGGCGCTTTGATCTTTCACCTGATACTCACTCCCTCCTGAAGCCACTCCTTTATGTAGACATGCATGTGCATGCGTATTCAGTCGCTAAGTCCAGTTCAACTCTCTGTGACCCCTGGGACCATAGTCCACCAGACTCCTCTGTCCATGGGATTTTTCAGGCAAGAATATTGGAGTGGGTTGCCATTTTCTTCTCCAGGGGATATTCCAGACCCAGGGGATTGAACCTGCATCTCCTGCTTTGGCAGGTGGATTCTTCACCACTGAGCCACCTGGGAAGCCCCCTTAAGGGAGTGTGCAGCTCCAAGTTAGACATTCTGTAAGCTCAGTGCCCTTGGCTCCTACTCCCAGCACCACTCTAAAGATGCCTCTCCTTTAGTCACTCTTGCATCGTGACTGACTCAGCTGAAACCAGATTGGGAAGGACAAGACAACAGACCAAGGGGGAGTGGACAGAAGCCACCCACCTTCCCTACCCTCTCCCCTATGCCTACTTTCTTGAGTTCCTAGGTCTTCTCATCAGTGACCTCACTCTGTAACCAGGCAACATTCAGAGCAATTTTAAAAGCCATGACCCTTAAGAAATTCATCATCCAGAAACTTCTCCAATTTTCATGGTGCCCAAACTCTCTCCCTCAAGTAGACAGATCCTTTTGGAAAGTAAATACCTATTACTTGAGATTTGTTTTCCCCAAGTATTGGTTTTCAAGAATAGAAACCTAGTCACTTGCCACATCTATTTCCCTTTGGACTTGAATGTTCTGAGAAGTAAGTTGATTTCTCACACTTGAAACAACAAAAATGCAGTCGGGAGAGAGTGGAGTGTAGCTAGGCTAGGAGAAGGAGAGGCAGTCCTCCTGCTAATGTGTGCATGTGAAGATTTTCATTTGACGACTATTAATAGTAATGAGGGTGATCTGCCAAAATCCCTGTGCACTGAAATGAAAATATATGCTTTGGTATAGAGATTTCCTCTTACACTGTTGATAATTCATTATATGATGTGATCAACTTATACTATAATAATGGCACTTATACATCACACTTTGAAGATGCTTTTTATTGACTTAATGTGAATATTATTGCCATCGTTTATTACAGAGAAGTATCTTGTAGTAATTGAAATACAATACGGTATCATTAATCATCCTGAATACAAAATGTTAACTTTAAACTGGTCACACTGTATTAAATGCTCCTCTACCCATAAAGCAATTTGATTTGCAAGTCTGTAAAAACTGGATGTTTAGAATTTAGTGGGACTAGCACTTGGAACACATTTCTCTATGTTAGACTTCTCAACAGTTGGCTTTAACTGAAGTAAGTTTTATTGTTTCATTTGGCCAGGTTTTCCCTTCCAATGTGTACTTTACTGGATAAAAATGATTGTTTGAAGTCGTTTTCATACAACATAAGAACAGGATTGTTTTCCCATCTCTTTAAATTGACCCTGAGAACTAGTTACCTACCTTCTTCATATCTGCAAGATTTAACAGACTGGGACCTTAAATAAAGTAAGTGGCACTGTCAGAGGAAAATAATTCATGGAGACTAGAGGTACGATTACAGATCTCTGCCCAGACATTATTCTGGTGTGCACTGCTACAAAAGTCTCATTTGTTGTCAAATAGTGACTGATATTTTATAGGTTAAATGATTTGATTAAATTTTATAGGTTAAATTATTCATATTTCTTTTCACTCAACTGTATCTAATTAAAAAGTCACTTATAACCTGCAAACCACAGGTAAGGTTAAAAGAAGTTTTGTTTTTTTTTCTTTAGCTGATAATACACAAAGGAAGAATTATTTGGTTTTGGATATAGCATTTATTTTATAATGAAGAAACATTTCCGTTTACTTTTAACACATCTTTTAAATCAGAAAATATTTCTCAGACATATGACAATTTATCTACATTATTAAATAGTTGAGTGTTTAAGAAGCTGCTTTCTTTATTTCAGTCATTTACAAAAATAACTCACTGGGTGGTATTTTTATATTTTAAAAATTTGTACTATAATTCCATTTTGGTTCAAAGTCTTTTGTGGATTACAGAAGTAATGTGTGCTCATTATAGATAATCTAAAATATACAAAGAAAAAATTAAATCACCCATAGTGCCTCAAGGCAATACTTTCAAAGGCCCATGTAAGCATTTTGAATGGTGCAGAGATGTTTAAAACATGCTCTGAAGACTGTTGCCTTTCCTTTTTATTCAGAAAATGGCTATAAGCAGTTTAGCAGCCTCTGTGTCATAGGTAACGGAGTGATTCTCTGTCATTTTAAATTCAACTTTTGTCAGTAGTACTTCTCTTCACAGAGACATTTATTTTTGACCACTTTGCAAAGAGATTAAAATGAAAATGTATGAAGAGTCCCAGAAGGTATTCTGCTTTGAAAAGCTGTTTACTTGCCTTGGGCATGATTTGGGAGGGTAAAGGTCAAGGATGAGTCACAGGAAAGCCCCACGGGCTGTCCATTCAGACGTGCTCAATACTCTTTCATCTCTCTCTGTTTTTGTTGACACCAGCTGTGTCTACCTTAATCCTCCTGTGAGTTTACATCTTTTTTTCTTAATAATCTATAAGCAAACCATAGAAAAGGGGCTTGTGCTGACTAGAAAGTAATGGTGGGGGAGCAGGTGATGGAAAAAAAAAAGGCAGAGGAAAAAGAAGTGTAACGGGCAGCAAATTCCTTTTTATAAAATGTCAGAGAAACCAAGAACATTTGACAGGATTTGATTTGACCCAGAGCATCAGTAGAAGCTGTGATTCTTAAATATCCAACACCTGAAACAAAGCAATGTTAATATGCTGAATTTCCTAAAGAATCTCAAAATGTTTCCTATAGATTTCTTTTTTGTAAGTGTCATAGATGACAAATATGTTTCATGATTTGAAGGCTTTGGTGATCATCAACTTTAAATACAATTAACCTAGGAGATTATATGCAATGCTGGTATTTCATATGCAAGTTTCCAGACAGTAGGGCTATCTAAGTAAGATGTTCTACCTGAATACTCCCTTTCCTAAAGCATGAAAGTAAGGGTGACATAGAATTTAATGGATTTTAAACCCTTTAGTGTGGGAAGCATGGGAAATAGGTGATAGAAGGAAAACTGGTACCTTTTAGGCAAAAGAAATATGTGAATGCATGGAAAAGACAAAAGAGGGGAGTTTAAAAGAGAAAGAAAGAAAACCAAAAACAGAGACAACAAAAGTCCTGAAAAACTTTACTGACATCGCCAACTATCTGACAAATCCAATTAAGAACACATTAATTGCTTGACTCTAGATTGATACATTTATTGATGGATAATGACCAGTGGTGGCCCCACCTGTGGAAGGCAGCTGTTGAAACTCTGACTTGAGGTTTGTAGGAAAACCAGTGCTGATGCTGTGACCCACAAGGAAAAACAAAGGGCAACAAAGGCATCAAAGACAGATACCCTAGGCAACATCTAGGGATTTTTCAGCAGAATATTATCTCTTTTTTCTTCCAAAGGAAAAAAAATCTTTAATATGAGCCATCAAGGTTGGGGTGTGATGGAGA
Source organism: Bos javanicus (assembly GCF_032452875.1). Taxonomy (NCBI): domain Eukaryota; kingdom Metazoa; phylum Chordata; class Mammalia; order Artiodactyla; family Bovidae; genus Bos; species Bos javanicus. The sequence goes on from NC_083869.1 coordinate 95,610,830, forward strand.
AAGGAAAGAAGAGTTGTCTGTCTCTCTGGAGAGATGGAGCTGAGCCTGGAAGTGATGGGTAGGGCTGAGATGCTGAGTGCCCTGCAGTAACCCATGGCAACAGCCATTCCCAGAACAGCTGTCAAGCAGTGACTTAAATGGATGACCCAAGTGCTTGGTTTGTTTTTATTTGGTTGCCTGTTTTTTAACCTCCTGATATATGGCTTTGAACACTGAGAGACACTGTTTTTTGCAAGAAATAAACTGCTAAATATTTTAGGTTGAGAATGTACGTTTTCTTAAATACCCAAGGGAAACAATTTTACTTCCAGGAGCACAAAGAACTAGTTCACGTATTACCCTTAAAAGCCCAGATTCCAAAATTTAGTGCATGCTTTGTGCAAATACTATTATTCGAATTAATGCTTTTTCAGGTTTTAAGAAAATAGTGCTGCCAAGGGCAAGTTCTCCATTCCTACCCAGCCTAGCAGAGGCACACTACCTGGACCTGAGCCTTAACTCTTCCACCAGCTATTAGTTCTCCAATTCAAGGCAACTATGGACCCCCTCCACTCCCAGTCTGTACATCTACAAAATGAGCGTGATCATAGCAGCACTATGAGACTTGAATTAATGCAGGGACAGCACTACACAGGGCATGGCTCCTGATTAACGTCCAGTAAAAGTGAGCTAGCTATCATTACCGTTTTTATCAAGTGCAAAATGCCATCACTGTATGATACACCATTGTTTTATATGCCACTAAAACAAACAATGGATGCAATACACTGCAATGCAATGCTTTCTTACTTGGCTTTTTTTAAATTTTCTACTTCTGCAAAAGTTCTTTTAAAGTTATATATATATATATTATATAACACTCTAATGCATACATTAAAAGGGAAATGTACATTAAATAAATACCTTTGTATTCCTAAAAATCTTTTTAGCATTGAAGCTGGTTCCACTGAATTTCTTTTTGAATTATCAAGGCTCTGTACATAAAAACACTAGGAAAAATTGCTGATGATACAAAATTGGGTTTATTAAACTGCTGAACAAGGGAAAACACCACCTTGATCGAGTCTCAGCAACGTTTTTAAAAGAGGAGACAGGGTAATTTTAGGATTTAGGGAGGTCTGTGTGTAGTCAGAAGGTGGTTAGGGGCAAAAGGCTGTAAGCAGGATAGGTCAAGATTTGTAATGAGATGAGTTGCCAGAAGTCCCATTATCTTGAAATGAATGGGTCTGAATAAGCTGATGTTAAAACACTTAGTTTGCCATGTATATCATGGTTTGTATAGCTTATCTGCTTTGTAATTATACTACAGTTTTGAAAGCTGTGGTTTCTGTTTTATTTTTGACCCATTGTCATCGATGTCCACATTTTTCCACCCAATGTCATGCTCTGTGCCCTTAAGGCCGTTAGTGATGCAGTACCTCTTAAGGCCTCCAGGATTCCTTTGCACTGCTGCTGCTAAGTCGCTTCAGTCGTGTCCGACTCTGTGCGACCCCATAGACGGCAGCCCACCAGGCTCCTCTGTCCCTGGGATTCTCCAGGCAAGAACACTGGAGTGGGTTGCCATTTCCTTCTCCAATGCATGCATGCATGCTAAGTTGCTTCAGTCATGTCCGACTCTGTGCAACCCCATAGACGGCAGCCCACCAGGCTCCTCTGTCCATGGCATTCTCTAGCCAAGAGTAGTGGAGTGTGTTGCCATCTCCTTTGCACTAGCTGGCACCTGTTCTGAAGATTTCGATGCCCATGTACATTGGCAACCCCACTGACAACCACATTTCAATGGCTGTCCTGCTTATGGTGATCTTGAGACACCTCCTGATTTCAGAATTGACAAATATGAAAAAATGTGTCTTAGAATCAGTGAAATACAGTAATAACTTGATAACAACAATATCTAATTCTCATCTTGAAGAGAAGAACCAACTATATATTTATGTTCGCATTAGAGAATAAGCCACTTACAAGAGATATGTGAAAGATCTGTCATAAAATTACAGGACAAGAATTCTTATCCCTATAGATAAGCCCATATACCCCCTAAATGAGTCTGAAGGGGAGTTTTTATTGTTTGGTTTGTTCTGATCCTTATCATTCTGGCATTAATTTTGTTTCCTTAATTTAACAGTTCACTCACTTTTCAAATCTTTTTCTAGTAAGAAGGTATCTGATCAAAGGAGAAATAAGCTAAATCATGTAGACAGGAAAGTCTGACGTGTCCTGCCTATAGTATTGTCCTGCCATTGTATGAAACTAGAAGAGATATAGATACTCAAAGGTATGTTTTTAATTGGATTTTTAAAAAACAGGTAGCTTTAAATTTCATTCTGTTGTTCCTTCCCAAAGGCAAAAACTATTAATAAAAATGAGCACAATGAACACTCTCAAGAAGAGAAGTCCAGAAGCAAACAATCCCTCCGGACCCTGACCTTCAGCCTTACTGTGATTTCCAAGAACCAGTGAGTATGTGTCTCTGTGTGTGCCTGTTCATATGCTGGAGGGAGAGAACAGAAAATCCATTTCTAGTATCAATATTATGCTTTCCTCTGCAAGATTACCCAAGTGTCAGGCTTACAGAAAATGGTTATGTCACCTTATGACTAGAATGGGTCAAGGAAAAAGTCTCATATATTACCAGGGGGAACATGACGTTCTTTGGAGATTCCATATAGTAAATGGGACTCTGTTCCCTTCCTTATCTGATAGGGACTCAAATTAAAATAATACTAAGTCAAAATAAAGTGTAAAGAAACTCAACAATGTCCTGATTTCTCCATGACTATGTTGATACATTTTTTGAGATGAAAAGTCTGGGTTTTTTTTGTTTGTTTGTTTCTTAACAAAAGAACTATGAGCTACCCCTCCACTGCTAATGTCCTGAGCATATGCTTTGTCTGCCTACTGGGTGATCCACACTGGGTGGCATCTTGGTTTGCTTTTGGATCCAGAAATGCTCTCAGCTTTAGGCTGTGCAGAACAGAGACATTCAAATAAAATTGTGAACTTTTTTTTTGTGTTCATTTATAAGCAACGTCCCTCCCCTACCCCATCCTAACCTGATGTCAAATGAGTTGCTTTTCCAAGTACGATTTAAATTTTTTTCACTGCAGATTATTCACCCTGTTGGGTTTCTTTATCTGAAATTATCCCCGGGGAAACTCTGTGTTTGAAGCACAAAATGATATGAAAAGTCAAGCTAAAAAAAAAAAAGGCAAAGCTAAAAGCTGAAGGCGGATGTTGGAAGCAGGAAAATCATTCCTTGAACTCCCCAGGAGTTGATCAGAGACAGCCATAAATTGCAACAAAGGCAGAGATCTACTCTGCTCTGAAAGCCAGCCAGAAACACTGGAAATGTTTCATTATTTATTTCATTAATTCTGTGATAGCAATCTCTACTGACAAGATTTGCAAATCTAATCATTTATTAATGAAACGTGTCTAGTGGGTTGTGCCCAAGATCTTCCTCAGGTCCCAGCCTCTGAATGGCTGAAACCCTTTGCTGGCTGCCAGCTTTCTCTCTTGCCACAACACGACATTAGGATTTCCAAGGTCCTCACCAGGGACTCTCTCTCTGAGCTCATAGGCATATTCAAAGATGGCTGCCTGCACAGTCCCGCTTTGAGGACAGCACGATGGCCATTTTCCAGTATGAGTAAACATGGCTTCATCTATTCATAGAAAACCTTCTCTGAGAATCACAACACCATGTGTGTGGTTTTAAGTCATGGCACAGACAGGAGTGGATCTTCCAGGCTGTATGTGCATTGTTGTTACTCACTCTGATGCAGAAAGGCTTAACCTGACTCTTGACTAAGACATTGATTTTTCCTGGAAATTTCACCATGGTTTCAGATATTTCCAAAATCTCAGCCTGTTTCCTTGGCAACTGTCTAAGCTTTATTCCCTATGAACCCATGTGGCATGATTCATCAGTAAACAGTGAAGCAGCAGCCACCCAACTTACATGTTTCCTAAAGATTTCCTGGAAAGTGATCCTTGCCCTGAGCTATTGATATTTCACAGGCACTGTTGTTGATATTTCATAGAGCACAGCTAAAAAATAATAAAAGTCCCATAACCTTGTGCATAGGGAACAACAGCATTTATGGAGATAATGAAATGCAGAAATGAAAACCCCTCAGCAAAGCCCCTTTAGATGTGCCTAAGCTATGTTCATTAATCTGTGATAATTAGGCTTATTTGCAGAGGTTAACAGCAGTGGCACATGGTAATTAAGCACTCCCTCTCTACCAGAGGGATCGAAAATGCTTCTCGTGTGACACACGACCAGTCTTCAAGACATTTTACATTTGCTTTAGGGCTCAGGTTTCCTATAGGGGAAAGAAATTGTATTCTATACAGCCATTACCAGATATCACTTTCTATAATGTGCAGCAACATCGAATTTCAGTTGTTAGTTCTAGAGTAAGAGTGACCTAGGGTTAGAGCAATTGGCTCCATTACTCACTGGCTGTATCAATTTGGACAAGTTGGTAAATCCTTTTGCCTCAGTTCCACCATCATAAAATGGGGCTGAAAATACCTTCTTCAGATTGTTCTGGGTTTTGTTATCAATGATGATAACATTCATTTGCCATTCACTGGATGTTTACAATATGCATGCACTGTTTTAAGCCCCTTACAAATACCCATTAAATCCCATTTTACAGATGAGGAAAAGAGTATGAGTAGCTTGCCTAAGACTACACTTAGGGAGCAAATAATTTAATTCACTTTGAGGCATGCAAGTCCCTTGTGAGCTTCCCAAAGTGAGTGTGAACTCACTCTTTTGAAAAAACACATTTCCCTTTTTCCTTTAGAATAAGAATAAGAGTTATGCACAAAAACAGCTTTATCTTTGGCAACAGTCATAATGTGGGCTTAGGCTAGGTGTAGTGGCATAATTTTATCTTTGAAGGAATCCACTAATAAAGAATTATTGGAATGTAGAAAGTAAATATAATCATAAGGGATTTGATTCAGGTCATACTGAATGGTCTAGTGGTTTTCCCTACTTTCTTCAATTTAAGTCTGAATTTGGCAATAAGGAGTTCATGGTCTGAGCCACAGTCAGCTCCTGGTCTTGGTTTTGTTGACTGTATAGAGCTTCTCCATCTTTGGCTGCAAAGAATATAATCAACCTGATTTTGGTGTTGACCATCTGGTGATGTCCATGTGTAGAGTCTTCTCTTGTGTTGTTGGAAGAGGGTATTAGCTATGACCAGTGCGTTCTCTTGGCAAAACTCTATTAGTCTTTGACCTGCTTCATTCCGTATTCCAAGGCCAAATTTGCCTGTTACCCAGGTGTTTCTTGACTTCCTACTTTTGCATTCCAGTCCCCTATCATGAAAAGGACATCTTTTTTTGGTGTTAGTTCTAAAAGGTCTTGACAGAACCATTCAACTTCAGCTTCTTCAGCATTACTGGTTGGGGCATAGACTTGGATTATTGTGATATTGAATGGTTTGCCTTGGAAACGAACAGAGATCATTCTGTCATTTTTGAGATTGCATCCAAGTAGTGCATTTTGGACTCGTTTGTTGACCATGATGGCTACTCCATTTCTTCTGAGGGATTCCTGTCCGCAGTAGTAGATATAATGGTCATCTGAGTTAAATTCACCCATTCCAGTCCATTTTAGTTCACTGATTCCTAGAATGTTGATGTTCACTCTTGCCATCTCCTGTTTGACCACTTTCAATTTGCCTTGATTCATGGACCTGACATTCCAGGTTCCTATGCAATATTGCTCTTTATAGCATCGGACCTTGCTTCTATCACCAGTCACATCCATAACTGGTTATTGTTTTTGCTTTGGCTCCATCCCTGCATTCTTTTTGGAGTTATTTCTTCACTGATCTCCCGTAGCATATTGGGCACCTACTGACCTGGGGAGTTCCTCTTTCAGTATCCTATCATTTTGCCTTTTCATACTGTTCATGGGGTTCTCAAGGCAAGACTACTGAAGTGGTTTGCCATTCCCTTCTCCAGTGGACCACATTCTGTCAGACCTCTCCACCATGACCTGCCGGTCTTGGGTGGCCCCACAGGCATGGCTTAGTTTCATTGAGTTAGACAAGGCTGTGGTCCTAGTGTGATTAAAAAGCCTATTGATGAAAATGAAAGTGGAGAGTGAAAAAGTTGGCTTAAAGCTCAACATTCAGAAGACAAAGATCATGGCATTTGGTCCCATCATTTCATGGCAAATAGACGGGGAAACAGTGGAAACAGTGTCAAACTTTAATTTTGGGGGCTCCAAAATCACTGCAGATGGTGACTGCAGCCATGAAATTACAAGATGCTTACTCCTTGGAAGGAAAGTTATGACCAACCTAGATAGCATATTGAAAAGCAGAGACATTACTTTGCCAACAAAGGCCCATCTAGTCAAGGCTATGGTTTTTCCTGTGGTCATGTATGGATGTGAGAGTTGGACTGTGAAGAAAGCTGAGCACCAAAGAATTGATACCTTTGAACTGTAGTATTGGAGAAGACTCTTGAGAGTCCCTGGGACTGCAAGGAGACCCAACCAGTCCATTCTGACAGAGATCAGTCCTGGGATTTCTTTGGAAGGAATGATGCTAAAGCTGAAACTCCAGTACTTTGGCCACCTCATGCGAAGAGTTGACTCATTGGAAAAGACTCTGATGCTGGGAGGGATTGGGGGCAGGAGGAGAAGGGGATGACAGAGGATGAGATGGCTTGATGGCATCACTGACTCGATGAACATGAGTCTGAGTGAACTCTGGGAGTTGGTGATGGACAGGGAGGCCTGGCATGCTGCGATTCATGGGGTCGCAAAGAGTCGGACACAACTGAGCGGCTGAACTGAACTAAACTGAACTGAGAAAGTAAATATTCCAATTCTCCCCAGTTTTAGTAATTATACTAAATAAGGGAATACATGCAAAGCTCTTTGTGTGATGCTTTGTGCACACTAAATACTCAATAAACAATACCTACTATTATGATAGAAGTGAACGGGCAGAAAAGCCACAAAAGGGTGAACCATATTTTTTGCTACACATATGCCCATGAATGTGGACTTACTCAAGATTGCAGTCATCCCTAAGTTCATACATGGTAAGATTTTGATCCATTTCAGTCAAATAGTAGCTAGATCTCTTGTAGTATTTAAAAAATGAAAGATTGGAAACTGAACCCTTAGATGAAAATCAACTAAAAATGGATTAAGACTTGAATTTATGATCTGAAACTGTAAAACTTCTAGAAGAAAACAGGTGGCAAGCCCCTTGATATTGGTCTTGGCAATGATCTCTTTGTATTTGAAACCAAATACAAAGGCACTAAAAGCATACAAACAAGTGGGGTGACATCAACTAAAAAGCTTCTGTGCAGCGAAGGACACATCAGCAAAATAGGAAAGCAACCTATGGAATGAGAGAAGGTATTTGCAAACCACATATTGAATAGATAAAAGGTGAATATCCAAAATATACAAGGAACTCATGTAACACTATAGCAAAAAAATAAACCTCACAAATAACCCAATTAAAAAATGAGCAAAGGACTTAAATAGAAATTTCTCCAAAGATGTCTAAATGACCATCAAGCACATGTAAAGACATTCAACATCACTAACTACCAGGGAAATGCAAATCAAAATCACAGTGCCGTATCACCTCACACCTATCAGGATGTCCATCATCAAAAGTACAAGAGATAACAAATGCTAGTGAGAATATGGAGAACAGGGAACCCTTGCACACTGTTGGTGGTAATGTAAATTATTAAAAGCACTATGGAAAACAGTATGGAGGATTCTTCAGAAGTTAAAAATAAAACTACTATAAGATCCACCAAATGTCACTTTTGGATATATATCCAAACAAAACAAAATCACTATCTCAGAGAGATATCCATGCTCCCATGTTAATTACAACATTATTCACAATAGCCATGGTGTGGAAACTACCCAAGTGTCATTGATGTATGAATGGAAAAGAAAATATATACACACACAATGGCATATTATTCAGTCTTAAAAAAGGAAATCCTGTCATTTGTGACAACATGGATTGAACTGGAGGACATTCTGCTAGGTGAAATAAGCCAGATAGAGAAAAGCAAATACTGCCTAATATCACTTATATGTGGAATCTAAAAAGAAATGTTGAACTCATAGAAACAGAGTGGGTAGAATGGTGGTTGCCAGAAAGGATTAGGAAGAGGCTAGTAAAAGTGTATAAGCTCTCAGTTATAAGATGAATAAGGTTTGAAGATTTCAAGTATAACACGGTGGACTATGGTCATTAATACTGTATTGTATAATTGAAATTTGCTAAGAGAGTAGAATTTGGGCTTCCCTGGTGGCTCAGATGGTAAAGAATCCACCTGCAATGCAAGAAACCTGGGTTTGATCCCTGGTTTGGGATGATCCCTCAGTGGAGGGCATAGCAACTCGCTCCAGTATTCTTGTCCATGGGGTAGTCCCCATGGACAGACGTGCCTGGGACTATAGTCCATGGGGTCTCAAAGAGTTGGACATGACTGAGTGACTAAGCACAAGAGAATAGAATTTAAACATTCTCATCCAAAACAGAAGTAAATATGTGAGATGATGGATGTGTTAATTTGATAGTGAGAATCCCTTCACAATGTATACAAATATCAGATCATCATATGGTACACTTTAAATATATTACCAGTTTATTTGTCAATTACACCTCAATAAAACTAGAGGAAAGTAAAGAAGGGGAGAGGGAGACAGAGAGGGGACAGACACATGGAAATGGGGGGACGAAGAGAGAGAGAGACATATAAATAGCTTAAAAAGGTAACCAAACTTTCCACTTAAATCCTGGAAAGCGAAATTTAAAAGCTCCGCAGGCCTTGAGAAGGAGAGAGGGGTTTTCCTATATTTTAAGATGCTATCAGACCAAGTCAGGAAGGAATAATGGGAGTATAGCTGCTTTGCCTCAAGACAAGGCAGCTGCTCTGCCTCTTTAAAATCAGGATAGCCTCACGTTTGTCACCCTTACTTTCTGTTCAGGTTCTGGTTGAAGCCATGCGCATCTCGCACGCAGTCTAGAATAAGGATCTCAGCAGAGAAACGAAAGCCCAAAGACTGAGCTTGGCTGATTTTCCACACACAGCTGGTACATTCATTAGCAGTTCCTGACTCTTCTTTCTGCACGAGTGTGCAAATGGGCAGCACGGCACTTGTTTTTGCAAATCCTCTTTTTTTTACTTTTTTTTTTTTTTTTAGCTTTTGAAAGACAAGCATTGACACTTCCCACAAAGAAAATCCCTTTGCAGCACTAAGGAAAGAATTAAAGGAGGCCTAAGGAATGATCTGGGAAGTTCTACCAGTCCTCATTCACGCGGGAAATGAGTTCCACGCCTTTCTGCAGCTTGATGGGAACAGAATGTCGTCTCCAATTCACGCCTGCTTTGCTGGGGCTTCACCTTTGTCATCTGACTTGAATTTCCCCAGCATGATCAACTTTATTCAGCTTGTGGCATGCTGACATTCTTATAGAAACTAGGTAACACTGACATCAACACAGCTTTAGTTGCTTTAGGGTTTTGTTTTTGAGGGAAGGGCAATTTTGTAAACTGGCAACAAATGGCATCTTTTAGAGGGGTTTTCTATTCATACATTGAAAGGAGACACAAGGTTCAACTACATAATTCCTCAAGAGTAGGACTTCATCCACCCCCATTCTGTGATATTGAATGGACTCGATGTGGTGGAGTTCTCTTAAAAAATTTGTAAAGCTCTTCAGACTGCACAATTTCCAGGACAGGCAGGAGTCTTTCTTTTCACTAATAGGACCAGACAGAATATGAATTCTGGCCTTTCCCTGCTCTCCAAACTGTCTTTTCATTTGATGGCCTCTTTACTTAAAACTCCTTCTTCCCCCCGACCCTCCACCTCCAATTTATGACACTGGATTTCATGATGCAAAATAAGAGATAACCCTAAGCCTCACCGATAAGGTTCTGCAGGGGATTGTTCAAGTAATCGTGTGTCTTGGGTTTGAATGAAGAGAATCTAAGCTGGAAGGACAAAGATTGAAAGAGATAGAAAAAGATTTCTCTTGTTAAAGTAAATTAATTAGTTGGATTTATATGAGGAGACAGAAGGGAAGAAGCCAGGCTGTGCCCCATATTAATAACTCACTTGGGAGAAGCCAGATTGGATTGAAAGCAAAAGATGGGGGGAGGGGGAGCACTGTGTCTCCTTATACAAGAAGTAGCCTCAGTTTTCCTCTCTTTGCACTCTGTAACCTTTACATACACAAACACACACTCAGATTCTTGACATGAAAATGATGTCATCTTTCTTTTTGACTCACCAGCTAGACTACATTAATCCCCTGCAGCGTGAAGGCCAGCAGGAGGTTGCTTAAGGGACTTCAGGCCTGTGAATAAATGATGACCCAGTGGTTAGGGGCGGCAGCCTAGATACATTCAGGATGCATTAAAGCAATTAGCTAGAAGAGGAACGAGTACAATTTCCAGTCCCCAAGAAGGACCAGGCCTTATTTGGAACAGGGTGAGGGGCTTTACTGCCGAGGGCTGGTAAGAGCCACTTAGCAAAATGGCTACGCATGAAAGGAGTGTGGGGCTTTCTCCCTTGGCCTTGCTTGATACTAAAGCCCTTTAGGAGGGATTTCAGGATCATGGGAGCTATGAAACTAATTACTTTTGCTAATTGGTAGAGACAATGGTAGAGACAAATTGACGGAACCAGTCTTGTCACAGATGATTCCAAATCATGGTTTGCATACTGGTGTGCCACTGGTTGAATCTGGTCCATGGATACTTTTTGCTTGGCCAGACCATTCAGTTTAGTGAAAGCGAAAGTGTTAGCTGCTCAGTCATTTCCAACTCTTTGTGGACCCGAAGGACTGTAGCCTGCCAGGCTCCTCTTTCCATGGAATTCTCCAGGCAAGAATACTGGAGTGGGTAGCAATTCCGTTCTCCAGGAGATTTTCCCAACCCAGGGATTGAACCCAGGTGTCTTGCACTGCAAGGAGATTCTTTACCATCTGAGCTACCAGGGAAGCCCCATTCAGTTCAGTTCAGTCTCTGAGTCGTGTCCAACTCTTTGCAACCCCATGGACTGCAGCACACCAGGCCCCTTTGTCCATCACCAACTTCCAGAGCTTACTCAAACTCATGTCCATTGAGTCAGTGATGCCATCCAACCATTTCATCCTCTGTTGTCCACTTTTCCTCCCTCTTTCAGTCATTCCTAGCATCAGGGTCTTTTCCAATGAGTCAGTTCTTCGAATCTGGTGGCCAAAGTATTGAAATTTCAGCTTCAGCATCAGTCCTTCCAATGAATATTCAGGACTGATTTCCTTTAGGATTGACTGGTTTGATCTCCTTGCAATCCAAGGGACTCTCAGGAGTCTTTTCCAACACCACAGTTCAAAATCATCAATTCTTCTGTGCTCAGCTTTCTTTATAGTCCAACTCTCACATCCATACCTGACTACTGGAAAAACCATAGCTGTGACTAGATGGACCTTTGTTGGCAAAATAATGTCTCTGCTTTTGAATATGCTATCTAAGTTGGTCATAACTTTTCTTCCAAGGAGTAAGCATCTTTTAATTTCATGGCTGCAGTCACCATCTGCAGTGATTTTGGAGCCCCCCAAAATAAAGTCTGTCACTGTTTCCATTGTTTCCCCATCTATTTGCCATGAAGTGATGGGACCAAATGCCATGATCTTAGTTTTCTGAATGTTGAGTTTTAAGCCAACTTTTTTACTCTCTTCTTTCACTTTCATCAAGAGGCTCTTTAGTTCTTCTTTGCTTTCTGCCATAAGTGTGGTGTGATCTGCATATCTGAAGTTATTGATATTTCTCCCAGCTATCTTGATTCCAGCTTGTGCTTCATCCAGTCCAGCATTTCTCATGATGTCCTCTGCCCATTCAGTTTAGGCCAATATTAAAAAGTCAGAAAACTTCACGAAAACAAACAAAATCACCACCACCACCCAAACCCCACAAGTCTGGAAATGTTGCATCAGTGCTCCTGCTTGACACTAATTTGCTGACGCTGAGTACCACCTTTCCTCTTATATCAGCCACATCTCTCCAGTTGGCCACAGTCCTCACCACTCCCCATGGCATTACACTTAACCCACTAAACTCGCTTACTAGACTCATTCACATCTACCTGGGCCCCATAGGGAATTGAGCTTGTGACCTCTACTCAAAATGGCTTCTGAATTAGGTTCAACCAGAAACAAAAGGTTAAATTCTAGAGTCCCTGAGCACAGTTTGCACATGGACACTTCTCAGTCCCACTCCTAGAAGGGTTTCCTGTAGCGTCGTGTAGGAACCCAGACTGTTTGTGAGGCTGCCACCCTCTCAGATGCAGAGGTGTAGCCTTGGGATGCACAGACAGCTATCTCAGCTTGCTCAGGAATGGAGATCATGAAGCAGCAACCAGAACAAAAGGGCATCTGAATACAATTTTAAATTCAGTGACAGGTTTGGGCAGTATCCATGCCCACTGAAATCTGAACAGTCAAAAATGTCACAAGCTAAATAAAATGCCAGCCAAGAACAGTCTCAGAGATCCAGAAGCTGCTTGGCATGCTTGGTGACACATCACAGCACAGCAAGATGTGAGGACAGAGCTCCTAACAGACCAGAAGTCCCCAGCCGAGGTCCACAGTGCTGATGCCTCTGAACAGACACTAGCCTCTTCCCATAATACTTCCCACATACTTAAATCAATACAACTTTGTCTAGGTTCTCTTGTTCAGATGAATCTCCAGTTAGAAATGTCATTTAAAGACAAAGAGCTCCAATGACCTAAGGAAACCAAATCACACATCTTCCATGAAACTTCCACCTTCTTCCTACTCTCCCCAAACCTTCACATGCTTTTCTCACTTCTTGCTTTTAATCTCTCTTCTTCTCCCTCACAATCACTTAGCCCCAATGGGAATGAAGTGCTAAGTGGCTGCTCCCTTCTTCCTCTCAGCTGACGCTTTTGGAGCTTCTAAAAGGCATCTTCCAGACTGCTGTTGACACAAGAGCCTATGTCAGTAATCCCTTTGCCTCACACTAAAAGACAAGGCATGTTTCAAAAAGATGGCTGAAAAACACGCATGACTATAATGCCCCCAAAGAGACGGTAACAGACTGCAGTAAAAAGTACCTGGTACAGGGTCAGAAAATGAATAATTCAAACCTTCCTCACATGCTGAATTAACCTTGACTTATTTCATGCTTCCCCGCCCCCATCCACTGACTTTTGCTTCTCTCCAGCCTGACGTTGGCTGGAGTCATTCAGGTGTGCATTTTAATCCCTCTAGGAAACTTCTTCTGCTCTATTTGGATCACAGAAAGTGAGAGCGGTTGGATAAGCTTCTTGTCCAGCGAGAAGGGGTGTCATATGGAAGCTTGCAGAGATGCGGCCCTTGGGGCATCTGCCCGCCCATGGAAAATGACCACCAAATGTTCTTCCACTAATACTGATAGCCAGAGGCTAAAGCAACTTGGGATTTAGAAAATGTCCCTCTTTCTAATTTCACAACACTCATTTTTCTTTAAAGATTTTTTTTCCCCAGCTTCCTCACTCACATTACCAATCACAGCAACAACAACCTCCTTTGCCATATCAAAAAAAAAAAAAAAAAATCAAAAATCCTTTTTCTCACTCAGTTCTTGCAAAGGAAACAGAAGCAGGCACTCGTACCTGCTTTAAAGTCACCTCACCCATCCCACAGTCCATTACAGAGTACGGTGTTATCTTCCCATCATTTTCCAGGCACAAAGCCATGTGGGGCAGCAAGGTCTGTGAGAGCTCAATTTTCACCTAAATTGTACTCACAGGCCTTTCACCCTGATGAGGTTGGCAGGAAGAGCGGGAGCTGGTTAAGAGACACATGTTCACGTGTGCAGGACTAAGAGGAAGATGTGGGCACATCTGGGCATACAGTGTGCTTTCTTGGTTATGGTTTGAAATAAATACTGTATGTCTTAAATGCAGTGCCACTGAGACAAGATAGTGTGCTCCACGGCGAAAGGGAATCTGGGTTTTATCTTGAGAAACTTGTTCTTGTCATTATGGTAATTTCTGTGAGAATCCTTTCAATGTTATCCAGTAGAACATTCTGCAATGGAAATGTTCTTTATCTGTGTTGTCCAGTATGATAGCCACCAGCCACATGGGACATTGAACACTTGAATTATTTCTACTGTGACTGAAGAACTGTATTTTTAATTTTATTTTAATTAATTTAAATAGCCACTTGTGGCTAGTAGCTATTATATTGGACAGTGTGGGACTATATGTCAAGACATACCCTGTTCTCTGTTCTATTTTGTTTTTGTTGTTATTGTTTTAACCAGTTTAACGTCTACCAGTTTAACGTCTCCAAATGCTTCCTTCATAAATTTCTTCAGTATTATCAGAAACAAGGAAGGCAGGGAGCAAACTCTGGACTATGCCTCCTCCTGGCCCAGACCTGAAAAAGGTGCTTTGGTGCACGAACCTCATTTACGTTCGGTTACAGCTTTACAACTCTGTTCTGAATGCTAACTATCCCCATGTCACAGCTGAGGAATCTGAAGGTGATGAATTTCAGTAAATGGCCTAAAATCACAAGATGAATAGCTTGTAGAACTGGAATTTGTGTCTTTGGATCTAGCCCAGTACTAGTTCCATTATAAATGAATGGTATTATTCTCAATCCTATTCTCATTTCACAGACAGGGGGGCAAAAGTCATTAATTACAAAAGAAATTTCAAGAAGTTACTCTATGAGTGGTAGGCATGGAGGTTTGTGGTCTTTAGCTACAAATTTCTTTCAGATCCAAGTGCACACTGAAAAGTATTTAATGAAGGAGCATATGGCAAACTTGCACTTCTTGGTGCCAATGGTGTGGTCTGAAATGACTAGTTCAAGGTCATTCTTACTGCTGCTGAAAGATTTCTGAGAACTGCAAGAAGAAGGAGGTATGTATTAGACAAACCCGGATCGAGAGATTTGGAATGTGTCCAAAATAAAAGGTCCTAAGAGTCAGGAAGGAAGCACCCTTCATCCAAAAGAACTCAATGCCTTGACTGGGGGAGAAAGTGGAAGAATTACCAAGGTTTGGGCAAGTTCTGTTGAAAGAGGTGTTTCTTCTCTTCCCAGGCCACAGCTGGAATCCCTGGCTACGGTACTAACCAGGAGGGTAGTGAGCAGAAAGCTCTTGTCTGCTGGTAGCCACTCACCCAAGAAGTTCCCTAGAAGGTGATGCTGATTGTAATTAGAGCCTCATCTCTGAGAGGGGGGTTGTCTCAATTCCCAGTCCTGTGCAGGCAGCTGGTGGCGGGAAGCTGCCGCCTGGCACGCTCTCCAGAGAGAGTCTCAGCTGTTCCTGCCGTCCAGAATCATCACTCGGTTAAGTTTCCCAGGATAGGGGTGGAGTGTGTCGGGGGAGGGTGCATGGCAGCGATTCTCCTTGGGAGAAGCCAGTGGACCCCCCACCACCCAAACACACACACACACAGGAGACTTCTCACCGTGTGTGCCTTCCCAATCGGGGCGGTGGGCTTCAGTTACCCCCCGGTCCCTTGCTGGCTGTTCATTTTCTACGCCAATAGGCTCTGAGGTGACAAGTTCAATTCCCAGTTCTGTCAAACCTGCGTTTTCTTCCCTGACCTACTTTTCCCACTCTGCAGTGTTGGAACAATGCCTCGCTCTGTTCCCTCTTTAGACCCATCTTTTGCCTGAGCTGGTGCAGAAACCCAGACCTTTGCCAGGCTTTTTTGCCTTGAATCCCTGACAAGTGTTGATGGGAAAAGAGAAAAAAAGGAGAAGGAAAAAATAATCCTCACTATAAAAGAGTTCGGTTCCCCCACAGACACCCCGAGTCAGGTGGGAGTAAACGCTGCTGTGGGTAAGGGAAGAAAGCTAAGATCAGGCTCCTCCACTCATCCCTCTCCCCTTCACCTCTCACCCCCACCCTCAGTTCCCAGGCATAGTGAGAAGCAATTGAGGCCATGCCAAGAACACTCCTGACCCCCTGAGCATCAAAGAAGCGGCTGCCGAGTTTGAGGACTGGCACTGAGGGCCCCTACAAGACGGCTCCCAGCCACCCTCACTCAGCACCTCCTCTGTGACCGGTTCCCACAAGGAGCCTGGGGCAGCTGCTCCCAAAGCCCTCCAGCACCAACTGTGGGGCTGACACCCCCCAAAGTTTTCTCAGGCTTATGGCCACAAGGTGCTATAAAAAGAGTTCTAATGAGGTGGATGAACCTAGAGCTTATTATACAGAGCGAAGTCAGAAAGAGACAAATATCGTATATTAACACATATACATGGAGAAGGCAATGGCACCTCACTCCAGTACTCTTGCCTGGAAAATCCCATGGACGGAGGAGCCTGGAAGGCTGCAGTCCATGGGGTTGCTAAGAGTCGGGCATGACAGAGCGACTTCACTTTCACTTTTCACTTTCATGCATTGGAGAAAGAAATGGCAACCCACTCCAGTGTTCTTGCCTGGAGAATCCCGGGGATGGGGGAGCCTGGTGGGCTGCTGTCTATGGGGTCGCACAGAGTCAGACACGACTGAAGCGACTTAGCAGCAGCAGCAACACATATATATGGAATCTAGAAAGATGCTACCAACGATTGTGCAGGGCAGCAAAGGAGACACAGACATAAAGAACAGACTTTTGGATTCAGAGGGAGAAGGAGAGGGCTGGGATTATTTGAGAGAATAGTATTGAAACATATACATTCCCATATGTAAAATAGATAGCCAGTGTGAGTTTGACATATGATGCAAGGAACCCAAGACTGATGCTCTGTGACAATCTGGAGGGATAGGGTGGGGAGGGAGGAGGATGGGGTTCAGGATGGAGGGGACACATGAATACCTATCAGTTCAGTTCAGTCGCTCAGTCATGTCCGACTCTTTGTGACCCCATGAATTGCAACACACCAGGCCTCTCTGTCCACCACCAATTCCTGGAGTTCACTCAAACTCACATCTATCAAGTCCATGATGCCATCCAGCCATCTTTAGAGCCGATTCATATTGATGATGGCAAAAAAAAAAAAAAAAAAAAAAACCATCACAGTATTGTAAAGTATTATTCTCCAATTAAAATAAATGAATAAATTTTTTTAAAAAGAGAGAGAGTAGTGTAACTCAAGAGCCAGGGAGGAAGCCCAAGTGAAGTTTCTCTGTGATCTGTAAAGCAAATGTGAAAGTGTTAGTCGCTCAGTTGTGTCAGACTCTTTGCAACCCGACCCCATGGACTGTACCCTGCTAGGCTCCTCTGAACTCTCCAGGCAAGAATACTGGAGTGGGTAGCCATTCCCTTCTCCAAGGATCTTCCTGACCAAGGGATCAAACCCAGGTCTCTCACATTGCAGACAGATTCTTTACCTTCTGAGCCACAGGGAATGCCAAAACAAATGTGAAGATTTGCAAATAAGTGTGGGATAATCCAACATGGGGAGAGGCGAGAGGTAGAGAGCAACAATAAAATCACGTCATCTTTAGAGACTGAATGTTGTATGGGGGATTGTTCTGTGAATTTAATACACTAAGTGAATTTACATACACCAAGTGTCTGTCCATCTCAAGATCCTATAAGACAGGTACTGTAACACCCCCAGTGGTACAGATGGTGAGGTAGAGGGTGGTCCATGGCTAGTCAGTGGTCATGTTGGGACATGGACCCAAAGAATCTGCTCCCGTTACCCCCAGTCTGGACTCTGCACCTCCGCCCTGCTAACGCCATCCTCTCATCATGCTTTTCCTGGCTCTCCATCTTACACTCAGGGTAACTTGGTCACGGTGTCCTCTCTAGCACCCTAGCAACCTTCCTGTCCCTCTTCACCTTCCAAGTCTAGGCTGCCCACCCAGTCAGTCCTGTTAAGGGAAGTGTGTGGGGAAATCTACGGGTGGATTCCGGGGAAGATTTTCTTCTCAGAGAGGAGAACTCTCCACAGGAAAATGGTTTTGCTTGCATCCTCCTTCTTGCTGGTTCTGCTGCTACGTGAGGACACAGAGCCTAATGCTGTGGCATCTATCTTGCAGCCATGAGGGAATTCACCTCTAACATACGGAGGATAGAAACAAGGGAAGAAAAGTGCCAGGAACTTGAAAATGCCATTGAGCCACTGCACCAGCCTTAAGCTGCCAACTTTCTGATGTCTTGTTTGATTAAAAAAAAAAAAAAAAAACTTTAAGCCTTATATTTGTATCTACCAATAGTTAGGGATTCTATTACTTGCCACCCAAAGCACCTACTATTTGAGGTACCTAGAAGCAGCCCTTCAGAAAGGGTGTGAAGGACATCCTGTTCTCAGTGTTGGTCACTGTCCACCCTGACTCACACATCTACTCCCCTCCCCAAGGACACTCCAGGAAAGATAACCTGGCCACCACTCTGCCTCTTTCCAGGTGGCGCTAGTGGTAAAGAACCCACCTGCTAATGCAGGAGATGTAAGATATGGGTTCAATAGCTGGGTCTGAAAGATCCCCTGGAGAAGGGCATGGCAACCCACTCCAGTATTCTTGCCTGGAGAATCCCACGGACAGAGGAGCCTGGCGGGCTACAGTCCATTGAGTCGCGAAGAATCAGATAGGACTGCGGTGACCTGGCCCGCACAGGCATTCTGCCTCATTTCCTGGCCTTTGCCCTCACTACTCCTTTCTGCAGGGAAAATCTCTCCCCAGAGCATCACAGGGCTGCATTTTTCTCTTCACTCAACTTCCCATCCTATATATTGTGTGTTTCCTATGTAGGTAGGAATTGTTTGTTCAAAATCTCTCCACACTCTACAGTCTGTCCATCTTACTTAGAACATGGCCCAGCTCATAGCAAGTGTTACCTGGAACATGGCCCAGCTCATAGAAAGTGTTCGGATATTGGTATGCAATCTCCAGCTAATTTTGCGGTGTTTGCTAAGGTGTCTCAGTGGGTCCTTCTCCTCTTGTTCCTGCACCTCCTCCTTCCTCTTCTTTTCCTGTTTCTCCTCTTCCTTCTCTTTCTTCTCTTCCATCAAATCTGACTGATGCCCTTTATGCTTCCTTTGATGGTACAGATGAACTCTTTTCCAAATTAATCTTCCCAAATTTGTAGAATCACTGCTTGTGTTCAAGCAGCTGAAATGTCAATTTGATCATTTCCAGTGAGAATCAGTTTTAAGGGTATCATTGCAAATTGGGATGCTTTGATGGAATGACAATGTAAGGATGTTTTCAAGCTTCTTATGTTCATTTCACCATATTATTATAGTGGTTTTCAGTCTTTCAGACATTTTAATCTATGCTTAATTATGCTCATTCCCAGAGGCTCCTTAAAAGCAAATGACACAATTTTTTTAATCAAATAAATAATACACATGAGGCCTGCTAAGACTTGATAGAAGCCTGTGTGATCAACTGAAGAGAATGACTGTGATCAGAGGGCCTGAGAAACAGGGGTTTGTAAAGAGTCATCACCTTCCTCTCTGGCATTTCTAGTAGCTCAAGGAAAGTCTTCCAAGGCTGAGAAGATATCATTTTTGCCAACATTGTATGCTAGCCTGTCCTCTCAGCTGGGATAGAATCTGCTAAACCTGATTCTTCTTGGTGATCAGTTTTCTATGCAGAAGGATAAGTATGGTTCATCTTCCCTCCCTCCAAGGTGGCACCACGGAGTCCATCTGGCTGCTTTTAGAAAAGGAGAAAGAACCTCAGTCCCAACTGCTATGATAAAATACAGCCTGAGTGGCTTAAACAACGGACACTTATTTCTCACAATTCTAGGAGAGTCCAAAGACTCTTCCAAGGAGGCTATGGAGTCCAAGATAAAGATACTAGCAGATTTGATGTCTGTTGTGAGTCCTCTTCCTGGTTTTCAGATGGCCTTCTTGTTGTGTCCTCATATGGCCTTTCTTTGACGTGTACACATGGAGAGAAAGAGATCTCATTTCTGATCCTCATTTTATAAGGATATTAATCCCATCATGAGGGCCCTACCCTCATGATTTAATCTATCAATAATTACTTCCCAGAGACCTCAACTCCCCAGAACCATCACACTGGGGATTAGGGCTTCTACGTATGAATTTGGGAAGGGCATAAATACTCAGTCCCATAGCAGGCTCTTCTGCCACTTTGTAATAATGACAAGAATCAGTATAAGATGAGGACACTGGGCATCCCTTTCTAGGGCAATCAGGCAACTTTCAGCTCATGATGGGTATCCATCACATGATTTAGCCTGTCCAGAGCTTTGTCACCCTTCTTCTGCTACATTTTGTAATATTCCCTCTTAAGAGTTTTCAGAAGGACTACCAGTTAAAGCTCCTCACCCTTATCTAGCTACGAGGTTGATATGAGGCCCAAGATGGGCAAAGCAGATTCTCTTGGGAATTTTTATCTTGAAAAGAACAAGGACATAATTTGAAGACAACTCAAAACACTGGTATTCCCCTAAAGAGACTGTCCACTGCTTCATGCTACCTAATTCTTTGAAAGTGAAAGAGAAAATGTGAGCTGCTTCTATCATGCCTGACTCTCTGTGACCCCATGAACTGTAGCCCACCAGGCTCCTCTGTCCATGTAATTCTCCAGGCAAGAATACTGGAGTGGGTTGCCATTCCCTTCTCCAGGGGATCTCCCTAACCCAGGGACTGAACCCAGGTCTCCTCCATTGCAGGCAGATTCTTTACCATCTGAGTCACCAGGGAAGCTCAAATCCTCTGGTTCTAGTATTTTCTGACACTTGGTCTTCAGCTTTGGCTTTTACTAAATGACTACTACATATCCTTCAATTAATTGCTTTTTTTCCCTTGTGAGTTGCCAGGTTAATATGTGTAACTTACAATAAAAGGACCCTAAATTATAGACTTTTTAAACAATGAAGCCCAGAGCTCTACACCTGCTCCCACCACTGAGGCCTCTGAATATGTTTATGTTATGTGTCTTCTTGTAACTCTGGTAATCAGTGTGAAAAAGGACCAAATAATTGAAAAAATAAAAATAAAAAACCCAAAACCCTGGGTCACTCTCTTCCCAGTTTGCCATGTCATTCTCAAGTAGAGAACAAAAGCAGCAATTCCAGAGGCTAAAGAAAAAAAGAGTCTTGAAAAGAAATCTTATCTGTCTTAAAAGCCATGAATGAAATAAAGGAAAAAGTGTTCATCACACCTGACTCACATGATTACTCTGGGCCAGCCATCAATATGTAGATAGAAAGAAAATAATTGGCATAAGCTCCTTGAAATTTCTGCCTCCAGCCTCCCCAAGGAGGCCTTGGGGAGATTCAGATACCATTTGAACAGCTAGGGCTTCATAATGAGAACTGACATTCTAGTGTGTACTACAAAAGACACTTTCCTCCTGGAACCCTGAAAAGTCCTTTAATCAGCCAAAAAGTTGCTACCGTAAAAAAAAAGGTGGGGGAATAAAATAAGTTCCTCATTTATTGTTTCTCTGCCACTGCCCTGCCCGCCTCCTTCTCACAGTCCAAGCCCCCCCTGGCATTATCTATGCCTACCTCATTAATGCCACTTGCTCATCGCTATGCCAGAAAGCCCAGCTGATTAACAGGAAACCCTGAGCTGAAGGTTGCCTGGGTTTCAAGTTGCTTATACACACAATTCACACTCCATGTGTTAGGAGTTCCCTCTTTTCCTCAAGTCACTCCACGAGTCTGGCAAGTGGGAAATGAGCTTTGAATTGTCTCTGGCTCCTCGCTGACCAGTCAAACCCCAGGGAACCCGTGGAATATTTGATTAGTTGTAAACTCAAAACAACCATCACAAAGAAAGATAAAAGGTTAAAACCACAAGCAAGGCACCCCAGAGTGAAAAGCCTGAAAGATTGGAAAAGGTAAGCTGAAAAAATACTTAGACTTCCCCAGCAGCAGCTAAAGATAAAACGAGGCATGTTTCATGCCCAAGGCAGAAAATTAAAAATTGAACAGATTCCATTCTGAGAGATGTATTGTGAGGAGAGGTCTCCTTCATACCCCACCCCCAGCCAGCCCCTGTCATCCTGTCTGGAGTCCAGTCTTACCTGCCAGCGTGCTGTGTTTTCCTTTGTCCCCTCACTTCTAGCTGGGACAAATGCCCTGTAACTAACAAGTGTGGTCACCAGTATCATCAACAGACAATATTTTCAAGGCAACAATCATAGAAAATCTTAGGCATCAGATCCTGAGGGCTTTGCGTGTGCAAAGTGGGTATCTCTGCAGACCCCTCTGTACAAGTGGCCAAATGCATCCTTAGCACATCTTCTGAATCTAAAGGCTGGAATATGACCAAGGTCATGCCACATTCCTGGGGGCACTCTGCCTCACTCTACTGGTCCATGTGGAGTATATAGACCTGGGCCCCTTGCCCTGATTTAAGATATCTCTGATAATTCTATTCCAGGTCCAGACTACCCTAAAAAAATGGTAGAAAAAAGCTGTGACTGCATTGCAGTTTAACATTTCCCCCTGTTCAATCCTGTTTTATTCACTCCCTAAACAATAATATCCTGAGAGTATTCCTCCAATCAACTTATTGCATTAAAAACAGTTTGTTTTTTTTTTTTCCCCAAAAAATAGTAGACTGAAAGGTCTTGAAATGAAATGCCCTACCCAGTCACTTCAGAAATCCCTTCTGTGATATCAAATGGCTTTTTGATGAAACTTCTCAGGACTTCCCTAGTGATCCAGTGGTTAAGACTCCATACTTCCACTTCAGGGGGCCAGAGTTCTATCCTTAGTTGGGGAACTTAGATCCCACATACCATGGGCATGACCAAAATTTAAAAAGAAGAAACTTTTCTGTATTTAGGGTTCCACATTCTCACACAGGAGTTAAGAGGAGGTGGTACCACATCAGGGGTCGATCTCTGACATCAGGGTAGCTATAAAACTCAGTAAGATGATGAACTGTGTGCCAGAAAAAAAGAATACAGCTTCTTGGAAGGGGCACAAGAATGGTATGTAAAGGTTTTAAAAAGTGAGAGTCCGGTAAATACGAGTGTCCAAGAGCTCACAGGAAAAATACCGTCAAATAGTATAGCATCATTTTCCTTGCAGAGGCAAGCTAATAAAAGAATATAGGGGGCCATCCTGCCAAGAGTGATATAGAAACAACACAGAGAATTTATGATGAAAGGCCAAGGAAATGGGCAAGAAAAATAGGAGCAAAGGATACAAGGACACTACAGAGAGAACCGTTAAACAAGCACCATGCCCCTGGCTTATCTCTTTTGCACACCGAGCTCCCAGAGGCTTCCAACAGAGCTCAGCATGGCGGAGATTGACACAGAGAAAGCTTGGCTTGTCACATATCTAGCACGGCAGGGAAAAGTAGAAGGAGAGCCTCTGAAACAAGGAGTCAGCTGACTTCTAGTAGTCAACTGGGATGATAATTTTTGTAGTTATTGTTGGCAGACACGATCCTCAAACTTCTTGATGATGACCTAAACTAGTCTAGGCAAAGCCAAGATGAAGAATAAGGGAGCTGGTGATGAGCTGGTGGTGGGGGTCTTCTTTTGGTGGGAGGATATCCACACAGGAGTTTGAAGGGATACCAGAGAACATATGGATTGTTCAAGTAAACTGCAAAAAAAGAGGACAGGAGATTTGCACAAGTGTGTTATGGGTCCAGGATAAGACAACAGGGAGTGATGAGAAACATGGACCTTTCTAAGGCTTTACCTAGCAAAAGCATTTTCAAACATTTTTCTGTCTAAACTGCTGTGTTTATGGCTGAATTTGATTCCCAGGCTGTGAATTTGCAACCCCCATTCTAAAAGATGAAGACCTTCCCAGATTATCTCCAGCAGTTGCCCACTGCTGCCATTGCTCATGCTCACCACTGAATCGATGGTCTCAATATCAGGTTTATGTTCTGTTCCTTGTCAGAGAACAGCCTCCCACATACCCCTGTCTATGTCTTTGCTGCCACCATTCTTATCACCATTTCTATTTAATAGCTACTTGAAGTCAATGCAACCACCAAAACGGAGGGGAGAAACTGACCAAGTGGAATTAACAAAATGAACATTTAGCAGGAAAAGCGAAGGCCTCCAAGATTGTTCCAGCTCTTTATACAGAATCAGACCATGGCATCTAAAGATCGCTTCCTCCTTCTGAGGAAAAGGAAGTCCATGGAATACCTGGACTGTGCCAAGAAATTCCAAGTACTTTCCTAGAGGAAATCAGGAGAAAGAAGGGTGGGGATAGGACTATAATGTACATTTTTTCTGTGGGCCATGTGGACTCTGATTCTCAGGCCTCGTAATCTCAGCTGCCCAGCTGATTTTCCTTATTTTACAAGTCATTATGCCTGCGAAAGCAGTTACGCAGGAGCCAAAGAAACAATCCATATATTAAATGTTTGTAACTGATAATAAGACAGAACAAAAGGAACAAACAGAAGCTGACACTGAAAACATGGATGAGAAACTTCCTTCTAGTCCCAAAGCTCCTGAGCAAGGCTTTGTTTGATGTCAGCTGCTCGGTTCTCCGAGACTGTGATCAAAGAGCTGTCCAGGCACCAACTGGAGATGGAAGTGGGAAGAGAGGCTACAAATTTAAAATCAAAACCAAATGGAGCCATTTCCAATGGGACCACACAAACCTCACGTTGGAAAAGAAATGGAGGAATTTTTCAGGCAGAAAGACCTTCCAGATTGTTTCATTCATTTCACAGACGAAGGTACTGAGGTCTGCGGTGACATGATGAAACTGGATTTACGTGCCGACTGTCATCGAGGATTTTGACCTAGATCACGACTTCTAACTTCAGACTTAATCTCCAATTCATTACATAATTTTGCCTCATTTCTGAGATGTTTTTATGCCTCAGCCTTTCCCTAATTTGAAAACACCCTTTCAACTCCTAAAACTCTACATTGACTTATTTCACAAATATGTATCGAGCTCCTAATGGGTACCTAGCCCTACTCTAGGTGCTGGAGATGAAGTGGAGAAGGGTCAGTGGAGAACAAGGCAGATAAGCAAGAAATTTATAGTCCAAAAGGAAGATGTTCGGCAGCATTAGTTGGCCAAGAATATCAAACTTATTAATAGCCTTTCATTGAAGTTAATTTTTCCATGGAAGTTAGTTATCTTGTTTCTTCACATAGGAGTTCTTACATAAAAATAACTGAGGCTTTCTTAGAAACTAAATCCAGACTTACGAGTTGTCACACGTACCCATATTATTGTTATTACAGTATCAAAAATACTAATGCTAAAGCAGGTCACTGTCACTGCTTGCACCCACCCCCATGACCCCTGAACACCAGCCTACATTAGAATTAGCAAGACTTGAACCTGTCACTGGGGGTGGGGGGGTGGGGGATTGGAGACAGACTGATTAAAAAGGGAAAAGAAAAGAACAGAAGAGAAAAAAATGGAGAGAAACAGCCAGGAGGGAGTAAAATAATACTAATTAAAAGACAGAAGTTATGGGTAGAGAATGAAATAGAGAGAGCATGGGTATGGGATGCTGGGACCAGGCTGAGGCCATAGCAGCACCTAGAACATTAAGTTCAAGTAGTAGCAGTTTAGTCACTAAGTCATGTCCAACTCTTGTGACCCCAAAGACTGTAGCTGCCAGACTCCTCCATCCATGGGATTGTCCAGGCAAGAATACTGGAGTGGGTTGCCATTTCCTTCTGCAGAGGATCTTCTCAACCCAGGAATTGAACCTGGGTCTCCTGCATTGCAGGCAGATTCTTTTATCGACTGATCTCCAAGTTGAAGGTCACTCTCAAAGTCTTACAAGTGTCCAGACATCTTGCTTTCCCTCCCCAGTCCCAGCACTGGTGGCCAGAGCCCCTTAGTAACCTTATCAGTGTCACTGGTACCCTACACTGGCCCGGATATGTGCAATACCATCTTCAGTTTCCCTCTCCTAGATGTAGGGGCAGAAGAACTGCTGGAACTTGAGCTCCTTCTACCTCTCGTCCCACCTCATTCCTGAAGCTGCTTTCTCACACCAGGCCACACCACACTTTCCCTCTTCCTTGTCCAGGGTTGTCGAGCTGTTGAGCACTTGCTAATTGTGTCATGGTTGTAATCTCTGCATCTCCAAGTGGCATTTAAGCAGTTTGAGGACAAGCACTGTGTTTAATGGACTTCCCTGGTGGCTCAGAAGGTAAAGAATCTGTTTGCAATGAGTGAGACCTGGGTTTGATCCCTGGGTTGGGAAGATCCCCTGGAGAAGGGAATGACCACCCACTCCAGTATTCTTGCCTGGAGAATTCCATGGGCAGAGGAGCCTGGCAGGCTACACCCCATGGGGTTGCAAAGACTCGGACATGATTAAAAACTAACACTTTCATTTTCACCATATCTAATAGTCCATGAGGTCAAGGAAGGTGATGGGGGCACAGTAGATTCTAATAAAGGGACTAAATTAATAATTAACTGGTTGGTTAGTTGTGATGCTGCTGCTCAGTTGTAGAGCTAGAAACAGAGATAATGACCTTCAGCTTGTAATTCACAGGCTTCCCAAATCACACCTTGGCCCCTAAAGTACAGAGTTGCCACTATCATGTCTCTCCTGAGCAGCCATGTTGTCACACACAACAGGTGTTGTGAGAAGAGAGCTGAGGGTGATACTAACGAGATTGTCATAGGCCCCAGTGGATGACAATAGAAAAAGACAAGCAGAATA
The DNA here is from genome assembly GCF_032452875.1 of Bos javanicus. Classification (NCBI taxonomy): domain Eukaryota; kingdom Metazoa; phylum Chordata; class Mammalia; order Artiodactyla; family Bovidae; genus Bos; species Bos javanicus. The sequence continues at coordinate 95,637,445 of NC_083869.1, forward strand.
TAGAGCAACTCTCTTTGTGGAAAGGATAATGAAACTTGAGGAAATGAAGAAGCTGTTATCTTTACTTCAGTAAAAGAACACCCAGATTGCCATATACCTCCACTTATGGAGGGGTGGGGGGGTGGGGAGGGGAATCCACTGTGCATGTAGCTGAAATTCAAAAGAAGCCAATTTCCATAGAACATTCCCAATTTCCAAACCAGTTAGAAGACTGTTGAGATGTTAATCCCATCACTACAAAGGAATTATACTCATTGGGTATCTTTATGTGTGTGTCTGTGCATTAGTCAGTCTCGTCCAACTCTTTGCCACCCCATGAACTGTAGCCTGCCAGGTTCCCCTGTCTATGGGATTTCCAAGGTAAAAATACTGGCATGGGTAGACATTCCCTTCTCCAGGGGATCTCCCGACCCAGGGATCGAACCCAGGTCTCCTGCATTGTAGGCAGATTCTTTACCATCTGATCCATCAAGGAAGCCCTTGGGTATCTTTATGTTCATAAATAATCCTCTAAGTACAAGGAGGAGTCTAACTACTGGATAACTCCTGTCTGGGACATGAGATACCTTCTCTGTCCCTGTAAGCCAGCCTGGGCCATTGGCAGAACAGGCACAATCTGGCCTGTTCAGGTGAGTTGTAAACCATTACAGGTGTTTAGGACAATCACCCTCAAACACCATTGCATGATCTCGGCAATGCTTGGATTTTGATCCTATCTAGGCTCCACTTCTTGGGATAGGAAAAGGCAACTCACTCCAGTATTCTTGCCTGGAGAACCCCATGGATAGAGGAGTCTTGCAGGCTACAGTCCATGGGGTCACAAAGAGTTGGACACGACTAAGCATGCACGCAGGCACCACTTCTAGAACACTGAATCTACAACACTTTTTAGGCTATCTTCATTTTTTTTTTTTTTAATGTTCTGGCCATGCCATGTGGCATGTGGGATCTTAGTTCCCCAGCCAGGGATGGAACCCGTGGCCCCTGCTTTGGAAGTGCAGAGTCTTAACCACTGGACCACCAGAGAGTCCCAGGTCATCCTCTTTAGACTCCTCTTTCAACAAAATCTCACTGGTACCTGATCCTCGGCTTTCTCCTCCTCTGGCTTTCCAGGTCTTGAATTACTTCCCCTGGCCAACACAGCTCTTGCCCCGTGGAACATAACATGTGGCTGGTATCCTGAATGAGCCAACCCAAATGGCCTTGTGAATGCAGTGACTCAAATCCTGGGAGCCCATATACAATCCACCTACCAGAAATGGCAGCACTTATCAAGGTCTCGGTTGACTGGAATGAGGCTGGCAGAAACAGCTAGGCAAAACCTCTCCCTCTGCTCTTACCTACTTTGACTCCTTTACTTGGGGCTTGTGGGGACCCCAAGGGAATGCACAATTTCTGGGGTTCAAACGTATGGACACATCTACCAGAACAGGAAGGAAGGGAGAAGGGGAGACAACCTAAGTTTGCATGGAGGAAATACAAGGCACCTGAGAAAGGCCCCACCATGAGGGAAAGAGCCCGAAGTGTGAACCATACCCAGTAGCAAGCCCCAAAATCCAAGGGAAGTCATGGTTCTGGCTGAAGCTGGTGGCAGATACCTGAATGCTTCCATTTCAGCTCAGGGATATATTTTGATGAAAGGGTGAGGAGATGGAGAAAAGCCTTACACACTTTGATGGAGTTAGTGGTGATGTGAGTACCAAAGGGAGTGGGACCTTCCTCTTGCTCACCTGCTAGTAAAGCTTGGGAATATGTTAGTTATAACAGAGCATCAAATATCCTCGATCCTTTTTAAGGACGTCAGGAGATGCCTGATCTGCCAGAACCAGTCCAAGTACCTTGTCTCTGATCTAGCAATCAGGAACCAGTAACATGGGCACCATCAAGCATCGGCACCTTCATGGTTACAGAGAAGTGATCTCTTCCTGTGCAGAGAAACAGGAAGCAGTTCGTAACCACCACATCCACACAGGCCCTTCACCCCCTCGTGACAGCCACCTCTCCTATCAAGGCCTTCCCCTGCTCTAGCCAAGGTGCCTGGAAGTCTTTACACCTATATCCAGTATGAGCCTTGGCATTTACAATCAAATGCTGTCTTTATTGTTCTCTGTCCACCTCCAGCCTAGAGGATGACAAACATGGGGATCTTTTCATGTTTCTAATCATCCCAGACATGCCTCTGGTTTCCTCCCTGGCTCTCCAAGCTTATGATCTATTTCCTTCTGTGGTGAAGTTGGGCAAGTCCCCCGGGCTGGGCTGGAGAACCATGAGTCATGAATCTCCGATGCTTCCCCTACAAGGCCCAAAGAGTCCAGTGGGATCCAACTCTGACCCCAAGGAGCTTTGTATCTACGACTGGTGCCTTCAGGAATGTGTCTGTGGGAAGCATGAGAAGTTTCAAATACAATGAAACGAGTCACTGATTTTTTTTTCTTCTTTCTCTGCCTGATTACAAGAGAGTCCCAAAGTCTGGTCGACTCCACAGTTAAGTAGGCACAGAGAGAGACCTCAGTCCAACTGCCAAGCCATTTCAATGTTTTATATCTGGCTTGCTCAGGGTAGGGAAAGGAACAGGGCTCCCAGTGGAGATATCATGTAACCATGGTCTAGAAGTATTTTTTTAATACATGAAATTTAGAAAGAATTTGAATATTCCATGCTGGGGAGATAAATGGTCGAGTGGAATGGTTGGGGACAGGAAACATTCAGTTCAAGTGATACCAAAGGACATTCAACTAATCTAAAGATTTGTCAAGCTGACTCACTGCATCCACTCTCACCTTCGTGAAATCAGTATGTTCAAGTCTAACACAGGCGTCTGCCTCTGAGTCTGGAGAAAGAACTTAAACCTGACCTGGCATCTGGGAAGGGAGAGGAGAATCAGACAGGGAGTCACGTCAGGGGAGCCTTTTCCACTCGGTGAGAGATCTAAAACAAGTTGTGAATCCCCTTTGAGTTAGTTTTTCAATTCTGTGACCCAGTGACAAGCTTCAGCTCATCTAGGCATCAGGAATAATGTTTAAATACTGAGGACGGCATATGTGTTTTTTTGGAAAGATGCAAGAACATATCTGTTAGAACAAGTGCTTCCTCTTTTGGCTTTAGCCTTGACTGGCTCGGGATGCAGACATACTCAGCACAGAAGGCATGGACAAGGCCGAACATGCTGTTTTCCTCACTTTTTAAGGAGTTCCCTTAAGACACCTGTGTCAAGGCTTTTCCATTCTCAGTCATTTGAGTTCTATTCCCCAAAACAAAGAAGAGCCCATTGATTTAACATTGTGTTCCACCAGATGCCTGCAAGTTGAGAGCTGTCTGGCATTAAAGCACCCCTGATGCTTACCACCTTCTGAGGTGGGTTCCTAAGATATTAGTACCTCACTGAGCCTTGCCCGGAGGGCCACATGGAATTAGGTGCTGGTCCCTTGAGCGTGAAGGAAAACCAGGGAGGATGGCGATCCTGAGGCTCCCACTGGCCACAGAGGAGTCTTCACAGCTGTGCAGACTGTGGGGTATCCAGGGGCTAGTTCCTGCCACCCCTGTCACCACCACTGTGCAACCAAGAACATGCTGAATCTTGTGACATCTATGCTGATAGACAGATAGAAAGGCATTTCTGGGCCTCATTACAAGCTCTTTATGTGCTTCTCTGGGAAGAGACTGGTAGCCATGAGCAGTGACCCCTTTTGTTGTCACCCTCAATGTGATAGAGGGATTGCAAAAATGCCCCTACTCCTTTCCCTCTCCCTGTGGTCACACCTTTGTAATGCGATTTTTTCATTTCCTCCTGTTGATAAGTGGAGTTAATTTCCCCTCCCTTGAAGTCTGAACTGGCTTTATGATTCACTTCGACCAACAGAATGAGGGGTAAGTGATGATGTGCCACTTCTAAGCCTCAGCCTGAAGAAGCCTTGAGCACTTCTGCTCTCTCCTGAACTCTGATCATGTGAACAAGCTGGGACTGCCGAACGAAAGAGATGCACAGCCCAGTCCTACTGTGATCCATGTTGACAAACAACTCCCAGGCTTGTAAGAAAGTAAGACCTTCCTGAACCAAACAGCCCTTGGCCAACCACAGATGCATGAGTGAGCCAAACAAACTTGGCCAAACTTGGCCCTAGTTAGCGAGCTACACAGCTGACCTATAGACTTTTGAGCCATAGTAACTGCTTGTTGTTTTAAGTCACTATGTTATGGGGTGATTTCTTATATAGCAACTTGTGCATTTAATCATTTAAGGGAGAAGGCACATGCATGACAGGATGGAGTAACTCTACCCTTCAGGTATTTACATACGCATTTATTCTACAGATTTTGGTTGAACTCCTATAGAAATCAGGTATCACTCCAAGTTCTGGGGACACAATGTCCCTGCTCGCTTAGAGTTTGCGTTCCAATGGGTGAGGACAGACTATAAATAAGTGAGCGAATAAATAAAAATATTAGCTTTGTTGTTGTTGTTCAGTTGCTCAGTCTTGTCTGACTCTTCATGATCCCGTGGACTATAGCATGCCAGGATTCCCTGTCCATCACCATCTTGGAGCTTTCTCAAACTCTTGTCCATTGAGATGGTGATGCCATCCAACCATCTCATCCTCTGTGGTCCCCTTCTCCTGCCTTCAATCTTTCCCAGCATCAGGGTCTTTTCCAATGAGTCAGCTCTTTGCCATCAGGTGGCCAAAGTATTGGCGTTTCAGCTTCAGCATCAGTCCTTCCAATGAATATTCAGGACTGATTTCCTTTAGGATTGACTGGTTTGATCTCCTTGTAGTCCAAGGGACTCTCAAGAGTCTTCTCCAGCACTGCAGTTTGAAAGCATCAGTTGTTCAGTCCTCAGCTTTCTTTGTGGTACAACTCTCACATCCATCCATGACTACTGGAAAAACCATAGCTTTGACTATATGGACCTTTGTTGGCAAAGTAATGTTTCTGCTTTTTAGTACTCTGTCTAGGATTGTCATAGGTTTTCTTCCAAGGAGCAAGTGTCTTTTAATTCCATGGCTGTAGTCATCATCTGCAGTGATTTTGGAGCCCATGAAAATCTCCTTCATCCAGAAAAAAAAAAAAATATATATATATCAGATGCTGCTGCTACTGCTAAGTTGCTTCAGTCATGTCCGACTCTGTGCGACCCCATAGATGGCAGCCCACCAGGCTCCTCTGTCCCTGGGATTCTCCAGGAAAAAATACTGGAGTGGGTTGCCATTTCCTTCTCCAATGCATGAAAGTAAAAAGTAAAAGTGAAGTCGCTCAGTTGTGCCCAACTCTTAGCGACCCCATGGACTGCAGCCTACCAGGCTCCTCCATCCATGGGATTTTCCAGGCAAGAGTTAATGGAGTGGAGTGCCATTGCCTTCTCCGATATATCAGCTAGTAGTAAGCAATACATAGGCCATTTTGAAAGGGTATACGATAAACAGTAACTGTGTGGTTACCTTAGGTTTATGGTCAAGGGAGTCTCCTTGCCAAAACATTTAGACTGAGATCTGAAAATCAGTATAGAGTGAGTCATGAGAAGATCGGGGAACAACAGTCTATGCAGAGGGAAGAGCAGTTGCAGAATCTTGAGTCTAGAATACAGGTTGTCTAGGGAACAGCAAGAAGACTGTGCATCTAGAGCATGGTAGGAAAGGGGAGGTAGTGGGTGCAAAACACATATAACTTTTAAGCCAGGAAAAAGAATTTGGATTTTATACTAAATGTACTAAGCAAGCTATCATCGTTTTTTAACTCAAGAAAGAGTAACATAATTTGATTAATGTTTAAATGAATCCCTCTGGCTGATGGGCATAGAGTGGTTATTAAGGGGCAAAGTGGAAGAAGGGAATCAGTTAAGAAGCTCCTGCAATAATTTAGCCTGAGCCAGGGCTATAGTAATGGAGATTAAGAGGAGTATGTTTTAGGGGAAGAAGTGACAGGACTTGGGATGGATTGGATGTGGGAGATAAAGGAAAGAGAAGAATCAAGGGTAATGCCTAGATCTTTGTTCAGCAATTAGATGAGCTGAAATGCAAGAGGTTAGAGGAGGGAAGGCTTGAGGGCTGGCCAACTTGAGTCTGAGACGTCTATTAGGACAGTGAAGAGGCCAAATATGTGAGAGCCATGTGGGCCTGGAGTCCTGAGGAGGTGTCAGCCCTGGAGGAGTGCCTTGAGGCCTGCAGATATTAGACTTGGGGTGCATGATGTCACCTGAGGACAGTGATTAAAAGAGACAGAGGCCTGGGACATGCCAACATTCACAGGTTGAGCAACGGAGAAGAAGCCAGCAAGGGATACTGAGAAGGACCAACCAGTAAAGGAAGGGGCCAAGAGGAGGTACATACAGTACTACCAAAACATAGAGGGTAGAATGGGCAAGAAGAGGATGTGGTCAGTAGTGTTGAATGCTCCTGACTCAGACGGAGGACTGGGACCTTCCTGCAATCTTGGATGTGGCAAACATTCAAAGACCTTTTTCCCTTTTCAGGGTAATAACACATCCCAGAACATAAAATGGATTGTAAAACTATTTTCTGGACCCTGTCTCTGTGGGCTTCTGCCACTCGATTAACTGAGATTATTAATATCAACTACCCCACACCCCTCCTAATCCCTGTTCTCCTACATTCAGCTATACCCCAAACCCCCACAGGCCTGGAAATATAATGATGTATCAGGTTAGTCAATATAGATTCTCTGGAAACTCTAAGCTTCATGGCAACAGAGATGGCATTTGTCTTGTTTGCACTGTATGCCAGCCCCTAGTCCTGTACCCAACCACAAATAAATTCAAACACTGACTACATACTATGCTATGCTATGCTAAGTTGCTTCAGTCGTGTCCAACTCTGTGTGACCCCATAGACGGCAGCCCACCAGGCTCCCCCGTCCCTGGGATTCTCCAGGCAAGAACACTGGAGTGGGTTGCCATTTCCTTCTCCAATGCATGAAAGTGAAAAGTGAAAGTGAAGTTGCTCAGTCGTGTCCGACTCTTAGCGACCCCATGGACTGCAGCCCACCAGGCTCCTCCGTCCATGGGATTTTCCAGGCAAGAGTACTGGAGTGGGGTGCCATTGCCTTCTCCGACTGAGTACATGATGGAATGTTAAATCCACTTGATTTTGCACTTGGCATCGCCTGGTAACCATGCTGCCCCTACCATATCCCTCTGTGGACAGACACAAAGATTTTTCTCAACATCTCCCAAACTGAGATTTCTTTATAGGGGAGGATGCTGCGGCTGAGCCCAGGACCCCAGCACCACTGCCGACTTCTCCAATGTGGATTTCTCACTGGCAGGTGGGACTGCTCATCCCAACAGCTGGGTATCCCCAAGTCATATGTTACGGGTATCACCTTAACTATGTTTAAGTGGCTCATTTCTCTAGAATCTTGCCTTTAAGATTCTAAAAGCATTTATTGTTGTGGAATTTTTCAGCTGCTTTGTATTCAATTCATACACATGCAAGGTCTGTATGGCTGGATGCTAGACTGAGTCTGTCAGCTTGACCCCAAATGCTGTCTGTTTCTAAAAGTCAAGGTTAGAGTACCTCGCGCTGATATCTGGGAAAGTCCACATGACTTCTTGACCCCTGAAGGGATATTACTTTTTGCCTCCAACTCTGCCCTGGATTCTTACGTGTGAATTAGGATCAAAGTTTATACTTCTGGTAGTTCATTTGGACCCTCTCTCAAGGAGGGCATTCAGTAATCATTCCAACCGAACCAACAAGGACGTACCTGCTAATCCCAGTGCAATTCTGATTTCTGTGACAGTCAGGTGTTAGGAGGCAGAGTGCTGAAAAGTTAACCTCATGTGACCTGGGAAAAAGGACATCCTTTTTCACCTTTAAAATTATTTCACCTTTAATCATGAGGGGTTTTTTCCTTTTTCAACTTTTAAAGGCTTTAGTAATTATATTGGGCTTAAACCTGTAACTATTCTGCTACCACCTTCTACTGTAAGGAGCTCATATTTGTTTGCCCTGTGAAAGGAAATTATCAGAGAAGCAAAATCAGATTTTAGCTGAAGTCAAAACATGTATTAAATCTGATGCTTCACAGCTGACTACAAGCCCCTCCACCTCTGACAGGCTTCTCCCGGCTGTGTGCAGACACTTAATAAATGATTTTGATGAAGGTCCCTCTGTCTTAAAGGAAATTAGATTGTTCTGACACTATCTCCCCATCACTAAACTGTTGGCTATTATCCAGCAGCCTAAGATCCTCTGGGTGTTTGCAGATTGATTATTTAATGTTTTGCATTCCTCTATGTCCACATTTCCAGGGTCAGCAGCCACATCCACAACTCCCAGTAGGTGTTGTGTTTGTCCTTTGCTGGTCTGTGGGCATTTCACCGAACACACACACACACACACAAGATTTTTGTTTCAGAATAGTTTCCCAAGCTCTTCGTTTATTCCCTCATTTGTAAGTTCAGTTCAGTTAAGTTCAGTTCAGTCGCTCAGTTGTGTCCGACTCTTTGCAACCCCATGAATCGCAGCACACCAGGCCTCCCTGTCCATCACCAACTCCCAGAGTTCACTCAGACTCACATCCATCAAGTCAGTGATGCCATCCAGCCATCTCATCCTCTGTCGTCCCCTTCTCCTCCTGCCCCCAATGCCTCCCAGCATCAGAGTCTTTTCCAATGAGTCAACTCTTCGCATGAGGTGGCCAAAGTACTGGAGTTTCAGCTTTAGCATCATTCCTTCCAAAGAACACCCAGGGCTGATCTCCTTTAGAATGGACTGGTTGGATCTCCTTGCAGTCCAAGGGACTCTCAAGAGTCTTCTCCAACACCACAGTTCAAAAGCATCAATTCTTTGGTGCTCAGCTTTCTTCACAGTCCAACTCTCACATCCATACATGACCACTGGAAAAACCATAGCCTTGACTAGATGGACCTTTGTTGGCAAAGTAATGTCTCTGCTTTTCAATATGCTATCTAGGTTGGTCATAACTTTCTTTCCAGGAGCAAGCATCTTTTAATTTCATGGCTGCAATCACCATCTGCAGTGATTTTGGAGCCCCAAAAAATAAAGTCTGACACTGTTTCCACTGTTTCCCCATCTATTTCCCAAGAAGTGATGGGACCAGATACCATGATCTTCGTTTTCTGAATGTTGAGCTTTAAGCCAACTTTTTCACTCTCCACTTTCACTTTCATCAAGAGGCTTTTTAGTTCCTCTTCACTTTCTGCCATAAGGGTGGTGTCATCTGCATATCTGAGGTTATTGAGCACTAAACATGTATGGACTAGCATTGGGCTAATTAATGACCAGGGATACACTGGAATGCAAGATGATGTAAATTCATGTCCTTATGGAGCTTAAAATCTGGTGATTATAATTTTGTATCGTAGTTAGGATTGTGGATTAAAGGTACTATGATGGAGGTTAAATGGGAGGGGGTCTGGACAGGGAAAATTTAAGTTGAGATTTAAAGAATTAAAGGGGAATGGGTAGCCTTAAAAAGCGCATGAAGAAAAGCTGAACACAAGGGTGTTCAGCTCTCACATGGGGTGAGAGTTTCATTTGGTTCAGAACCTAATGGAGGACAAAGGGGAGTGAACTTTGGGAAGAAGGTAACAAGAGGGGAAGGGGGCAGCCACAGTATCTGTTACTCACAGGAGCCTTACAGGTGGTATGAATGTACATCCCAGTTTGCCAAGAACAGTCTTTGTTTAGACCTTTGCCTCTGTGTATTATTATAAGGCCTCCTTTCCCTCATGAAAATGTCAGTTTGCACAATAAATTATATGGTCACCCTACCCAAAGGCATGTCAAAGAGCTGGGGGATTTTATTACATGTAAGATAGGAAATCATTGAAGGGTATTAAGCAGAGGTATGATATGAGTGGATGTATGTTTTCAGATTGCTCCTCCTTTAGTCTGAATGGGGCCGCGTGTGATTAGTATACTGGCCCAGGGTAAAGTAGATGGTCAACAAAGCATCATGTTTAGAAAATATCTTATGTTAAGTAACATACATTCTACCATCTTTCTTTTCATGCCCCCAGTGGTGCTTCCAACAGATTAGACACCGTGGTTCTCTGTGGAGATGTCCCTCCCTCTTCGCCCTCTCACCTTTAGGACTGAGCCGCTCACTCCCCCACTGGCAAAAGTGGGAGTGCTAAGTGGTAGAGGTAGGTTTCTCCGCAGGGGTTGCTGAAGGGAGTTGCATAGCTCAAAGACACACCCACTCCCTGGGGCAGCACACATCTAATTGATAAATATTGGGCTACAAAGGCCCCACTCCCTTGCCTCAATTCAGGATATCTCTGAAGGGCCACTCACAATGCAATTTCTCCTCCACCCCACCCTTCTTCCCTTACACCCTCACAGGGATTGTTCCCCAGAGCTCTCTCCCCAGTCACCTGCATGCAAATATCCAATGCAGAGTCTATTGCCTGGGGAATCTGATTTATAATCCAATGTAAGCATGGCTTTCTGTTAAAATGTGTATTTGTGTTACCTTTCCTGGTGTCTCCACATCTAACCAAGAGGTAGAACTTCCCCTCACTTAATGGCAAATAGGTGAGGAAATAGTGGAAACAGTGACAGACTTTATTTTGGGGTCTCCAAAATTACTGCAGATGGTGACTGCAGCCATGAAATTAAAAGACACTTGCTCCTTGGAAGAAAAGTTATGACAATCCTAGACAGCATATTAAAAAGCAGACATTACTTTGCCAACAAAGGTCCATCTAGTCAAAGCTATGGTTTTTCCAGTAGTCATGTATGGATGTGAGAGTTGAACTATAAAGAAAGCTGAGTGCTGAAGAAGTGATGCTTTTGAACTGTGGTGTTGGAGAAGACTCTTGAGGGTCCCTTGGACTGCAAGGAGATCCAACCAGTCCATTCTGAAGGAGATCAGCCCTGGGATTTCTTTGGAAGGACTGATACTGAAACTCAAGCTCCAATACTTTGGCTACCTGATGTGATGAACTGACTCACTGGAAAGGACCCTGATGCTGGGAAAGATTGAAGGCAGGAGGAGAAGGGGATGACAGAGGATGAAATGGTTGGATGACATCACAGACTCGATGGACATGAGTTTGAGCAAGTTCCAGGAGTTGGTGTTGGACAGAGAAGCCTGGCATGCTGCAGTCCATGGAGTCGCAAAGAGTTGGAAACGACTGAGCAACTGAATTGAACTGAACTGAGAACTTCCCCTAAACTTTTCTGTTGGGTATATAAAGGATCTTTTCCCCATTGTCCCTTATGCCCTTTGTAAATTGAATCACGTAGTTTGTTTTGACCTGGATAATTTTATCCATAAATGGTTGTATTGGTTCACGACACTGGTTCCCTGTAAGCCGGCACACTTCCAAGTGGTTATTTCAGATCTTGTAAAATAACAGCTCTTCTTTAAATACCTTGATTCTTGATTACCTGAATTTAGTTTCTTATTTTGGTGCTTGAATTATTTCCTTAAAGAATGTAAATATGTCATAAATTCCTTTTATTTTCTTTTATTCATGAGATTATTCCTAGTATTTCTGTATAGTAACTTGAAATTTATTGAAATAAGTTACAGTGGGATCCCATTCTTTATAGCTTGTTATCACCAAGAATGCACTATATCATGGATTAAATCATGCTCTCCTAAAACATAACTACAGCCAGGAAAGGATGGATGTGAAGTCATTAAGATATAATAGGAGAGGGAGTTGGTAATCTTTGTAAAATGACACATCAAGTCTTCATTCCCGTACAGGCATAAGAGGGATAAATGTGCATGGAGATGATGGGGAATGGGGACCCAGAAGCAGAAAACGCTCACACACTTTGAACACTGGGGCTGGCCTCTGCCCCCTGGTGAAGTCTGGTGACTGATTTCCAGCTACTCAGTACGTGCAGTGTCCCCGTCCTAACCTCTGCTCATGGTACAGAGCACATGGGAGATGAAAAGAATGTCTGTCCACATAGACTTGCATACTTTAATTCTTCCAAGTCAGTCATTCAGCAAATATCCCTGAGCACCTGCTACTGGTGGCACTATACTAGGCACACAGCATCTTGGAAAATCATTTGTGTCCTCTCCACCCACCCACCCCTCCACACCAACTTTCATGGCTTACATTATGCCTCTTGGTAGTGAACCTCAAAACAGGGTAATAAAAATATTCCACTGTTTTTTTTCCCTTTTAATAATTTTCCTTTCATTAAAGTTTAAAACTCCTATTTCAAATCATCTACCCTAAGCATACCTCCTATTGTGGAAATCTTTAATCCCTCAATTAATTTCTCCAGCTATCACAAAGATTAGGTCAAAAAGAATATCTTCTTTAGTTGACTCAGAACTAAACATTGTTCTTGACACTTTTCAATAACTTACTTACACCCTCATTTCTAAAATATTAATTGTGCTACATACTTACCATCTCCAGTTTGTGTCATAGTAGAAAATATGCGGAAATCAATCATGACTTCAGCTCTGTTCTTTATGAACTGTTGGATTAGTATCTTTATTTAGTCTCTCAGAGCCTCAATCTCCCCACCTGTCAAATGGGGACAGCACTTAACTTAAAGGACTTTATGAGGATCAAAATGAATCTCAGTGGTAGGTTTGAACCATGCCTGGTATATTTTAACTATGTGTTCTTCTCACTTTTCTTGCTCAGAAACTCTTCATTTATTCATTTGACAAATACACATTGATGGTTAAATTGTGCAAAGCACTGCCACAGTCTCTAAGGGTATAAGTAGGACAATGTACCTGCTGGTGTGCAGCTTCTATTCTAGTGGGAGGAGACAGACAGTGAATGTACAAAAAGAGAGCAGGCACTGATAAGTGCAAGGATTAAAATTAATCAGAGAGGTGTAACAGGAATTAATGGTGTAGGAATAGGATTTACAGAAAACAATTATTGTACATAATAATACATAAACATCTGCTGGATCATGGAAAAAGGAAAAGAGTTCCAGAAAAACATCTATTTCTGCTTTATTGACAATGCCAAAGCCTTTGACTGTGTGGATCACAATAAACTGTGGAAAATTCTGAAAGAGATGGGAATACCAGACCACTTGACCTGCCTCTTGAGAAATCTGTATGCAGGTCAGGAAGCAACAGTTAGAACTGGACATGGAACAACAGACTGTTTCCAAATAGGAAAAGGAGTACCTCAAGGCTGTATATTGTCACCCTGCTTATTTAACTTCCATGCAGAAAACATCATGAGAAACGCTGGGCTGGAGGAAGCACAAGCTGGAATCAAGATTGCTGAGAGAAATATCAGTAACCTCAGATATGCAGATGACATCACCCTTATGGCAGAAAGTGAAGAAGAACTAAAGAGCCTCTTGATGAAAGTGAAAGAAGAGAGTGAAAAAGTTGGCTTAAAGCTCAACATTCAGAAAACGAAGATCATGGCATCTGGTCCCATCACTTCATGGCAAATAGATGGGGAAACAGTGTCAGACTTTATTTTTTTGGGCTCCAAAATCACTGCAGATGGTGATTGCAGCCGCTTACTCCTTAGAAGGAAAGTTATGACCAACCTAGACAGCATATTAAAAAGTAGAGACATTACTTTGCCAACAAAGGTCCGTCTAGTCAAGGCTATGGTTTTTCCAATGGTATGGATGTGAAAGTTGGACTATAAAGAAGCTGAGCGCCAAAGAACTGATGCTTTTGAACTGTGGTGCTGGAGAAGACTCTTGAGAGTCCCTTGGAGGCAAGGAGATCCAACCAGTCCATCCTAAAGTAAATCAGTCCTGGGTGTTCATTGGAAGGACTGATGTTGAAGCTGAAACTCCAGTACTTTGGCCACCTCATGCGAAGAGCTGACTCATTGGAAAAGACCCTGATGCTGGGAGGGATTGGGGGCAGGAAAAGAAGGGGATGACAGAGGATGAGATGGTTGGATGGCATCATTGACTCAATGGACATGAGTTTGCATAAGCTCCAGGAGTTAGTGATGGACAGGGAGGCCTGGCATGCTGCGGTTCATGGGGTGACAAAGAGTCCGACATGACTGAGCGACTGAACTGAACTGAACTGAACACAATAATAATTAAGTAATCAGAGGGTCTCTCTGGGTAAGTAAAATCTGAGGTGAGACCTAAATGACAAGAAGGAGTTAAGCCACCTGAATGAACATCTGAATGAAGAGCTTTCTAGAAAGAGGGAATAGCTAGCAGAGCTCTAAGGCAGGAATGAAATTGGAGGGTTTTATATAAGAGTGGAAAGGGGTGGGCAGACACATATCCATTGTAGGTCATCTGGTCAGAGCAAAGAGTTTGTGTGGTCTTTTTTTTTTTTCCAGTGCCACAAGGAGCTGTGGAAAATTTAAAGTGAAGTGGGGAGCAAGATCTGTCCTACCTGACACTGAACACCTTCAGGAAGGATAGTTGTGGGAGAACAAGAGTAGAGGGAGATAGATTATTTAGAAGGCCATTATATAGTTATCCAAGTGAGAGATGCTGATGGCCTGACCACTATGAGGGCCACAGCGATGGTGAGAAGTAAACAGATGCTGGAGATCTTAGACTAAGAGTCAACAGGACTTGGTAAGACAGGAATTACACCCTACCAGGTATAAAATAAATAAATGACAAGGATGTAATATACAATACAGGGAATGTGGCCAATATTTTATAACAACTTTATATGGAGTATAATCTGTATACAACAAGTCTCCTACATATGAACTAGTTCTGTTTCAAGAGCATGTTCGTAAGTCCAATTTGTTCCTAAGTCCAACAAAGTTAGCCTAGGTATCCAACTAACACAAAAGGCTATATAATACTATACTGTAATAGGTTTATAATACTTTTCACACAAACAATACATGAAAAAACAAACACAAAAAATTAAAGAAAAAATTAACTTTACAGTACAGTACCTTAAAAAGGGCAGTATTACCAGCTACATCGCCACTGCTTTTAGGCTTTATTATGGACATCCTTGGCTTGAAATAAAGATATCGTACTACTGTACTATATATAGTACTGTATAGTAATGCACACAAAAGCACAACCACTTATACAGGAGGCACACGTATGACAAAGTACACCAGATACATGAACTAACTTATGCCGTTGGACAAGCAAACACACATTCATATCTTTGAAAGTTCACAACTTAAGGGTTTGTATGTAGGGGATTTACTGCAATTCACTATAAAAAAAAAATCACTTTGTTGTATACCTGAAACTAATATAGCATTTTAAGTCAACTATACTTCCATAAAAGAGAAGAATCAACAGGACCTGTAGCTGTATTGAATACAGGTGGACATGAGGGAAAAGCAAAGCATTCCAGCGAAGGTTCCAGAGATTTAACCTGAACCACAGAGGAGTCATTTACTGAGAAAAACACAGGAAGGAACATACTTATGGGAGGAAATCAAGATTTCAGTTCTAGTTATTAAAAGTTTGAGAGGCCCATTAAACATCCAAGTGCGTATGACTAGAAGGCAACATATAATTAAATTTATGAGCATGGATTTCAAGGGAGGGATCAAGGCTGAAGACATGGAGATAAATTTGAGAGACATTAGTCTAAGGATTGGATTTAAAGCCATGGACCTGGATGAGATTCCCAGAAAAGGGGATGCAGATGGAGAAGAAAGGGGGTGAAAGTGCAGGGCCCAGGGCAAACAAGCAGAGGACTCTAAGGAGAGGAAAGGCCAAGATAGAAAAAACAAGAGAGTATAAAGTTACAAAAGCCCAGAGAGTGTTAAGCAATGAGGGTATGATTCGCAATTTTTATAGCCACTGGGCTTGCTTCACAAATACCCCATTAACAGCAAACCAACATTAAGCCCAACCACCAACCTGTCAACCCCAAGAACCATTTAAGTGCTCACTTCTCAAATATCTCAGTGTTATGGGCTGAATTGTGTCAACACATTAAGTTACATTGCAGTCTAACCCCAAGCACCTCAGAATATGACCTAATTTGGATATAAGATCTTTCCAGAGATAATCGAGTGAAAATGAGACCATTGAGGTGGATCCTAAGACAGCTGCTGTCCTTACAAAAGGAGAGCACAGACACACACACAGAAGGCCATGTGAAAATGATGCCAGAGATCAGGCGATGGAGCAGAAGCCTTATGGCCAGCAAGTCACCAGAAGCTGGAAGAGAGGCCTGAACCAAATTCTCCTTCATTTTCCTTCAAAGCCCTCACAGCCTTCAAAACAAGCCATCTTAATTTCAGACTTTTTGTCTCCAGAACTCTGAGACAATAGATTTCTGTTAAGCCACCCAGTTTGGGGTACTTTTGCTAGATGGCCCCAGTCAACTAAGATAGTCGTTTTATCAGACAAGCAACCATGGGTCTGCAATATTCTTGTAGCTGAGGTCTCCTTTCCCCACCAGCAAGGAACAAATCAGCCTCTGGAACAGTGCTGACCACTGCGGAACACATCCATGGCCTTTGTTCTTGGTGTTTGAAAATGAAACTTTGCTGCCAGCACTTATAAAAACTCTGGGAACAAAATCAGCCATGATGAGTGCTTTCAGACAGAGGGCTGATGGTGCAGGAATCCCACTTTTGCCAAGAAGCAACCAACCCAGGGATTGAATCAGGATCTCCCGCATTGTAGGCAGATGCTTTACCATCTGAGCTACCAGGGAAGTCCAAAGGAGAGAAGGGTGCAATCTTCAGGGCATAAACGAAATAATATGATGGAATGAAACATAAACTGAGTGTGTTTATCCAATACAGAACAGTGAAGAGTTGTTGTTTAGTCTCTAAGTTGTGTCTGACTCTTTCGCGATCCATGGACTGTAGTGCACCAGGCTCCTCTGTCCATGGAATTTCCCAGGCAAGAATACTGGAGTGGGTTGCTGTTTCCTTCTCCAGGGGATCTTCCCAACTCAGGGATCAAACCCTGTCTCCTACATTGGCAGGTAGATTCTTTACCACTGAGCCACCTGGGAAGCCCCAGAATAGTAAGGAGAGCCTTCCATAAAGGAAAGCATGGCTCATGTGGCATTTGGATCCACAAGTAACCCTAGAGGAAGGGAAGGTGCAGGCTGCCTTGCTCCCCATTAGCCCAAATTAGAGATGGCTTGTTTTGACAAGGTGCACACTTTGAAAGGCTTCTCTTTCACTCTGCCTGTTTCTGTTCCCTCGAGGCACACACTTGGTTTCTATTTTTATCCTGATTTCATAAAGTTCAAGAGAAAACGTGACTTTTTTTGCATTCAAAATTTGGAAAGTACCCTAAAGGTGTTACAGTTAAGCTGTTTTTGATCATAAGGAGCAGATATTCACAAATGTGTTCAACTCAGATGGAGTCTGGGGGGCGGGGGTAGTGACTGCTTTCACAACCCACATGAGGCACTCTTGGTCGAAACCAAGAGCAAAGTAGATCACGTATAGTGTTCCAGACATCCTGATAGGTACTCTCACATGTGTTAACTCATTTGTTTCTCACAGTACTGCTATCAGGTAGATACTGTACTTATACCCATTTTACAGATGAAGAAACTAAGGTACAGAGAGATTAAGTACCTTGCCCACAATTACAAAGGCAGTAAGTGATGAGCCAGGATTTGAACCATGGGGTTGCACAGACTCATACTCAAATCCTATCCATGTCACATCATTTCCTATCACACCTTTCTGATTAATGTTAATCTTTGCATGTATCACTGCATGCTCTCCTTTGAGTACTAGTCTGTGTGACCCCATGAGAACTTGAGTGGAACTGTAGCAGATTAGGGATTTCTCCCTCTTGTCATCCTTCCCTCCACATTTCTTATCATCTCTTCCTCTTGGTACTGTTCTTCCACCCTTCTCTTTCCACTCTTCTCTCTCTCTCTCTCTCAGCATTTCTATGCTCCCTCCTTCATGTGTCTACTCCAGTCTCTTTCGGCCCCTGAATTTCTGTATGCTCTGTGTTACCTTTTTCTAAAGGAGCCCCTCAATCTAATCAGCTGTGTATTGAGTCATAAAGAACTGAACATGGCAGCCACGTAGGGCCAGGGCCAGGGCAGCCACTAAGAGTGATGCCTAGTAAGCAGACTGCCACCTTTGTTTTTGTCCGAAACACCATCTACTGATCAACTCCGTCACAGACAAGCCTGCCAGTCCAGTCCCTAGCCGGTTCTGGCCCGTGCCCGAGCAGACGATGCTTCTGGTGTAGCAATGCTGGTACACGCTGTACATCTCTGTGCGATGGCAATAGCTGATTGCGAGGGAATAAATGAGAGTCTTGTGTGGCTCCTCCAAGAGAAGACAAATGGGCTGCAGTGGCAAGGCATATCTGATCAAAGGAGAACCCAGGCATGCAGAGGAGGTAGGAGACAGTGAACCACATCATTCCATGAGGAGGTTCAGCAGAGGCTGGCCTCTTCAATACACCAGAGTTCTCTGTCTGTGTTGGGAGTAAAAGCTGGAAACCAGAAAAGAGAAGCTGCCTGGGTAAAGAGACAAAAGGAACGCAGCCTAAGCCAGGGGTAAGCCACTATTTGAACTAGAAAGAGAACCCTGATTTCTCTGGGAGCACAGAGAAGAGAAGCTGAGCTATGAAGAGGCTGGACTCAAGGAGCAGACTAAGACATCTTAGTCATTAGAGCACGAGGAATCCATCAGGCTTCTGCGGTCACTGAACAATGAACTAGGCTCTGTAATATGTATCTGCACTTGCTCACCTGAATACATAAAAGCGTTTAAAAAGCAAGTCTTCTAGCAATTTTTTCTTCTGATTCTATTCCAAAAAAGGTAAATACTTTCAATGACACATGGCTAGGTTTCACATACCTTTTAACAGATTTGAGCAGATTTGTTATAGTGCTGGACAGGTGTTAGAATCTTAGCATTCCCAGTCTTTCATACCTTGCACAATCACTCAGCTTTCCTTCTAAAAATTTTGCTCGTCTCGTTGATCCACTAGATTGACTGAAAACAGGTTTTTTGATACACTTAGAGAACAAAAATATTTTTTGCCTTAAAAATAGAATCCCAACAGGCACATAGACTGATATTTAAACAAAGGATATACCCAATCTCAAATGCGGAGACAAATCCATTTTTCAGTACTTTCAGAAATACCTAACAAACTATCCGACCACTTAATCAGAATTTCTGGAAGTAGCATAATGTGTTGATGATTAACCTTGTTGACTTATTTTTTAAAGAATCCTCATCTTGTATGCCATGGTAGTAAAGGGTTCCCCTCTCCCATGCGTGAAGTTCCAGAATGAAAGTGGGTTGTCACCATGGCAACAGAATACAAGGCAGAGAACTTCAGAGAAGGGGGAGGTCTCTATACCCAAGGCCACAGCTACAAGAAAGCCCGGGGCCCCAGAGTCATGGCAGCAAAGAGAAGCAACGCGCTGTGACTTCACACAGCCAGATGGCCTGCTGTTGACACAGGGTTCCCCCAATTGCCAATTATTTGAGTAATTCTGGATCTTTCATTCAAAGAAAGATAAATACTTCACTTAAGGTATGCATTGATATACTTGTCAGTTTTTCTCTTTGAACAGCCTAGTACTGGAAACTTTCCCCAAGCACCTAACACAGTGCCTTACACACTAAGAAGTGTGTGTTCAGCTCTGTTCAGCCTCTTCTTGAGGAAGGTATTATGCAAGAAACAGAGGTGAAAAGGACGTTAATAGGTTCCTTCTCCTCTGAGAGCTCACTGTTGAGTGGGTAGACAAGCATATAGGAAGATCCATACAACCTTCTATGTCAGCTTATGCTATAGTCTTGCCCAGGTTATCAGAGGGGACGAATCCAGAAGACAGTCACAGCCAAGAGGAGAGAGAGGAAAAGAGGGGCAAGTTATTGCCACATGATCTGATTTTGAATGATGGATAAGGAGTTATGGGTGTTCCTTCTCCGTTGCTGGCTGCTTGCTTTGAGACAGTCCTAGCAGAGAGGGCTGCATGAACAGAGGTTCACAGGTAAATAGCAGCACTGTTTCAGGTGGCACTAGTGGTAAAGAACCAGCCTGCCAATGAAGGAGACACAAGAGACGTGAGATGGATCCCTGCGTCGGGAAGATCCCCTGGAGGAGGGCATAGCGACCCACTCAAGTGTTCTTGCCTGGAGAATCCCATGGACAGTGGAGCCTGACGGGCTACGGTCCACAGGGTTTCGGAGTTGGACGCAACTGAATTGACTTAGCACGTACAACATGGTGAAAAGCATACGCAGCTTGCTTTTGCTGAGTAAGAATCCACAAGGCAGAGAATGGTAGGAGCTGAAGCTGGAGATCCAGGTGGCTAAGGTATGAACAGAGCATGAGTATCCCTCCCCTGGGAGGGCCTAGACTGCATCTTCCTGACAACGGAGGCTCCTACAAGCCAAAGCCCTCTTTCGGGAGTACTTTTAGCAGCATTGTGGAGAATTGCTTCACAGATAACATTGGAGTCAAGAGGACCACTTCCAGGGCTGCTACAGACATCCAGGCAAAAAACAGTAAGACCTTGAATCAAAGCGGGGTATTAGGGATGGAAAGGGTGAGGACAGATTCTAAGAATATTTATTGACTAAAACCATATATCTCCTCAGCAGGATTCACCTCCCCAAATCCCTAAGACTCAAAATCTCCATTCTCCTCTCCATACTGACTCTAACACTAAAAAAAAAACCCCGGCAAGGAAGGATAGGATTGTCAGCGACTGAAACTCCTTCAACAGTACATAGCTTATACAATCACTGAACCACTTAAAACGATGGCAGTCACTTTCACTTTAAAACCTATTGGCTGAGTTGATGGACAGGCAAAAATATTTCTCTCTTGGATTTATTCCAGTACACTGTTTCCCATCATTACTGGTCATGGGGATCAGAAAAAGAAAGGAGATTTTTAGAGAGATTCTGAACAATATATCATTGCCAACTCAGAGTGGCAGGCAAAACAAAACTGATAATGCTTCGTGTTGAGATAGGATCGTTCCTCTGAGGCTCTCCTGCTATCATAGTATATATTAATTTTTAAAGCATTCCTATAAAGTGGACAAGTGGCAAAAGGGGTTGGCTTCATTTCGGTGGAGGCAAAAAAAGATACTAATGCCTGGAGAGATGAACTGACTTATCAGAGGTAAGGAGCTTCCCAGGTAGCTCAGTGGTAAAGAATCCACCTGCCAATGCAGGAGACTCGGGAAATGCAGGTTTGATCTCTAGGCCAGGAAGACCCTCTGGAGAAGGAATTGGCAACCCACTCCAGTATTCTTTGCTGGAGAATTCCATGGACAGAGGAGCCTGGCAGGCTACAGTGCGTGGGGTCACAGAGTCAGATACGACTGAGCAGTCGAGTGCACACACACATCAAAGGTAAGGCTGGTTGGAGACAAGCCTGAGGGCAGAGTTTGGGCTTCTTGGTTTCTTTTCCTGGTTTAATTATCTAAACCTATCCTAATTAGGTTACAGTATTTAACACAGTCTGTCCAGATCCATCTGAAAAGAGGAAGCGAAGACCTGGGTAATTTTCCAGATAATTTCTTTAAAAGAAAAAAGCAGCCCCTCTCTCCTCCAAATTGTTTATAATTGACGCAATACAGGAAGTCTCACTGCTTTTTAATGAGCTCCCAAACTCAAATTCTGCCATTTAATTTTTTTTTTGAGATCTGCATTTGCCTGAAATATCTCAGTAATTCTTGTGGAAAGGGAGATTTTACCTAAATTATGAAGATAACTTCGATATACCTTTTGGTGTAACGAAGGGAGAACGAGGCACTGCATGGTATGCAGGCTGTAAGATCCCAGCCCTTTCCCGTGGCCTGAGGTACATGGATCTCCTTCGGTGCTGAATGGGGACAGAGAGAAAACCCCATGCTCCCATTCAGTGCTATGATCCCTTCTGTTTTCCGTGAGAAACATGTGCACGCTCCTCACTTAGCATTTACCAGACTGCAGGAGATGCCACCTGCTATGTTGCAGGGGAAAGTAGAGGACTTAGGCTAACAACTGGAAGAAATGACTCAGTTCTTACTAAAGGGTCAGCGTTGGACTCTCTTTTTTAATGTATTTATTTTATGGGTAAATTGAGCTAACAGTGATGAAGCAAGGAAATGACTGCATTCCTTGCTTTTTTTTTTTTTTCCACTAAAGCACATGTCCCAGCTCTTTGTCTGACTCTGCTCCCTGTTATCTGCCACGTGGCTTTTGTCTCTCCTTCTTTTCAGCCAGCCACTCTTCCCTTACTACTGTCTTCTCTCTCTCTCTAGCTCAGTGAAAACCTTTGATTACAGTGCGGTCCATGGGCAACAGTTCCAATGAAAAGAAGGACTATCCTACAGCTATTTGGGGGACAGGCCATGAATCTCTAGGGGGACCCCAGTAGTTTACCTGTTTTCTGGGGCTTGAAGACAAAAGCTTCAGATTTTGATGATGAACCGAGGCAGCTCCTTTGGGCTGGTGTGGGGTCTGTCCTGCTGTGCCCCCACCGCCGCAGCTACCCCTCCCCCCAGCCATAGTCAGAGGAGTCAAGAACAAAAAATGCTCACCAGGCCACCCTAGTACCCCGCAGGAGCAGCTGGGAGTCACACACACACTGCTCCCCTGCGCTGTCAACCACCCTGCCCAGCTCCCTTGCACACACACCCAGCATGGGGCTCTCTCTTCTGCATTGCACATCTTCTGAAAGGAGGGCCCCTTTCTGAGACTGTATCACTTCATTTCACACCCTAAACAATTAGACATGATTTCCCCAAATGTAAGAGCAGTCAGGAGACCCTATCCAGATTAATCGGCTCTAAGCGGTTAAGGCAGGAGGAGAAGCGAGGAGGGAGAGGGGTGGGGGAAAGGAAAGCAGAGACTCCAAAGTCTTTGTTTCTCTCCCATCTGGCTGGAAGCCAGAGGCGAAGATCGAAGAGACCTATCCTTTGTCCACTGATCTGACAGTCAGTTCCCACACGGCAAAATCAAAGTGGAATGCATTCACACACTCGTGGCCACAGCTCACAAGGTTACTGAGAAATCTAAGTCTTCTGTGACTGGTGGAGGCAGGATTTCTATGCAGCATTGCTGTTTTCAAGGTCATAATGAAATTAAGAAAGAGTTCCACTTTCTCACTGGAGTCTGTCATTGTTAGCACTCTCCTGGTCCTCCAGGGGACCAAAAGCGTGTGCTCTGTGGCTTTAAGGGAGGAGAGAATCCTTCTCAGGCTCTCTCTATCAAGTCTGGTTAGGTTTTAGCATGTAAAGTTCCAGGCCATAAATAATTCAAAAGGCATGAAGAAGATTTTCTTCATTCTCCATCTATCCCCGCACATGACACCCTCCCCCCTTCCTTTCTGGCTTATAACAAATGCTAATTTAATCAACTGGCAGTAAATTGTGCTGGTTGCTGACTCATGCCAGACACAGCCCCTATGGACTTCACCGAGGTCTGCCATCTCATTTGGAAAGGAACAATAAGGAGGTGCAGTCCTGAGCTGCCCACCTTTCTTCTTTTGTCCTCCTTTGTTTCCTCCTATTCCTCCCCCCTCCCCCAAAGAGGACTCTTCACAGTGTGCATGCAGGGAATTCACATCTCAGCCACGCTGCCTGCAAAGGTCTGTGCTCCCTGCCAGTTGCACAGCCTCCTAACCGCCCTGATGACGGGATGGGGATGTCCCCAGTGCTCCCGAAGGATGCTCTCGGGATAAAGCATGTGGCAGGGGA
Source organism: Bos javanicus (assembly GCF_032452875.1). NCBI lineage: Eukaryota > Metazoa > Chordata > Mammalia > Artiodactyla > Bovidae > Bos > Bos javanicus. Next base: position 95,661,004 of record NC_083869.1, read on the forward strand.
AGGAAGGGGTGGGGCGCTGAGACGAAGAGTGGGAAGGGGTGTGAGGCAGAGCCAGCCCTTGTTATCCTAGCTGGGAAAGCATGTGTGTCAGAGAGGCTCCTTGATGAAACCATAGCGTGGGGATAGAAGCTGATGAGAGGTGGAGGAGCAGCTCCCGTCAGTGGGCCCGTTTCACCCCCACCCCACCAGTGGAGTAGGGGCTCCTCCTGGGGACAGCTGTAACGGAGGGTGGAGGGGACAAATCTCCTTGGAGACAAGGCAGGAGCAGCAGGTAGTGGGCTGGGGCTGGAGAGGATGAGACAGAAAGAAATGCCTCTTAAAAAAAAAAAGACCAAGAGATGGGAAAATATTTATGGGAAGCCTAGGGCCTATTTCCTTTTCCTTTTGCCCTTTTATTTTAGTTATAAATATTTATCTTATAAAGAAGCATTCTCCAGCCCCACCCCAGAGGGATTCCTTTAAAACCCTCCCCATCATGATCACCCAAATACGTGCTGTGGACTAATGTATAAGGAGGAAATGGAAGCTCACTTACCCTCTTGTCTTCAAATGTCCCATGAAGCACTTGCAGTGTTCCAAGCAGCAGCATGCCTTATGCTGTTTGCTTGCTCCTCCTGACCACCCTGGGAAGTACAGAGCTGGTAGCATTAGGTCCCTTCTACAGATCGGCTAGACTCCAGGCCAGAGCTGATAGACAGAGTGGTCCTAACTAATGTCATTCCCACTAGACACTCCGCTACCTAAGGGGTTTGCACACAGTAGGCCTTACTGCTTAGGTATTAGGCTTATCATTTACTAAACAAATAGAATAATAGCTCAGCCTCAGTGAAGCTCCAATACTTTGGCCACCTGATGCAAAGAGCTGACTGTTAGGAAAAGACCCTGATGCTGCAAAGGATTGAAGGCAAAAGGAGAAGATGGTTAGATGGCATCACCAACTCAACAGACACGAGTTTGAGCAAACTCCGGGGAACAGTGGAGGACAGGGAAGCCTGGCATGCCGCAGTGTGTGGGGTTGCAAAGAGTCAGACATGACTTTGCAACTGAACAACAATAACAGCATCATCAGAACTTCTGAAACAGTCTGACTCCTGGGTCATCACACCCCACCCGTGGTGTTCACCATTTGTGCTTTGGTTTAATTGAACCTACCCACCTCACTGGATCATAAAGTCCTCCCAGCCAGATGTGGGGCGTTGTCATGTTCCTCACAAGGTGAAGAAGCAGGCCTGGGTTTACAGAGAGCAAATTCAACTTTTCTGGTTGGTGACAAGCATACCTGAAGGCTTTTCAAGTGAGAAATTCTGCCAGGCAGGGCCACCCTGGCTTTCAAGTCCCTTCACTGAGGCTGATGTCTTCGATGACACTTTCTCCAGTTTGGCAGCTACGCCTCCATTCCTTTGGGCTCTTCTTCAGCTGTGTGTGCATGTGTGTGCACGTCCCCATATGTGTGTCTTAGACAGACTGCATTGTTTCATGCCACTCTTTGAGGGTTTTTCTGTTTTTTTTTCTAGAAGGCTTCCTGCAGCCAAACAGGATATATATAATGGCAAAAGCGCCTCTGCCTTAGAAGGCACACTGGCTTCCTGTAGGAAACACAGAAAGAGGAACAAACAGGGCACCTCCCCGCAGCACCCTCTGTCCCCACACAACCCTCTTCCCTTCTCTCTTCGAACGCACTGATGGCTGGGGAGCCGGTCAAAGGTCAGCCGGCCCTGGGGGAGGCCCCTGCACCAGCACAGGGCACTCTAAGGCACAGACTTCACTGGCCAAGAATGAAAGGCGTGGTTCACTTTGTCCTTATTTGACCAGAAGGCTCGGTCTGGAATGCTGCCTCAGTGCCTCCCTGAGACTCCCGGCCGTCGGTCGTAAATAAGCATGAGGTCTGGTACGGCCTCTTGGCTAAACGTTTGCACAGTAACTCAAATGAGGCAGCAGACATGAGTCAGGAGGGAGAAATCAGCTTAAGAAGCGGGGCGTGGGGAGCCGCAGCGTCTCAAGCTGACAAGATGGTCCTTTACCCGTTTACCCAGAGACGCTCGCCCAGCCTCCAGGGACAGACTTCCTGTCCTCCCCACAATACGGCACCACCTGCTGGAACCATTAACAAAGCAGCTGGTAAGAGCAGCTCAGTGAGCAAGCCCGCTTGTCCACGCTGCGTGCTCGAGGCCAGCCAGGACCTTGCACAGTGCTGAGAGGGGCAATAAAAAGATATTAAATATTTTATCTATTTTGAACACTCACAATGCAAGCCAGGGCTATAGACAGACGGAGGACATAAAGTCTGGGGATAACATTGGTTCTGCAGTATCAGGTTCAATGAAAATATGAAAAGATAATAGCTGCTTAATCCCAGTGATCTCAGTTATGTGTGCAGCAATCAGTGGATCACCAGATTTATCCTCGCCTCCCAGAGCCAGGGCACCAGCAGCTGGTGACCAGAGGTTATTAAGCCCTCCCCAGTATGTTTCATTTTCTCAACTGGGGACCATGAAAGGGAGGGCTTCTTCCAGCTGCTTTGTGCTACTCTCTAAAGGTCTGAAATAAAAGTGTATACTGAAGGATGAATGGATGCCTTCCTTTATTCATTCACAATAAAACTCAGGGCTTTCGTGAAGTTGTGCTTCTCCATTTTAAGTCTGTCTCTCCCTCTCTCGGCTCCTTCTTAACAGCTGTGTCAGCCCACATCAAGGGCTGAGTAACAGAAATTTCTTTTCTTACAATTCTGAAGGCAGAAAGTCCTAGATGACAGTGTCCATGTCTTTACATGGTCTTCCCTCTGTGCATGTCTGTGTCCTAATCTCCTCTTTCTATAAGGACACACCAGTCACAGTGGATTAGGGCTCACCCATATGACCCTTAATTCCTCTTATCATTGTACCTTATTTACTCTTTTAAAGGCCCTATTTCCCAACTCTGTATCATTCATAGGTCCTGGTAGGTAGGACTTCAACATGTGAATTTGGGGACAATTCAGCCCATATAAACAATGATGATTGTTCTGCATTGCAGGACCAAATACATGAGTCTCTGTGTGCATAAACATTTTGGTAAACACATGTCCTGCCATTGACACAAGAACACTCAGGCTCTGCCCCAGATGTCTACTTACCCACAGCCATGACCATTCCCCCAAGCCACCCATCCACCAAAGCAAGACCAAATAATTCCACTGCATTCCAGGCAGTGATAACAGAAAAGAAGGGGTTTTATAAGCATTGGCTTTTTAGTCCATTGTTCCACGGCACAGGAGGAAGGAAGCAGCAATAACTGCAGCGGGGCGGGGGAGGGCCTGTCCACTCCTTGCCCTTATTTCTCCACTTCTGCCAAGAGAGTCCCTCACTTTGGTCCCTTTGAGTGAAGGCAGCTTCTGCCTGACTGCCTCTTGATCAACACTGAAAACAAACAATCAGTTTTGGTCACAGAATGATGGTCCATTGGTTTGGAACTTAAACTGGGACCCAGCATTTGACCGACCTAAGTTACAGGAAAATGCCAAGTGGCAGGTGCATGCCTGACTCTCTCCATGCTGTGTTTTTTCGCCACCCATCAAGTGGCCGTGTCACACTACCCCAGGTAAAACTCACCAAAGGAGCCTCTTTTCCTAATTCCCCCCGCCAAGTCTATACCATTTGCAATCTCTCTCTGCTAGGGCTGTCCCAACCATGCACTCAGCCCATTTGAAGACAGGGATGCAGAGGCCTTTTCAACAGCTGAGTTTTGGCTTCATAACTACAGAATAATTAAATGGATGAGAGTCAAGAAAAAGCACTCCTGTGAAACTTTTTTTTAATGCTTCAAAAACTCCCATTTAAAATTGTTTTGGCCTCAAAACCGTTTTTTGTATGTGTGTGTTGTTTTTTGAAATACTCTTTTGAGCCTGCATGCTGGAGACATGACAAATTTGGTATTTCAATCCATATGCCCATTTGAATTCTAGGAATGCACACTGGTTAGGTTTTAAGAACATTTTCTGCTAAATTAAGTCCGAGGTAGATATTGATGCTGATATATACTCAAGCAGACAAGGAAAATTAATTGTAAGAAAAGGGTAGGAAAATCTCTCCCATTTGTCTTCTTCCCATCTCATAATTTGTGGAGAAGGCAATGGCACCCCACTCCAGTACTCTTGCCTGGAAAATCCTATGGGTGGAGGAGCCTGGTAGGCTGTGGTCCATGGGGTCGCTAAGAGTCGGACACGACTGAGTGACTTCACTTTCACTTTTCACTTTCATGCATTGGAGAAGGAAATGGCAACCCACTCCAGTGTTCTTGCCTGGAGAATCCCAGGGACGGAGGAGCCTGGTGGGCTGCTGTCTATGGGGTCCCACAGAGTCGGACATGACTGAAGTGACTTAGCAGCAGCAGCAGCATCTCATAATTTGAACTTATATTTCTAGAGATTTAAAAATATTATAATAAGAAAGTCTTAATTGACCAAAATTCCAAGCATGAGTCTAACTCCAGGGAATTAATACTATTTGTATCAATTAATACTATTTGTTCATCCATTGTATACAGGGCACAGAGAGATAGATAAGTACATCTCTGTCTGCCAAGATCACGGAATCAAAGTAAGAAGACACATATAAAACCATAATTAACAATGGAAAGCCGGAAAAGCTGGTCGTTTCTAACCAAGGGTGACACTCAGTGCTGTTGGGGTTTGAAGACAAGAATGATCACCACAGCACATGGGTCTCCAGGGCTTCCCTGATGGCTCAGACAATAAAGAATCAGCCTGCAATATGGGAGACCTGGGTTTGATCCCTGGGTCGGGAAGATCCCCTGGAGAAGGGAAAGGCCACCCACCCCAGTATTCTTGCCTGGAGAATTCCATGGACAGAGGAGCCTGGCAGGCTACAGTCCATGGGATCACAAAGAGTCGGACACGACTGAGTGACTTTCATTCACTCATTCACTCAACATGTCTCTCAGGGGTCTCAGTGGAGGTGATATTTAAACCCAGATTAGTAACCTGGATCTGCTCTTGCTTTTAGCGGGGATGGGCTCACTGAAGGCTTTTGAGCAGGAGAATGATATTATGACAAAATCGGTATTGGAAGCAAGTACCCTGGCATGGGCACAAGATATGCTGGAACAGGTAAGAAGCAAGGCTGGGAGACCAGCTTGCAAACTCTGGCGGGTAGCCCTGGCACCAGGATACTCACACCTGAGCTGAAGGTTGGCAGTGGAGAGAAGAGGAAGAGATGGATGCTACAGGCACTGTGAAGAAGAAGAAGTAGAGCTTCAAGTCCTACTGACTGTGAGAGCGGGGTACAGGGTCCTGACCACTGACCAGCTACCCAAGGAAAATGACTGCCCAGAGGGAAGGTCTAGGTCCTGGCTGGGCAGCTCTCCCAGCCTCCCTCCTCTCCCCCACTTCCTAGAAATAAGCAAAACCACCCAGTACACCAGGTTCTCCAGGGGGAGTCTTAGGTCATCCCAAGAATGTAGTCTTGCCCTCTGAACAGACAGGAAGAATGTTCAGGTCACAGGGATTAATTATGGAAGGCTGTCATCCAACGAAAAGTCCCAGAGCTCCCTCTGGCTTCAACCCCAAACCCAGACCTCCATCCAGATTGTCCTGAGATGAACACAGGCTGGCCATGACCTTGGACCATTCAGACTTCAGATCACATACCTCTGTCCTTTTTTGGATTTTGTAGTGATTCTTTGCTGGCTCTATGAACATCTAGTGTCTTTCTTCCCTGTCTGTAACAGCCCATATCTCTCTGAGTCTTCCACATCATCCCAGGGGGGTCACAGAGTCTGGATTCAGCTCATCAGGGCACTCCATCCACCGGCCCTTATCAGCATACTTACGCTCTTGGTCCAAACATCCCCTGAAGCCAGACACTCCTAAACCAAAATGTCACTTATATGAAATATCTTTGTTGTTTGAGCTCTGTATTCTACCCAAAAGTCCATGACACGAGCTCCTTGTAGATTGGTATCATTGTGAGAAGGGCACTGAAAGGGAAGATCTCTGTCCCTCTTGAATGAGCTGGCCGAGTGACCTTTGTCAATGCTCCGCATCAGTCTGGGCTTCAGCTTCTTCATCAGCAACGTGAGGGGTTGTACAAGCCAGGCTCTAACAATTCTTCTATTACTAGCTTTGACGCTGGGACTCTACAGCTCCCAGTGTGTTGTCGAAGACCTTGCAAACTTGCCTATTCACCTCCTGATCTGTTCCAAGACAGCCTTGCCACTGCCTCTGTCTGACCCCACACTGTGGCCTATGCGCCCCTTCCAGAAGGACGGAAGAATCAAATGTGGCTCCAGGGTTCTGAACACATGTAAACATGGATTGATTGCTGCATGACCAGAAATAGAGAGTCTGTGTTTTCTTTTTCTGTGGGGACAGGGAGGATACTGGGAAGAGTCAGGGAGGCATGAATGGGAGTAGAAATCCAGGTCCCTTTTGGCATATGGAACTGGGGTAAGTGGGAGATGGCCAAAAAGGTGCATTTAATCCACTGTGCAAGATTCCACTCTAGGTGCAAGGTTCCCAGTGTTCCTGTTGTTTCACTCACTAAATCGTGTCCGACTCTTTCATGACCCCATGGATTGTAGTCCACCAGACTCTTCTGTCCATGAGATTTCCCAGGCAAGAACACTTAGAGTGGGTTGCCATTTCCTTCTTCAAGGGATCTTCGTGACCCGGGATAAAACCCCTGTTTTCTGCATTGGCAGGCAGATTCTTTACCACTGAACCACCAGGAAAGTCTGAGGTTCCCAAACTTGAGCATAAAAATAACCAGATGATTCTGAAGTAAGTGAGGATTAACAGAAGGTCAGAGATAGAGAGACCCTACCTAGAGGGGCAGAGGCAGTGACACAGAGGGGAGCGCTGACCCTGGGACCAAACAACTTCCGGGGGAGTGGGGAGAAAAAAGATAAGCATCTGCAGGACTTACACCTGACAGGCCACTATATATTACGAGGAAAAGAAAGAGGAAAAAGAAAGTTTAGTAGAAGGTAAAGGAGGAAACCAAGAAAGGAACTCATTTCCCTTGAGTTGCTGCTATGCGCTGGGCTCTTCACATATTTCAGTGCATGGAAAACCTTGAGAGTGAGTGTGATGAAAGCAAGGAGGGAGCACACCGTCTAGGAAAGGCATCCTGGGCTTCCACAATGGAGAAGCAGGGAGGGGGCAAAAGAGGGAGCGTGAAGCCAAGTCCTGGGCACACCCCAAGAACAGTGGGCCCCCATCTCTTGCATTAGAGATGGGAGCAGACACTCCGGATGTCCTGCACCATAGCCCCCACCTACATTTATGCCCATTCAAGCTTACTCCCATGGCCACCTCTCTCTGCTTTTCAGCCTTAGGGCCCTTTCTGAAGCTGTAGGAGCTTCGCACAAGGAAAGCTCAAACAGAGGAGTTAATGCTCCCCTCCCCCAGCCTGCAACTACCGAGAGATCACTGCCCATGCATCAGGGCCCCAGGCCCTTTCTGTAGATGGTTAGCAGAGACCTCAGTGATGTACTACGGTGAGACCCTGCCTCAGTCTCTCCACTCCCTCTCTCCCAATTTCTGATCCCGGAAAACAGTCCTTGACCAAGATTCTTCTTTCAGGAGAACCCAGACCAAGAAGGATGAGTCAGCCTTGTGGTGGCAGACCGAGAAATGCAGGCAGAAACAGGAGTGTGCATTTCCTTTAAAGCCCTGAAACGTTGAACAAATAGAAGAGGTTTCTGTTCATCTCTGTAACAGCTGAAGGCTGAGCTGCGTCCTGTGGGGCAGGCAGAGATGCTACTTTGGATACAATCCATGAGCCCACGGTCATAAATCCCCTCTCAAGAGGGAGAACAGGAAGCGCTAGCTCTCAGGACTCTTTGTCGAAAACACAAACGGGCTGGAGACCCATCTGCATCTCTCCCCTCAGAGGGTTACCTGTTCGAGGACCCCCATGTTGGAGCCGCAGCCTGGAAGCCTGCAGCAGTAGGAAGCCCAAGAAAGTGTTTTGTTTCACTGTCTGACTCATCCTCACAATGTTTTAAAAGCCAAGGTTACTTAGCAGATGTGAGGCTTAATTCCAGTAGAAGGAGCTCAGCACTTTCACTTAGTATATAAGTTTATGCTAAGCACCTTCAGTCCTTGCTACTACCTGCTGACCCTGGAGGCACTGGATTTAGCAGCTCTCATACCAGCATATTGGAGAGAAGGGGCGTTTGTCTCAGTCCTCTTGTGTGGGGTCCTCCAGCTGTGTCCTCTCTACTGTCTGGCTCCTAAGTTTCCATCTCTATGCCATCTTGGACTCCTCTGATGCACTTGCTGTTCACCTCCTCGGACCTGCAATAACCATACAGAGATGCTTCCACCCTTGGGGGGAAGGGTGCTCCTGGGAAGGTTAGGTAGCACTCTCAGTTCTCCTGTCCCAGCTTGGACTCTGACCCACTGCATAATTCCCTGCCACACTAGCTGTAGCAGATCACTGACTCTGCCAGAGTGTTGAGAAGATCACAGAGGATTTCAAAAGCCAGAAGAGAAACACCAAAGTTGAGCCCTGATCTCTATTCCCTGAGTACATCAGCACCTACTGGTTCTCTCCTTGTTCAAGGCCCCTCTTGTTGCTCAGGCTCTGCTCCTCCTGGGCACCTTTTCTGTCCTGCCATCTCTCTCTCTTTCCTCCCTGTGCTAGTTTCCAGACTCCAATGTTGGGCTGCTACTGAGATGTCCTCCTCTTCCCTTTTGAATACCCACCAACCGTCTTTTGGCAGAGTACCCTCTTTCCCTGGGTACTTTTGTAATTTTTTTTCATTTAAGAAATTGCCTTAATACTTTAATAAATTAAATTGCCTTAATAAAGCCATTATAACTCTTCATTGAGCCAACGTCTCCTTTTAAAGGAGACTCAGACTTTCCATATCCACTGGACTATCTGAAATCTTTCTTAAAGTAAATGGAATGGGGTGGTATTAGTTTAGCATGAATCGACACTCAGGCTTTCACCCCAATCTGCATTTGATGCACTGTCACGATTCCATTTAACCCTCACAATACCAAATACATCCTGTACCATTTATAAAGACTGTCAAGATTTAGTATTAAAAAGGAAATAGAGTAAAACCTGTGACCCAAAAAGAGCTCTTGGCATTTTCCACCCAGTGCTCATTCAAAGCTAGGGATATGATAGCTGCCTTAGAGGCAGAATGGTCTCAAGGCTAGACATCTGCCCACGGATTTCCCTTCTGTTTGCTCCTTTAATCAAGTGCAATAATTATCAAATTTCAGTGTGGAGAGAAATTAGAACACAAGGTTGTATGTCTTGTGGGTGATATAAGGGCTTTTCAAGGGTAATACTAAGTTTATATGATGTTCACGTTAGGTGTTGATTATAGAACCTAAAAATATCACTGCTAAGATGTGACTCTTCTGTCAAAGCTTCCTTCAGTAAGAATTCTGCCTTCAGACTAGAATTTCTAAATGGCTGAGAATTTTTAAATGGTGGTTATTATGTTTTCCTTTTTGGTCTCACTACCTTTGGAAAGAGAATACCACCATCCCCCCACCTTGGATCTGGAGTATCCTGTTGAAAGGCACCCCTGACCCCCACATCACCACTAAATAGCTTCTGTCAATCTGGTATAGTTAGAAGGGGAGTGGGGGCCTGGCTTTCTCACTAACCAGTCAGATGACTTGGGGCTGCAAAACCCAGACCTATCTGTTTCATCTTGACGTTCGAAAGCAGAGATCTCCTAGAGACCATCACGTGTCCTGAATTTCCCAGCTTCGTTTCGAGACCTATTTTGTCTGTCGCTGCTTATACCTCTGCTCGGGCTCATGGTAAATGGTCTGCTTCTGTCAATGACTTTTTCATCTATGTCAGGCAAAGGCCCATTAGACAAATCCAATGGGACAAGTTCAGAGAGTTTGTCAGTTCCCGTCACTTTCAGGTCTGGCTGTGCAGTGAAGCATGGACGCAAAACAGACTTGTCAAGATGGGCAGCTTCTTCTGGAAGAAGTTTATCTCAATGGAGAGGAACACGTGATGGCTGGAAATCATCACAACACGAGCGCCTCAGCCTGGGAACAGCACAGGGGGCCGGAAGAGCTGACTGTGAATGAATTAAGTATCAGTCTCCTGTGCACAGGAGCAGTGGGGAGATGATGCTATATACCCCAGATATTTGGGGGTGCTGGGTACGAGGAAGCCATCACTTCTTATCATCAATAATTATTTTCAACTTAACAATCAATAATTATTGATAAAGATAAGTGAGAAGCTAGAGGAGAACTTCCACATAACCTCACTGCCAAGACGGCTAAGCCCCCACATCCTCCCTCAACCTCATACACTTGACACCCCCCGCTTTCTGCAATGAGCAGAAGGTCCTGGAAGCAGTCGAAGCCCAAATCCTCTTGTGCATTGGAGTCTCTTGCCTTATCAACTCACCAAGCACTCACTCCTAGAGTTGTCTGCCTTCTGCATTATCAGTTCCTCTCCATTGGTCATTGCTTTCAGCTTAACCATGCTGTCATAACTGCCACTAAAAACTTTAAAATCCTTAAACACCTTTTAATCGCCACCCAAATTTTTCTGTTTGCTTTATAGGGAAGTTACTTTCTTTCTCAACTCCCTCCTCCTTCCCTCAGTTCATTTCAGTTCAGTTCAGTCATGCAGTCGTGTCCGACTCTTTGTGACCCCATGAACCACAGCACGCCAGGCCTCCCTGTCCACCACCAGCTCCCAGAGTTCACCCAAACCAATGTCTATTGAGTCAGTGATGCCATCCAATCATCTCATCCTCTGTTGTCTCCTTCTCTTCCTGCCCTCAATCTTTCCCAGCATCAGGGTCTTTACAAATGAGTCAGCTCTTCACATCAGGTGGCCAAAGTATTAGACTTTCAGCTTCAACATCAGTCCTTCCAATGAACACCCAGGACTGATCTCCTTTAGGATGGACTGGTTGGATCTCCTTGCACTCCAAGGGACTCTCAAGAGTCTTCTCCAGCACCACAGTTCAAAAGCATCAATTCTTCGGCACTCAGCTTTCTTTATAGTCCAACTCTCACATCCATACATGACCACTGGAAAAACCACAGCCTTGACTAGATAGACCTTTGTTGGCAAAGTAATGTTTCTGCTTTTGAATATGCTGTCTAGGTTGGTCTTAACTTTCCTTCCAAGGAGTAAGCGTCTTTTAATTTCCTGGCTGCAATACCATCTGCAGTGATTTTGGAGCCCCCAAAAATAAAGTCAGCCACTGATTCCGCTGTTTCCCCACCTATTTGCCATGAAGTGATGGGACCAGATGCCATGATCTTAGTTTTCTGAATGTTGAGCTTTAAGCCAACTTTTTCACTCTCCTCTTTCACTTTCATCAAGAGGCTCTTTAGTTCTTCTTCACTTTCTGCCATAAGTGTGGTGTTATCTGTATATCTGAGGTTATTGATATTTCTCCCAGCAATCTTGATTCTGGCTTGTGCTTCTTCCAGCCCAGTGTTTCTCATGATGTACTCTGCACAGAAGTTAAATAAGCAGGGTGACAATATACAGCCTTGATATACTCCTTTTCCTACTTAGAACCAGTCTGTTGTTCCATGTCCAGTTCTAACTGTTGCTTCCTGACCTGCATATAGGCTTCTCAAGAGGCAGGTCAGGTGGTCTGGTATTCCCATCTCTTGAAGAATTTTCCACAGTTTACTGTGATCCACACAGTCAAAGGCTTTGGCATAGTCAATAAAGCAGAAGTAGATGTTTTTCTGGAACTCTCATAGGAACCTGGAATGTTAGGTCCATGAATCAAGGCAAACTTGAAGTGGTCAAACAGGAGATGGCAAGACTGAACGTTGACATTCTAGGAATCAGCAAACTAAAATGAACTGGAATGGGTGAATTTAATTCAGATGACCATTATATCTACTACTGTGGGCAAGAATCCCTTAGAAGAAATGGAGTAGACCTCATAATCAACAAAAGAGTCTGAAATGCAGTACTTGGATGCAATCTCAAAAATGACAGAATGATCTCTGTTCCATTTCCAAGGCAAACCATTCAATATCTCAGTAATCCAAGTCTATGCCCCAACCAGTAATGCTGAAGAAGCTGAAGTTGAACAATTCTATGAAGACCTACAAGACCTTCTAGAACTAACACCCAAAAAAGATGTCCTTTTCATTATTAGGGGACTGGAATGTAAAAGTAAGAAGTCAAGAAACACCTGGGTAACAGGCAAATTTGGCCTTGGAGTACAGAATGAAGTGGAGCATGGCTAATAGAGTTTTTCCAAGAAAACACACTGGTCATAGCAAACACTCTCTTCCAACAACACAAGAGAAGACTCTGCACATGGACAGCACCAGATGGTCAACACTAATATCAGGTTGATTATATTCTTTGCAGCCAAAGATGGAGACGCTCTATACAGTCAGCAAAAACAAGACTGGGAGCTGACTGTGGATCAGATCAGAAATTCCTTATTGCCAAATTCAGACTGAAATTGAAGAAAGTGGGCAAAACCACTAGACCATTCAGGTATGACCTAAATCAAATCCCTTTATGATTATACAGTGGAAGTAAGAAATAGATTTGAGGGACTAGATCTGATAGACAGATCTCCTGATGAACTATGGACGGAAGTTCGTGACATTCTACAGGAGACAGTGATCAAGACCATCCCCAAGAAACAGAAATGCAAAAAGACAAAATGGCTGTCTGAGGAGGCCTTACAAATAGCTGTGAGAAGAAGAAAGTGAAAAGCAAAGGAGTAAAGGAAAGATATACCCATTTGAATACAGAGTTCCAAGAATAGCAAGGAGAGATAAGAAAGCCTTCCTCAGCGATCAATGCAAAGAAATAGAGGAAAACAATAGAATGGGAAAGACTAGAGATCTCTTCAAGAAAATCAGAGATACCAAGGGAACATTTCATGCTCAAATGGGTTCAATAAATGACAGAAATGGTATGGACCTAACAGAAGTAGAAGGTATTAAAAAATGAAGAGGTGGCAAAAATACATAGAAGAACTGTACAAAAAAGATCTTCACGACCCAGATAATCATGATGATGTGATCACTGACCTAGAGCCAGACATCCTGGAATGTGAAGTCGAGTGGGGCTCAGGAAGCATCACTACAAACAAAGCCAGCGGAGGTGATGGAATTCCAGTTGAGCTCTTTCAAATCCTGAAAAATAATGCTGTGAAAGTGCTGCACTCAATATGCCAGCAAATTTGGAAAGCTCAGCAGTGGCCACAGGACTGGAAAAGGTCAGTTTTCATTCCTCCTTCCCTAACATTCTTTTAAACAATCTCAGGAAGCAATAAGTTGTTATCAAGGTCACTAACACCCTGCACATAAGCAAATTCAAGGACTCATTTTCACAACATTTGCCCTAATTGGTTGCTTCATGTAAAAGGTGACATATTTTTCTGCTAATCTATTCATCATTTTTCCCCCACCCCCCATGCCTATGCACACAATAAGCAATTCTTATGTGAAAATAGCAACTTTGCTCTGTTTACTATGTATTCCCAGCTCCTAGAACACTGCCTGGCACCTGTTAGGTCCTCAAGAAGTACTTGCTGAGTAAATGCTGAATGAACAAATCAACCATTTGCTTTGGCTTTGCTGGTTATCTGGTTATTGTAAGTAAGGATCAAAATTTCTTCGAGATATAACTGTGTAATTTCTTTAGCCTAATATTTTGCAACAGTCTGGGAATGCAATGCTGTTCACTCAGAAACAGAGTACAAGGCAAGAAAAACAAAACCATTATATATTAAGTGTCCGTGTGTGTATGCTTAGTCACTCAGTTGTGTCTAATTCTTCTTGACCCCATGGACTGTATGTAGCCTGCCAGGCTCTTCTGTCCATGGGGATTCTTTAGGCAAGAATACTGGAGTGGGTTGCCATGCCCTCCTCCAAGGGATCTTCCCAACCCAGGGATGGAACCTAGGTCTCCCACATTGCAAGCAGATTCTTTACTGTATGAGCCACCAGGGAAGCCCAAGAATACTGCAGTTGGGTAGCCTATCCCTTTTCCAGGGGAATCTTCCTGACCCAGAAATCGAACCAGGGTCTCCTGCATTGCAGGCAGAGTCTTTACCAGCTGAGTTACCAGGGAAGCCTGTATTAAGTGTCTACTCTATTTCTGCTTTATTGACTATGCCAAAGCCTTTGACTGTGTGGATCACAATAAACTGTGGAAAATTCTGAAAGAGATGGGAATACCAGACCACCTGACCTGCCTCTTGAGAAATCTGTATGTAGGTCAGGAAGCAACAGTTAGAACTGGACATGGAACAACAGACTGGTTCCAAATAGGAAAAGGAGTACGTCAAGGCTGTATATTGTCACCCTACTTATTTAACTTATATGTGGAATACATCATGAGAAACGCTGGGCTGGAAGAAGCACAAGCTGGAATCAATATTGCTGGGAGAAATATCAATAACCTCAGATATGCAGATGACACCACCCTCATGGCAGAAAATGAAGAGGAACTAAAAAGCCTCTTGATGAAAGTGAAAGAGGAGAGTGGAAAAGTTGGCTTAAAGCTCAACATTCAGAAAACGAAGATCATGGCATCTGGTCCCATCACTTCATGGCAAATAGATGGGGAAGCAGTGGAAACAGTGGCTGATTTTATTTTCTTAGGCTCCAAAATCACTGCAGATGGTGAATGCAGCCATGAAATTAAAAGACGCTTACTCCTTGGAAGGAAAGTTATGACCAACCTAGATAGCGTATTCAAAAGCAGAGACATTACTTTGCCAACAAAGGTCCATGAGAGTTGGACTGTGAAGAAAGTTGAGCACCAAAGAATTGATGCTTTTGAACTGTGGTGTTGGAGAAGACTCTTGAGAGTCCCTTGGACTGCAAGGAGACCCAACCAGTCCATTCTAAAGATCAGTCCTGGGTGTTTTTGGAAGGAATGATGCTGAAGCTGAAACTCTAGTACTTTGGCCACCTGATGTGAAGAGTTGACTCATTGGAAAAGACTCTGATGCTGGGAAAGATTGAGGGCAGGAGGAGAAGGGGACAACAGAGGATGAGATGGTTGGATGGCATCACTGACTCAGTGGATGTGGGTTTGGGTGGACTCTGGGAGTTGGTGATGGACAGGGAGGCCTGGAGTGCTACGGTTCACGGGGTTGCAGAGTTGGACACAGCTGAGTGACTGAACTGAACTATGGTAAGTACTGAACTACTGGCACTTTTGCACATATTTTTCTCCTCACAACCTTATAAGACAGGTGCTTTTATTATCTTCATTTTGCAAATGAAGAAATTGAGGCCAAAAGAGAGGTAAGATAGCTTGTCCAGGTTAACCCAAACATGAACTCAGCACTGACAAGCTTATGCAGTTTTCTAGTTCCTTTGATGCTTAGACATATAAGTGCTGTGAATTTACAGAAAATCAAAGGAACTGAGCTGGTAAAGATATAAGTCAAATCTTTCAAAGTAAAATATATATTCGTTTGGGAATATTTAAGTTGTTGTTTTTATTGTCAAAGAACATCATGGTGTCACTAAAGAAAATGAGAGAGCTCAAAGTGACTGTATTGCTTGTTTTCTTTCCCCAGCACACTCACCAGAGGCTCATAATCATTACCCACAGGATACATGTAGTTGTAGAGCAGCTGTCTGGCTTGAGGTGCCAGATGAAATGCAGGACGACCAGTTAAATCTGAATTTCAGATGAAAAACAAGTAATGTTTTAGTTTAAATTTGTCCTAAGCATTGCACGGGACATTGTTGATGTTGTTTAGTCACTAAGCTGTTGTTCAAGTCTTTGCAACCCCATGGACTGTATAGCATGCCAGCCTCCTCTGTCCTTGGAATTCTCTAGGCAAGAATACTGGAATGGGTTGCCATTTCCTTCTCCAGGGGTTCTTCCTGACTCAGGGATTGAACCTGCTTCTCCAGCTTAGCAGGTGAATTCTTTATGACTGAGCCACCGGGGTTAGCCCAACCTCAGCTTACCCATGCATAAAATGGTAGTAGTCTTAGGTGTTAGAGAGAAAAGAAAACAGGTGATGTGATGAGACTGACTTCTGTAGATATGATAATTGGTCAAAACCTCAGTGAAGCTTTTTAACTCAAATGATTAGAAGACGGCAGCCCCGTAAAGACTGTGCATACATGCTTGTGTGTGTGTGTCTGTGTGTGTGCGTGTGTTTATATCTGTGCAACTACAGATAGGACAGAGGAGGTGAAGGCCAGACAGGATGGCAAGTAAAAGTATTTAATGGGGATAGAGGATTCCATACTGACCTGTTTTTTTAACAAAAATAAAAGAAACCAGATTCAGAGTAAAGTGAAAGCCTGACAATTGGGGCAAAGTAAAACTAATCTATAAATCACATACCCTGAAGTTGATTTAAGTGGTGAACAGAAATGTATGCTAAGTGAGGAAGAAAATACAAACACTGAGCTTGAAGTTATGATCAAATTAAAATTATAACAAATTTCACCCCACTGATCCCAGTCATTGTGTATCTGAAGGAGGACAGTGCTATCTCCCCCACCTCCAATTCCTATGTTGAAGTCTTAACTCCCAATGCAATAATATATTTAGAGAAAGAAGCTTTAGGTGGTAATTAAGGTGAAATGAGGTCATAGAGTGGGGTCCTAATACAATAGGACTGGTAGCCTTAATAGAAGAGGGAGAAAAATCTTTCTCCCTACTGGAGTGTGCTAAGGAAAAGCCATGGGAGGACATGGCAAGAAGGTGACCATCTGCCAGCCAGGATGAGAGGCTCACCAGAACCCACCCAGGCTGGCGCCCTGATCCTAGACTTCTAGCCTCCGGAACTGTGAGAAAATGCGTGTCTGTGTTCAGGCCACCCAGCCAGTGATATATCAGTATGGCAAGCTGAGCAGAGTAAGACAGACAGTGAGGAATTAAAAACTGTTTGGAGAAACACTAACAGATCTGTTTTAAGAGCCTTGTGGGCTTCCCTGGTGGCTCAGAGAGTAACGACTCTGCCTGTCATGCAGGAGACCTGGGTTCAATCCTTGGGTCTGGGAGATCCTGTGGAGAAGGGAATGGCAACCCACTTCGTATTCTTGCCTGGAGAATCCCATGGACAGAGGAGCCTGGAGGGCTATAGTCACAAAGAGTCAGACTGAGTGACTAACACTTTCACTTGTGTGAAAAGTCTATAGTTATTTAATATCAAGTAGAATATGGAACAAGAAAGAGAAATGAAGTCAGTGAGGTAGACAAAAACAACCTAGCAATTAATGGAATAAATAATCAAGAATGAAGCCTCTTTTTCAGTATTGGGACCACCCTTGGGCTTATCAGGTTCCCAAACAAGGAACAATCCTACGAGATGAGCCATCTCAAGTGGAAGGCCCACAATGAACGAGCAAAGCAGTGGACAGTATTGGGATAGCACCCAGCACCAGTTAGAAACATCTGAATCCTGAGTTTGAAAAATTTGAGACCTTTACTACATGAATTTTCCCGTTCTCATGATTCTTCCTCTTGGGTTTTACAGAGAAAGAATAAGGTACAACCTCTTGTCTAAGGTTCATTCATTCAAAGCATCATGTTAGGAAATGTGATTCAAGATTCAATGATGTAGAGGTTCCTGCTCACAAAAATGTTCAGTACTCTAGGAGAGCTATTCAGAAAATCTGAGAAATACAAAGCTGGGTTTGCAAAACCATTGGATAAATAACTGACATAAGACTGGGTGGATGGTGGATTGGTGGATAGATGAGTGAATGGATGCGACAGTGATTGTTATAGAGGTTCACAGAAGGGCTAGAGTCCTGAGTTCACAGAAGGCCAGAGTCAGCCTCTGGCTGTGTTCAGTCTATTAGAGCATAGGTATTGATCATTCTCTGACAAACTGGTAACAATCTGTATGGGACTCCTCTACTATGAGCATCTAAGAAACATGAACAGCATCTTATTTGCTTTTGTTTTCCAAAAGCCTAGCCTTGGCACCATGAACTGAGATTCTGACAATTCCACTGACTCTTGAACTAACTTGTTCCCCATTATACTTAGGGGCCTATTTAATGAACTCATTCATTTATTCATTCAACAAATATTAATAGGTATTAAGTACTTGCTCTATGCTACAAGTTATTCTAAGTTCTGTGGCTACATTAGAAAGCAAACATGCTTATGTTCTACTAAAAATTAGAAAATATTGAAAACAAACCAAAAATTAAAATGTATAGTACCTCAGACAATAAAAAGTGCTATGGAGAGGAGTAAACCAGGAAAGAGGGATAGAGCAAGCCAGGCTTGGGAGGGGGGGTTGGGGGAGTTGGGTTAGGGGAGATGTTTAAAGACGTTTTCAGTTTAAGACTCATCAGGAGGGTGACCAGTGAGCAAAGTGCTGGAGGAGTTGGAGGAGTGGCCCATGCAGCTCTCCAGGGCAAAGGTGCTCCAGCCAGAGGGAAAATCAAAACAGAAACTCTGAGTTAGGAGTGTGCCTAGAATGAAAAGGAAAACAGTAGATGGACCATTGTATTCGTACAAAGAAAGAGAAAGACAGAGGATGTAATGTCAGAAAGAAGAAGGGAAGGGAGACTCATGGAGGGCCCTGTTGGCCCTGGTAAGGGTCTGTTTGTTTTTTTTTTAATTTTTTATTATTGAGATGTAATTGACATATAACATTATGTTATTTTCAGGTGTATAATATAATGATTCAATATTCATATACATTATGAAATGATCACCACAGTAAGTCTAGTTACCATCCATCACTGCACAAAGTTACAATTTTTTTTTTCTTGTGCTGAGAAGTTTTAAGCTCTCTTAGCAAGCAACTTTTGAGTATTCAATACAGTATTAACTATAGTCATCATGCTATGCATCACATCCCCATGACTTATTTATTTTAGAACTGGAAGTTTGTACCTGTTGATCCTCTTCACTCACTTCACCCACTCCCCTAACACTCCTCCCCTTTGGCACTCCTCACAACCTGTTCTCTGTATCTATGAGTTTTGTTACTTTGTTTGTTCATTTGTTTTATTTTTTAGATTTCACATAGAAGTGAAATCATGCAGTATTTGTATTTCTTTGTATGACTTATTACATTTAGCATATTAGCCTCAAGTTCTGACCATGTTGTTGCAAACAGCAAGATTTCATTCTTTTTTATGGTAATATTCCATTGTATATACATATCACATCTTCCTTATCCATTCATCTGTTGATGGACATTTAGCTTGCTTCCATATCTTAGTTACTGTAAATAATACTCCAATGAACATTGGGGTGAACATATCTTTTCAAATTAGTGTTTTTTATTTTTTTGGATAAATACCGAGAAGTAGAACCACTAAATCATATGGTAGTCCCCTTTTTATTTTTTTGAGAAGCCTTCATACTGTTTTTCATAGTGGCTGCACCAATTTACATTCCTATCAACAGTGCATGAGTGTTCCTTTTTCTCTACAACCTTACTAATAGTTATTTCTGTCTTTTTTATAATGTCCATGCTAACCTCAGATACGCAGATGACACCACCCTTATGGCAGAAAGTGAAGAGGAACTAAAGAGCCTCTTGATGAAAGTGAAAGAGGAGAGTGAAAAAGCTGGCTTAAAACTCAACATTCAGAAAACTAAGATCATGGCATCCGGTCCCATCACTTCATGGCAAATAGATGGGGAAACAATGGAAACACTGAGACACTTTGTTTTCTTGGGCTCCAAAATCATTGCAGATGGTGACTGCAGCCATGAAATTAAAAGATGCTTACTCCTTGGAAGGAAAAGTTATGACCAACCTAGACAGCATATTCAAAAGCAGAGACATTACTTTACCAACAAAGGTCCGTTTAGCCAAGGCTATGGTTTTTCCAGTAGTCATGTATGGCTGGGAGAGTTGGACTATAAAGAAAGCTGAGTGCTGAAGAAGTGACTCTTTTGAACTGTGGTGTTGGAGAAGACTCTTGAGCGTTCCTTGGCCTGCAAGGAGATCCAACCAGTCTATCCTAAAGGAGATCAGTCCTGGGTGTTCATTGGAAGGACTGATGCTGAAGCTGAAACTCCAATAGTTTGGCCACCTGATGCAAAGAACCAACTCATTGGAAAAGACCCTGATGCTGGGAAACACTGAGGGCAGGAGGAGAAGGGGACAACAAGGATGAGATGGTTGGATGGCATCACCAATGCGATAAACATGAGTTTGAGTAGTCTCTGGGAGTTTGTGATGAACAGGGAAGCCTGGCGTGCTGCAGTCCATGGGGTCGCAAAGTCGTTCAGACATGACTGAGCGACTGAACTGATGCTAACAGAGGTGAGGTGATAGCTCACTGTGGATTTGATTTGCATTTCCCAGATCATTAGTAATACTGGGCATCTTTTCATGTCTGTTGGACATCTGTATGTCTTCTTTGAAAAATATCTATTCAAATCCTCAATTCATTTTTTTAAATCGAATTGTTTGGACTTAGGAGGGTTTTGAGTTGTATCAAACATATGATTTGCAAATATTTACTTCCATTCAGTAGGTTACCTTTTTATGTTGTCTTTGGTTACTTTTGCTATGTGAAAACTTTTTAGTTCAATGGAACAATTTGGGCTTTTACTTTGAGATATTGAGGAATGATGTGACCTGACAGGTTTTAGAAAGATTACTCTGGCTGATGGATTGAGACCAAGAAGTTGCAGTAGAGAAGGCAGAAGCAGGGAAACCAGGAGGTATTTGATAATCCAAGTCAGAGAAGGTGGTGGCTCCAACCAGACGTTAGTGGCAGAGGTGATGAGAGTATTAGATTTTAAGTATCTTTAGGGAGTAGAGCCAATTGAATTTTCTGGCAATATGGACTTGGGGTTTTAATGAGGAGACTCCTGTTATGTTACCAAGCACTTCTGGTATAAACTCTGGCTTTCTGCATGGCATCTTCTGCTGAGAGACTTCCATTGACTGATTGGTTGGTCCAGTTTGAGTTGGGATCCTTCCAGCACCACCAGTCCCTCCCCACCTTCCACAATCATAATTGTGAGTAGGATTGATGGTCCTGCCATTCCAACAGCCTCCACTGACCTGTCACCATTTTTGCCAAGCCCAACCTCTCTTTGCCTGAACTTAGGTTCCCATAAAAATGAAAAATATGGGTTTGAAGGAAGAAAAAGCTCTGTCTAGGTGAAAATGGGTCCAAGTGGGGAAAGCTATTCCAAGCCAGGGTAACATTTATGGGATTACATTGGACCATGTCCCATAGCACTGAGATGATCAGAACAGCAAGACCAGACGTTGAAAACCAGCACCTTTCTAATTCTCTGCCCACCATCGACTTCCAGATTTCAAGAAATTCCGGGTCAAAATGAGTTGAATACAGTTGCCATCTGAGAGCAAGAATAGATAAAATATGTAAAGAGAGTGGCTTTTAGTCTGTTAGTCTTAGTTAAGATTGTTTAAGCAACAAAGAAAGGAAAAGAGGACAAAGAGAGAAAGGAAGAAGGAACACAGCGAAAAAAGAAAGATTGGTTCTTTCTCATTAGCTATTCTACAGAAGCCAGCAATGGGTTATTACACATTCTATACCATTTAGCTAACTTTTAAAAATAATCCAAGCCATCAAACTCTTGTATATTATCTAATGATTTAAAGCAGGACTTTTTAAAGCAACAATTAAAAACTCCTCTCAGAGAATGAGGCTGAGAATGCTAAATCTAATCAAATTATTTTTTGGTATTAAAACAGATACTGCATAAATACTTTGAAATACAACTGATGCAATAGATGCTGACTGCTCTTCAAATTCTTAATCGGGATTTCCAGACATTCAGAAATGCTGGGGGAGTGGGACTGGGATGGGGAGGTATGTGCACATGTTGTTGTTTTAAAGCACCCAATACTATAATTCTCTCGTGTGGAAATTTTCCACTGACTTCAGATTTGCTAGTATGAGCCACCAAATCCTCAAAGATTGTGCTAGAGAGATTTGGAGGCATACTTCCAACCTCCCAGTGGAATAAATTATAAGATGCAATGAAGTAGTTATTTCCTAGGGTTTGTTTTGTTTTTATTCCTCCCACAAACAAAATGCAAACCATCACAAATTAAATAAATTCCTCAAGGTCCAAAGGAGGCTTCTCATGCTGTTTCTTGTACACTCGGTGGCATGTCGCAACAGATGTTAAAGGGCCAACCCTGAAAGGCGATTATATTAGCGATAAGATGTGAACTGGAAGATGTGAAACTTGAAGGCATTACCCTCAAGAGATATTAGTAGTGAGGTGACATGGTGGGTAAGCATTCATCTCAGTACCTTCCTAACCTCTTTGTGTGTCTTCTTCTGGGGTCTTCCCATTTCTAGATTAAAAAGTTTAACAGAACATTGGCTCCTTAGAACCTACCCACTTCCTCCCCCCACCTTAATTATTGAAAACATCTTTTCAAACAGCTGCTATGATGATGATGATGGGGACTTCCCAGGTGGCTCAGATGGTAAAGAATCTGCCTGCAATGGAGGAGACCTGAGGTCAGTCCCTGGGTCCAGAAGATCCCCTGGTGTAGGAAATGGCAACCCACTCCAGTATTCTTGTCCATGAGAGAATCCTGTGGACAGAGGAGCCTAGCGGGCTACAGTCCATGGGGTTGCAAAGAGTTGGACGCGACCGAGCGACTAACACACCTATGATGATGGACTCTTCCACAAGATGCTACACTTCATCTATGCCCCCGCTGAGTACCTCTTACTTGGTTTTCCCTGCAGAGGCTGAAGTGGCCAGATTCACAGTCAGGTAGAAAAGGTGGCACTGCTCCTGTTACTCTGTGAAACTGAGACTTGGAACTCAGAACTCTGAAACTGCATCTGGACACACACAGCCCACTTAGGCACTTTGAGTGGTGGCCACAGGGCCCAGGAAAGTCACAATGTCCCCACGTGCCTCCCTGCCCTAGCCTTCATTTATGAACAAAACGTATCACCCCTGATGACCAGCTTCCCTTTCATACTGCACTCAGAGGAGTGGGGTGGCCCAGTGACACCTGAAAGCTTTGGGAAAGTCCATCCTTCCTTCATTTCTGCCACCTCCTGTCCAGCTCTCTTCCTCACCCTCACTTTATGCTGCTATCAGAAACACTGGGTGGCAGTTGGTTTTGGGGTGTCCATACACCCACACATGATTTGCAGTATCTGCCCCTGCTTAGGGCCACTGCCTCAGGGCCTGTCCTGGATGTCTGTGCTTGTGACAAATGAGAATACGCATAACAGATAGCTTATTCAAAACCTAGTCTAGTTAGCATGGCAACAGGAATTAATAAGCTCCATATTCTTTTACTTACCTCTGACTAGAAATGATAACTGAAGCCAGAAGTTATAAGCTTCAGTGAGCAGATTAATAAGAAACCTTGAACGCTTGGGAGACAGTCAACACAGGTAGTTTGAGAGACAAATCTTTCAGTTAGAAATTACATCTTGATAAATGGTTAAGAAAATTATTATTGAATATTTGCATACCAGTTACCATAATTTAAGCTGTTTCAACCCATTGTTTGTACCTTATGTTAAACTTTCTGCCTAAATCTCTTTCTTACTGCAATGAGATTTCTTGCAATATTAAAAAGTTTCTTTAAATAGTTCTAAGAACTGTTATAGCCTTGAAACTGTAAGTGTTCACTATAGGAAACAACATATGTTTGTTGTAAAAATGTGTTATTGAATGTTGTAGTCTGTAGTAGAAAACAGCCTGTGTTTACTTTTCTAACCTATGTTGGTCATAGGAGGTTGATATAAAGCACAAATCTGTGATAATTAACTCAGTATTAGTTCACTGCTCTTGATCTAATCTACTCAACCACTACAAAAGGATTGTGCTGTATCTCTTAAAATTAAGACCTAGCTAAAGGCATTTCTGCTCATAAAGATTTATTTTACAAGTATAATTAAAATGTTGATAACAGTGTATCTTTTAAACACAATGAGAACAAGATTAATCACGTTAGTAATGGGATTCTACTGTTTCCAGTTCAGAAAAATTATGTCCTTTACGTTTAGATTTTTTTTAATTTTTAAAAAAATTTTTAAGTCAAAGAATGAAAAGAAAATCACCCCAAGGGTTATCTTCTTGACAAACAGATTAAGATGAGAATATGAGCTGGTGGGACTGTGCATAAAAAGACCTAACCCAGAGAGTAGCCAGTAGCCAGTAACCCAGAGTACCCAGAGATTGATAAACACAGGCTGAGTCTGACTTAAAACAGTTCAAGTGCCTTTATGCTAAAGTTAGTCTATTGCGAGAGACACAAGTTAACAACCGTATCCTCTGGCATGATATCTAACCCCATCCCAGGTCTCAAATTTCTTTTTATTTCCTTTTTATCCTCAAGAGGAAGCTACGCAGAGGAGGTCTACCACGTGAGGTGTCCCAAGAAGAGGAGAGGGGCGCTGTTTCTTCTCCAACCTGCATCACCCATCTGTGCTCCTGCAGGAGCCTATCAGATCTCACTGCAAGGAGCCTGGCTTACCATGCCTGTACTGCCCCTGTTACCGCCTTCCTCTTCTTGAATCAGAGATCTTTGGTCCACAGGCATTCCCTACCTCCACAAATGTTCATACCTGTCCTGTTGATCCGCTGATACGCTGCCTAGCATCTCCCACAAGGGAGGGTTCGGTGGGAGGAATGTCAGCAGCAGTGATGCTCCAGGTGTAAGCTGTTCTGGGGTCTGCTTCAGCTGCAGAGACTCTCCTCCCCAAGGTCACTCTCTTTCCTGACAGCCTACAACCCTTGGCAGAGACAGGTGCCCACCAGAGCATGATGCCAAGGACACCAGTCTCAGCATTCCTGGCGATATGGGCCTAGGCCTTTTGGGCCTATATCACAGCAGGCTTCTTTCTCTGCTTGATCTGTTTTCTGGTTCCTCCCCTTCACAGGTGTGGAGCCCAGTGAGCACAGTGCTCTGAATCTCTTTCTAGAGAGTCCAGCCTGGGATGGCTCTTACCAATTTCAGTCTCATCATGAGATTATGGGGCTTCCCCCATGACTCAACTATAAAAGAACCCAGCTGCAACTCAGGAGATGCAGAAGACACAGGTTCAATCCCTGGGTCAGGAAGATCCCCTGGAGAAGGAAATGGCAACCCATGCCAGTATTCTTGCTGGGAAAATCTCATGGACGCAGGAGCCTGGCAGGCTACAGTCCACGGGGTAACAAAAAAGTCAGACATGACTGAGCACACACACACATGAGATTATTGCCAAATGATTAACCTGACAAATAAATTCAGGTGAAGAGAGATGAAAGGCTGAAAACTCATTGGATTCCATCAGTGGTCCTAAATATTTAAGCCTTTAAAAATAGAACACTTTCTTCAAATTGTGAAACTGTAAAGTAGGATCAAGTGGGGCATATCAGTTGAAACTTCTATGGCACACCACAGAGTCCCAGAGAGATGAAAATCAATGGACCGAATAGACCAGTGGTTCTCAACCCACAAAAGGCATCAGAATCCACTGGGGGCATTTAAAAACTACCAATGTCTCGCCCTCACCCCTGAGATCCTGTTCAGTGTTGTAAAAGTCCTTCACGTGAATCTAACAGATAGCTTGGGCTGAGAACTCCTGAGCTCTAAGGCATTTTCACCCTCTGCAGGCTCCTCATCCATAACACATGATGGCCCCTTCCTCTGGTATCAATATTTAATACAGGACCTCCAGCATCCAAGGCCAAAGAGCCAATTCTAGCTCGTACATGAACAAAGGGATTTATTTTTAATTACTTATTAATATCACTATTTTTAATTACTTATTAATATCCCCAAAAGAGAGGAGGCTAACCATGGGGAGAGCCTTCACTGACCTTACCTGCTTTCCCAGGAGCCAAGTCCACAGGAAGCTTCAGTAGGACTCCTGGCTTTGTTGTTATCCAAACCCCAATTTAAAGAGTCAAAATGAAAAAAAAAAAATAAATAAAATAAATAAAAAATAAAAAAAGAGTCAAAATGCACTTGTTCTGTTTTACCCTCCTGAAGCTGGAGACAGGCACCGCCTGGGAAGCATGATACACAGAATTATTCTCAATTGGCTCCTGACTTTCACTTTTTATAACAAATTTTCATTTTTTACAGTTCTTAAATAAATACATACCCTGGCCCCATGTTTACTCTCCCAAACTACCTAAACATTGTTATGATTGAATTTCCTCTAATTCAATTTGTAAAAGAAGCACCCATATTTAAAGAATTTGTTTGGTTCTCTTTATAGATGCACTTTTCAATGTTTGATTTTTTTTAACAGTTTGGATTTGCAGGGGTTGTTTTTTGGTTAAATTTGATAGCTAGTTTTAAAGTAGTTTATACAATATTTGAGGGATTGCTTATGATCAACTGGTACTCAAGGATCCTTCAATTTGGTCAACTTATAATTTCTGCTCTATTTAGTGCTAGGAAAATAGGAATTTCCTGATTACCCCCTTTTGCTGAGTCCCTGTCTTAGATTAAATAATGTCATTTGCAGCAACATAGATGTACCTGGAAAGTGTCGTACTGACTGAGGTAAGTCAGACAGAGAAGGAGAAATATTGTATGATATCCATTATATATGAAATTGAAAAAGAAATGATACAAATGAACTTAGAAACAGACTCACAGATTCAGAAATGAACTTATGGTTGCTGGGGGTAAAGAATAGTTGGGAGTTTGAGAAGGTCACATACACACTGCTATATTCAAAATGGATAAACAAACACCTATTGCATAGAACATGAAACCCTATTCAATGTTATGTCAGAGCCTGAATGGGAGAGGGGTATGGGGTAGAATGATACATGCGTATGTATGGCTGAGTCCCTTCACTGTTCATTTGAAACTACCACGATTTTGTTAATCAGCCATACCCCAATACAAAATAAAAAGTTCAAAGTTTGAAAATAAACTAATATAAAAAGGACTATATAAAAAATAGTCCTTCTCTTAGGTAACTTGGATATACCCAATAATCTCATTCCCAATTTGATTCAACACTGATACCAGCAGAATTGTGAGAATTAAATCAAGCAAAATCATTTTGATTCTAAAGAGCCAACATGTGCTCAACATCTAATATCTTCTCTCTATATATATATACATGGATTTACGTATATGTTCATAGAGAATATGTGGTATTACTTTGTGTGCCCTTTGCTGGAGCAGCCGTGAAGAGATACCCGACATCCCAGGTAAGAGAAACCCAAGTAAGACGGTAGGCACTGGCACTGAGAGAGGGCATCAGAGGGCAGAGAGACTGAAACCACGATCACAGACAACTAGCCAATCTGATCACATGGACCACAGCCCTGTCTAACTCAATGAAACTAAGCCGTGCTGTGTGGGGCCACCCAACACAGATGGGTCATGGTGGAGAGGTCTGACAGAATGTGGTCCACTGGAGAAGGGAATGGCAAACCACTTCAGTATTCTTGCCTTGAGAACCCCATGAACAGTATGAAAAGGTAAAAAGATAGGACACTGAAAGAGGAACTCCCCAGGTCGGTAGGTGCCCAATATGCTACTGGGAATCAGTGGAGAAATAACTCCAGAAAGAATGAAGGGATGGAGCCAAAGCAAAAAGAATACCCAGCTGTATATGGGGCTGGAGATAGAAGCAAGGTTCGATGCTGTAAAGAGCAATATTGCATAGGAACCTGGAATGTTAGGTCCATGAATCTAGGCAAATTGGAAGTGGTCAAACAGGGGATGGCAAGACTGAACGTTGACATTCTAGGAATCAGCGAACTAAAATGGATTGGAATGAGTGAATTTAACTCAGATGACCATTTATATCTACTACTGTGGGCAGGAATCCCTTAGAAGAAATGGAGTAGACCTCATAGTCAACAAAAGAATCTGAAATGCAGTACTTGAGGTGCAACCTCAAAAATGACAGAATGATCTCTATTCATTTCCAAGGCAAACCATTCAATATCACGCTAATCCAAGTCTATGCCCCAACCAGTAATGCTGAAGAAGCTGAAGTTGAACAGTTCTATGAAGACCTACAAGACCTTCTAGAACTAACACCCAAAAAAGATGTCCTTTTCATTATAGGGGACTGGAATGCAAAAGTAGGAAGTTAAGAAACACCTGGAGTAACAGGCAAATTTGGCCTTGGAGTACAGAATGAAGCAGGCTAATAGAGTTCTGCCAAGAAAATGCACTGGTCATAGCAAACACTCTCTTCCAACAACACAAGAGAAGACTCTACACATGGACATCACTAGATGGCCGACACTGAAATCAGGTTGATTATATTCTTTGCAGCCAAAGATGGAGAAGCTCTATACAGTCAACAAAACCAAGACCAGGAGCTGACTGTGGCTCAGACCATGAACTCCTTATTGCCAAATTCAGACTGAAATTGAAGAAAGTGGGTAAAACCACTAGACCGTTCAGGTATGACCTAAATCAAATCCCTTATGACTATACAGTGGAAGTGAGAAATAGATTTAAGGTAGTAGATCTGATAGAGTGCCTGATGAACTATGGACGGAGGTTCATGACATTGTACAAGACCGTCCCCAAGAAAAAGAAATGCAAAAAAGCAAAATGGCTGTCTGAGGAGGCCTTACAAATAGCTGTGAAAAGAAGGGAAGCAAAAAGCAAAGGAGAAAAAGAAAGATATAAGCATCTGAATGCAGAGTTCCAAAGAACAGCAAGGAGAGATAAGAAAGCCTTCCTCAGAGATCAATGCAAAGAAATAGAGGAAAACAATAGAATGGGAAAGACTAGAAATTTCTTCAAGAAAATTAGAGATACCAAGGGAACATTTCATGCAAAGATGGGCTCAATAAAGGACAGAAATTATAGGGACCTAACAGATGCAGAAGATATTAAGAAGAGGTGGCAAGAATACACAGAAGAAACGTACAAAAAAGATCTTCATCACTCAGATAACCATGATGGTGTGATCACTCACCTAGAGCCAGACATCCTGGAATGCAAAGTCAAGTGGGCCTTAGGAAGCATCACTATGAACAAAGCTAGTAGAGGTGATGGAATTCCAGTTGAGCTATTTCAAATCCTGAAAGATGATGCTGTGAAAGTGCTACACTCAATATGCCAGCAAATTTGGAAAACTCAGCAGTGGCCACAGGATTGGAAAAGGTCAGTTTTCATTCCAATCCCAAAGAAAGGCAATGCCAAAGAATGCTCAAACTACCCCACAATTGCACTCATCTCACACGCTAGTAAAGTAATGCTCAAAATTCTCCAAGCCAGGCTTCAGCAATGCATGAACCATGAACTTCCAGATGTTCAAGCTGGTTTTAGAAAAGGCAGAGGAACCAGAGATCAAATTGCCAACATCCGCTAGATCACTGAAAAAGCAAGAGAGTTCCAGAAAAACACTGTTTCTGCTTTATTGACTATGCCAAAGCCTTTGACTGTGTGGATCACAATAAACTGTGGAAAATTCTGAAAGACATGGGAATACCAGACCATCTGACCTCCCTCTTGAGAACCCTGTATGCAGGTCAAGAAGCAACAGTTAGAACTGGACATGGAACAACAGACTGGTTCCAAATGGGAAAAGGAATAAGTCAAGGCTGTATATTGTCATCCTGCTTATTTAATTTATATGCAGAGCACATCATGAGAAACACTGGGCTGGAAGAAGCACAGGCTGGAATCAAGATTGCCAGGAGAAATATCAATAACCTCGATATGCAGATGACACCATCCTTATGGCAGAAAGTGAAGAAGTACTAAAGAGCCTCTTGATGAAAGTGAAAGAGGAGAGTGAAAATGTTGGCTTAAAGCTCAACATTCAGAAAACTAAGAGCATGCCATCCAGTCCCATCACTTCATGGCAAATACCTGTGGAAACAGTGGCTGACTTCATTTTTCTGGGCTCCAAAATCACAGCAGATGGTGACTGCAGTCATGAAATTAAAAGACACTTAGTCCTTGAAAGGTCATGTATGGATGTGAGAATTGGACTATAAATAAAGCTGAGGGCCAAAGAACTGATGCTTTTGAACAGTGGTGTTGGAGAAGACTCTTGAGAGTCCCTTGGACTACAAGAGCTCCAACTAGTCCATCCTAAAGGAGATCAGTCCTGGGTGTTCATTGCAAAGACGGATGTTGAAGCTGAAACTCCAGTACTTTGGCCACCTGATTCAAAGAATCGACACATTGGAAAAGACTCTAACGCTGGGAAAGATTGAAGGCAGGAGGAGAAGGGGACCACAGAGGATGAGATGGTTGGATGGCATCACCAACTCATTGCACATGGATTTGCATGAACTCTGGGAGCTGTTGATGGCCAGGGAGGCTTGGCATGCTGCAGTACATGGGGTCACAAAGAGTCGGACACGACTAAGTGACTGAAACTGAACTGAACCAAACTTTTTGGGTACTCATAAAAGTGCTATATAAATATATACATATATATATACATATTTCAGTAATTTGTACTCAATAATATAAATATCTGATTAATTTTTAAAATAAATGTTTATTGATAATAATATACACTAAGCAGGGCACAAGTGTACAGCTCAAAGAATTTTTGCAAGGTGAACATTCCTTCAGTAATCCCCACCAAAATCAAGAAATAGAAATTAATGTCATCAAAGAACCCTGCCTCAGCTCCTCTTCCTGTTTCTAGTCCCTAGTCTCTACCTAACTTGTATTAGTTTTGCCTGTTTGTGTACTTTATGTCAATGGAATTACAGAGAGCATATTCTTTTGTGTCTATTTTCTTTCAGCCTTATCCTTGTAAGATCCATCCATGTTTTTCCATACAAGTAAACAATAGCTTGTCCATACAAATGAGCAATAGCTTGTTCAGTTTCATTGACTGACTATAACACAAATCATTTACTCATTCTACTACTGATGGACATGAAAGTCCTATTTAAGGATACATTTGCACTCATACCCGTGTATGTATGTATGGAATGTGGGAATATGTATTTTGGCCCGTGTATATAAGCATTTCTGTTGAGTATATGTCTAGGAATGAAATTGCCAAATGATGTAATATACATATATTATCCATATATTTCTACCAAACATCTTTCCAAAACAATTGTACCAAGGTATATTCAGAAGTAAATCAGAGTCCCAGTTGTTCAACATCCTAATCAACATCTGGTATTTTTTGTCAGTCTTTTTATTTTCATTCTAACCATTCTGGTAGATAAGTAGTGATATCTCATTATGGTTTTAGTATATATTTTCCCTGAATATTATTTTGGTTGAGTGCTTTTTAATAAGTTCGTTGGACATTTGAATATTCTCTTTTATGAAGATTTTAAGTCCTTTATCTATTTTAAAGCTTCAGTTAATTAAGACAGTGTGTATTGGCATAAGAATAGACAAATAGATCGATAGAAAAAACAGAAATTACACACAAATACAATCACTTGCTTTGGAATAAAACTGGAAGTGATGAAAAGTAGGGGAAAATGTCTTTACAGTAAATCATATTGCGTCAAAAGGATATTCATACAGAAAAATAAACATTTCAGTCCCTACCTCACACCATAATAAAAAATAAATCCTAGATAGACTGTAGATTTCACTAT
Organism: Bos javanicus; assembly: GCF_032452875.1. Classification (NCBI taxonomy): domain Eukaryota; kingdom Metazoa; phylum Chordata; class Mammalia; order Artiodactyla; family Bovidae; genus Bos; species Bos javanicus. Next base: position 95,692,443 of record NC_083869.1, read on the forward strand.
AAAAAGTAAAGCAATACATTTTTTAAAGAAAAAAAGTCTCAATGACCATGCAGAGAGAAAACATTTCATAAACAGTATATAAAAACTATAATATAAACTACTACTACTACTACTAAGTCACTTCAGTCGTGTCTGACTCTGTGCAACCCCATGGACCGCAGCCCACCAGGCTTCTCCGTCCATGGGATTCTCCAGGCAAGAACACTGGAGTGGGTTGCCATTTCCTTCTCTAATGCATGAAAGTGGAAAGTGAAAGTGAAGTGGCTCAGTTGTGTCCAGCTCCCAGCGACCCCATGGACTGCAGCCTACCAGGCTCCTCCATCCATGGGATTTTCTGGGCAACAGTACTGGAGTGGGGTGCCATTGCCTTCTCCAATAATATAAACATAATATATTAAATATAATATAATATATAAAAATTATAAAATGATAAGTTACAGAGTTTTAAATTTCTGTTTATCAAAAGGCACCATTAAGAGAGTGAAAATACAAGCCACACAAGATATTTATAAGAAGTGTATTTAACAAAAAATTCATATTCAGAACAGATTTAACTTTGCATATTATTCCATAGTATGTATGTGTCATAGTTTATATTTATCCCTCAATTATGATCATTTAGTCTGTTTCTATTAGTTCATTATCTAAATAAGTGTGGTAATGAATATACTTGTACATCTTTGAGTGTTTTCCTAATGAATTACCCAAACATGGGTTACAGAGTCATGGGATAAAGCAGTTTCAAACCACAAAGGCCAATGGAAAGATATTTTTTCCCAAATGAGTTCTCTCCCATCTTGAAAATCTCACTCTGAAACTAACTGTACTCCCTTGGCCTCAGCCTTGCCCAATATATTTTTTCTTTTAAAGACCCTGGAATATCTTAACCAGGGTACATAAGCTTAAGGAGAAGATAAGAATTCTGATGAGGGGGAATAAAAGGACATAAGAAAATGTTTAGGCAAGAGGTTTTCTAATATTCTCTCAAAGATTTTCTTCTTGCCTTCTCAGCAGTTTAAAAGAAATTATCTTTAAGCCCTAGATATTGACTTGAGTAGTATATCTTGTATATCGATATACGTCTTGTATGTTGATGATTGGCAAGTATTCTGGGATCTTTTGAAGTAAAGAATTATTGAATACAAACTTCAATTAAATGATTAAGTTTTTTGGTTACTAAAGAGAGATTGGACATCTATATATTTTAAACATTATTCACTGAAAGTGTTTTTCAAATGTGTATTCATCTACTTTCCCACTTTGGTAAGTACAATATCCTGACTATAGCTGACTATTTCTTTACAGGTGTAAAATCTTAAGATCCTCAGGGTTATAATTTGAATATTAATCTCATCATACATAGCAGTGATATGAAAAGTGTCCCTTGCACATTTTGTCTCATATTAAACTATAAGCTCTTAAGGTCAAGGACTACATTCAAATTCTGATTCTGTCAGGTACAAAGTTTGTGTTCTCTAGTGAGAGTATCTGATTCCCAGGGCTCCCATCTGCAAGCAGAAAGAAACTGCCTAACAACTGACCCAAAGGGAAACGTTGTTGGGAGAATACAAGTTCCTAGTATAAAGTACATGGCACATAGTAGGACTCAGTGAATGTTCCTTTTGCTTCTCTGAAGCAATTTTTCCCAAGTCAAATTTAAATTAGTATAAGCAATAAGAATGATTTCGTTTTCTGACAGTAAGGCATAACAGAAAAAAAGCCTAATTTGATTTTTTTTTTGCCTTGTGAATTACATCTCTCATTTAAAAGGGAAGTGGCACAGAAAATTCCAACATACTGAGATTTTTAATTATTTGTTTCCCATTGTAATCAGGCAAACTTTCAGGCAGGCAGCTTGGCAAAATGTATTACATTTCATTTGCCCCAGCAATCCCACTCTACTAGTTTATCCTAAAGAAATAATTAAGTATGAACAAAGAAGGAATGAAAAAGGATATTCACTGTAAGGTTGTTTATCATACTAAAACCCCAGAAACAACCTAAATCCTCATCAATAAGAGACTGATAAAACACATTTTGGATCATCTGTACAGCAAAATATTATGAAATCTTTAGAAGTAATAATATAGCTTCATATTTATAGGAAGCCCACAAAACATTGTCAAGTGAATAAAACAAGTTAAATATAGTATACATAAACACTTTATCCCATTTTTGTCAAAATGTGTATCTATATGTATGTATGCATAGAAAAAAGTCTTGAAAAATACATACCAACATGGTCATATGTTTATCTAAAAGCAGTAGGATTATGAATGATTTTCTCTTTCTTTTTAATACCTTTGTGTTTTACCATATTCTTTCATAATAAGTATGCATAATTTCTATACTCAAAAAATACTAAAGCTACTTAAAAATTTTTTTTATTTATATGCAAAAAAAAGCCAATTGATTTAAAAAATTAAAACCCATATCTATATGGATCTTATCTCGTTCATCCTCAAACAGAAGGGAGACGTTTCATTATTGCTGTGTGTAGCAGGGTTTCTCAACCTTGGCACTATTGACATTTTTGGCTGGATAATTCCTTGTCATGGGAGATTATCGGGTGCCTTGTAAGATGTTTGGCAGCATCACTGACCTCTACTCTTGTAATACACATCACTCCCTTCCCACCAAGTTATCCAAAAATGTCTCCAGATGTCAACTAAAGGCTAGACTGCCCTGGTTGAAAGTCACTGCTCTAAGGAAACAGGAGATCTGAAATTAAACCCCATGTTTGACACTTACTAGTTGGGTGATCCAACCTCTCTGGGCTTCCATTTCCTCAAGACTACATTATCTTCAAGATAGCTTTGGTCCTGAAAACCATCTTTTGTGAGTTTGCGGAAAATCAGTGGATTCAAAAGGGTCCAGGCTTCCCCAGTGGCTGAGTTGGTAAGAACCCACCTGCCAATGCAGGAGATGCAAGAAACGTGGGTTCAACCCCTGGGTCAGGAAGATCCCCTGGAGTAGGAAATGGCAACCCACACCAGTATTCTTGCCTGGAAAATTCCATGGACAGAGGAGCCTGGCAGACTATAATTCACAGGGTCGCAAAGAGTTGGACACGACTAAGCAGCTGAGCATACAAAGGGAAAGTGGTTGGTCCAGAGTTAAACAAAAAGCCAAAAGTTCAAACAGAAATGCGGCTAGGTCTCCTAACTGCAATCATGCATTTATTCACTCATTTGTGTAAGAAATATTTATTTTGAGTGCCTATTATATCCTGGGCGCTGTTACAGCACTGGGAAACAGTAATAAACAAGAAAATGAGATCCTTGCTTTCATGGAGTTTACCTTCTATTGAAAGAAGCAAATAGTAATCATGTAGGTTAATAAACAGGAGTATTTTAAATAAGTGATATTAAATAGGTAACATGGTAATGGATGGCCACTGGAATAATGTTAGGAAAAGCAAGCAACATTAGATAAGGCAGCCTGGGAAGACCCCTAAAGGAGCGGATACTTGATACTTGAAAGATAATAAAGATAGAATCAAGCAAAACTCAGTGGCAAGAACGTCCTGGTCAGAGAGAATCGAAGTACAAAAGTAGTAAGGTGGAGAAGAGCTTGGAACTGTATTAATGATATTTAATGGCAATACATACATGATAGAAGATTACAGAGGAAACAATGTCAACTTATAGTATTAATAATATGGGGAAAGTGTGAGTGAAAAAGTAATCATGATTATATGCTTGCATGCATAGTCACTCAGTCATGTCTGATTCTTGGGATCCTTTGGACTGTAGTACCCCAGGCTCCTCTGTCCACGAGCTTTTTCAGGCAAGAAGACTAGGTTGCCATGGCACTCTTGCTGTTTCAAGAGTGGGTTGCCATTTTCCTCCTCCAGGAAATCTTCCCAACCCAGGGATCAAACCTGCATCTCCCATGTCTCCTGCATTGCAGGCCAACTCTTTACTCACTGAGCCATCAGGGAAGCCCAGAGTGATTATAGGAGAAATTAAATCCACAAAAAGCCCTCACATCATGGCCTTCCTCAATAATGCAATTGAAAAATTGTGTCTGGGGAAATTCTGAAACCAAATGTCCCCCCAAGTTCACCAATGCCTTCCTATCACCATTAGTACTGGGGTGGGGGGTGGTGCCAAGAAGATGTCTACTGAATTGCTAAAGCAATAAATTGAGGGGATAATCTTTTTGGTGGTTGGTAAGCTCAAGGGGGAGTGGGTCCCGTAGATAAACGATAACTAGATTTAGTTGACAATTTGCTTTGAGTAAAATGTTGAGCTTGTAAATAATTTAAAAATAGCCTGTCATTCAATTGCTGCATGTCCTTTAAGAAATTTTAATCAATGCAAAACACATTTCGCAAACACAAGCTTCTAACCCCTGTGAAACCAGCTATCGGTCTAAACAAAAAGCTGTGACACACGGTCAGGAGAACGTGTGCAATGGTTATGAAGGAGAGTGAATTGAGCTACAACCCCAGAATCCAATATATGACAATATCCTGCAACCAAGGAATTAGTTATTTCGACAATATGTAATGTGGAAACACACCACTTGTTCAGCTCTTTGCTCAAGGGCACAGAGAAGCTGAGGTTTCAATCCACTCATCAGAAACAATCAACATGCACATAAACTCTGCATTTTGGCTGCAAATGGATTGTCTATTTGTTATATTTGCCAAAAGCTCAGCATTGTAGAGCAAGAAAAAGGAAAGGAAAAGCGGAGGCAGAGGAAAGACATAATAAGTCTGAAATCAGGGCATACTTTGAGCGGATAAACTCAAGGACAGAAAGGAATAGCATAGGATTTGAGGGCGGGCAATCTCTCCTGACCCCCACATTGTCAGTAAGCTAGGTTCAACTCCTTTCTACCCAGTTATCCATGTTGAAATGGGGAAAAACACAGATCTTTCCAAACGTGAGTGGAGCCGATTGCCACCTTCCCCAGCCCAGCTTTCTTCCCTGGGGACAGCGGGAAGCCACGCAAGGACTGCTCCTCCCTTTGTGCTTTCCAGCTGCCCAAGCCCTCAGGGCTGGGTCACACAGCCTGGTAGCCTTCTCTGACTCAGCTGTTCTTTTCCCATAGAACTTTTATCAAAGGAAACCAATCATTGTTCAACCCACAGTGCCAAGAGATGCAGCAGCAAAACCCCAAGGACAGTAGAAAGTTTTGTTCCTCTAGACTGAAACTCCTGGAGAAGATTTTTTGTATTTTTTCCTGAGATTTGGAGGTCTTTTCTTCCTCCCCTCCCCCCACAATATTGACATAGATTATGAAGACAACATCCCAAATTTCCAGCATGGTAGCTGCAGTTTAGGAAATAAGCCAGCACATCAGAGAATAAGGACAGCTCTAAAGGTTTAACTGAAATTGGCTCAATGTTTGTTTTTGAACAAATTGATTATCATTAATTATCAAAACATATATATCTTGATTTATCCCTTAAATTGTGGATATTAATAATCACTATTAATTTTGATTAATTAATAGCAACACTATTAATCCTGGATAGATTTAATGATAATAGACAAGAATGCATTATTCACAAATGTTGTACACCAGGATATCCATTATACAACTATTCATCTCCAGCAATACCATTTTTGTACTCATCTGTTATGATTTTATTTAAACCAGGTTGTCAACATTTTTCAAAATGTTGATTTTTAAAGTCTGCCCTCATAACAAATCAACTCCTCCTCCCAATCTAATGCAGCCATGGAGACCGCATGAGGATACTGTATCCTTCCCTCCACACCTGGCCTGATTTACACATAGCCACACTCACAAAGACGTGAGTACACATGCCGCTTAGCTGTGCTATTGGCATTGAAGGGTTTCCAGCTTGTCTTTGTCCCAAGGTCAACCAGAATCAAGCTCCAGTTTTTGTCTTCATGTAGGACGTTTTCTTCATTGGTGAGCTTATTTAAATTCCTTTGCAGATATTGAGCCAAATCTGCTCAGGCTGCAACCTCCCGGGGCCTCTCACTCAGGGCCAAGTATAAATAAATACTCATATAGGACAGCTTTGATGAAACATTAAAGATGTCTCTGGTTATATGGCTTCTAGAGTCTCTATTTTCTTTATGAAAAATCCATGGTGGTAGAGAGAGCCTTAGCCACGGGAAGGGAATAGATTTCTAAATTGCTGCCTAAGGACCCCCTGGGACTTAATGGCACAGGGCAAAGAAGCAGCTGATCTTGGCAAAGGAAGCAAGATAAATAAAATTAGCCACTAAATCATCTCCCCTTAAAATACCAGCTGTCAATTCCCTCCAACATTTATGAATTTGGGGGCATGTTACTGTCATGTTGCGTCTCATCCAGGACAAATAGCATTGCTCCTTTCACTCAAGAAAGGGTCCCTGGGTCCCCACACAGGAGAGGCTAAAGCAGAGGGCTTGACCTTTTCTTTCACCCTCTTCCCCTGTCACATGTACAAGGAAGAACCCAATTCAGGCCAATCAATGTTTATTGCTCTAATGATTGTAATTGTTGCTTATTTTTAAACTATGTTCCCAGTCATCCCTTCAAAGATTGGGACTTCCTACAGAAGATGATGCACTCGCCTTTTGGAAAAGACCATCTGCTCAAAAGAGTGAATCAGTTGATGGAGGATGAATCTGAATGAGCAGAAACAACACAACGGTGGGAATCCTTGTCCTTCTCTTGTGGATCCCCAGTGGGATCAGACCGCTACAGCTTTGGGAGAGAGGCTAGCAGCACTTGACAAGGACGCTGAAATCTTGAGGTAGAGCTCTCCAGGTGAAGACGGGAGACATGCAGTAACAACTAAAAAGCTAACCTTAGCCAGACACTGCACTAACTGCTTTGTAAGTATTATCTCACTGAATGTTCAGAACAACTGCCAAGATGGATAATATTACAGCTGCATTTTAAAAACAAACAAACTGAATAGTTCAGGAGTTGTTATTACTTGTCTCCTGCAAAGAAGCACCCTATAGTCCTGTGAGTAGTATGAGGCACCCTCCCTCCCCTGGACATGAGAGCAACCAGCAAACCACAGTCATATCCTGGCCTGAATCATTCCTGCCCAGGCTGAAAACATGAGAGGAGCAGAGAGATCCCTCTAGGCTTGTGCGAATCCCTGAAGCATTGCTGGGCAGGTCCTCCAGGGAGACTTAGCTGGAGTCATACAGGAATCTACAAAGCCCTACAAAGTCCTTCCCTCTACACCCCACACACACCTTTAGGAAACCAGAGGGAAGAACCTGAATAAGATCAAACACAGACTAGCTACTTTACTGTTAATTTCCACCTGACTACATCCTTTGGCTAGAGGATGAAATTTCTATTACGCTTTATAGGAGCAAAACCATGAAAGTTTTCTCTAGTTATTGTTGCTTCTAAAAAAATAGAAATTGTACAAAGCTGAGTCCATAGCAGGCATATAAAGACCGTATGTTGGTTCATTAAAATAGTAAATTTTTTGTTACTGTTTATTTAAAAATACATGAAGCTTTTCCACTGTGCCTGGAGAAGAACTCTATATAATCCTTAGAACACTAAAGTCTTTACCATTCCCAAAACATGCAGAATATCAGAATACATACAGACTAAATCCATACTACACAAACTAATTAAAGGACCTGGAGAGAGTGAGCCAGAAGAGCTGATACAGTTTAGTCTGAAAAAAAATCTTCTTTACTCAAGTATAATAAAAATTATAATGCTTTCCTCTTTTTCCTCTTATAAAGAGCTTTCCAATGATATTACTTTGCTTGAGCGTCACAAAACAGCAAAGAGAGGGTGTGGTCATCGCCATTTCCAGATTCAGGCTGGCTAAGCGACTGTCCAATGTCATGGTCAGGAGTAGAGGGAACTCAGGCTGTATATGGTAAATTATTTGAGTAATCAAAAAAACATGGAAGTCATCAGGATTTTTCTGCTTGAATTTTCAGCATGAGAGCTGGTCACTGACACAAATGAAAACATACACTCATAAATCGCCTTTGTCCTTGACTCCATCTAGACCCAGACGGAAGGAAATTTTGTGCACGTTATGTCTTCATTCCTCCAGTCACATCGTCAGTTATTCCATAGGAGGTGAGGATAGAAGGGGAGTGCAGGTTGGTGAGAGAGCCGCAAGAAAGGCTCCTTGAGGAAAAGTGGGAAAGAGCAGGGGTAAGACAGGGTAATTTCCCTCCACCTTCCCCCTGGAGTAGAGGGGTCTGCCTTCCTCTAATGGTCCCCTTTCCTCACTGAATTACTATGCTAGGCACGTGGAGACACCACAGAAGGGGTTTCCACAAATTTGAGTTTAAAGGGGATAATACTTGCTGTTAAATCATTATATTAAATCATTCTTTACAAGACATTTTTACAATTTCAAATCATTTTCCCAACTAAGTTGCACAGTAAATTAATTACTGTGTTAGTAGTTCATTGGTGACTCTTGTACACATGTTTTACTCAAAAATATTCTCCAAATATTTGTTCACATATTTGAATCCATTTAAAAGTGTTTCTAATTTTAGGGGGATAAGTATTCTTGGTAATTTCACTGCTTGCCTCATTTTGTCCTGGGAAGAGTTATGTTCATCTTCCAGTTGGCATATAGGATAATTTAGTGTAGCTACTTATGTGGTACTGGCTAACATAATTGAAGATTTTTAAGAAGTCAAACAGAGTTGGGGAAGGGTAGTTATTAATCTAGTAAAGACAACCTCAATAGTTTGGTTCATACATATACTAAAAAGAAAGATGAACCATTTTCTCATCCCTAATGGCTGAAAATATGAAAGGTAAAAATCATATGTAAAAGGGTAAAAATCAAAATGTTTGATAAACTTACAACAAAAGCCACACACTTTATACCTGTTCATGCCCTTTCCAAAAACATTTCACTTTGCATTTGTAAACAAATGCTTAGCTTTATTAAGTGAAAAATGTGTAATAAAGAGAATATACGTTAGCAAGACGACCCCATCAAGATGGGTAAAAAGTATAATTTGGGTAAAAATGTTCATGTCAGTAAAAGTTTGTTGTGCTCAAATTCTATAAAAATAACTTGGATTGCTTTTACATGCTTCTTAAGCTTTTCCTAAATGCACATATTTAATGTATTAGCTGAAAATCACAAAGCATCAAAATACCTGTGTGAAAGGAACAGACTTTTGTGAGAAGTATGTTTACATGTCTTATATCTGCAGTAACCATTTTCTCCAAGCCCAAGTTTGCCATAAGTGCTTTGATAAGTTCAAGGAAACTCATGGAACAATAGGTATATCTGAGATCCTAGTATTTGAAATCAGGCCTGAACCCCAGAATCTATGCTCTCTGGTTGCTATATCTCTGCAGAGAATGAGGTCACACAATGCACGGACATTTATGTCCAACATCAAAAGACATCTAAAATCCAAAGTTAAAATCACCCAAATGTCCACGAACAGAAAAACAGACAAATTGTGCTATATACATACAATGGAATACTGAGCAGAAATTACAGGACATTTGTGGATCAGTATATGTTGGCACTTACCTGGTGGCTCAGTGATAAAGAATCCTCCTGCCAGTGCAGGAGACTGGGTTTCGATCCCTGAGTCAGAAAGATCCCCTGGAGAAGGAAATGGCAATCCACTCCTGTAGTCTTGCCTGGATAATCCCATGGACAGAGGAACATGGTGGGCTACAGTCCATGGGGTCGTGAAGAATTGGACAACTTAGCGACTGAACAACAACAATCTTTTTGAAATGATTGAATGTCACACCCATAATGTTGGACAAAAGTAGCCAGACATGCAAAGAACAGTGTAGAGTTTCATTTCTGTACAGTTTTTTAAAAGCAAAAATACTCTAGGGTATTGGAGTTCACAGATAGTAGCAACTCCTGGGAAACAAAGTCAGTGAGAGGAAGGGGCAGTGAGGAGTCTTCTGAGTCCTGGGATCTTCTGTTTAGTCCTCTGCGCTCAGTCTCCAGGCGTGTATGACTCTCTGCGACCCTTTGGACTATAGCCTGACAGGCTCCTCTGTCCGTGGGATTCTCCAAGCAAGAATGCTGGGGTGGATTGCCATTTCCTCCTCCAGGGAATCTTTCCAATCCAGGGATCAAACCTGGGTTTCCTGTGTCTGCTGCACTGCAGGCAGATTCTTTACCCACTGAGCCGTCAGGAAAGCCCATTTAGTCCTCTATAGACTGTTTACATTGTCAGATTTCACTTTGTGAAAATTCATCTAGCTATACACTTAGGATTTATGCACTTCTCTGTGTATAAGTTACACGTCAATAGAAAGCTTACTTAAAAAGTAAAAATAAGCGACTTCCCTGGTGGTCCAGTGGCTAGGAGTCCACACTCTCAATGTAGAGGGCCTGGGTTTGATCCCTGGTAAGAGAACTAGGTTCCACATGTGGCAACTAAAGATCCCACATGCCACAGCTAAGACCTGGCACAGCCAAATAAATAAATACTTTTTTAAAGTTAAAAAAAGGAGACAGCTAAGAAAGTGCTCTCCAAATATAGCTGACCCAAGTACTATGCAGGGTTGACCCTCCCCGTGCCCTCTGCAGGGGAGCAGAGGCCTTTGGATTTTTCAGAGACTCCAGGGAATAAGAACTCACCATCACAAGAAAGCCCTCATCTTATCATACTATTATGGTAAACAAGACATTTTTACCCTAAAAGAAGGGGAAAGCTCGTGGCCTCCCTGAGATAAATACCCCTGAGTGTGTATTGTTTCAACTTCACCATAACCCAGTCACACAGAGCCAGGAATTCTTCCGAGGGTATGTCCGTGGCTCTAGTTAGATGAACTACTTGCCACATGTGTGGACAGCCTCACTGCCTAGAAGAGCCTGTTCACTTGTGAGAAAACAACCTGGTTGGGAAAAGTGCATTCTGCCTCTGAACACCCCTCAGATTTGACAGGGTGCTGTAAAAGCAGTATTACAGTTCTGCTGCCACAGTTAGAAATGGAGCCTTTTTATTTGGTCTGAACTTTCCTTAAGAAATGTGCAGAAGGAAATGTGTCCAGGCATGATTGCATTTGGGGAACATGAAGCTCTGCTTTTCTTACCCACACTACTCCTCTGCTTGGAGTCCAGGACCTCCTCTGGAAGCTCACAAACATCGAAACAAAGCCTGGTGCTGACACTGGGGTTTGAGAGGGCAAGCTTCAATACAAACATGGACAACCAGAAGAGGCTACTGACAAAACCCTGTCTATTAACACTAACAGCTGGGAGAACGGAATATCATTCCCCACTTTGGCTCTGCCCTCTCTTTAAATCCTAAATAAATCATCCTTTCTTCCTGGGAAATGGCTCTGGAACACTTTCTCCAGGTGGAGGCTAGAAAGGCTGATGGCTATGAGGGAAGACAGGATTTTCCTGCCTGTCTGGGCATGTATCCATGCTGCCCCAGTGAGAAACATCTTTATCAAGCCTGACATCATTCACCATGATCATAACCCTCTGGTTTCTGGCAAGAACACACTAGATCTGTAATCTTTAGTTCTTCTAACCCTATCACTTACTTGCATTGTCATCCTCAGCTAATCATTTAAACTCTCTGGGCTGCGAATACTTTGCCAGCTGAAATTACCCTTATCTTTCTTCAAATACTCAAAGGAGCAAGATAGAGGATGCTTCTATATTGCTTCAAGCATTCACAAACTTAAGTGATTCTCTGAATGGGAAGGCCAGCCTTGCTTGCTGTGCTCTCCTTTTTCATCTCCGTGTATAAGCCCTGCCCAGCTCTACCAAGAGAACTGATGGAGTTCTGCCTTCAACAAGAGGTGGGGTGGGGCAAGTGCTTCTCTGAGCTACAGAGAAGTTGGCTCACTCTCAATATTCTTTTGTTTTGAATCAGTGGTCTCTGCCTCCTACCCAAGCTCCTGCCAGAGTTTTTGACACTCTGGTATTTTGCCACTTCTCGACTTAAAGAGACTTAAAAGTTTTCCAATTAGATAAATCTGATTTTTGAGGAAGTGATAATTGTTAAATCATGATAAAGAGACATTTTATCATGCTTTTCAGGGGAAAATTGTTGCAGCTGCTGACAATTTAGAAAGAGGAGCATACTTTACAACTAACGTGTTAGACGTTAGAGTTCAGAGAAGGTCAATGAGAAGTAAGTGAAAGCATTGCTGAGATTACAATTTGAACAAAAGGGAAAGCACAGTTCAATTTCACCCCCAAAGGGTGATTTTATATGCACATTTTTAAGGGAACACGTCCATGATTAAAAGTGAACTATACCTGTAGATCACATTCTTTCAGCACTTTCCAGTAATCCCAGCACAGTATGGAGAAAACGAATGCTTCTCTTAGTCAAGCATGTAATCACATGTTTCCAGATGAGAGGCACAAAAAATGATTAAAGGTTTGGGAAATTGGATCTATGCAGAAAGACTAATGTAAAATATATCCTCAAGAAGAAGGAAGGACTAGTAGGAAAAGGGAGCTCTCAACCCTATTATGAAGGGATATGCACAACCAGTGTTTCTATGAATTAACTGAAGGCAAAAGCTTAAAATTCAACATTCAAAAAGCTAAGATCATGGCATCAGGTCTCATTACTTCATGGCAAATAGACGGAGAAAAAGTGGAAACAGTGATGGATTTTATTTTCTTGGGCTCCAAAATCACTGTGGATGGTGATTACCACCACAAAATTAAAAGACGCTTGCTCCTTGGAAGAAAAGCTACAACAAACCTAGACAGTGTATTTAAAGGCAGAGACATCACTTTGCCAACAAAAGTCCATCTAGTCAAAGCTATGGTTTTTCCAATAGTCGTGTATGGATGTGAGAATTGGACATAAAGAAGGCTGAGTGCTGAAAAATTGATGCTTTCAAATTGTGGTATTGGAGAAGACTCCTGAGTGTCCCTTGGACAACAAGGAGTCCCAAATATTCATTGGAAGAACTGATGCTGAAACTGAAGCTCCAATACTTTGGCCATTTGATGCAAAGAGCCAACTCATTGGAAAAGACCCTGATGCTGGAAAAGATTGAGGGCAGGAAGAAAAGAGGGCAATAAAGAATGAAATGGTTGGATGGTATCACTGACTCAATGGACATGAGTTTGAGCAAACTCTGGGAGACAGTGAAGAATAGGGAAGCCTGGCATGCTGCAGTTCATGGGGTTGCAAAGAGTTGGACACAACTTAGCAGTTGAACAACAACAACAAACGCATGGCTGTTCAAGAGCAACCAGATATACTGTGAATAGGTGTTTAAATCTTTGACTATTTTGGCTATAGGACTACTTAGAACCATTCTAACAGTATCAAAAGAGGCTATGGGTCTGTCTGGAAACTTTAAGCAATGTTATACCTGGGATTTCTTTCTGGGTGAGCTTGGTTAGCCACAGAGAGAAGACCAGAAAGACTTTGAGAACCTCTCAGAATTGACATTTTAGAAACTTCACTAGCATTAAGCTCAATAAGATGGCAGCAATCTGACCAGAAAATAGCAGTGACCTTCAACACAGCCTCCTCAATCACCATCCAGATGTTGTCATGGGCCTACATCATCTCCTCAAACCACAGGACTGCCCTGAACCTATCAGCTCCATAAAACAAGTTGTTTAGTATGACATTCCTATCACTGTAAATGATGTCACCTTTTCTACAGTCATCCCAGCATGACACCACAGAGTGATTTAGACTCATCTGTCTCCCTCTGTCCTCACTGCTGGTCTGTCAACAATGCCTGTTGAGTCTTCCTTCTGTCTTTCTCATCTGATAACCATGACTTCCTTTTCACTCCCAGGGGCAACATCGTAGTTCAGGTGATCATCAAGACACATCAGTGAGAAAATACTTAGATGTTCAATTTCCCTCTATCAAATTCCAAATTCTTCATCAGTGTTTCTCAAAGGGTGGTGCAAAGATCAACTCCAAAACTACCAAGTTCAGTTCAGTTCAGACGCTCAGTCATGTCTGACTCTTTGTGACCCCATAGACTGCAGCATGCCAGGCTTCCCTGTCCTTTGCCAACTCCCGAGCTTACTTGAACTCATGTCCATTGGGTCAGTGATGCCATTCAATCATTTCATGCTCTGTCATCCCCTTCTCCTCCTGCCCTCAATCTTTCCCAGCATCAGGGTCTTTTCCAATGAGTGAACTCTTCGCATGAGGTGGCCAAAGGATTGGAGTTTCAGCCTCAGCATCAATCCTTCCAATGAATATTTAGGACTGATTTCCTTTAGGATGGACTGGTTGGATCTCCTTGCTGTCCAAGGGACTCTCAAGAGTCTTCTCCAGCACCACAGTTCAGAAGCATCAATCCTTTGGTGCTCAGCCTTCTTTATGGTCCAACTCTCACATCCATACATGACTACTAGAAAAACTATAGCTTTGACTAAACAGACCTTTGTTGGCAGAGTAATTCTCAGCCAACCAAGCCCCAGGCTTAACAACATCCCAAGTTTCACATGACAAAACGGACAGCATTAATATGAAACCATAGCTGCAATTTGCTCACAGATTGATAATGATATTGCTTTGCATCCTGGGATTATAAGTGGGAACCTCAAACTGCAATCTTTGAAGTCTCACCCACGGAGTGGATGGGCTGCCTGGGACATTTTCCCAGTTGGGACTCCAGATGTGCTGTGACACGGGACTTCCCAGTGCTGTTTGAGTCTGGATGTTGGGCAAAACCCAATTTGGTGATGTATCCTCTGCTGTTTCTATTTCTCTTTTCTTTCAATGTTAGTATATTGAAAGTAAGCTAGACAATTCTCTCATAAATATTTGCATTATTTATGTGGCTTATTTTGTTAACAAATTCTTTGAACCTGAGACGAAAGTGAAAACTTTCAGCAAAACATCAACCACACCTCCTCCCTCTATCCCAAAATGTTATTCTTTCTCCATCCAAATTTTAACCATACATGAAAGACTGATTTTGCTTCCTCATGACCCCTTTTCCTGATCACTGCGGGTTGAATTGTGTCCCTCTAAAAGATGTACTGAAGTCCTAACACCTGGTGCCTGTGAATCACTGTCTTTGGAAATAGAATCTTTGCAGATGTATTGATAATTAGCTAAGAGGAGGTGATACTGGATTAGGGTGGGAACTAAATCCAATGGATAGTGTCCTTATAAAGAGGCCAAGTAAAGATACAGAGACACATAGGGAGTTCATGTGAAAATAGACACAGAAATTGGAGTGATGTACGCATCAAAAGCTAAGAAAGAGGAAAGCAAGGATTTCCCCTAGAGCCTTCAGAGGGAACCCCGCAACACCTTGACTTTGGACTCTAAAGTGATGAGAGAATAAATTCATGTTATTTTTAATCACCAATTTGTGATAGTTGGTTATTGTAGCCCTAGGGAACTAATACACTGCTCCTACCCATGATCACCCTCTTTTACTCCTTGAGTCCCATGGCTCCTAAATTCTAAACAAATCCTTTGGCTGCTGTGGTAGCCGGCCTCCCACATGGCCCACAGGGATGTCCACCTCATGGTATTGATGCCCTTGTATAGCTCCCTTCCATGTTGATAGGACTGATATATATTTCCATGAGTACATTATGGAAATGGTGTGTGGTTTCTGAGGCCAGGTCATAAAAGTCACTGCAGAACTTCCCTGTTCTCTTGGACACTTCCCCCTGGAAGAAGCAAGTTGCCATGTCATTATACACTCAGGAAGCCCTAAGGAGACAGACACATGGTAACAGCCCTCACAACTCACCATTTATGAGAGTGAACCAACTTGGAAGCATATCCTCCAATCCCAGTCAAGCCTTCAGATGCCTGTAGCCCAGGCTGAGATCTTGGCTAAAACCTCATAAGAATCTTTGAACCAGAATTATCAAGATAATCTACTCCTGGATTCCAAACCCACGTAAACTATATGAGGTAAAAAATATCTACTGTTCTAGCATGCTAGGTGATGGGGTAATTTTATCAGCAACAATAGACAAATAATACAACTCTTATTCTCATACACTAGCTCATTTGCTTGGCTCTAAAGATAAAGATATTTGGGGGAATATCTTTACTCCTCTTCAGTTCAGTCAGTTCAGTTCAGTCACTCAGTCATGTCCAACTCTTTGCAACCCCATGGACCACACCAGGTTTTCCTGTCTATCACCAACTAGCAGAGCTTGCTCAAACTCATATCCATCGAGCTGGTAAAGCCATCCAACCATCTCATCCTGTTATTCCCCTTCTCCTCCCATCTTCAATCTATCCCAGCCACAGGGTCTTTTCTAATGAGTCAGGACTTCACATCAGGTGGCCAAAATATTGGAGCTTCAGCTTCAGCATCAGTCCTTCCAATGAATATTCAGGACTGATTTTCTTTAGGAGGGACTGGTTTGATCTCCTTGCAGTTCAAGGGACTCTCAAGAGTCTTCTCCAATGGTTCAAAAGCATCCGTTCTTTGCCGCTCAGCTTTCTTTATAGTCCAACTATCACATCCATACATGACTACTGGAAAAATCATAGCTTTGACTAGACAGACCTTTATTGGCAAAATAATGTCTCTGCTTTTTAATATGCTATCTAGGTTGGTCACAGATTTTCTTCCAAGGAGCAAGCATCTTTTAATTTCATAGTTGCAGTCACCATCTGCAGTGATTTTGGAGCCCCAAAAAATAAAGTCTCTCAGTTTTTCCATTGTTTCCCCATCCATTTGCCAAGAAATAATGGGACTGGATGCCATGATCTTAGTTTTTTGAATGTTGAGTTTTAAGCCAACTTTTTCACTCTCCTTTTCACTTTCATCAAGAGGCTCTTTCAGTTCCTCTTCTCATTTCTGCCACAAGGCTGGTGTCATCTGCATATCTGAGGTTATTGATATTTCTCCCGGCAAACTTGATTCCAGCTTGTACTTCACCAGCCTGGCACTTCACATGATGTACTCTGCATATTGGAGAAGGAAATGGCAACCCACTCCAGTACTCTTGCCTGGAAAGAGGAGTGTGGTGGGCATGGACGGAGGAGTGTGGTGGGGTCTCAAAGAGTTGAACATGACTGAGAGACTTCACTTCACTCACTCTGCATAAAAGTTAAATAAGCAGGGTGACAATATATAGCCTCAACATACTCCTTTCCCAATTTGAAACTAGTCCACTGTTCCATGTCTGTTTCTAACTGTTGCTTCTTGACCTGCATACAGGGTTCTCAGAAGGCAAGTAAGGTGTTCTGGTATTCCCATCTCTTGAAGAATTTTCCACAGTTTGTTGTGATCCACACAGTCAAAGGCTTTAGCGTAATCAATGAAGCAGAAGTAGATGTTTTTCTGGAATTCTCTTGCTTTTTCTATGATCCAGTGGATGTTGGCAATTTGATCTCTGGTTCCTCTGCCTTTTCTAAAACCAGCTTGAACATCTGGAAGTTCACAGTTCATGTACTGTTGACGCCTAGCTTGGAGAATTTTGAGCATTACTTTGCTAGTGTGTGAGATGAGTGCAACTGCGCCGTAGTTTGAGCATTCTTTGGCATTGCCCTTCTTTGAGATTGGAATGAAAACAGATCTTTTCCAGTTCTGTGGCCACTGCTGAGTTTTCCAAATTTGTTGGTATATTGAGTGCAGCATTTTCACAGCATCATCATTTAGAATCTGAAATAGCTCTGCTGGGATTCCATCACCTCCACTATCTTTGTTTGTAGTGATGCTTCCTAAGGCCCACTTGACTTTGTACACCAGGATATCTGGCTCTAGGTGAGTGATCACACCATCATGGTTATCTGGGTCATTAAGATCTTTTTGGTATAGTTCTTCTGTGTAATCTTGCCACTTCTTCTTAATATCTTCTGCTTCTGTTAGGTACATACCATTTCTGTCCTCTATTGTGCCCATTTTTGCATAAAATGTTCCCTTGGTATCTCTACTCCTCCTAGATTGCAATTGAAAGCAGGCATCATTTTTTGTATTTCTTTGCATCCTCAAACATGTCTAATAATTATACATATATAAATACAGATATATATATATGAAAGTGAAAGTTTTAGTCACTCAGTCATGTTTGACTCTTTGTGACCCCCATGGTCTGTAGCCCACTAGGCTCCACTGTCCATGGAATTCTCCAGGCAAGAATACCGGAGTGAGAATACCGCCATGCCCTTCTTCAGAGGATCTTCCCGACCCGGGGACTGAACCTTGGTTTTCCACATTGTAGGCAGATTGTTTACCATCTGAGCCATCAGGGAGGCCCTATATATATAGGTATTGATATCTCACATTAAATATGTGTGTGTGTGTGTGTGTGGATATACATATGTGTATATATGTATATATATATATATTTCACACACACACAATATGCTTGATAAATGTGGGCATACTGAATGAATAAAAGAGCACAGTGTATCCCATTAGATAGGCTTTCAAAATATTGCATTGAATTGACTCTCATTTAAAGATCAAGTTTATGGACTTCTGTTGCAAGCAAATCACTTGAGAAAAGCTGCGTTTGAAGCCGTTTCGAAGTCATTCTTTTTTCCCTCACCCAGTTCCCTGTCTCTCTGTTGTTGCTTGTTGGCTTCTGAAATGTAGGTCACCTCCAGTAGCATGACCTAATTAGGAGAGGTAATTTAACAAGAAAAATAAAATAAAAGAAATCCTCTGAGATGGCAGAATTGAAACAAAGAAAAGTGGTTCTTTCATTTTATGTTTTTTGGCAGTAGCTTCCCTACTAAAGTTATCCCCTTTCCACCCTCAAGCTACACAATTTGTAAAGCACAAAGAAGAAAGGAAGAAATGAGTTTGGGAGCAGCTGGAAATGATGAATTTATAATGATCGCAGAAGGAGTAAGAGTAAGCTTTACTTCACCAAAGTGCTCTGTGGGGCTTCTTCTTGGCAGTGCCGTGAGTGAGGCTTTGGAGGAAGAAGTATTGATGATGCTGATACAAAGCATCACACATCTCAGGATGAGAGGAGACCTTATGGCTCGTCTTACCCAACCCCCAGGAAATGCTGTGACACCTGTTGTGTTTGGAATACAATAAAATTTTGTATATACAGCATTTAAACAATAGTGGTTTTTTCTTCATACATTTGGCACACTTCTTTTAGAAAAGATAAAAATGGTAAGTAAGCTAAGCAGATTTTAAGGGTTATTACCAAATTAACTTCTAGGGGATATCACGGGGCCAGGTTGGATTCAGCCCATCTCCCTCATGTCTTCCTCTCAGAGGCATGATGCTGGGTTCCTGTAAAATGCCTAAGTGCTTTCTGAATCACCCCAGAAACACTTAACTACACTGATCATAATTGAATGCATTATTAATTCCTTTTTGGAAAACTGATATTCCATGCTTGTCATTAAATGATCCCATTGATCTATGTGTTGTTGAGTTGCTAAGTTGTGTCCAACTCTTTTGCGACCCCATGGAGTGTAGCTTGCAAGGCTCCTCTGTCCATGGGATTTTCCGGGCAAGAATACTGGAGTGGGTTGCCATTTCCTTCTCCAGGAGATCTTCCCCACCCAGGGATCGAAACTGTGTCCCCTGAATTGGCAGGTGGATTCTTTACCACTTCCCTGATAAAGACTATATAAATTATATATGATATAAATTATATTTATATCATATATAATATATTTATAATTTATCAATTATAAATATATATGATATAAATATAAATTTTATCATGTATATATATATATTATATATATATGTATATAGACTATATATATATATACACATAACTGTATTACTTCCCTGGTGGCTCAGACGGTAAAGTATCTGCCTGCAATGTGGGAGACCCAGGTTTGATCCCTGGGTTGAGAAGATCCCCTGGAGAAGGAAATAGCAACCCACTCTAGTACTTTTGCCCGGAAAATCCCATGAACGGAGGAGCCTAGTAGGCTACAGTCTATGGGATTGCAAAGAGTCGGACACAACTGAGGGACTTCACTAATACTGATTCTTTACCACTGACCCAAAATTCAAAAGCCTGCTATGTGTATAACCTACCTGATGGCTGACATTTATTAAGGTGAATACAGTTATATTAATCCCATTTTACAGAGGTACAGAAAGATTAGGCCACTTATTTAGTGAATAAAAGGTTAAATCCAAGAAACAAACCCAGGCAATCTGACTGCAGAGTCTGTGCTCTTAATTCCCTACATTACTTTAAATTAGCTATAAAACTATATTCTTCATGTACTTGGGATCAATGGGCATTTACTGCCCAGGCAGTATATCTAGTTCTCTTTACAAGTACTTTCCTAATTGCAGGAAAGTACCCTAGTCATTTTCAGCCTTCTGGGGTAAGAACAGATAGCAAACACCTGACTTCAGCATTTGGCCATAAAAAAGAATGCCCACTGCTGGGCATACACACCGAGGAAACCAGAACTGAAAGAGACACGTGTACCCCAATGTTCATTGCAGCACTGTTTATAATAGCCAGGACATGGAAGCAACCTAGGTGTCCATCAGCAGATGAATGGATAAGAAAGCAGTGGTACATATACACAATGGAGTATTACTCAGCCATTAAAAAGAATACATTTGAATCAGTTCTAATGAGGTGGATGAAACTGGAGCCTATTATACAGAGTGAAGTAAGCCAGAAAGAAAAACACCAATACAGTATACTAATGCATATATATGGAATTTAGAAAGATGGTAACGATAACCCTATATGCGAGACAGCAAAAGAGACACAGGTGTATAGAACAGTCTTTTGGACTCTGTGGGATGCGGGGGGAATGATTTGGGAGAATGGCATTAAAACATGTATAATATCATATAAGAAGTGAATCGCCAGTCCAGGTTCGATGCAGGATACAGGAAGCTTGGGGCTGGTGCACTGGGATGACCCAGAGTGATGGTATGGGGAGGGAGGAGGGAGGGGGGTTCAGGATGGGGAACACATGTACACCTGCAGCAGATGCATGTTGATGTATGGCAAAACCAATACAATATTGTAAAGTAAAAAAAATAATAATAAAAAATAAATAAAACACAGAAAATAAAGAAGAATGAAGTACATTCTACAGCTTGGATGAACCTTAAAAACACTGTGTAAATGAAAGAAGCCAATCACAGTAAACCATATACTATACTATTCCATTTAAATGAAATATCCAGAACAGGCAAAACTATTATAAAAAGTAGATTATTGGTTGCTTAGGGCTAGGGAAAAAGGGCACACAGTACAGGGGCCAGGAGGTTAAAGATTGGGAGCCGTGATAGCCAAAGGATATGGAATTTCTTTTTGAAATAATGAAAATACTCTAACGCAGGCTGCAGTGATAGTTGTACATATCTGTGAATATACTATAAAAATGTACACTGATAAATTCTATGGATATGTAAAATATATCGTTTGCATCTCCTGCATTGGCAGATGGATTCTTTACCACTAGCGCCACCTGGGAAGCCCTTAGATAAGACTGTGCTAAGTCGCTTCAGTGGTGTCCGACTGTGACCCTATGAACTATAGCCCACCAGGCTCCTCTGTCCATAGGATTCTCCATACAAGAATATTGGAGTAGGTTGCCATGTTCTCCTCCAGGGAATATTCCTGAATCAGAGATCGAACCCATGTCTCTTTTGTCTCCTGCATTGGCACTTCTTCACAAGTGTCCACTCCTCACAAAGTGGTGAGGGGAGGCAGATGGCCATAGACATCTTTTCTTCTGATATTTCCCATTGAGCTAGTGTCCCTGCAGGTCATACCTACTTTGGGAAATATTTTAGGACACAGCCTTACAGGAGTATCTTACAAACGTGGACTCCATTGCCAAAACAAGTCAATGTGCAGATTGTAGGAAGCCCAACAAAAAGCAACGAGACAAGAATCTAATCAGAAGATAGACAGAAAACCGCTTGAAAGACACTTCTCAGACATTTGATATAAATCGTGCCCTAAGTCAGGAGCTAGGGATAAGAGATAAAGGCACTCACTACTGACCACTGAGAAACACCTCGTCAGGGTGAATGTGTATGTGAAGTAAAGAGTGAGGGAGGTGTGGTCTGGAAGAAAGATTTAAAAAGAAAGACAGAAAAAGGTGTGTGTGTGGGAGGAAGCACAATACAGTGCCAAAAGGCTATAAATACAGATCCGAGACAGCTTCTTGTCTCTGTTGCAGAAACTCAGGTCACAAAATAAATCCCCGCCCGCCCCCACACACACACATGTGTGCAGAATGAACTGGAAACATGGGAAGCAATAATCTTAGCAAATACCCATTGAGTGTTTACTGTTTACTTGTCAGAGCCACCCTAGGAACTTGACATACATCATGTCATCTAATCTCACAGCTCTTCAGGGAGGTACGTTTTTAATCTCTGTTTCCCAAATTGTGAAATTACGGCTTAAAGAGGTTAAGTGACTTGCCCAATGACACTCAGATATGAAATAATTGAAGTTTTCTCCACATCCACATGTTTAAACTCTGCACAACGCTGCCTGGGCAGTGGATAAAGTCTAAAATAGATTTTTCCCCTTGTTTTAAAATAAAACTTTACATAGGAATGAAAAGGGAAAAAAAAAATAAAACCTAAGTCCTCCATCCTTAAATCCATTCTTAAAACAGAGTCAGCCTCAGCTGATGAAGGAAGACAGAAACAGGAGGGGAAAAAAAAGGAATGGTCAGTGCATAAGTGTAAGCCACACTCCAGGGAGACCCGACTCCTCTGCAAGAGGACAGAAGAAGCAGCCTTCACTCCGAGTGAGCACTTCCTGTGCCAGATATTGATCCGGTGAGACGGTGACACAGCAGAATGAATTAAGAAGTGTGTACTCAGAGCCACTATTGCCTCAGAATAACATATGCACCAAGCTAGAGTACATTTTACGGTGGGGGTGTGTGTACACAGAAACAGTTTCCCAGAGATCATGAAAGAGGGGAGAAATGCCTGTTAAACAATTGCAAGGTGTCAGCACAGTCTGTCTGTCTGTTAGAGCTGGAGATCGAGACTCCTTTGGGCAGAAGTTCTTCAGCTGCATCACTGCATGGATCCAGTTAGAGACACATACGAATGTTCCCGTTCTGAACATACTATACACATGCGTGCTATGTTGGTTCAGTAGTGCCCAACTTCAGTCTGTGACCCCATGGACTGTAGCCTGCCAGGCTCCTCTGTCAGTGGGATTTTCCAGGCAAGAATACTAGAGTGGGTTGCGTGCCTTTCTTCAGGGACTCTCCTGATCCAGGTATCCAACCCGTGCCTCTTCTGTCTCCTGTATTGGCAGGCAGGTTCTTTACCACTAGCGCCACGTGGGAAGTTCTATATTATACACAGTATGTATTAATAGGGAGAAGGCAATGGCACCCCAATAGAAACAGATCCTTTTATCGGAACCTATGAACTGAACTGAACTCATGGAATTGTCTTGGCCATATTTCTGGTTCCAGAAAGTATTACAGTCAAAGTAGGAGTAAGTGTGGCACCTGAGACACATCCCAAGAACTGTCTTTCAGTTTGGTATCACCCAGATATTTGGGGATAACAGAGCCTCTTTCTGCTGGCATATTCAACTTCCCCAGACTTGGAATCTGGCCATCTTATCCCATTCTCCCCACTCTAAGATCAAAATTGGCTCTCCTAATTGTCACTTTTGCCATTTTTAATTTGGCTTCATATAACTTAATCCGAATATATGAATTTTAAGAAATTATATATGAGGTGTGAATATCTTTGCATAGATGGAATCCACTTGAAGAATCCTTTTGTAAACTCACATTTGCTTACATTTGCCAATAAGAGCTTCATGATAGATTTTCTTTCTTGAGTCTTCCCTAGCATATCCATTATGTACTCTGAATCAGGAAAATGACTTTGAAGAAGCACATGTAAATTGTGAGCCATGCCTTTATGGAGGTGGGATATGGAGAGAAGTTGTGTGATTGGAGGCTTTTTAGGGACGACATTATCTGGGTATCTAGTTATTGCTGTGGATTATAATTCATACTGACAGTCCTCAGCTTATACCAATTGCTAATGCTGAGTTCAGTGTTCAGTGGGGAAAGTATAGAATATTAGTGCTGGAGAGAAAATTAGAAATTTTGAGAAAACATTTTGTCTGTTCTTCTCACTTTAAAGATAAGGAATCCAAAATTCAAACTGTTCATAGCTTACTCCAGATCATATGATACTGCAAGTTTGGTAAATATCCCAAACATTATAAACATTCTGCTGCTGCTGCTGCTAAGTCGCTTCAGTCGTGTTCGACTCTGTGCCACCCCATAGACAAACATTCTAACATCACAAATATTATTAACCTTGGGCTTAGCATATACAGCCCAATCTACTGAGGACTTCAAGTGGTTACAGCAATTTTCTCTTATTCTCAGCTACAGTCATGAAGGAAATCAGATATTGTTACCCAGAAAAAAATTAGGGTGATAGGTATTGGTACAGGTTTTGGGGGGGCTGAAGTTTATAAAATGTAGAAGCCCCTCTGAAAAAAAATAATGCTAAGCTACAAGTTCAAAATTAGGTACCTAAAAGCCCATTTATTTAGAATGAAGAAACAAAATACACATAATTTTTCAAAATTAATGAATAAATATCACATACATCACAAATACAAAAAAAGTAACTTTTTTATTAACTTCCTGACATGCCTCTATGAAAACTATTTTTGGCTGCTTGCTCTTTGATAATTTCCTCACATGACAATAACTTTGATATATTTTATCCCATAGAGGAAATAGAAAGATAAACCAGTTTTTCCCCTAGCATGATTGGTCAAAATTAGACTTTGACAATTAATAGTTTAGAAGATCTTCAGTTCCAGAAGTCATTGTTGGTATTGTCATGTAAACTATTGGCATGGTTGTCAAATTTGGCGAAATCTTCGTCAAGTTTCTTTCCTATATATGAGATTTAGGATTTGGAAGAATTTTCCACGGACTGGCTTCTGGCTCTGCATGTCTGAAATATTTTTACTCCCTGTATACACATGTACACCCAGCCTCAGGCATCTTATTGGGATACTCTCAGAAACACCCTTAACCCAGGCTGGAGGGAATCTGAATTTACAGGCTACACTCTGTTCCTCCTCTTTTTCTGTCCTTCTACACAGGGCAAGGGAGAAGGCAATGGCACCCCACTCCAGTACTGTTGCCCAGAAAATCCCATGGATGGAGGAGCCTGGTAGGCTGCAGTCCATGGGGTCGCCAAGAGTCAGACACGACTGAGCAACTTCACTTTCACTTTCCACTTTCATGCATTGGAGAAGGAAATGGCAACCCACTCCAGTGTTCTTGCCTGGAGAATCCCATGGACGGAGAAGCGTGGTGGGCTGCAGTCCATGGGGTCACACAGAGTCGGACACGACTGAATCGACTTAGCAGCAGCAGCAGCACACAGGGCAAGGCATCTAAGGGGTCAAATGGACATGTATACTCAATGCCCTCAGACGGAAGAAAATCTGTCTGCAATGCAGGAGACCTAGGTTTGATCCCTGGGTTGGGAAGATCCTCTGGAGGAGGGAATGGCTACTTACTCCAGTATTCTTACCTGGAGAATTCCATGAACAGAGGAGGCTGGAGGGCCACAGTGTATGGGGTCTCAAAGAGCCAGACACAAATGAACGACTAACATTTTCACTTTCACTTTTCACTCAAAGCCAATGCTTCCCACTTCTTGATCTTGCTCCAGGTAGATAGGATCCTAGGATTTCTTGTTCACACAGCACCTGCCCTCTTCCTCTGTCTGTCCTCCCAAGGGCCAACTTTACCCCACTGTAAACATTCCCAGGACAACCTCATTGCCAGGAACAGAGCTCATGCAAATGAGGGACTCAGCCTTAAACTCCACCAGAGTTGTGGCAAATCTACCTCTACACAGCACCCAGCTTTTCTGTGATGCTGCCTATTTATCTTGGACCCAAGCCAACGTGGAAGCTACTCTACCCCCCAAAAGTAGTCTACAAAAATTTCACTACTACCTCAGCATGGCAACCATGCAGGGGAAGCAGATAGAAAAGTTTCAAAGAGATAGAACTGTACATGGCTCTGAACACTGAAATCTTCCTGGATGATAATTATGTGACAGCAGACATCTTGCCTGTCTACCCTCCTGTAGTGCCAGGGCGCCATCTTGGCACCCCTCAGAGGGCACCCCATTGCCTTGTGGTGCCTCCACTGTTCCCATCTGGCAGAAATTGGGGAACTTTTCCTTAAACCTGACCCCTTCCCAGTCTCTTCCTCCTCCTTAACCCCATAAGATAACATATCAGGTAGAAATCCCTCCTCAGCCCCTCAACAACTCATGATATTGGCAAAGTGGGCCTGGCCATGGTTAATGGGTGGCACACCTCTATTTGGGGCTTCCCTCATAGTTCAGTTGTTAAAGAATCTGCCCGCGATTCAGGAGACCCCAGTTCGATTCCTGGGTTGGGAAGATCTGCTGGAGAAGGGATAGGCTACCCACTCCAGTATTCTTGGGCTTCCTTTGTGGCTCAGCTGGTAAAGAATCTGCCTGCAATGTGGGAGAGCTGGGTTCAATCCCTGGGTTGAAAGATCCCCTGGAAAAGGGAAAGGCTACCCATTCCCATATTCTGGCCTGGAGAATTCCATGAACTAAGTCCATGGGGTCGCAAAGAGTCGGACACGGCTGAGCAACTTTCACTTTCAACTCCATTAGCTTCATCAATTATGTATTAAAGTGAGAGAGGGAAAGCAGTCTGGCATAGCAGTGATCAAGGAGGGTCATCTACCCTCATGAAGTAAAAAGACCTTTTAGAACAAAGCTGATCCTTTGTTGGGGGGGCTCTCCTGCACCAAGTATTGGGTGCCCAGCCCAAGCAGCCACCCTCTTGCTTTCTTTCCCTTTCGTCCTTTGGCCCCTGTGACCACGCTTCCCTCTTACCACTACCCCATCTACTCGGGGAACACCCCTCTGATGAACAGCATGAATCCTCCTTAGGGACCAAGCTGGGCAAGCCCAGGCAAACTGGCAAAGGGGTCTAAGGCTTATTCCAGCTTATATTGCTTGGCACCTCTCACATGTCATCCTCTTGGTGCCTTCAGGACCACTGGCACTTTCCCCTGACCCTCTGAGGCCCAGCTTATGGGCACTGTTTTTCACATTCAGGTATATGATATTAATAGCATCCCCTGCCTTAAGATGCGTCTTTAAACAGAAGACAAAGTCTTAAGCAAAACGTTCAAAGTCAACAGCTTTAATAAAACGCCTAATACACATTTAGAAAAACTTCTAGGCATCTTAAAATAGAGTGTTGCATTTAATCATCAGAATCCCCTGTAATGGAAAGAAAGAAAGAAACCAAGAACTTTGGGGGTAATGTAGCCAGGTTGAGGGGGGAGCCTTGGGAGTGGGCTGGGTGTCTTACTGACAAGGTCAGAAGAGTAGGGCTGGGGACAAGCTGTCACTGGCCTGGATTCTGTTTAGCTGGTTCCTCTCTTCACACACACACACACACACACACAGAGCACAGCACAAATGCCTTTGGGGCTTCTTGCGGAGGGGGAGATACTAACATCTAGCCCACGCCCAAGCCTTGCATTTTGCATTCCCTGCACTCTGAGGGGCAGCCAAGGGTGTGCAGGGGGTTGGGAGGGGCATCTAGAAGGAGAAGGACAAATTTAAAAGGAAAGATTTACGAGTCCATGAAGATGTTTCTCCCAGACTCCTGAGTGCAGGAGTATGACTTATTTATTTTATTTTCATTTGTAACCAAAACCTTCCCCTGACTCCCATTGGCCCCAGCTGAGAAGGGAGAGAGGGCCGGCCCGTCAGGCGTTGATCACCGGGCCAACGGGAGACAGTGTGGCGTGATGCTGACGCAGCCCACTGACAAGCCAGCGAGAGGCCCAGGGGAGCAGCTCTGAGCCGAGCAGCCAGAGCCAGGCAGGTAGGGAGCTGACAGCTGGGGAATTGCTAAGAGGCGCCGGGCTGGTGGGGGCAGGCTGGTGAAACAGCAGACTCAGAGAAGGTGTGATTCTGCGATGCGCAGACACTGTTGTTTATCAGCTTTCCTGGGCGTCTTCTCCACGTCCTCTGCTCCACCAAGCTCACCTCGTTTTGAATTTCCTCTCTCCCTTCCCCCACCTACGAGATCACCAGTCAGTTCCCATAATCTCTTTTCTGCAATGTTTGTCTCCCCGACTGCTTTTGGGAGAAGAAAGGGAGCAGATGAATACACATTAGTAACATCGAAATGTCACTTAGTGGTCAGCTCAAAAAGGACAGTTTTTGCTGGCCTCAAGGCAAACTATTGGACTGAGAGCTGCAAAGTCAGAAGAAAGAATGGGCTGGGAACTAAGGGGTGTCCACACTGGGGACTCATGATGCAAAGGCACAGGGCTCCTGAGTTAGCAAAGGCTTGAGGACTGAAAGTCCACAGTTCCTAGAGGGAGGCATCCTAGGGAAAAGGGGAGCTGTGTCCCCAGGCTGGCATTCTCTTTTAGGGAAATAGAAGTTGAGAGGTAAAGGGGGAGCCAAGCTTCAAGCCTTTGGATAAGTCCTGACTTCTCTTCAGGACAGTGACCCAATACTGGCAGTCCCCTGCCCATTTATTGAGGATCACAGAGTCCCTTGCAAAGGCCTCCCATGTAGGAAAATCCATCATCCTTTTCATACAAAAATAACAAACAAAAATTAAGCAGAACTTTATTAATCAGGTTGCATTTACCTATCTTGCCTGTGACTTTTCTGGATGATGTCCAAAACAATGTGAAACCCATGCTGACACCTGTCTTGTCACTGAATATAATCAGCCAGTTCTCTTACACTAGACAAGGCAATATCATAATTTTCACTTATGGAATTATCAGGATAGACACTCCCT
Source organism: Bos javanicus (assembly GCF_032452875.1). NCBI lineage: Eukaryota > Metazoa > Chordata > Mammalia > Artiodactyla > Bovidae > Bos > Bos javanicus. The sequence continues at coordinate 95,721,121 of NC_083869.1, forward strand.
ATCTGATGCCTGGATTACTCAGACTGATTTGAACCACAGATGATTCTCAGCTGCCCGAGGTCACATGCCCCTGCTCCCAAGGACGTGTAGGTCTCTGCCCCTCCACCTCATTACTGGATAAGAGGTTATATCATTCCCAGTCTATAAATGGAACAATAAAGGCCTGTTTGGGTGGAAGTGACTCCATGAGTCTGCTGCTTCATCTATTGTATTGGAAGGTGTGCCATTGGAGACATATTTCTGCATCACCAGAGGGCTTCATAGCTGAGTCATCATTATGAAACTTGCTTCACTCCATCAAAAGTCAGAGCCTCAGAGCTTGCCTTCTAGTCCAAACTCTGACACCTGCTTCATGTAGAAGTCTTCAGGTCCAAGAGTCAGAAAGTCTGAGAATTACCACTTAGCAGTCATGTTAATCATATCACTTAAAATCTTCCTGTAGCTTCCTACTGCCTTTATGATAAGCCATAACCCATATTCAGAACTCTGTATGCCCTGGCTGTTGCTCATCATTCTACCCTATCCCACACTTCTCTCCCTCTCACACTTTACTTCCAGCTGCACCAGCCTTCTTTCTATTTCTGAAGTCACTGGGCTTGTTTACACCTGGTTGTCTTCATACCTTTGTTCCCTCTGCCTGTGTTGTCCTAAAAGGAGCCTACTAATCATTCAGAGAAGGCAGTGGCGACCCACTCCAGTACTCTTGCCTGGAGAAGCCCAATGAACTGAGGAGCCTGGTGGGCTGCAGTCCATGGGGTCGCTAAGAGTCGGACATGACTGAGCGACTTCACTTTCAGTTTTCACTTTCCACTTTCATGCATTAGAGAAGGAAATGGCAACCCACCCCAGTGTTCTTGCCTGGAGAATCCCAGGGACGGGGAGCCTGGTGGGCTGCCATCTATGGGGTCACACAGAGTCGGACACGACTGAAATGACTTAGCAACAATAAAGCAATAGTACCCCCAAAAATGGTTATATGGGGAAAATAATTTGAGATTTGATATGTTTTTTTGATCTCTCGAAGTCCTGGGTTCAATTCCCTGGGTCAAGAAGATCCCCTGGAGAAGGGAATGGCAACCCACTCTAGTATTATTGCCTAGAGAATTCCATGAACAGAGAAGCCTGGTGAGCTATAGTCCATGGGGTAGCCCAGACAGACCTGACTGAGTGATGAACACTTTCATGTCAGTCATCCTGGGAAAGATAAGAATCTTTCATTTGCTCATTAATTCATTCATTTAGCAGACATTAATGGTACTTACATGCCATCTGTCTCCTCAAACTTAAAATTTAAATTCCATGAAGACAGAAGCCTAGTCTGTCTTAGACTCCATCAGCATACAGAATGTGCTTGAGAAATGTCTGTTAAATAAATAGGTGAATGAATGAACACATAAATGAGTGTAATCTCAGACTAATCACTTAAACTTTCTGAGCCTCAGTTTTCTCATCTTATGACTAACACTAACATACTTGTCTGCTTCAAAGTGCGGAGAGAGTCTGAAATAAATATGTGTATGAGACCTAACAGAGCCTGAAGCAGGGATTAAGTACTGGTGCTTTATTTAGAGGGTACAATCCTAGAGCATCCAGATTGAAGGCAAAAGGAAACAAGACAAGAAAAACAGGAAGAAATGAAAAGATGATGCGTTACTGCATTGACCAGCACTTCATGTGAAGCCACTGTGTCACCACCAATTATTTGACAGATATATTTGCAGGATTATGTGAGATATCCATGAAGAAACTAGACCTGGAGACAACCCATCAAGGAAAGATGAGGCATGATGAATATTCACGCACTGAAAAACTTACTGCCCCGTACTTCCGGATTGCCCCATGCCTCTACCCCTTGAAAGTACCCAGAAAGTCTACTCCTACGTCCTTCTGAAAAAGCATAGTCTGAAAGTTTGTCCAAGTCTGAAAATTTCTGAAAGAGCCAAAGTCTCCAGGCCTGTGGAAGATTGACCACAGTGGTGACACCCCACAGCCCCACAGCTTCAGGAAGGGCAGCTCCTCAGAACAAGGAGCTGAGTCCAGGCTAGGAGGTGAGTGAGGATGAGAGAATCCAGTGAGGATGAAAAGATAGACATACACTATTTCTGATAAAGTATCTGAAAGCAGTTTGAACGCTATAAAGTCCAAAACAATGACAAATGTTGCTGTCTTATTGGTCTTTAAAAAAAAAAAATCAAGTGTGTTTTCACCTCATAGTCTGTGCACTTGTATAAGTTTGATAAGCTTTCAATCAGACAGTGCAAATGAAAAGAAGTCTCTCCTGTTTGCATTGCTATTGTTGAAACATCCCTCTCTGAAATAAGCCACCTTATCTCCGCATAAAAAATTCTTCTGTCCAAAATGGAAACATAAATGTGTTCTGTTAAAGTGGGCATTTTTCTTGTTATGTTTATTTAGTTTCTGTTCTTGAAAGAAAACACAGCAAACATGAGCAATTCATATGGGAGATACTTTTCAAGTAAACCTCTTGCCTCGTGATCCTTCCTCCATCACTCCTTTCTTGTAACAGTAGCTTCCTTGAGCCTGTTCTTATGTTTGTACGTTGTCGACACTGTGATAAACTTTAACAGACCTCCAAAATGCCAGTAAATGTTAATAACAGAGAGCCCATGGAATGGTTAGACTGGAAAGACTTCCTAACCTGAAATGCCTCCACTAGCAGTCACATAACTTGCTGATATGTGGCCCCCTCATCAGATTTTCTCTACAAATCCCAAGCCTTTACTATTTAGGGTCAGCTTGAATTGAGGAGTCCCATGTGTTTTGGATTTTCATTTCATTCCAGAGCCCAGTAAAATGAAATGCCTGGCACAGAGTAAGATGCATGCCCATGGACATGCACCTGTATAGTCATTAAGTGATTGAATGAATGAATGCAGTCAGTTTGCAGTAGAAATTTAAAACATTAAAAGTATAGCTTCTAGAACCAACATGTCTGGGTTCAAATCCCAGCTTTATCATCAAGCAGTGACACTGGAACGTTTGCTTAACCTCTCTGTGTCTCAGTTTGTGCCTTGGCTTACTCACCTGTAAAATGAGGATAAGTTCACAGTTCCTTTACAGCTTTGTTGTGACAATTAGATGATACATGGAATGTGAGTCTCTTAGCCCAATGCACTATCAAAAGTTAGCTTTAATAGTAATTTTGCATTTTTATTAGCTCCCCTCCTTGTTCAGCCTAGGTCTGGTTGAACCGTGAAGACATGCTTTGCTATCATGCCATCTGCCTTCACTGGTTCAACCAGATGCAGGTTTACATGTGTTAAATCCACTGTAAAGCCTGTCCTTAAAAATTTGTGTAGCCAAAGGGAATCTCATACTGGTCATGGCATTTATGTTACTTTGTGATACACCGTGTTTTTAAATGTGGTGCTGTCAACTGATTTAAGTATTTTATTGGACAATTTTACTGTTCTGGTGCCCCGAAGCTTTTTAAAGCAAGAACCAGCTTTTTAAATCAAATAGATAAATGTAAAGTCGTTGCACTTGAAATAACAGCAGTACAAGCAGTAGGGCCAGAATTTCCACTCTGGCTGTTTAATTATTTCCCTGAAGATTTTCCTAAAATTTAGGGGAAGAGCAGGTGGGGACAGGTGACTGAACTTTACTACCAACCTCCTAACCCCTTTACCGGGTGTCCCCCAGACTCCCAAGTCCACTTCCCTGAAGTTATTGCCAGGATCCAGGACACATGGCAATTTGCTCATCCTCCAGGGCAGAGGTAGTCTGACCTCAGCTATTTCTCAAGTCCCTTTGACATCCAGTCGTGTCTCCCCCATCACTGATGGAATAATGGATAATGAGTCATCATTTTAGACTACTCTTGCAAACTGTTGCTTGTGTCTATTTTGTAAGCTGCAAATCACCTTACTTTTAGTACAAAGGAGCTCTCTACTGTCCAAAACATAAACTGTTTTCTTATAGAAACACTGAAATTAAAGAACTTTAAAAACTTTAGCATCACTAGTAGCAGAATATCCTAACCTTCCACGCCTCCTGCTATGACGCAGTATGGATCACTTTTGAAGAGCTCTTGACAACCTGAACTGAACTAAACCTTTGACCTAACTTCCAGTTTACAAGAAGTATAGGGAACAGAGGGAACATCACAATAGAACAATAAGAAAAATTCAGAATTTGGGAAGTTCTACAAGATAACTGGCCTAGCTTCTCAAAAAGTGATGTCATGGGGAAAAGGGGGGTGGGGGGTGGGATCAGTTTCAGACTAAAAGAGACTAGAAACACCAAATGCAATTGGTTGACAAAATAGAAAGGAACCAGGATTTGTTTCAGTTGATAAAGCCAGCATTATTCGGGGTTTCTGTGTCTTCCATGAGTCACGATATTCAAAGTTATTTCAATCACAAGTATATGAGGTCAACAGTGAGCTATCCTCATACTGTGCCTGTCCCTGGGTGTTATAACAAAACAGGGCACAAGTGTACATGAAACTGTCTCGGGGCCAGAGTGAAACTAAAAACCAGGACCCAAACAACTGAATAGCTGAATATATTTTGAATTGTTCTTGTTTGGAGGATTTACTTCCCTGGAAAACACTTCAGGCTGCCACTTTCTATAAAGCACTCTTCTGCTAGTAAAAATGAATTCTTGCATTGCAAGAGCTCAACATGAAATCTCATCTAGGCCCTTCTTCTGAGACATCAAGAGAGTATTTTATTCATTTATTTAAAATCTAAAAAGAAAACCACGGACATTCATCCCATCCATGTTTTCATTCCTCCTTTTATTCTTTGGATTTATTAAATTCCCACTGGATAGGAAGCACTTCTAGTACTTAGGCCAGAGCAGACAGCATAACTAAGATTCATCAAGATTCTTGCTTCCTAGAAGTTACACTCTAGTAGGATGGTGAAGGCAGGTTAATAAGGAATGGTGAACAATAAAGAGTGGGGGTGTGGGGAACCTACCTTAGATATCATGGTCCAGGAAGTCCTCCTGAGAAGGAGGAATTAAGACTTGGAATTAAAACTTGGAATTAAGACAGTTGCTCACAGTTATCCATGTGGAGATTTGATGAAGGGCATTCCAGGTAGAGAATGCAAAGCTCCTAGGGTAGGAGCGAGCCTGGTGGACTCGAAAGACAGAAAGAAAAGCCGAGTTACTGAACCATGTGAGTGACAGAGAGTGAAATGAAATGTAGGTTTTGGTTAGGAGATTGGACTTTATTCTAATTGCATTGGGCAGCCATTGGAGGGCTTGAAGCAGCAGAGAGGCATGATCTGATTTTCACTTGAAAAAGACTTCTCAGGCTGACGCTTTTGATCAGGGACTATCTCCTCACATTTAGCCCAGATTCCTCCTGCTACAATTAAAGTGCATTTTCTCTCCTCACAGTGAACAGATGCTGTTTGGTGCTGATATTAGTTCAGATGCCTGAGGAAACATCAGATGGCTATATCAGGATCCCCAGAAGGCTAGAATGAATGTAGTAAGAAGACCAGGGTGATGATCATCAACCTGAATTACAATCAGAAGCCCCTGAAAAAATTAAAACCTGTTTCCTTCCCCAGTGATGGTAGGGCCAGTTCTTTCCTTAGCTCTCCCATAGCTCTCGCATTCTCATTGTTTCTCAGGCCCCACTCCCCCACCAAGCAATCCATGGCAGCAGCAACATTAACATGGTGGAAGACTGTGTCAAGTATTCATGGTAGGGAACATATTGTTGGTGTAAAAGATCATTAAAATATGATGAATGGGACTCCCAGTGAATTCTCCCTAGCATCACAACAATTTAGATACAGAAAATTACAAAAATTAAAGTAAAATCATTTAATGTCTCTGGAAATTATCTTAAGGGCATAGAGCAAAAGGAGAAATACTCATGCAAAATAATCTGCTGAATTGCATAAGAACAAGCATCTATGACATGTCTGCCACCATCTGCTCCTTTAACTCCCATATCCTGGGCATGTGCAGCAAAGAAGAGAGGGGCCTCCTCTCCCTAAAGTGCACCGTCTGGGCTATGATTTCACCCCAGGAGTGGCATGTTGCCAGCAATATTTCTCATACACTAGCCCACTGTTGCAGAAGCTCTATTCCTAGGAAGAAAGATCTAGGGGATGGGGCGCCTTGCCAAGTCCTGCACCAGTTGTAGCTCACCGAAAGTACAAGGACCCTGATCACCCTTGCCCCAGCTCCATTATAGAGGTTCCGTTCAGAAAGGGCAAGCTGAGAAGGCCAGGGTGGCACTGCCCCATCCCCAACCAGTGCCCTCATAGAACTGGAGTAGAGTTCTAGTGTAGCAGCATGAGGGTCCCACCCAGGAGGTGAGGCAGACCTGAAGGATGAAGGATCCTGAAACTCTGCCTGAGGGTGTTAATCATTTGGAAAAGGAAGTAGAGATCTCTATGCTTAAGGGTGTTTTAAGAAACATTGGAGATCTTGAAGGTGAAGGTGAAGTTGCTCAGTCGTGTCTGACTCTTTGTGACCCCGTGGACTGTAGCCTACCAGGCTCTTCCGTCCATGGGATTCTCCAGGCAAGAATACTGGAGTGGGTTGCCATTTCCTTCTCCAGGGTATCTTCCCAACTCAGGGATCAAACCCAGGTGTCCCGCATTGGAGGCAGACGCTTTAACCTCTGAGCCACCAGTGAAGATCTTGGTAGAGAGTAATTGTAGATCTTGGTAGAGAGTAATTGTAGATCTTGGTAGAGAGTAATTAACAGGAGAAGGATAGCTCCTGAAGACATGCAAAACAGCAGAGCAGCCAGAAGTTTAACAGAGAGAACTGGGAAAAGAGCAGCCAGGAAAAGCCCTCCTGGGAGCAGTCAGAGTCCAGGATGGAAGCCTTGCTGGCACAAGGGGCTTAAATACACCCCCTGACCAAACCATGAAGAGTAGGAATTCTGATCCAGGGTGACACCTAGGTTTAAAACTAAAATCACACTCGCCCCTAACAAACTGGCAGATTATGGGCATCCCCAAGGCTGAGCCCTCCTGGGAACAATCAGAGAAAGAAGCTCCAAGCTATAAGTCCTTCACTGAACATAGGGCAATAAACACAAATTCCCTGAACTGTAATAGCAGCCTCGAAGCCACATGGATGTCATAAAATATACAGCAAAAATCTGACTGGCTAAGGGAGATAAGTACTACCTTTGGCCAATAAGTGGCTTATGCCAACCCAGACCTAGGGATGACCCTTACTTAGGTGAAGAAAAGTGAAAGTGTGAGTTGCTCAGTCGTGTCTGACTCTTTGCAACCCCATGGACTACAGCCTGCCAGGCTCCTCTCTCCATGGGATTCTCTAGGTCAGAATACTGGATTGAGTTGCCATTTCCTTCTCCAGGGGATCTTCCCGACCCAGGGATTGAACCCAGGTCTCCTGCACTGCAGGCAGATTCTTTACCATCTGAGCCACCAGGGAAGCCCTTAGGTAGACAGGCTTAAAAGCAAAAACAAGGGGGAAAATGTAAGTATGGATTAAAGGGGCTGCCCATTGACAGGGAAATAGATGCCACATGATTAGTTCAGCCAAATCACTAAACAAATCAACAACTGACAAAGCCAACAACCACCACCATCCCTTGGGAGTAAGGAAGGGAATTGGTATCTAGAGTTGCTATAATATACTACCAAGAAATTCAGTTTCCAAAAAAAAATGTGAGACATGCAAAACAATAGTAATAAGCACACCTAGCTCCCAGATCTTGGTTTCTAATACCCTTCTCAACCAAAAGGAAACAGGATTTTCTTGGACAAATGACTGATTCTAGGACAGGGGCAAGAAATATACAAGATGAACCTGGAGTATTTTGCAATGACAGAAATAAGGAAGTGCTAAAAAATAAATTAAAACCCTACATTGATAGAGATACGCCAAAGGAATATAGGAACCGATTGAGAGAGCTCCCAGTGGCCAAGGTTAGAATCATTTGAGCAAAATAAATAAATAAAATGGCATTAGATTATAGCCCATAGCATAAAAATAAATATCATGTGCCCACACTGATATAAAAATGATTGAATAAGTAAATAAATAGGGAGAAGAGAAAAATCTCCTGGCAGGAGAATTCCAAATAAATTATGTAGATATTCTGTTCCTAATGAGGGAACCTAACTTCCCATTCCCTACGTGTAGACAGCTGACCTCCTTCCAAAGAATCAATATAGAAGATACAGCTAGGTGAGAGTACCTTTATGGTGGAGAAACCTGAGAAACATTATCTCAGCCAAATGATCAAGGTCAAGATCAACAATGATGAGTCAGGCTGATAGTATGTATCTTGACATGATGTAATGAAAACGGCCCTTGATCTCTATGATCAAGTAAACCCTATAATGCCAGTTTAATCATAAGAAAAACACTAGACAAATTTCAATAGAGGAGCATCTTAGCATTCTTCAAAACTATCAAGATCATCAAAAATAAGGAAAGTCTGAGAGCTGTCACTCCTAAGAGGAAACTAATATAATATTGTATTACATTACAAATATAATGTTCAAATTTGTATATTTGTTACAAATATATGTTCATATTTCCAAATATAATGTTGTATCATAGATGGTATCATAGAGGAAAGAAAATAAGTAAAAACTAAGGAAATCTGGGGTACATACCCAAAAGAGTCAAGAGCAGAACTCAGATATTTGTGTGCTCATGTTCACAGCGGCATTACTTCCAATAGACAAAAGGTGGAAGCAATCCAACTGGTCATCAACAGATGAATAAACAAAATCTGGTATGTACAAACAGTGGAATATTATTCAGTCTTATAAAGGAAGAAAACTTTGACATTGATGAAGTTTGAAGACATGATGCTAAATGAGATAAACCAGACATGAAAGGACAAATATTTCATAATTCTCCTTATATGAGGTAGCTGGTTAGTCGAATTCATGGTGATAGAAAACAGAATGGTGGTTGACAGGGGCTGAGCAGAGTGACGGTTGGAGCTAGTATTTAATAGGTACAGAGTTTCAGTTTGGGAAGATGAAAAGATGGATGGTGGTGATGGGTAGACAACAATATAAATGTACTAAATGCTACTGAACTGTACATTTTTGAGTGGCCAAAATGATAGCTTTCAGTTTTTTAAAGCTTAAATTTTTAAAAAGCTTTTAAAATTTTTTTTAAAAACTAAGACGATCTAAATCAACTATGGAATTTACTTAATATATCAATTGTTGTCATTGTTTCATTGCTAAGTCATATCTGACTCTTTGTGATCCCGTGGACTGTAGCCCGCCAGTCTCCTCTGTCCATGGGATTTCCCAGGCAAGAATACTGGAGTGGATTGCCGTGTCCTTCTCTAGGGGATCTTCCTGACCCAGGGATTGAAACTACGTCTCCTGCATTAGCAGGCAGATTCTTTACCACTGGGAATACTGGTTCTTTAATTGTAACAAATGTATTATACTAATGTAAGAAGTTAACAATAGGGAAAATTAGTGGTGGCATATATAGGGACTCTAATATTTTCTAAATTTTTCTATAAATGTAGTCAGTCAGTCAGTTCAGTCACTTTTTAGTCTGTCTGACTCTTTGTGACCCTATGAACCACAGCACTCCAGGCCTCCTTGTCCATCACCAACTCCCGGAGTCCTATTCTGAAAAATAAAGTCTACTTTCTTTTTTTTTTTTTTTAATTTTATTTTATTTTTAAACTTTACATAATTGTATTAGTTTTGCCAAATATCAAAATGAATCCGCCACAGGTATACATGTGTTCCCCATCCTGAGTCTACTTTCTAAAAAAAAAAAAAAAGGTAGTAAAAGAGACATAGAAAAACAACAGGAAAAAAGACATGAGACACAGAGAACAAAACATCAGAATGTCAGATGTAAGTTCAACTATATCAGTGATAACATTGAACATGAATGAGTTAAACAATCTAATCAAAAAGAGATTATCAGATTGGATTTAAAAAACAAAAAACAAAATCCAACTATCTGCTGGTAGAAGACATTAAATACCTTATATTGAAAGATACAAGTAAATTGAAAGTAAACAGATGGAAAAAGGTATATCATGTAAACAGCAACCATAAGAGAGCTAGGAGGGCTATACTAATGTCAAACACATTAAATAATGTGGTCACCCTGCTTACTGTACCAATTTTTGTGGGTCCCTTGCAAGATGGACCCTCCTTCCCAAAATTTGTTTCCAAATATAAGACCAATGCTACCACACCAAAGGGATAGGAAAAGATTCATTGCCTGAAAATGGGTTGAGAGAGCAGGAAAAGGAGACTGACTTGAGATATTTTTGTTGTTGTAGCTAGGCAGTGAGGCCAGGTTGAGGGTTTCCATTTGTTGTTGTTCAGTCATGAAGTCATGTCTGACTCTTTGTGACCCCATGGACTGCAGCACACCAGGCCTCGCTGTCCCTCACTATCTTCCAGAGTTTGCCCAAGTTCATGTCCATTGAACTGGTGATGCCATCCAACCATCTCAACCTCTGTTGCCCTCTTCTCCATCTGCCTTCAATCTTTCCCAGCATGGGTGCCTTTTCCACTGAGTTGGCTGTTTGCATCAGGTGGCCAAAATATTGGAGCTTCAGCTTCAGCATCAACCCTTCCAATGAATATTCAGGGTTGATTTTCTTTAGGATTGACTAGTTTGATCTCCTTGCAGTCCAAGGGATTCTCAACAGTCTTCTCCAGCACCACAGCTCAAAAGCATCAATTCTTTGACACAGCCTTCCTTATGGTCCAACTCTCACATCTGTACATGACTACCAGAAAGACCATAGCCTTCAATACATGGACCTTTGTCAGGAGGTGACGTCTCTGCTTTTTAATACACCGTCTAGGTTTCTCCTAGGGTTCCCATCCACTGCCACAGTAGAAATTTAGTCACTTATGAAGGGAACTTCAGGTTAAGGGAACACCAGCAGCGTCTCCAAAGAAGCCAGGAGAGTGTCCAGAAGGGAAAGAGAAAGCATTGACCATTTACAAAGTACTTCCCTGAGCTTCAACACTTGTAGTGTCAGAAAGCAAGGTTAGATATATGCAGAGGGAAGAGTAGAAAAGAAGCAGAAAGATGACCACACTCCCTTCTCTGACTGCAACTGTCAGTCAAAAATAACACAGTGTAATGAGATGGAGAATGACTGTTAGGAGCTCTGACTCCTGGAGATTAAGGCACTGGAACCTAACTGATAAAAAGGAGACAGTCATGATGGAATCTGAAGAAAGAATATTCTAGGCAGAAGGAACACACAGAGTTCCTTGCTGAGCCCACAGCTTGTGTTCCATCAGTATAAACCCTACTAGTGCATCTCATAGAATGACTCACAAAATCATTGTTAGCTAAACAAATTCCCTCCCAGTAGCCTGGAGTTTTAGAAAAATATAATTTAAAGTCATCAAACACTTCATCCATATATACCACTCATATGCCAAGATTCAGCCCACTATGTGCCAAGTAAAAATCTCTGCTGGTCCTCACACATGTGATTATAATTTCTCTTCCATCTTGTATGTCATTGATACTGTATAACTTCAGCATGTGATTTGATAAGGGAATTTTGTGAATGTCATGTTCCTCTTTCTTTCTAGGAATAATGTTTTAATTAACTTTGGTCTTCAAGTTTCTTGGCAAAAGTGTGACCCTTAACATTTTTCCTGTAAGAAAAGGAATGTGAACTATGTCATTCCTCTTCTTTGTCTTTAAAGACAAAATCAGTTAATTTCTATCAGGAATTGTTTTGCAGTTGTTCTGGAAAAACTCAATTAGTTTACTAGAGAGGACAGTGGGCTTTAAGTGGATGCACACAGGAGGAATGATGTTGTTATTACTATAATAATGAATGTTTACTGAGCACTTGTATGCCAGGCATCATGCTAAATGCTTATATGACTTATTTAATCAGACAACAACACTACAGAGTAAACATTATTATTTCAATTTTCCAAATGAGGAAATCGAAGCTTAGAATGTTGAAATAATTGTCTAGGGCCACATGGTTCTAGAAACTGAACTCAAGCACTCTAGCTCCATATCTGCACAGCAAAACCTGACCATTGCATGATTACACCATGCTGCTTAGATGGGAGTGAGGATGAAATTCAGGAGAAAGTCAAAGAAACTAAAGGTAAACCAGGCAACTTAAGGATTTTAAGAAGTTGTCCATAGTTGTCAATAATCATTTTAAGAATGACATACAAGATGGAGAGAGGGAACCTTCTTCAATTTTGCACCCCAGACAATTTTTGTGATCTTTATGCTAGTCTTGGTCTGGGAGAGGCAAAAGAAACTGTAAGAGCTAAAAACAGGAATAAGGGGAGGATCCTGTAGGGCCCTGTGGCTTCTACTAAGAACTTTGTTACTCAGAATGAGTTGACAGTCATTGGAGAGGGTTGAGGAGAGAAATAGCATGACCTAATTTAAGCATGAAACTCTTTGGCTGCAGGATGATAACAGGGTATAGGAGGGTGAGGGCAGGGGCTGGGAGACCAGTTAGAGACCATTGCAATAATCCAGGCAAGAAGTCATCCTAACTTGGACCAGGTGGCAGTGGGATGTTGAGAAGTAGTTGAATTCTGGATGGATTTTGAAAGTAGAGCTGACAGAATTTGCTGTTGGATCAGATGTGGGATGTGAGAAAGAGATCACGTGGAAGATTTTTCTCTAAGCGAACACCCCAGAATGCCAAATAATCAGAGGCCTAACAAAAACCCTATTGGATTTGGAGTTTAGAAGACGCTAAATGATTTAGGTGAAAGTATTTCATGATTAGTGATGGGGATGGAAGTAAGGTTGAGCTAAGCTAAGTTATAAATGAAACATAAGGAAGTAGAATAAGCTACACTTATGACTATATATGGAAAGGAGTCTTACAGTAGCTAGGACACTCTCAGTCAAGGGAAAGTTGTATATATATTTTTGAAGATGGGGGGAAATTGAGTGTATGTATGTGCTGAGGACAGAAACCAATAGAAAAGGAGTGACTGAAAGCACCTAGTAAAGCACCCTGAACTGAGCCCCCTTAAGAGATGGGAGTGGAAGTGTCTGCAACCCAGAGCTCACTTAGAGGGGCTAGGCTGAACAAAGGAGGACTTTGGAGAGAAGGAGGGTGTGGCTGTCACTGTTTATATATGACAGAAAAAAGAAGTTGAAGGAGTTCTTGCTGGTCAGGATATGTGTATTCTGTGAATTAGGAGGCTATGGGCTTCCCTGGTGACTCAGATGGTAAAAAATCTGCCTGCAATGCAGGAGACCAGGTTTGGTACCTGGGTCAGGAAGATCGCCTGGAAAAGGAATGGCTACCCATTCCAGTATTCTTGCCTGGAGAATTCCATAGACAGAGGAGCCTGGCAGGCTACAGTCCACGGGGTTGCAAAGAGTTGGACATGACTGGGTGACCAGCACTTTCACTTTCAGTAGGTTATGTCATGAGCCAGGCTGTTCAGAATGATCAGGAAAGGAAGCATAGGATTATGGCTGCAATGAGGACCCAGCAAAAGCTTGAGGTTGTAAATATGTAGCTGAACCAACTCACATGGTTGTATGAAACAGACTTACATAACAGTAAACAGTTTTTGCAATAAAACTTCCATCCACAGACACAGTGGACCATATCCAGTTTCTTAAGAATTAATAAAACATGGTCTACAAGCCCCAAGCCACAGTTTCAACCAGTAAAGAACAAATGGTGCCCAAACTTTCTTTGCTCAAGTTATGCATAGACTACACCAAAGCCTAGTGCTAAAATAGGTTTAGGTCAATGTCAGATTTATTTCACTAAGGACTCCCACACTCCCTCCCTCTTTCACACCATTTTTAAGAATATATCCACTTCAGTTTTCCATCGTGTCCATTTCAACATCCGATTTCTCTGATACTAATACATATCACACAATTATGAAACTTTTAAATCTCACCTTAATTTTGTTTTTTAAACAGAGAGAATATTACCTGGTCTCTACTTAAAACACAAATCTTAAAATTAAACTATTTCATTCTAGAAGCTTTTCCAGCATATTTTTAAGATTTCATCAATCTTTCAATTGCACTTAAAGAAAGAGAGATAATTAAGTGTAGTTGAAAACTGCTTTATCATTGCAGTAGTTGTATCATTAGTTTTTTCCATTGGGCAATGTGCTTAGCAACTTGCACATTAAGCCTTCTATTAAAGTTATATTAATATCATAAATATGCAAAAAGGAAATCACTCTGAAAGTTCAAAATAATAGCAATAACCTTTCCCTCATATAAAACCTTTTATCTTGAGATGTCTATATACTTCCCCAAAAAGCCTGAGTACCCTGTCCAACCACTTTCGCAAGGAGCCAATTAAAACAGCAACCTCACTTTATTCACTGACTCAAAACGCTAGTAAGGATTGCAAAGCAAACACCCAATATAATCATGCTTTTAATTCTTAATGTTTCCTATGGCAGCATGTATAATCTTTAAGAGGACCAGACCTCTCGTCTGTATGAAGTCCCTCGTGGCTGCCTCCTTCTTGATTTTATTATTTAGCCATAGCTGATGGAGTATGATAGAAAGCAGAGTGGGGAGGGGAGGGTGGATAGCTGTGGCGAACTCTTTCATATGACTGGAGAAACACCCACATGTCTCACACAGAGACACACATGCACAATGATGCAATCATGGCTAGAAATGAATCAGGGCCCTTGAGGCAAGAGCCCAAGACTAATTCTCTCTAAGGACCCCATGGGCCGCCTGGTGAACTGGCTACAGCAGGCCCATTACTGAACAAAGCACAGGTGAGGAATGAGAAAAAGGAAAAAGGAGGGGCTGAGGCATTGGGTTCCAGGTTTTGAAACACATTCTCTTGAGATTATCCCCAGGGAATTATTTCTGGGCACTGGAAGGGGAAACTGAGATTTGGCCTGATCGATAACATGCAAACTCACTGTGAGATGAAGGATGACTTTCTTTATTTCCCTGGGCCTTAGTTTCCCCATCTCTAAAATATGAGGAAATTATACAACTACATCAGGAAGACTCCTACTTCCTCCAGTGAAAGTAGCTCAGTTATGTCTGACTCTTTGCGACCCCATGGACTATAGAGTCCATGGACTTCTCCAGGCCAGAATACTGGAGTGGGTAGCCTTTCCCTTCTCCAGGGGATCTTCCCAACCCAGGGATTGAACCCAGGTCTCCCGCATTGCAGGCGGATTCTTTACCAGCTGAGCCACAGTGGAAGCCCAACACCCTATGAAATAAAGTCATTATTTTCTGTCTTTCAAGAGAAACAGAGTGTCATTAAAAAGAGTGGGGGGAACACTTCCCTGGTGGTGCAGTGGATAAGAATCCGCCTGCCAGTGCAAGGACATGAGTTCAATCCCTGCTCTGGGAAGATCCCACATGCCAAGGGGCAACTAAGCCCATGGCCACAGTTGCTAAGCCTTTGATCCAATGCCCCTGTTCTGCAACAAGGGAAGTCACTGCAAGGGGAAACCCACACACCGCAACGAAGAGTAAAGTCCGGCTTGCCGCAACTAGAGGAAAGCCCGTGAAGCAACAAAGACCCAGCACAGCCAAAAATAAACAAATTAATTAATTTTTTTTTTTAAAGAGTGGAGGGAATCATTCTTCAGAAAAGTATTTCAGATTCTGGAGGAAGTATGACAAGCTCTCTGGCATGTTTCAACCCTGCTGCTTCCATTTGAAATGACAAACCAGCATAAAGAGTGGAGAGGAAAAGTGTTTCTCTCCTAGTCCTGAAGTCCTGTAAATGTCCGTGAGAGGCATTTTACCAACATGTATACACCGCTGCAGACAGAATCAAGAGGAGCATTTCTGACCACCGCCAGTCTGCTGGAAATGCACAGTGTGGAATATTTCTCACCACAGTGGCTAATTCTGCCCAGTCACCACCTTTGGAGACATTATTCCTTAAAGTGTCATTTTCCTAGAATTGTGTCCCAGGGTGCCATTTATTAAACAAGTAACAAAAATCCATAAATATGTCAGCCTCGTTTTTCACCTGAAGAAGAAGTGAAAAAGAAAGATAACTTCCCCCAGCCTAGGTCAAGCCCAATCTAGGACTTGAAAATAACAATAAGAACATTTGGGAGAGGGAACCAAGGAAGGATCCTCAAGAGAGACCAGCAGGTGCTCATACCTTAGGCAGCAGCTACAGTACACAAGAGGCCCCCAGATCTCTCTTTTGCTTCTAAGAAACTGGGAGAGGGGTTAGCCTAGATTTTTCATTTTAATTGATGCCCCTGTAAACCATGTTTCTTCAATTATGGAGGGTGTTTGAGGTCTTCAAGATTGGAAGAACAAAGGTCCTGTTGAGCAACTGAAAAGAGAGCTGAGTTGAGCTGAACTGAACTACAAGTTGACCACAGTTTGGGGTTTGCTTGTAAGTGATATGGCTTTGGTTACCCCCAAAGTGGTAAATCTCCTTTCAGTACTCCTCACGACTGTGATCTGTTGCCTCTTCCTGGTGTTCTAAAAAGTTGTACAAGACAAGACCCAGACACATTATATCAGAAGGACAAGGTGCTGAGAAAACTTAGCAAGGTAAGAGGAAGCAAGTGTCAGAAAAGGGAGTTTTTAGATTGGGGTCACAGAGAGCCACAGGAGAAAAGGAAGTTAATTCTGTCTCCAGAGAAATGGAAAACTGTCTTGTTGAAGATTAAATCCATATCAGCATAGAACCAGATCTGCAAATTTAATACTACTCTTGAAGTTTATTTTTCCCCAAGTGTTTTAGTGTAGGTATTATCTACTTTCAATTAGTACAATAACTATCTATCTGAAACTGACATTTACAAAACTAATCAGATGAGGGGCTATATTGATTCTCTCAAAGAGCCTCCCTAATGCACTATGTTACTCACTCAGTCATGTCCAACTCTTTGCAACCCCATGGACTGTAGCCTGCCAGGGTCCTTGGGATTTTGCAGGCAAGAAAAGTGGAATAGGTTGCCATTTCCTCCTCCAGGGCACCTTCCCTACCCAGGGATAGAACCTGGGTCTCCTGCACTGGCAGGCAGATTCTTTACCATCTGAGCTACCAGGGAAGCGCAAGGCACTAAATATATGATTTACAAAAAAATTATTTTTTCATAGTATCTTTCAGGAGCACCATTATTATAAAAAGTGAATACCGGTGGTTTCAGACACAAAAAAAATAGTCAAGATATATGATTTAGTATTGTTCAAAAAACTTGCCCATTTATATAGAAAACAAAGATTTTATATTTAAAATTTCACTATTCATGAATTTGGTTTTACCTAAAATCATATTATTTGCGACTGTGTCCATCTCACAAATTGTTGACACATAACATACCATGCTGTTTAGGTATCAAGTCAGCAACTATCCCATGCCTTTTACATGCCCTGAATTATGCAGTTTCTGTGAGAGGTATAGGGACAGGATATGCACAGTACTCCTTGTGACATGGATTACAACGTTATTCCCCAATAACTTGGTTCTTTCAGGTCATAAATGGGTTGCCTTTGTCTTCTAATAATCCATGTGATCTGCAGCAGAAATTTTCTAGATGGCAACCAATGGATTCACTAATTGTTTAGGTTTGTCCAAGACAGAGAGAGTTCCTAGGATGCCAGAGTTCCAGAGTTAAAATTGGGAACGTCCCAGGCAAACTTGGATAAGTTGTTCACACTAAAGAGCTGAGGAAAAAATGAAATTAGTAAATCATATTACTGCAATAGTCACTATAATTCCCATTACCAGTTCCAATGTCTATAGGTTTTTCCCACACTGTTCAGTAATACTCTGACACCAGCTGAGTATCCTACAGTTCAGCTCAATGCCATCCCTAGTACTGGGAGGTAGTACCATGTTACAGGTTAACAGCTCAGACCTACAAGTCTGCTCCCCATCCCCCACTTCAGACACCAATTGTAAGTCCAAGTTGTCATCCATGCTTCTGACTGACATGCTCTAAACTGGAGATTCCAATATCCCACTCCTTAGGTTTGATAAATTGGCTAGAGTTGCTCATAGAACTCAGAGGAACATTTTGTTTACTTAGATTATCAGTTTACTACAAAAATATACAACTCAGGAACAACCAGATAGAAGAGATGCAAAAGGGCAAGGTATGAGGAAAGGGCGCAGAGCCTCCATGCCCTCTCCCAGCCACAGTTTTGCTGAACCCCCATTGCATTCACCAGCCTGGAAGCTCTCTGAACCCCACTACCCCTCATTACATAGACATGATTGATTAAATCATTAACCACTGTTGATTGAACTCAATCTCAAGTCCTTCTCCATCTCTATGGAGGTGGGGAGTAGGAAGTGGAGAAACTGAAAGTTCCACCCTCTAATCACACAGTTGGTTCCACTGGCAACCAGCCCCCATCCTTAGGTGTAGCTCAAAAGTCACCTCACTAATATAACAAAAGACACCTTTATCATTCTCATTGATTAAAAATTCTGAGGGTTTTAAGAGCTCTGTGCAAGAAACTGGGATGAAGAGTATATATTTCTTATTATAAATCACAGTATCATACGCCCAGTCATGCTTGTCTTCTTTTTCATTCTCTCTCTCTCTGTCTCTCTCTCCCTTCTTTCCCATCCCATATTCGTCTCCCAGGGTACCTCTATGGCACATTGACTAAGAACCAGACTCTGGTTTCCAAATAAATATATGGCTAAGTTCCAGTCTTGCCATGACTTTTTAAAGAATCTTGAATAACTAAATTTCTCCAGTACTGCTTCCTTACTGTAATACTAAGAGCTGTTAGGTTTGGCAATTGAGAAAATGCATGTGAGGTATTCACCACCATGTCGGACACCTATGTCACCTTGTATGTGTGGTAAGTGTTATTATCTCACAGATCACATAGTTACGGATATTTCAGACTTTCTGTGTTCCGGATATAGTGAGTCTGATTTCAGACCGTGCTGTGGGTCAGCTGGGATTAAATCTTCCACCACAGGGCATTTGCTGAGCCATAAGCAGATCAATCCTTTCTCCCTTCATTAGTCTGAAACCAGAGCTTTTTCAGTTTTATTCATGCAGACTTTTCAACCAAGGTCTTTGCGCTATTGTTTACATATGTATCACACACACACACACACACACACACACACACACACACACAGATTTTTATGCTGTTAAGACGGGAGAGATAGGATAAATATTTTTTTCTCTTGTTTCTTGACAAATTAGTATGAGGAAAATGATGTGGCACTAAAGAAGAACAGAAAAAAGTGAAGAGACAGGACCAGGAGTGGAGGAGGGGAGAAAGTACTGGGAAGAGAGCTGCAGAAAGAAGACTTGGTAGGGCACAGAGTTCCTGATAAAAGCGGTGAGGAAGCCCCACCAGCCAGTGTGTGTGACCTCCTGGTAATTTCCCCGGGGAGTCCCCCCTCAGAGAACTTGTACATCCAGAATCAGGAGGAAGCTGAGCTAGGTAAATTCCCAAACAGAGGGGCCTGCCTAGATGATGACCTAAAGAAAAACAGGACAAGTTTCCAAGCGGGTTTCCCCTCTCTGCTCCAACAGTCATGAACATGAGCTGAGCCAAGTAGAAGGGGATGCTGTGACTAGCGATTCTTGCTGGTATTTTCTTTTGTCTCTCAGCTTCCTGGGTTTGACATGCAGGAATCTGAGGCTTTTCTGTGACCACTCTTTGTCTGGGATTCTTTCCTCAAGAGGCGTTCATGAATTTGTCAGGACTGCCAGGAAACAGCGTGAGTCACAGCTTCTGAGCAGACAATATTCGGCTTTAGAAATTCCCAGAGATACGACTTGTTTATAGGAAAGGAAACAGAGCTATTCTGAGCTGCCAGGGGAAGAGGAAAGCACTGCTCATTTTTTTCAAATGCTATGCTTAAAGGTCATACAAGTGGCCAGAGTGCCAGCAAGAACCTGGTATAGACATTGATGTTAGCAGTTCATTTGTCTACATTTTGGAGGCTATTTTTAAGCTTGGCATTTAAAAATGTAAGACTCATGGCACTGAAATTCTACTCTCAGTCTTAAACCCAGAGGCCAGAGCTTGCTGAGTATGAGCCAGTGAGGCCTGGCGGGGGCGGGCGAGGGGTGGGGGGGTGCAATCGAGGGCGCAGGGCCTGAACCTTTGGCTGGAGAGAGAGGCGCACACACGAAAGGCACCATCTGGGACCACCTTCCAACTGCACGTTTCATGAGCAGGCCACGGATTTTCATTCCCATTGTAGGGAAAGTAAAATTTCCTCGACCTTCCTGCAGTCTCCAGCTGGGACTGAAAAACAGATTCACAGGAGAAAAGTAGACACATTTTATTTATATATAAATGAGGGTCCTCACAAGAAAAGTGAAAAATGAAGAGCAAAAGAAGTAACTAGACTGAAGTGCTTCTCTACCAGGTGAAACTTTCCAGAGTAGCACTTTTGGAAAAGTAGCTAAAACATAAGGGTGACTAAAGGAGGATGAGCTGCTGAACACGTTTTTTGTTGGTACAGATTTTTCTCAGCCTCGATTCCCCATCTCCAGTGATAAGAATGGTTCTTTCTCCTGGTACAGGGAGGGCACCTTTCATGTGGGAACGTTATTTCCTACTTTTAGGAAGAAAAAGGAACATCCGAGTGCCATCCTTACATCTGCTGTTTTTCAAGCACCTTTAAAACAGCAAAACCTAATACAATTATGTAAAGTTTAAAAACAAAATAAAATTTTAAAAAATAAATAAATAAATAAAACAAAGTAATTAATACACTGAAGCCTCACATACTGAGGTGGCATGTCCTCAACTCCTTTACTGTACTCCATACCGCCTCCTCTAATGTGGTTTTTTCATAGTGTTAACAACTCTGATGTCAACTTAGAAAACTGTCCAAAGCTACCAACTTTAGAGAATGTGCCCAAGGAGACAGGTTCGGGGGGGTTCTCTCCCACAAGCCTTGCTTCCGCGTTGGCCCGCTTTCTTGTGTATTGAGTTTGGCCCTGGTGTGTTCAAACTCATCAAGACACCATTTAGACATTTATCATTGTTAGCAGAGCCGGTCAGCTGATAACAGAGATTGATTTCCAAGGAAAAAAAGAATCCACTGAGTATTCACTGATTCAACAATAATTAACCTGTGTGATAATTTCATAGACACCACATTTGATAAAATCAATATCTTTTCCTAATAATGAAGTAAACATTTAAATAGAATTAGGATGCCCTTTAAATCTGATAAAGGTGCTCTTGGCTTAAAATAAATAAAGCGTATATTTAATGAGTAAACACTGGAAATATTCAAAATCAGAAATAAACTTAAGATGTCCTTTAATATTTTTATCACCTTATATTCTCTGGCTAAAGCAGTAAGTCTTGAAACAAAAAGAATCCATTTTTTGAACTAAGATATTAAATAAAGTACTCAAAAATCACATAAGCATATATCTGAAAAAGCCAAATGAATTAACTAAAAGCTTTCTGCATTAATAAAGACATAAAATGACTTGAAATAGGATAAATACCTAAAAAGCAATAATACTCCAATATACTGACAATAACCAAATATACCATAAAATAGAAAAGAAAAGCTATTCAAAGAGCAATAAATAAAAGACCTACCAACTCAATGTGAAATGTGTTAAAACTTTGATTAAGAGATATAATTTGAATAATTAATAGGAAGAGTTACATTTATATTAAATGGTAAAATTTTAACATAAAGGTGTCATGGCTTCTCAAACTTATTAAAATAATTCTATCCAAAAATACAACAGGACCTCTCTGGGAAGTCATTAGAATTAGTGTGGACTAACTGTTAAGCTTGGTGCCTATCTTATAACAAGGGATCAAAACTCTAAACAGGAATAATTAGCAAAGGAAAATCCCATGGACGGAGGAGCCTGATGGGTTACAGTCCATGGTGTCGCTAAGAGTGGGACACGACTGAACGGCTTCACTTTCACTTTTCACTTTCATGCATTGGAGAAGGAAATGGCAACCCACTCCAGTATTCTTGCCCTGAGAATCCCAGGGACGGGGAGCCTGGTGGGCTGCCGTCTATGGGGTGGCATAGAGTGGGACACAACTGAAGCGACTTAGTAGCAGCAGCAGCAGTCTTACGGATCAGTCTCGTTGGATATCAGAATATAGATGTGAAGAATCAGCAATTATAACTGAGTTTTGATATAAATGTAAAAATGTAAACCAAAGGAAAGGACCAAACACCCTGGGGACAGATTCTGTTACACTTAGTGTCACATTTATAGATGACTCTATAGTTTACAAAGCTTTCTACCTGCATTACCATTTATGCTTCAAAACCATGCAGTGAAGCAAGAATTATTCTTATGCTTATTTTCTTTATGAAGCAACTGATACTCAGAAATTAAATGACTTGCCCAACATAATAAAGTGAAGATGAATGTGGACTTGAGCCCAGATTTTTTGACTTCCCAAAGCAGGCCTCCTTTTACTATATTTTTCTCACAAAGCAATGGAGAATGGCTATTTTTAAAGTGATACTGAAATTTAGAGAGAAAAAACTTTAGACTCACCATATATCCCTGCTAAAGATTAAAAAAAAAAAAAACTCTGATCGTCTGAAGATTTCAATATTAAAAATCAAATTATAGAAACCTTGGCAAAAGAAAAAAAAAACATAAAGACATGAGGCTGAACCAGCATCTGAGATGTCCCCTCACTGAGCCCAGTCAGAAGTGGGAGCTGCAATGCTTCTGCCCTGTCCTGTTTTCTAGGACTAGCAACCCCTATCCACTGCAGATGAATTTCCCATTATCACAAAGATGTAGAAGTTCCCAAAGTAAAGATGAAACTCTCCAGGAAATAACTGTTCAGAGAAAGTGTATAGTCTTCTTGTTGGACTCCTATGACTTGGGAGCATTCACTGGATCTTACAGATGGGCAAAATCAGGAGTGGAAGAGAAGTCCCTACAGGTTGAGTTTAATTAAACAAACAGTTGTTGCACTGAACCAGGAAGGGATTTTGTGGATAACTCGTGTTGTGGTCACTTCAGGAGGCAGGAAGCTATCAACTTTCTCATTCATCCTATACACCCCCTCTCCCATCACAGACATTAAATCTGCTCCTCCAAATGCAAGAATATCTATGGAGTTTCAATGTGTGTGACAGGTACAGGCAGATTGATGGTTGTTTACAGAAACCAGGAAATCCCCAAACTAAAGTGATCTAGAGGAATTCATTTTGCTCCTCTGAATCCAAGTTTCCCTTTCTGTAGCATGGAAATGTCTTTCTTTAACCTTTTTTTGTCCCTCAGGATGTCAAAATAATAAAACAGAAAAAAACTCTATGTAAAGTTCATTGGGACCTCAGGGAAATGTGTTATGAAATGACACAGTCTCATTGTCACCTGATATCTCATGACTTCAGCTGGCTCCGCTTCTTTGCATTTCCCTTTTGGCAGGGAACTTTGCCATCTTTACATTTAACATGTCTCTGTTGAGGGACTAGCACTATTAAGCTGGTGCTTTGACAACTACATCGACAAGAGAGCAGGATATACGACATGTGAAGGTGAAAGGACAGTGACTACGGGGAGCAAATGAGCTTTTAAACAAGCCTGACACCATCCAGCTAGTCTTCATATTGCCTCCTGTGAAAAATCCTGACATATTGGTACATTGCTATGAGTTATTTCTTCATATAACTGGCTATAGTGGCCTAACATTATTTGATCTTGTAAAGTGTTATCTGGGACTACAAACTTATTTTATTTTAAGCTCAATGACATTTCATCAGCAGTTAACACAGCATGAATAGCTAAAACTCACTTTGGCACAGTGCATGAGGCCCTCAGGATTTCTCTGCTTTATTTTTGTTCGAATACATAGCTCTCTGACTTTTCTACTTTTGATAGTTTTTGTTTTGATACAGCTTTGTGAGTTTTGAGCCATATTTTTAGTCCATTATTATATATATTATTATTTATTTCACCACAAGATGTACTTATTATCTGTAATAGTGAAAACTAATTC